>NC_051157.2:179596514-180196514 GCF_013339745.2 Dermacentor silvarum
TAACAATGTAAAAAGAACACTGGTGGAATTAAACAGAAGTGTCTGTTCAAATTGTGCCTGTTTCAATCCGTACTATTCAAAACGCGACAACTGCGTCGAAAGTGATCTCCCAGTTCAGACAGCTCAAGCATTGCAAAACTTTCGGCAATAACACCCATACCAGCCCCGAAGAGTCGAAGAAAATGCGTCGCATGCTGTCGCCATTTCCTACCTTAAGCTTCCGTGCGACGGATGCCAGCAGCGCCGGCTACGAATGGGTCAAGTTGGTTGACAGGTTGGAAATTTTCTTCTTTGTGTATAGCATCAGTGAAGATGCCTGCGAGAAGGCCCTACTTCTTCAATACGCCGATGAGGCATGTGTTCCTTGCAAAATGTTTGTGACGCATACCTTCCGAAGTTTTTTCAGCGTTCGGTCAATGACAACTGGCTTTTGTTCAAACACTAGTTTACTGGAATTAACCCACTCTCATATACCATTGTGCTCCTTTCGAATGAACGCGTCAAAACCATGGTTTAATCGGATGTTGCGTGCACTAAAAAACAAGAAAAAGCGACTGTTCAAAGCAGCTAAGCGCGTGGGCACACCGGCTTCATGGCAGAAACATACAATCGCCGATAAAGAATATTGCAGTGCCATCCGTAAAGCCAAGTTTAAATATTATTCCCACGACCTTTAATTGCTTATGACACACAAACCCAAAAAATTCTGGAAAACTATATCGCCCGCTAACACTCCGGCTCTTATTTCCTTGTTAATTGACACTGGTGCTCCAATTAATCAAGAAGAAGGTCCTACTGTATTCAATAACTATTTTGCTTCAGTGTTCACGCAGGAAGACCATTTGACCATTCCACCATTAGAAGATGTACACTACCAATACATGAGCCCCATAGAAATTACTGTCACTGGCATTGCATCATTGATAAATAATCTCAAGATATCAACTTCCAACGGTATTGACGATATTAGTACAAAAATACTCAAAAACACTGTCATAAATTCAAGCAATATTCTCTTTTATATTTTTCGTCAGTCCCTAACAACTCGAGAAATTCCAGACTGACTGGAAAATTGGCAAGCTTATCCCAATCTTCAAATCAGGTGATAAAACAAGCACGCGTAATTATCGCCCCATTTCATTGACATCAGTGTCATGCAAGATCCTCGAACACATAATCGTATCAGGCGTTGCGCAGCATCTCGACAGTAATAATTTCTTTTTTACTAACCAGTATGTGTTCAGGAAAGGCTTCTCGTGTGACACTCAACTGCTAGAATTTACTAAGGAACTGCTACACAATATGGACGAGAACTTTCAAACAGACTGCATATTCTTAGACTTCTCAAAAGCATTTGACCGTGTCGCGCATTCACGTTTAATAGTTAAAATCACTTCCCTAACCTAGACTCATCAACAACCTCATGGATAAGGAATTCCCTGTCATCTCGCAAACAATTCAGAGTTAACGATCACTCATCTCCATTTAGCGATGTACTATCTGGTGTACCTCAAGGTAGTGTCCTGGGCCCGTAGCTGTTCCTTATTTACATTAATGACTTGCCATCTAACATTACATCAAGCATTCGTTTGTTCGCAGATGACTGCATCATTTATCGCAAAATTCTTTCATCTTCAGATCACCTAGCACTTCAAAGCGACCTCGATCATCACATAACCGCTTGGTGCACATCATGGCAAATGTCACTTAACACCGAAAAATGCAAGCTCATGATATTCAGCTGGAAACAATCAGTCTCTTCTTCCAATTACTTACTGAATAATACTTTAGTGTACCGCACGCTTTCATATAAATACCTAGGGTTCATTTCACGTGTAACCTATGCTAGTCCACCCACATACAGAAAGTAACAGCCAAAGCATCGCGCTCATTAGCATATCTAAAACGTAATCTCCATGGAACTCCTGCCACTACGCGTAAGCTCGCCTATCAAATATTTGTTCGTCCGCAACTCGAGTACGCATAACCCATTTGGTCACCTCATCAGGCTTATTTAAATAATTCCCTCGAATTGGTTCAAAATCTTGCCGCCCGTATCAGTTCCCGGAACTACAACCGTCAATAAAGCGTAACAAATGTTAAATCATCGCTCTCCCTTTCTATATTGCAATCAAGGAGAATAATCGCCCTGATCTCTCTGTTCCACAAGATAGTCTATAGCGTCAATCATTCAACGCTGCCTCTTGCACAACCTTACCGCACCTCACCCTTTAAGGTTCCAACGCATTTCTTGTAGAACCGTTGCATTAATTCATAGACTTTGCCGCAGGCTATCATTCACTGGAACGGTCTTCCTGAGCACATCGTGAAGATCCGTGATCCAGCTAGTTTTAGGGCCGAAGTAACGGCCATTTTTTCTAAATACTAATGTGTTATTAACTATTGTACAATGTTGTGTTTACTTTTCAGTGATGGGTACTGACAGTCAATAAGCATTGTTTTGCATGATCATGTTACTTATGCTCCTGAAATTACCCCCATCTATGTAATCCCTCCCTCACATAATGCTCCGATGCTGGAGCCTGTGAGGAAACGTGAACGTGAATAAATATGCTGCAGCAAAATCCGGAGACCACTCATTACATCCTAATGAAATGCGATGGGACCCAGTAAGACCCATAGGTAGCTTAGGCCTTCCAGAAGCGCTTGGATTTAAGTGGACGGAAGCATCAACCGAGGCAGCAGTCGAGATAAGCATGATACGTTTAGAGTACTGGTGGAAAATAAGAAGGGAACAGATTTATACAACCAGATCTGTTACAGCCATAGCTAGCGGTAGAAGGTAAACAGACAAGTTTTGAAGGGAAAAAAAAGATTATGGAGATGTATACAAAAATTCTAGAATGAGAATCATGTGTTTTATTTTTATTTATTTTATTTATTTACTTATTTATTTAACAAATACTGCAGGCCCTTTAGCGGGCCCAAGCAGGAGGGGCAAAAGAATACAATACTGCTCAATGTGAATTTCATCGCAATGACAGCAAAAAAAAAACAAAAAAAAAACATGGGCACTCATTTACAGCGGGGCATGTTAAAGCAGTAACAGGAGAAAACTTTTACAAATGCAAAACATGTCTATGGATAAGAAACAATCAATTTGTCAATAGAGTCGATGGACATAATCGCATCAGAAGGCAGCCTGTTCCATTTTTCAATTGTGCGTAGATAGAAAGAATACTTAAAGGCGTTTATTTTGGCGTGGTATGGAGTTAGGGATTGATCATGATGATACCGTGTATGATGGGTAGTAAGGGCCATAAGATACGGATGAGGACTCAAAGAAAGTTTATTGTTTTTTAGTAAAAATATAAATTTTAGTCTTTGGATTTTCCTTCGTGCTTGAAGTGGTGGAATGGCATGTTCTTTCATTAAAGCGGAGGGAGAGTCGGTAGTACGGTATTTGGAAAAAATGAAGCATACGGCTTTCCGTTGGATTGATTCCAGTGCCTCAATATTCTGTTTAGTGTAGGGGTCTCAAACTGAACAAGCATACTCTAGTTTTGGTCTGATGAGGCTATAGTATGCTAAATGGTTTACCCTGGAAGGAGTATTTCTTAGTTTGTGGCGGAGAAGCCCAAGTTTTCGATAGGAGGACGAGCAAACATTCGCAATATGATTGTTCCAGCTTAAGTGGTTTGTTATGGTAACACCAAGGTATTTATATTCAATAATCTCTATTAGGGGATGCGATGGAAGGGTGTACGCAAAGGAATGCACAAGCTTTTTGTTAGTAATCTTCATAAAAACATTATCGCCGTTAAGTTGCATATCCCAATTACTGCACCACCTGTCAATTTTCTGGAGGCTAGAGTTAAGCAGATCTTGGTCACGAGGACAGTTAATTTGGTTGAACGGAATGCAATCATCAGCAAACAGTTTAATCTGAACCGGTTCGGTTATAATACTGAGAATATCATTTATATATATCAGGAAAAACAATGGGCCCAGTACACTTCCTTGAGGGACACCTGAAGTAACTGGTAAATCATTTATGATGACCATCAATATTAACGAACTGAGTGCGGCTGGTGATATATGACAAAACCCACGTGACTACAAATTTAGGAAGTCCAATTAGTTCATGTTTGTATATTTGTTTTGCATGGGATACAACATCGAACGCTTTTCGGAAGTCTAAAAAAATGGCATCGACCTGCCCTGAGTGGTTAAGCACTGATGCAAAGTTGTGTATAAGAGAAGTAAGTTGGGTCACAGTGGACAATCCTTTGCTAAATCGGTGTTGAACAGGTGAGAGTAGACCATTGCCATTAAGAAATTGAGTCATATAGGAGGCTAAAATATGCTCTGCCAACTTACAACAAGAGGTTGTGAGTGAGATGGGACGATAATTAGAAACAAACGTCCTGTCACCCTTTTTAGGTTCAGGCACAACGCAAGCTGTGCCTCCAATCAGAAGGCAGCTTTCCTGTGGCAAACGAGGTGCGAATAATAATAGCGAGAAATTTGGATATTATTTCTGCATAACGGCGCAAAAGGATGTTTGGAATTCCATCTTGACCAGGAGACGATTTCCTTTTAAGATTTGACAACATTGAAGTTAATCCGGGCAGTGACACAATCCCTGGGCCAGGAAAACAAAATGCCTCACTGCGAAATCTGCATGAATTTGGAACCGAAAAAACACTATGAAAATGTATATTAAGCTGTTCAGCAATGGTCGTCTTGTCCACAAGTAATGCGCCTTCGTGAATAATTCGGTTAATAGGCTTTTGCTTTTCCGCTAAGTAATTCAAAACTTTTTGCATATATAGCATATATACGTATTTAGCATATTTAGCATATTTGCTATATACATACATATACTGTGAGACGTCCGCCGATGCGATGCCTTTATTTCCGAGCAGCGGCCCGAGTCAGAGACGAAGCACCGCACGAGACAAAAAATGATGATGAGTCGTATGTACAAATGACGACGACGATATGCACAAATAGCGCTCACACAAGATGATGAGTCGTATGTACAGATTACGACGACGATATGCACAAAATGCGCTCACACTAACTTCCCCCCCTTCAGGAAAGCGGTAAGCAAGACCGCAAGCTAGAAAGGGTAGGTACGGCGAATGTAAGGTTTCAGGCGAAAGACGTGAACGATTTCCGTAGTGTGGTGGTGGCGGTGAGTAGCTGAGCTGACCTGAGTGACGCGGTAGTTAACGGCCGAAGTTCTTTGCAAAACCGTGTAGGGGCCGAGAAATCTGTGGAGAAACTTTTCACACAGGCCCGGTGCGCGAACAGGTGTCCACAAAAGAACTTCGTCGCCTGGGCGGAACGAAGCAACGTGACACGTCGCATCATAGCGAATTTTCCTTTTGTCCTGAATGGTAGCGGTGTTGGCACGGGCAATTTCACGGCAGCGGGCGATGCGAGCAGCAAATTCTTCAGGAAGAGACGCGGATGGAGCAGCAGGTGCTGAAAGGAGTGTAGTGTCCAAGACGAAAGACGGCGCACGACCGTACACAAGGAAGAAGGGACTGTAATTGGTTGTACGTTGGACGGCAGTATTCTACGCAAACGTCACGAAAGGTAGGATGGTGTTCCAGTTGGTGTGATCGGGTCGAACATACATTGACATCACGTCGGACAAAGTTCGATGAAAACGCTCGGTAAGGCCATTTGTTTGCGGATGGTAGGCTGATGTGGTCTTATGGGTGGTGTCAGAGGCCTGGAGGACTTCACGAAGGATATGCGACAGAAACGTCTTGCCACGGTTACTCAGGAGCACACGAGGTGCGCCGCGGCGCAAAACGATACCGTGCACGAAAAACTCGGCGACTTCTGAGGCAGTACCAGAGCGAAGAGCAGCTGTCTCAGCGTACCGCGTTAGATGATCCACTGCGGTGACGATCCAGCGGTGACCAGCGGGCGTGAGTGGGAGGGGTCCGTACAAGTCTATGCCCACAATTTCGAAGGGGGTAGACGGGCATGGTAGAGGCTGCAGAGGACCGGCTGGAAGGATGTCGAGCGTTTTCTGTGTTGGTATGACGCGCAGGAGCTAACGTATTTGGCGACAGGGATGGAAAGGCCCGGCCAGAAACAACGCGTTTTGATGCGGTCGTAGGTCTTAAGAAAGCCGAAGTGGCCAGCCGTCGCGTCGTCGTGAAATGCTTCCAGTACTTGGAGTCGAACTGAGCAAGGTATGACTGGTACCCACCGGTTACCGGAAGGATGGTAGATTAATCGAAATAACACTCAACCCTGAAGCTTAAAACGTGAAAGTTGTCGTCTTAAGCGACTGTTAGGGGGGTCGTGCCAAGCCAGTAAGTCGGTCAATCAGCGTTCGGCAGTATGGGTATGTACGCTGGAGTGAGACGATGTCAGTGGACGGAAGAAAGTCAACTGAGGCAACCACCAGTCCCGGGCTACTGGACGTGTGCTGAGACGTGTGGCTAGATGGTGACGTGCAGACCGAAGGTGAAGCATGGGCGTTTGGAGACAGCGGGCAGCGTGACAAAGCGTCGGCATCTTGATGTTGTTTGCCGGACCTATACGTGACAGTAAAGTCATATTCCTGCAATCGCACTACCCAACGGCCGAGGCGTCCAGACAAGTTTTTCAGGGACGACAACCAACAGAGAGCATGATGGTCGGTCACAATTGTGAAATGGCGGCCGTAGAGATAGGGTCGAAATTTTTGTATTGACCACACGATGGCGAGGCATTCCTGTTCTGTAATTGCGTAGTTGCGCTCAGCAGGAGAAAGAGTACGACTTGCATAAGCCACGACTTGCTCTTCAGACTTCTGATTCCGCTGCAGCAGGACAGCGCCAATTCCATGCCCACTGGCATCAGTGTGTAGAATAGTAGGGGCGGTTGCATCGAAATGACGGAGCACAGGCCCTGACGTGAGAAGTCGTTTGGGGGTCTGGAAGGCGGCTTCACTGTCGTCCGACCACACACAGGACGCGCTCGAAGTCAGAAGTTTGTGTAGAGGAGCGGCGATGGTGGCGAAGTCACGGACAAAGCGGCGGAAGTAGGACGCGAGTCCTAGAAAGCTGCGCAGTTCTTTAAGTATGGTTGGTGGCGGAAATTGCAGCACTGCAGCGATTTTATCGGGATCAGGCTGGATGACATGCTTACTGACGACGTGGCCCAATACTTTAATGCTTCGGCTTGCAAAGCGGCACTTTTTAGTATTGAGTTGGAGACCAGCCTTTGCTAGACACGTCAGAACTTGGTCTGCACGTTGTAGTTGCTGGGAGAAACTCGACGAAAAGATGACAATGTCGTCCAAGTAACAAAGGCATGTCTTCCATTTTAAGCCGAGGATTACTGTATCTATCATACGTTCAAATGTAGCTGGCGCATTGCACAGTCCAAAAGGCATCACGTGAAACTCGAAAAGGCCATCAGGTGTAGCAAACGCAGTCTTTTCTTTATCTTGCTCATGCATTCGAATCTGCCAATATCCGGAGCGGAAGTCGAGGCTCGAGAAATACTCGGCACCTTGTAAGGTATCCAAAGCATCGTCAATACGAGGCATTGGATAAACATCCTTGCGGGTAATCTTGTTTAGCGCCCTATAATCGATGCAAAAGCGCACAGAACCATCCCTTTTTTTAACAAGCACAACAGGAGAAGACCAAGGGCTTGCTAAAGGCCTTATAATGTTGCGTGTCAGCATGTCGTTCACTTGTTCTTGTATAACTTTTCGCTCCGAAGGTGACACACGGTACGGGCGACGGCGAATGATGCGAGAGCCTTCTGTTTCAATTCGATGAATAGTTACAGTGGTCTGACCCAGGCCTTGCGAAGAAACGTCAAAACAAGCTGCATGCTTCATTAAAATGGTGGGGAGTGCATCCGTCTGGGCCGGATTGAGATCTGCACTCAAGGTGGCCTTAATAGCACTAGTGTGACCTTCTGCAGGCGTACAATGCGCGGGAGATGTGGCAGGCGAAACACTGGCGACACATACCGGCGCAGCGTCGACGAGCTTGGCGACAGTAGACCCTTTCGGCAATAGTAGTGGCTCAGAAGTCGTATAAAGGCTGTGAGGTTGGCATAGCCACTCGAGAACCGGACCAAGCAAGAAGCGATGGCGAGTCCTCGAGAAATGCAGCGCTGAGAAGGTACAACCAATGCGTCTCCGTCGACAATGTCTGTTGACTCAAGGGTAAGAACACGTTCTTCGTCTGGTTGGATAATAAAATCCGCTGCTGCAATGAGGTTTGGACACGGGGAATCGAAAATAGGATAAGTCTCGGTGTCGCTGATGTGGATGCTTGGGTCGCCGCACGAAATTAGTGCAGAAGCCGCGGAGAGGAAGTCCCATCCTAATATCATCTGATGAGCGCAGGTCGAAAGCACCGCAAGTTGCACATGATGACGAATACCGTCTATCAGGACGCGAGCTGTGCACTGTCGCGTAGGAAAGATGGCAACGTCATTGGCACCACATAGGACCGGACCAACATACGGCGTTTGCACTTTTCGCAGACGGAAGCACAGTTCACGATGTATAACAGAAATAGCGGCTCTAGTATCTACAAGGGCGTCGAAGGAAACACCTTCCACACAAATTGAGAGCAAATTGGCGGGGCGAGCAGGAGGAATTGGGACAGTCCGATACGATGCAGTTTCTCCTCCTAAAACTGCTGCCTCTAGTTTTCCGAACGGGTTTCCACAACATGGGAAGCAGCACGCAAGGGCGATGTGGAACGGCGGTAAGGTGAAGGAGAGCGACGCCGGGGCAAGCGGGATGCTCGAGCCATGTCCTGGGAAGGTGAAGGAGAGCGACCAGAAGAGGTTGTGTACGGTCCGGGAACGTACGAATCTAGCCCTGGTACCCTTTCTCGCTCAAAGGTGTCATAGCCTCGCCTTTCATCTTGCTGACGCCGATGGCAGAAGCGAGAAATGTGGCCGCGAATACCGCAGTAGAAACAAACAGGGCGCGACGACCGCCACGGAGAGTAGTACGGCTGTGCAGGAGTATTCGCTGCCAGCGAAGCTAGCGGGTCGCGGTAAGCTTCGGCAGGTGGATACTGAACGGTTGAGAGAGGCCGGGAGGCAATTTCGGGATAAGTTGGCGGACGAAATGGTGCAGTAGACTTGTCCATTTGGACGTTTGTCATCGATGCCAGTTCATCCTTGATGATGTCACGCAGTCCAGGAGGAGCCGGGCGAACGGTTGCTAGCGTCGTAGGTCCAGAAAGATGGCCGTGAAGTGCCTCCCTGATGAGAGTGCATATCAGGGCTCGCAGCTCAGCATCACCGTTGAGATGAGGCTCGGTAGAGGCGCGTGGCCGGCGAGAGCAAACGACGACCGGATCGGAGCTCCAGGGGAATCGGGAAAGTAAGAGGACGTGGGAACCGAAGCACTCTGCACCACTTGTGAGACGTCGGCCGATGCGATGCCTTTATTTCCGAGCAGCCGCCCGAGTCAGAGACGAAGCACCGCACGAGACAAAATATGATGATGAGTCGTATGTACCAATGACGACGACGATATGCACAAATAGCGCTCACACATGATGATGACTCGTATGTACAGATGACGACAACGATATGCACAAAATGCGCTCACAATATATATATATATATATATATATATATAGCATATTTTGTATGCATACATAGCATACCAAGATTAAATCATATAGGCTATCTCTCACCGCCACGTTTCAAAGAGGACGCCAATAAATCATCCTCCTCATCATCATCAGCCGAAGAAGACAATCACGGAATCTCCCGATCCTTTTCTGATGGTGCCGTGCCACCAGCCGTGGCAGTGGGACGCATGGTGCGCAGAGACCGGCGCCGGAGCAAAACATGACGCTCCCTTGGCGCCATGCATCAACTTTTGTGTTCGCCATTTACGGTTACGCGAAATGCCGGTAATGCAAGTCGAAGCTTTTCATGCGAGGCTTCCGCAACTTTCTAGTCATTCCAACTTCGATGATGTAAGCCTAGGAATCCAAAACCAAATCATCATAGCAACATCATCCTCTAAAATACGAAAATACGCCATGCTCCACAGAGTTCATGTGCCAGTCATCCTCAAGCAGAGACGCATGTTCAACGACGTCGAGCGCGAGGTAGCTGGAATTGGAAGTGAGAACAATGCCAAGTCACTTACCACGGGGAACTGAATTGACCGTGTATGTTGTTGGCGAGACGGACTTTCAGAACTAGTGCTCGAATTCGTGGCCAAACAAGCATCCTTGTAGGTTTTGTCGTATAAGGCAATGTCTCCACTTCATATTATCGGTAAATTGTCTGTCAAGAGAATTCACAAAGGCAGACGAGCAAATAGTCATCCGTGGAGACTGCCGTGACAGATATATCCCACAGAAACAGAAGAAGACCTCGTCTTTCGAAGAACTGACTTATTTCCGCCAATCAATCTTCAGCAACGTGGCAGGTCAGCTTGCGCACTGAAGTCATCCACGCATCGCTAAACCAAAGTTCTCAGAAAAAGCTCTGGTTTTCCTCCATGTACCACCTCGCACGCACAAGACTGAAGAGCTGTCTTCCATGGGAAGTTTCCGTGCCACAGCGAACTCTTGATCTCCCAGTAGAAATATATGGGCCCTGAGAGGAGATCTCAGTCGACTTTTGCGGTCTGTTACCATATGACAAGTATGCCATAGTCGTAATAGGTAATTTTTTATGGTATCCCGTGGTGGAAATCACCTCAACAAGCTCGCAAAGCGTTATTCCTGCTCTTCCAGCAGTCTGCACTCAGTTCTGCATCCCTCATCAAGTAAGAACAGTCTCCGGGGCCCCGTTTCACATCACAGAGGTAAAAACGTATATTGGCTTCAGACACCAGAAGACCCCACTGTTGTGGTCTCAGGCTATACGTGAAGTGGAATGATTTATGAGCCCAGTAAAGAAACCCGTTCACACCAGTGAGCTTGAAGACAGAGATAGGGAAGTCCAACTGGACAAAGTCCTGATTTCATATCCGTCTACAAAACCAGCAGGAACAGCATGAAGGCCATATTAACTGTTCTTTGGCAAACCCTGCAAAAATCTTCTCCCGTACTACTCCTCACTAACTCCTGTGGAGGCTTACTCCAGAAACCTGAGGGGGTATTCAGAAAGTGTCCATTTAGTGGACATGGCCCTTTCGTTTGCTGCTAAAGTTCTCATTGGCTGGGCTGCGTACGCATGAGAAGAAGACAGGCACCCCAGCCAATCAGCAGTTCTGCAGCAGATGAAATGGTTATGTCGATCAGGTGAACACACAGCCCCTCCTGGAGTGATCTGAATTCCAGAAGAAAACTGACATCAACCACTATGTGCCTTGCATTAGAAATGGTCTACCAGATAATTTTTCACATTGGCGATCGGGTCTTATGCACACAACTGCAACGCAACACGTCCGCACCATTCCGCGACCAAATTCTCCACACAATCATCGGCTTCCACGGATCACAAATTAAGGTCGCCAGGTGCAACAAAGATATCGCGCGCAAAATATTGTCAGGAACCGAGGGGTTGCAGCGGAGCGCCACAACAAGAGCACCAGCTCAGCCGGCTTTCAGAACGGACTTGCGCGTGCCGTGCTTGCGCCGCTACGCCGCCCAAGTTTATTTTTCTCGTCAGTCGCAGCCGGCCTCGAGGCGCCGGCCGAGAACTCCGACCTTAGCGTCCCCGCTTAGCAGCGTCGGTGGGCGCTACAGGGGCCCCCGCCTAGACGGAACGGCGAAATGTACTTGTCGACGAGGCAGAGATGAGGCTGTCTTGGTGTCAAGCAGATCGATGGTTGCGCAAGCGACATCCGCAGGGAGCTGCTTGGGAGGCGTCTCGACGTAGGCCGGTTTGAGGCGCTCCAGCGAAATGACTTCTTCGCGGCCATTAAATACGATGGTGGCGGACTTCTGCATCTTGTGGAGAACATGGTACGGTCCGTCGGATGATGGTGTAAGAGGCGCCTTTATAGCGTCTCGTCGGAGGAACACGTGGGACGAAGACTCAAGGTCCGGGTGCACAAAGATGCTGTGGTCCGATGATCGAGACGGTACGGCGCGCAGTTGCTGAATGCAGTCCTGTAGGCGTTGGAGGTGCTGTAGCGGCTGGGGCGAGGGGGCAGAAGGAATGAACAAGTCTCCAGGAAGCCGCAGGGGTACGCCGTAGACGAGCTCGGCCGCTGAACAGCCAAGGTCGCGACGAAGGACGGCACGTAGGCCGAGAAGCACTGTAGGAAGGTGGTCGACCCAGTGCTCTCGATCCAGGCGCGCAGTGAGGGCAGCCTTGAGCTGGTGATGGAGCCGCTCAACCATGCCGTTGGCACAGGGATGATATGCAGTGGTATGGCAGTGCTTAGTGCTAAGCAGGCGGTTGAGCGAAGTGAAGAGTGTAGTCAAATTGCCGGCCGCGATTCGTTGTCATAATGCTGTGGCAGCCGAAGCGGGAAACCCATGCGGAAAGGAAGGCTTTGGCGACCGTTTCCGCAGTGATGTCCGGAATGGGCATGGCTTCGGGCCAACGGGTGAAGCGGTCGATCATTGTGAGAATGTAGCGACAGTCGTGAGAGTGAGGAAGTGGTCCAACCAAATCAGGATGGACGTGGTCAAAATGGCAGCCAGGTGGCAAGAACGACTGCGTGGGAGTCTACGTGTGGTGGGTCAGTTTGGCGGTCTGGCATGCGAGGCACGAGCGGGCCCACTGGCGAACATCGGTGTTAGTGCTTGGCCAGACATACCGCTGTGTAACGAGGCGCTGCGTGGCTCGGATGCTGCGATGGCAGATGTCATGAAGTGATTGGAATACTGCACGACGGAAGGCAGCCGGAATAAGGGGAAGCGGTGTAGCCGCTGACATGCCGCACCAGAAGGAGCCAGGCACAAACGGGTGAGGAACGAGCTGTAGACGGAGGGAACGGGGATTGTCACGCAGCGCTTGCAGCTCGGGATCTTCCATCTGCGCACGAGCTAGTCCTTCCCAATCCACAGTCGATGTAGAAGTGCCGAGGAAAGCGATGCGTGAAAGTGCGTCAGCTTCCTCGTTGTCGGTGCCTTTGAAGTGCCGGATATACGTTTTTAACTCTGATATATAGGCCAGTTGACGAACTCCACGTGCGACGTACTTGGAAGAGTTTGTACTGAAGACATACACCAGAGACTTATGCTCCGTTAAAATATAAAATTGCTGGCCCTCCAAGAAGTGCCGAAAGTGCTGGATGGTGGAGTAGATGGCGAGCAGCTTGTGGCCAAAAACGCTGTAGCGAGTCTCGGCAGGTTGGAGCTTCCAAGACAAGAAACCCAGTGGGCGCCACTCGGAGTTGATTTTCTCCTGGAGAACAGCGCCAATGGCCACACTGGAAGCATCCACCGTGATGCGGGTTGGCTCGTTAGTTCTCGGGTGGATGAGAAGCACTGCATCGGCGACGGCTTGTTTAGCAGCCCCGAAAGCAGCTTCAGCTTCGGGATACAAGGAAATTGCGGATGAGGAGGCCTTGCGCGTGCGGAGAAGGCCAGTCAGTGAGTGTAGATGCTCAGCGCAGTGGGGATAAAAACGTCGGGAGAAATTCACGAGGCCGAGGAACTCACGCAGCTGGCGTAGGGTAGTGGGTGCTGGGAAGTTTTTCACGGCCTGGACGTTAGAGTGCAACAGACGAATTCCCAGCGCCGAGATGTGGTGGCCCAGGAACTCGAGCTCGGGAGACCCAAATACGCATTTCTGGGGGTTGACAACCAGGCCAAATTGTTGAAGGCGTTGAAAGAGTTCCCGGAGGTGACGCTCATGATCTTGCGAATTGCGACTCGCGACGAGGATGTCGTCGATGTCGGCCAATACAGCCGGAATGCCGCGCGTTACCTCGGCAATGAATCGTTGGAACGTTTGAGCTGCGTTGCGTAACCCAAAGGGCATGCGCACATACTCAAACAGGCCGAAGGGTGTATAGTAATGGCTGTCTTCGGGATAACGGCAGGCTCAACGGGGATTTGGTGATAGGCCTTGACAAGGTCCACCTTACTAAAGATTTTGCATCCTTCCAAATGGCCTGTGAAATCTTGGATGTGTGGAATGGGGTAGCTATCGTGGACCGTGTGAGCGTTGAGCGCCCGGTAGTCACCGCACGGATGCCAGACACCCGATTCTTTGTTGGGCACCAGATGAAGCGGGGAGGTCGAACTGCTGGACGAAGGGCGAATAATACCTAGCTGGAGCATGTGCTCGAATTCCCGTTGAGCAATCGCCAGACATTCACTGGCGATTGCTCAACGGCCAGTGAATGTCTGGCCGTTGAGTCAGCGGACGGGCTCCGACGAGTGGACAACGCGTGAAAATGTGGTGGGTAACGCTTTGCTTGGGTGGCTTATTTAAATTACAGGGCCTCGTCACCTCAGGGAAGTCTTCGAGGATACGAGCATACGGGCATGATAGGATCATAGTGCGGATCCCAGTGGGAGCGACAGCTGACAGAACGCCAGGGATCGAGAGGCGCGTCTTGCTATCAATCAGGCGATGGCGGCGCATGCTTACGTCAAGGTCGAAATGAGTCAGGAAGTCGGAACCGAGGATAGGCTGATGGACGTCTGCCACGATGAAGACCCACCGGAATGTGCGTCACAGGCCAAGGTCGAGAGTGAGGGACCGCAGACCATACGTGACGATGGAGGTAGAATTTGCCGCGCGGAGCGTAGGTCCAGGTGCCTCAGAAGCGCGGTCACGTTTGGAGGATGGCAGTACACTCGGCACCCGTGTCTACAAGGAAATTTAGGCCGGAAATGTGATCCATGACTATGAAAAGGCGGCCGGGTTGTAAGGCGAGGTCACATACCGACGTCAGTGATCGCGCGGTGGGATCACTGACGGATCACGCGGATCCCAACCATTCACATGGGGACTTGCACTGGCGGGCGCGGTGCTGGAAAGTGCAATGGTACCAGCAGATAGGCGAGCGTCGAGGACTGCGCGAGCGGGGACTGGTCGGGGAAGAGGGACGGCGGCTGGGACATGAGGGGGAGCCGCGCTCGTCATGGGAGGACGTCCGAAGGGCGTCAATGGGAACGGCGAGCTGGTCATCCGGGCCTCTAAGCAGGCCATGATTGAGGACTGTGGCGTTGAAGAGAGGGCAGTGACTGAAGGAGAAGTCCCGTTGTGAACTCGATCAGCGAGCTGGGCGAGGCGGTCGGGGGTCAAGTCCTCTGTAGCGGCCAAGACAAGGCGGGTGGACTGTGGTAAGCGCTGCAGGAAAAGCTCCCTCAATAGCACACTGTTCGAGTCGACGTTGCTTCGGCCCAGGAGCTGTCGCATGCTGTTGGGCAGCTAGGAAGGGCAGCGATCTCCAAGGTCCTCGGAGGTGAGCAGGTGCTTGAGGCGCGCACTCTCAGACGCCGTGGTGCGTTCTAAAATACTCTGCTTCAGTGGCTGGTGCGGGGCATTACTAAAAGGTGGAGAGATAACGCCCGCCACGTCTTGAGCCACCTCAGGAGACAGGTTGCAAAGTAAGTGGCGGAACCGCGAAGTCTCCTAGGTGATGTAGTGCAGATCGAAGATGGCTTCGACCTGGGCGAACCAAGCCTGCGGGTTCTGGCACCAGAACGTGGGCAGGCGGAGCTGTAGAGCTGCGACGTCCCGTGGGCGCGAGGTAGCGTCAGGCGGAAGGTTACCTGAGGGCGGGAGGTGGCTGGGGTCGGTCATCTCTTAGGCCGGAGTCACCACTTTCGGGAACCAAGGGCTCGCAGCGGAGCGCCAGAATAAGAGGACCAGCTCAGCAGGCTTTCAGAACGGACTAGTGCGTGCCGTGCTTGCGCCGCTAGCACTCGCCGCCCAACTTTATTTTAACACGAAAGTGTTTTATGCCGGGGTCCACCAAGACTTCACTGACGTATTTCCGTCACGGAAATACGTCAGCTTACAATGTACACGAACATAATACAAAGAAAGAAACCAGAAGAAAAAGTTCCACAAACATGCAAAATCTGGAAATCGAACCCACGACCTCTCGGTCCGCGACGATAGATCGCCGAGCGTTTAACCCATTGCGCCACAAACGCATTTGCAGAGAGCTACACAGACGCGCCTTATATATCTAACACTCCTCCGTGTACCCGCGCTCTTGCTCGGGGCGGTGCCGCCGCCTACGAGCAGAAAAGAGAAGTACTGCATTATGACACTAACGCGCACCGACAGTGAACGCTTCGGTGGTCTCAGCACTTCGACGCCTCGATGCCAGCATTCGAAGGGACGCTGGCATCAAGAAGCACTACCAACGCCAGGTGGCGTTCACCGTACTCAGCACAGCGGAGCGTGGCCTCCGCAATTAGCTCTGAAAATGTTTCTGAAGTTGATCGCGGAGGCTGCAATTACGACGCGCTGTACGCGCTGATTTGACTCGGTGACGATTCAGTTACGTGCTTTGTCTTGCGCGTTGCATTAGTGTGTCAGTTACGTGCTTCGTCTTTCGCGTTGTGCTAGCGTGTGCAGCGTAGTGCAGCTTCCATATGCACGACGGTTGCTCATGGTCATCGACGTTGGTAGTCGTGATGGAGGAGACGTGCCACCAGGCGTCAGCGTGGGTGCATCAACGCCTAAGGGCGCTTTAACCACAAAACACCAATAGACATTATATATCAATGTGCAATAAACATTACACTACTTCTGTGAAGACACGTTTCACTTTCGTGTTCTATACCGATTCCTATATAAGAGGGATCAACCACATTTTTTTTCTCGTCAGTCGCAGCTGACCCTCAGGCGCTGGCCGAGAGCGCCGACCTTAACTTCCCCGCTTAGTAGCGTCGGTGGGCGCTACAATATTATTTAAAGATGGGTCGAATGTCCCAGGGGCTCCTTCAGAAAAATGTCACGTAGATGTGGTGACATCACAATTACCTTGTTTGCACGGTCGCACTTTATTGTACACTACAGCCATGCCAACAGGGAGCCCCCCCTACAGAAAAACCCCCATATTCCCCATAATTCCTATATCCAATAACATCATATGACATATAGTATAAACAGGTTTTTGTATAGGATCCTATATGTTTCATATCGGTTTATTGGATATGGGGGTTATGGGGCATACGAATTTTTCAAAAGGGCCGGTTCACCTCTATGTCGAGGACAGGTCCCATTAGTCCGTGCTACCGTTAGCGAGACCGCAGACCACCAAGGCACACTCCAGATTATAAAAGGTGAACTTTGCTTGCACTCATTTATTACTCAGTGACCTAATGTATTATCCTACATTGGCTAGATGTAGGCAAGTCTCGAAAGGCAGTTCACAGCTATACAGAGTGAACGTAGTTTTATTTCATTATATATAACCGAGTCTGTACACGCTAGCTGTTAGCAACTATATAAGGAAAACAATTACATATTAAAGTAAACGCGTCCATCATAATCGTGACTCAAATCGAGTCAATCCGTAGCTTTGAAGACACGACAGAGAGCTTCTTCAGATATTATTCTTTTTGTCGTTCTCATGCAATGCACTTTCTGAATCCCAGCACTTCATCAGAAATCAGACGCTAAGGCATGTCAGTGCAATATTTAAAACGGGAGTTCTATATGCTTGCGAGCATTACAGTTTTGCTATAGGTTGCATTTTGCAAAAGAAGAGTTTTTAACAGCGGAGCTGTTTAAGCCAGCCGTAATTTGTGCCGCGAGCCGCAAAACCGTGAGCCGATCCTGGCTGTAGTGCAGAAAGGGTGCAAGCGCAATGGCACATACCCCTGTGAACAAGCGAAGCTGAGCCTGGCAAAGTCTAGCTAAGCATAGTTGGGGCTACTTAAGCTTAGTCAGACACCGATTGCCAACCAATATCTAATCGATAATCGATTAACTTTCAATAAATTGATTAAGGGTAAAACTAAGGCGGTCATTTTTAGGCCAAAAAATCAACTGATCCCACCACATTAAGATGTTATTTTAAATTCACGTCCTGTAGAAATACTGGAGCAGTTCAATTGCCCACGGGTAATATTTTCTTCGAATATGTCATGGGATTGTCACGCTAGTTACGTATTAACAAAATAGCTCAAATTACTTGTGCCATAGGTCGCTTAAATACATCCTTCCTACACAAACTAAAATGCTGATATACAACTCAATCTTCAGCTCATATTTAAATTATTTCCAGTTAGTTTGGGGTGCCACCACGTTTACTAACCTTGAGCGCATTCACTTAATCCAAAAAAGGTATCGCCGACATGTGTATAATTCGTCATACAGACATCCGAGTGCATCTTTATTTAGTCACTCTGGAGTGATTAAAGCACATAACTGTTATAAATATCGCCTTATTGTCATCTTTAAATCGGAAATAAGAAATAATATAACCAACCCCAGGAAATTGGCAGAACTAATGGAAAAAGTTATAAGGCTATCCAACAAGGCATGGCGAGGAATGGATAGTACCGACACCTCGACTTAATCTTAGAAAAGAACGCCTTCACTATACTCTTCCGTCTCTTCTCAATGGCTATGCTGTCAATAATTTTGATTTGTTTTCCTGTTCGCACGAAGAACTTCATAGTATGTATATAAATAACACGGCTTAGGTTCGCTAATGTGTACATATTGCTGTTTTGTGCATTATTTGGTGATTTATTTGCATACTTATTTATGTTTTAAAATTGTAGAAGTTCCAGTATTGCCCCCTGCTGAACATTAGGTTTGTAGACTCGTCAAGCTGTCCTGGCGCAGCTTTTTTCTACAACCCCTCCATGTGTACTGTATGATGGGAAATAAAATGAAATGAAATAAATCCCGGAAAATGCTGGGGGGGACTTGGTAGCGCTTCGCCTAGCATAAATACGCGGCCAATACCTTCCGATAGCCAATCGATAGTCAATAATTAGCTAATCGATAAATAATCAATAAACTCCGGGAAATGCTGGGGACGACTTGGTAGTGTTTCGCCTGGTCCAAATACGTGGCCGATACCTTGCGATAGTCAATGAATAACCAATCAATAGCTATTCGATAATCAGTCAATAATCAATCAATTCCGGGAAATGCTGGGGATGTCTTGGTAGTGCTTCGCCTAGCGCAAAAGCCAGGACTAGCTAGATGCCCAACAGCTCCGCTGTCTCTTTCGCATTGCGCCTCCAGTGCAAGCTACAATTTAATTTTTGTCGTATTTATCGTCAGACGTTTCACTCCCTTTTGGATAAGTAGGTGATTTAGCAAGCCCTTGTGTTAAAAAATGCATTGTTACAGTTTCGCCTTAAGGGCGAAGCAATGAATGCGATAGCAACACAGCAATGTCATACGAAGTAAGGTCAGCGGCTCTGGTAGCAATATGAATTGTAGTAAACATGAGCTGATTAACTAAGCAGGTGTGCTGCGGCGTAAGTAGACCAACATGAAGAGAGACTCGATGACCACGAGAAGGCGCGTGTGAAACGGTGGTGTTGATGAGAAGCGCTGCCCGTGGGCAGCGCGTGCGAAGGGACACACCTGTAGCGCTGCACTGCCGATCCGGGCAGCATTGCATGTGTAGCGTGCGTTGGAAAATGTGGCCCGACTATTACAAACTGTGGTGTGAGCGCGCACAAACAAACATGAATAGATCACACTGAATGACTGCAGACAACGACTGTCAAAACGCTGGCAGCAAGCGCATATACGCCGCAGCGGGCGAAGGTACGTGCGGTCTATCGCTTCAACGGAAACTGAACGGCGAATGCACAGCGCATAAAGATCAGAGCCGTGTGGAGATAAGAGACGGTGCGAGCGAGCGACGAGCGCGGCTGTTGGCAAAGTAGAAATGCCCCCCCCCCGCTTCCTCTGGCACTCGCTTCCCGCTTCCTTGCTTGCGCGTGGAAGATTGAGTGGGTTCGCTCTCCGTGACAGCGTGCGTCCCCGCACGCTTCCGCTCGGGCATACGGCGCGCGGCGAAGATTTTATCTATACGGAACCTCACGGCGACGGCGACGACGACGGCGGCGCCGACGACAGAAATCCGGTGGAAGTGTCCATATAATTGCTATCGCAATAAAAAAATGCATTGGCACATTTCAGAGACATTCATGGTAACCATAGAGCCCTGTATGAGGTAAACATTATGCGTCAGTTCTTGAATCTAGCGCCAAGAGCACGACCATAGCGAGGGGCGGCCATGAAGAAGAGAAGAACAAGGGCTGTGTTTACTTCCGTCCCTCTCGGTGATCGTGTTCGTGGTGCTAAGTGTATTAATTAGAATGAGGTTTATTGGCCAGAACAGGCGTAGATGTACATCCTTGGAATTTACTGGCAGGGAACAGGTGCGCTAACTTGCGGCACTCCTCGGGATAACGTGCTGCAGCCGAAATGGGCCGACAATCAGAAGTACCAGGCCGGTAGGGCACTAGGGTGTCCATGGTTTGGGATGGGTGACGGCCGTAGAGAAAAGGGTAGGGAGAACAGCCAATGGCATTCGGGGTTGCAGTGTTGTAGGCGCATGTATCAAATGGTAGGATAAGGTCCCGATCTCTGTGGTCAGATGCGACGTACAAGGCCAGCATCTCGCCCAGGGTCCGTTTGAAACGTTCGATGAGTCAATTGGTCTGAGGGTGGTACGTAGTGGTGGTTCTATGTATAACGTGGCACTGAGCAAGAAGAGCTTCGACAACCTCAGACAAAAGGATGCGCCCTCTGTCGCTGAGGATTTCACGAGGTGGGCTGTGACGGAGGATGAAACAGTGGAGCAGTTAGGAGGCGACGTCACGTGCCGTGGCGGCAGGGGGTGCCGCAGTTTCAGCATATCGCGTAATATGGTCGACGGCGACGATGATCCAGCGGTTACTGGCGGGTGTCATAGGAAGCGCACAATAGAGATTAATTCCCACACAATTAAATGGGCGGGGGGAGGGGCAGGGAAGGGGCTGCAAAGCTCCAGCTGAACGGTAAGGCGGAGGTTTCCGACATTGACAGTCAGTATACATGAACGAACGAATTTGCGGACTTATGTAAACATTCCTCGCCAGTATTAGCGCTGACGAAGTCATTCATATTCCTTTCCGACGCTATGTACACATTTGTGTAGACCAAGATAGTGCATCAGCAGCAATAGCATTGATTAAAGTAAGGATATTTTAAATGTGTCCCGTACATCTTGAAACGCTTCTGACTGAAATAGTGCTGCAAGTTTGAGTTACACAGGCAAATTGTTTTAGTAAAACGAGTATGAAGGTAGATGGTTGGGTACTTTGCTTGGTGTGAGTATGTCAATTTATGCAGCGGGTTCACTTCTTTCACTGTTTTTCACAGCGTGTTGGGCCAGTCATAATTTTTGAGTGGCTGGATAGGTGCTCAAGCCTGGTAGAAAGGAAATAGTTGATGTTTGCATATCTGATCTACTTGCAGTGAGTTTTCGCATGAAGTCCACATTTTGTAAACTTGACAAAAATCACTAAAGATGTGAAAACTCTTCATCGATTGTGCTGCTGTAAGCATTTTATGATTATGAAGATGTAAGAAATGCGGTGAAAGTAAATTTTCAATCAACACAACTAATTGACGTATGAGAGTAGCCATTTTCGGCCGTCATATGCGTAGTTGTGTCGGTGCAGATGGTCGTCGCGAATGGCGAAGTGAACACCTTGGCGATGGAGTGCGCGAGAGGGTTGCAGCGTGGGCGTGTCGGAAAGAAGGTCGAGGACGGCCGCCATCCAGGGGTCATGGCGCTGCTCTGAAGCAATTCTGTCCATGTTGAGACATGAGACAACGGCTGTTAGTGTTGACAGGCAACTAAGGTCAGCAGGCAGAGGAGACTGTGAGAGAACATCAGCATGCGAATGTATGTGGCCACAGCGGTAGACGACGTTGATGTCGAACTCTTGAAGTCGAAGAGCCTGTTGGGCAAGGTTGCCACATGGGTCTTTCAAATTTTATAGCCAACAAAGGGTGTGATGATCCATGACGAGGTCAAATGGGCGGCCGTACAAGTAAAGGTGAAACTTGCTAAGGGCTCATACGATGACTAAGCATTCTTTTTCAGTTCCACTATAGTTGTTCTCTGCTTTTCTGAGTGTACGGTGGGCATAAGCAACAACGTATCCAGGAAGCCCGGGTTTTCGTTGTGCTAGGACGGCGCCGAGGTCTATTCTGCTGGCGTCTGTGTGTACCTCTGTCGGAGCTGCAGAATCGAAGTGACGAATTGTAGGACGTGAAGCGGGAAGACGTCGTAAAATAGAGAACGCCTCGTCGCAGGCTAGAGATCATGATGACAGGTCACCGGAGAGTACCAGTAGCTCTGTTAGAGGTCTTATTACAGACTCGAAGTTGCGAATTACACGTGGAAAGTACGAACATAAGCCGACGAAACTGCGTAGTTCTTTGAGATTTGTCGATCGGGTAAAGTCAGAAATGGCACGTAATTTCGCGGGAGCAGGTTTTATGCCGTACTTAGACACAACGTGGCCAAGAATGGTTAACTTTCGAGCGGCAAAGTAGCATTTCTTGAGATACAGTTGGAGCCCAGCGTTGGTTAGGCATGTGAGAACGCACCTGAGGTGGTGAAGATGCGTTGTAAAATCCGAGCGAAGGCGGTAATATCGTCCAAATAACGCAGACACATTTACCATTTCATGCCACGCAAAACAGTGTCCATCATTCGCTCGAACGTTGCGGGGGCATTACAGAGGCTGAAAGACATCACGTTGAACTCATAAATTCCATCATGGATAACAAATGCAGCCTTGGGCTTGTCAGCGTCGGCCATGGGTACCTGCCAATACCGTAAGCGCGAGTCGAGTGAAGAGAATAATTCAGACTCCTGTAAAGCGTCAAGGATATCATATATTCTCTGTAAAGGGTGCACGTCTTTGCGGGTGATATTGTTCAGGGGGTGAAAGTCAACACAGAAGCGAATAGAGCCACCCTCCTTAACGAGAACACCGGCGAAGCCCACAGACTATGAGAGGCCTGAATAATGTGGCGGCGAACATGTCGTCGACATGCTCATTAATCACACGGCACTCCGTAGGAGGCGCACGGTATGGTCGTTGCCGCAGTGGTGAATGGGAGCCCGTGTTTATGTGAAAGTGACAGCTGACGTGCGCCCAAGAGAAGGCTGAATAGCGTCGAAAGAAGAGCGTAAATGTTACAGGACAGCGATAAGCTCCGAACGCTGATCTGGTGCAAGGCCGTCAGCGATGGATGGGCCAAATATGTTGGCGCGAAGCTTGTTGGAAACAGAAAGAGCGCCGATATCAGTAAGGTATTCGCGAGATGTAGCATCTGGCACGTCGACGTTGTGCAGGAACTGAATGGCTTGGACATGGCCGAGACATTAGCCATGGAGCAATGTGAGTGGAGCGGACAAAAGGTTGCAGACAAAGATATGGCTGAAACAGCCGAGAACTCGAGGGTCGCGAAGGGAAGCTGCAGTACAGTGTTTTTGCGGTGAATGTCTCAGAAGGGGCAAACAAAACAGTGGCATCAGAAATGCTTCCACAGGATAAAAGGTAAAACAACAGCGGCGTGCGGAGGAATGTCGATCTCCTCAGCGACGACTAATTTAGGGTGATGTTCGGGAGAATTGTCTCAATGAATGTCGCATAAGAGAGAAAGTTTGACTTCTGCCCGCTCGCAGTTGTGATGGCTGCAACTGGACCTATTCCACTGCGTCCTCAACGGCGCTACGTCGAGGACGGCCAGCTGCTCTGGAGCAACAAAATCGTCATTCCGCCAGCCAAGCGACCGGAGGTTCTCCGCTTGCTACACGCCTCCCACGGAGGGGAAGAAAAAATGATGAGAGCCAGACAGGTAATTTTGTGGCCCGGAATGAAGGCGGACATTTCAGCTCTAGCTAAGTCATGTACAACTTGCCAAAAGTACAAGCCCAGCCTATGCTGAGGCACGATGTACCAAGTTTGCCATGGCTTGTCATCGGGCTTGATAGATTTTACCACGTTGGCCAGACGTGCCTAATCCTTGTTGATTTCTGCTCGTTCTTTTTCGAGATTCAAAACTTACGTCAATCAGCAGCAGAAGCCGTAAACTACGCCTGCATGCTTGTTTTCGTGACTTATGGGATTCGCAAAAAGCTGTACAGCGGTAATGGACCGCCTTTCAACAGTGCTTGTTTCCGGTCTTTTGCTGCCCAGCTAGGAATCGCCCACGTAACGTCGAGTCCTTATTATCCTCGCGGTAACGCCATGGGGGAGCGTACAGTTCTAGAGGCGAAAAAGCTGCTAAAAATGTCCTTTTGCAACGTATGCTTTTTACAGTGCTCTACTGGACTGGAGAAATACGCCAAGGGATGAAGAACTGAAGTCACCTGCTCAGAGGTTGATTGGTCGTCAAACCATAACTCGACTGGCAGTGCTCCCTCAGCAGCTTGAGCCTCAAATCCGTTTGCCACCGTCTTCGAGAGATAAGGGAAAATCAACTAATCTTCTATAACCGGACTGCCAAGCGCCAGCCAGCCCCTCGCAGTGGTTCGCCAGTGTCTGTATACAACACCACACGCAGAACCTGGTCCCCAGCTGTGGTCATTGGCTCTGCAGGCCCACCACGGTCGTAAAATCTAGTCACAGACAGCGGACAACAGCTGAGGCGCACCAGGGACCACCTGACTTCCACAGAAATGCGACCGGTGGTCGATCCTCTGACTGATTCTGCTGAGCCATCTTCCCAGCCTGACCTGGGGACGGCACTGCCACAACCGGACGCCCTTCGTAGGAGTAATCACGTCCATAGAGCACCCCACCGTTATCCTCTGCTATAAAGAACAGAGTGATAGTGCCTGGACATTTGAATTTTCCTTTTAACCTTCTTTTGGGTTTGTATGCGTTATTTCTCTTCGAAAAAAGGAATATGTAACTACGCGCTTCATCATGTACACGTGCCCCTAGTTGGCACCTGCTGCGCATAGTCGCGCTGTGGATATGCCCCTTATAAAGAGGGCCGAATCTGACAATAAACACTTTTTCATACACTGCTCATGCACGTGCACAATGGCCTTGTGTCGTGAGTGGAAATCTCATCCAAGAATTACGTCGTGAGAGCAGGATGGGAGCACAATGAACTCAAATATGTATATAATGTCCTCAATTAAAACTCGGGGCGTACAAGCTGCTAACAGCCGAACGTGCTGAGCTGTTGCGGTACGGAGGGCTACGCCAGCAACTGGTGTCATTATTTCCGAATGGAGCGACAGAGGCTTTCATTTATAACACAAACGGCGGTACCAGTGTCCACAAGGGCAAGAGTTGAGACTCCTTTGACAGAAACAGCAATGGCGTCGTTCGACGGAAAAATATGAGGAATTGCACGCTGTGACGGCGACTTAGTTCTTGCCTCATGAACTACGGCGTTTAGTTTTCCTCTTCTGTGGGGATGGAACGACGACGCATTGAGGAAGGACAGCGTCGACGTGGTTAGATAGAGTATCGGGTGAAGTAGGCATGACGATCAGGAGCGCTAGGAGGTGATATCGATATGATAGCCATATGAGGCGGTTAACGGCATGCGGCGGCGATAGTAGCTAGTGATATGTGCGGGGCGGTCACAGGCAAAGAAAATTTGTTTCTCGTCAGAAGTATGCCATGCGTTTGCGGCCGCGGGGCTGGCGCAAGAGCCGCGGGGAAGAGTCTGCGGCTGCAGTGGTTGACGCCGTGTGAAAGCAGTGCGCGTTCGATGCCGTGCGACGACGGCGTACGTGAGAGGAACAGCTACCGGATGCGGCTGATGGGACACTGGCACAGCGTCGGCAATTTCTGCTTCTATCACATGCCGAATAGCGGGTGATGGGTGGGGAGTAGGACGTGGCTGGGGCTGCTGCTGAGCAAACTGTAACAGTGACCGTTACCGAGCTACTTCCACGCGTATGAACGCCTGGATCTGCAGCAGCTCTGTTGACTGGTCTGAGTTGAGGGCTAAGCCTGCGATGTTGTCGTCGATTGTAACCAGGCGACGAGTCAAGGCCCGCTGTTTCCGGAGTTCGTCGTAGCTCTGACACAATTTGATGAGTTTCGCTACGCTGGTCGGTTTTTTGCAAGCAGCATCTGAACAACGTCATCGTCAATGCCCTTCATGATGTGCTTGATTTTGTAAGATTCGGGTATCGAGGCATTGATGGGCTTCGAGAGTTCGAGAACATCCTCAATATAATTTGTGAACGATGTGCCCAGCAGCTGTGCGCGCTCGCGTACATCGTGTGCATAGCCTGTGCGTGCTCGCGCAACTGTCATATGGCTGGGCACCCGAATAGTTCTCTGTGGACACAGATGGAAATATGTGCCTCGTGGTTTTTAAACCACAGATTAGCCATACTAGAAAGGTATAAGATGACATTGTTCAATTTAGTGGCGTCATCCCATCGGTTGTGTACGCTTACCCTAACGTAAGACGATAGCCAGTCTGAGCTCAATATCCCTGTCGTCAGTGGCACTGAAGACCCTGCGGATCCTTCTGGTAAGGCACCCCGGACCACATGACGGATGGAGGGGGCACCGAAGGTGCGGCATAACGACACGAAGCGTACCAGGTGCGGAGTTTCAGGATAGAAGATTGGTAGGTTGTACCCAGCACATCCACCAATTAAAAAGAGGTTTATTGGACCGAGCAGGCGTAGGTGTAGATCCCTGGGATACGGGCACGAAACAGGCGACTAGAACAGTTGATGTTGTTGTTGCCTATCAGAACAGTTACGTCAGGGCAGCGCTCTGAAGCGTAACTTCACCGTCATCTTTCGTGAAGCGATCACGATGATGCTGCTGTTGGTGGAGTGCATGATCTTCAGTGCGTGGTGTACGTCTTCTTCACCACATAATTTTCGACATGCTTCCAGATAGCCCAAGCGCAAACGCAACTAAATACTGTGGAGGTCCATCAGCCTGCATGTGAAGCATTTCAATGTAGGAGAGCTGGCAGTTCGCGAGTCAGATGCGTGGTGAAGAGCAGACAGGCAACGTCTGCCGTTAAAGGAGTGTTTTCAGATGTCAAAAATCCAACGCCCTGCATTGAAAAAGAGGGTAAAGGGGACAACGCAGGTGAGCAACCTATACCCAATCCCGATATGCCTATACCCAATCCCAACAAAATCCCGATATGCTAAGATACACTAGGGGACGTGTGTCAGCAGCGCATCTATTTCATATTTCGCGTATTTTGCGGGCTTTTGTTTTTTCATGGAAAAAAACAACCAGGCGCAGTTCAGCACGAAATAAATGCTTGATTCGGAGGTTATTTGAGATGTCCTACAACTTTGTAATTCATATGTTTGCGATTGAAGCAATAATTAAAAGTCCACTAAATAAAACAGTTAATTAATTGTTGTAGCCGGCTCTAAGCACACATAGCGGTCGCTACTATGCAGTCGGTACGATTTCTCTAGACGTCCGTGGGTTTCTTTTTAAATCTTGGTTTAAGTTAACTGTGACACCCGGTATACTGAAGACGCAACTAAATTTGCTCTTGCCTGCTTCTAATTCGACAACGTTACCAATCTTGCGTCCGCTACTCGGCCAGCTAAATGAATGAAACGTCTCTCTGGAGATGCTGTTTTTCACGTGAAAGGCCCCTATGACAACATCGCCCATCAAACACTTTTGTTGCACTAAAAACGGCAGAACCTGCTGGTAATAGCTTTCGATCGGTATGAAATTACCTCTAAACATGTTTTTTTTTTTCGTTCGCATTGCAGATGGCACGACGACTGAACATTACGATTTTCCTGGTGTCCCACAAGGCAGGCTGCCGAGTTCGACATTTTCAAACCCGCCCTTGTGGAATAGTGAATTCACTGCCACAGACAGCTAGCGTCTCAATTGACACAGACAATGTCTGCTTTCGGGCATAAATATTACCCATGGTCCTGAACAATACATTGAAAATCACGCCATGCAAGCCGTTTCTGGCCACTTTACGGTTGTTTGTCTGGCAACCCTGAGCAACTAACTATATGCGAGGGACAAACAAGTCGACCACATATTGCGCAACGAGACTGGAACCATTTGGTGCACGCCACCGCGACGACAGTAGTCACAAAATCACCTTGTTCAATCGATCTCAGCACAGTCACGGATAGAAGAAGCTTCTCCTTCCTGGGGAAAGCCCGTGCTCACGAGCACGTGCAACCAGAGGCTACCGGAACGGCGAAGAATAAATAGTATGCCTGATGCTTTAAACATCGCTTCTTGTCAGTAAACCGTACGCCACGTCGAACACCCTACTTATGCAAATTTTCATCCTGTGGATGACAGCGTCCCTTCGTCCGGGTTTCCTAGGGAGCAATCTTCTCTTGGCCTGTCACCCAGCGCACGCGCTCAAATGCTATATGCCAATGACCCTGCACGATTTATCGCGTCACCGCGCTGCGCCATTTCCAGCCACAGTCAGGTTTTTCATCTGGCAGCAGTTAAAATCGCATCGACTAAATATTGCGCCACGAGATGGGAGCGAGTTGGGCGACGCCACCGCAAAGACAGGAGTCACAAAAATGCACTGATATCTACTTAAGGGCCGGATATCGCACCGAAGGCCCTTGACGGAAGCCACCGGAAGTAAGCTGCCTCGTTTTGGAAGTCCGCGCTTTGCTATTCTGCAGCGAGATTCTAGCTGCGCGGTAGCTCGGCATCGATTTTTGCCCTAATACTCTTGCCCCTTGTGGCGTAAGCTACCTAGTCAGGCCGGATGAGCTTTTACAGCGAAGCTACTAAGGGCTAGGTCCCCAAGATTCGTGTCCGCGTCTAGAAAAAACTGTCATTATCAGCAGTGGCTCGAGCGCCGTCGTCGTTTGGAGCGCACGGCCCCTCCTCCCTCCCGGCAGGCTGAACCCCTGCTATCTCTCTTCTTTTGCGCCAGTCAACCTACATTTATGCGACGTTCTCCCTGAATACAGTTGGGCTCGGCTGCGAGGCTAGCGCGGCAAGCCTGCTGGAAGGTGCGCCCACTACACTTGAGCCCTGCGGGGCAGCTAGCGAGGCTAGGCCGCCGGCGCTAACACTGAGTCCCTCCGCCTCGGCGTCACCTCGTGGAGAGGTATGAAAACGCCGGGTTGGCGGCGGTTTCAAACTTAGAATTGTAAAAAAGTGTGCGTTATATCGCGGTTTTCACCGGATCTTACGTTTGTTTGTTCATTACGTGACACAGGTCACCCTGGCGACCACGTCAGCGGGTTAGCGCTTGTGTGCGCGCCGCGATTTTCGTAGCCGTCTTGAATAAAACACTTTCACGGTACGGTGATCGCGACTGTGCACGTTCCCCCAGCAATGCCTACGAAACGCATCGAAGCGTTCATGATAGACATGTTAGGTTGGGTGATGCCCATTGTCATCGTGGGGGCAATATTCACTACAGCAGACCCACCATGTCCCAGCTTCGCTTGCCTTCCATCTTCACTGTAGTGAAAGGGCTCTGAATTTTTCTTAGGACGCTAGACGAGGGAATTCGGTTACTCGGTAGCGGCCAAACGGAAAGGTCGAAGCGCTCGCAGCGCTCGGCCCATAACGTCGCACAACTTAATGGACTCCACCCCTGATATTGCGCAATCGCACCCACATATGATGCAATGCAGAATCAGTCGGAAAATAACGGTCAAAGATTTTCCCACGCCAGTCGCTAGCTTTGGTTCCTTGCATCAAATAGTCCGCTTCTTCGTAACGGTCACCCTTGTAGTGATTTGTCGAACCTGACCTTCATGGTCCTTACCGCTTTCAGAGAATACGGGCGTTGCTGACACCCCGAAGAGAACTTCTTTTGTTTGCCCTTCAGCAGTCAGTGCCGGGCCCCGTCATCGTCTAGGGGGCCGTTGGTGATTTGGTCGCTTTGTAAGAAGCACACCAACAATGCCCTTGCGCTTTTGAGACGCAACAACCCTCTATACTGGCACGCGCCCTCCTCACCTCCGTCTCGCTTAGTGCGCGACGTCACCCACGCCTCAAACAAACAACTATTTTGCATCTCTTATGGAATTTGCCGAGAATAGGGGCGTAACCAATATGCCATAGACAGCGCCGAGAAGAAGAGAAGCAACTACGGCAGGCCGTAGTGGGGAATTCCGGAATAATTGTTACCACTTGGGGATGTTTGACATGGCCCCAATGCAGGGGACCCGGTCGTTTTCGCATTTCGCCCCATCGAAATGCGGCCGCCGTGGCGGATATTTCATCCTGCGACCTCTTGCTTAGAAGCGCAACACCATAGCCGCTAAGCCAACACGGCGGGTCATGCGAAGGGTGACTTTTGGCCCTGCTGCAGTGCAGCGAACGCCTCTCGTTAAAGGTAGACAGACACAAAAGCTGGCGGTTTTTTTGCGTAGGAAGAAAAGTTGAACTGTTGAAAATGACGAATACAACAAGGTGCTTGGAAAAAAAGAACGAGAAACATCTATTTTTTTGCGATTTTCTGTTGCACCTAGCCTCCAAGCGGCCGCCGGCAGAAGCTGAAATTTGACGTCATAACACCCACCCACGCGCGCGCGGCCGAGGTCAGCCACAGCCGTGGCAGTGTTTCCGGAAGTGTCGGTCTCGTGCAGCGTTCGTTTAACCCCTTTCGACGATCTTCGCACGTGGTCCATCCGAAACGTTATCCCTGTCGGCGCTTCACGCAGGTGGTGCGTCTTACATGCGCCTTCCCGCGGTCGTCGCTCGGTATTGACGCGTTCGTCGCGACGGAAGGAAATGCCCAGACATTGTTGTTATAACAGCATCGTCCGGTCGTGACACGCCAGTCGCACACGTTTCCCAGAGACAAGAAGGTGCGTAAACTTTCCATACCTGCCTGTCAGCCATCACGCACAGCCTAGTTTCCTGTAAAAAATGACTTCATTTGCACGGACCACTTCGTCGACAATGATTATTATTTTATATATATATATTTATTTATTTATTTATTTATTTATTTATTTATTTATTTATTTACATACCCTAAGGGTCCCTAGAGGCATTACATAGGGGGGGGTGGAATTTACACAATCCAAATTTGCACCACATACAACAGAAAAGAGAAAGGCACGCACAAAAAATCGGCACATCGTACAGTTGCAAAAGAAAAAAAAAGGGTGGAAAAACATCACTGCAATGCCACATGCGGCTTGGTATAACACAATTCAATAATTATGTACTCTGCTAACAAGAAATCTTACATGAATCGCGTCATAGTCCTTACATTCAAATTACTCCACATTTCTAGATTCAAGATGGGCAAGTAGGGCTGTCTGGAAAGAAGCACTTTCCTTTATTGTCACAACGCTTTCCGGTAACGCGTTCCATCCTTCAATTGATAATAAAAGGGGGGAAGTTTGATACTTCACTGTTTTTGCAAAAATAGTTGATATCTTGTGTATGTGATCGGTACGTGTGGAAATATAATGTGCAGGAACAATTCGTGTAGTCGCGAATCCAGAGTCGCCAAAATATAAAGAGTGGAAAAAAAATGTGGTTGATCCCTCTTATATAGGAATTGGTATAGAACACGAAAGTGAAACGTGTCTTCACAGAAGTAGTGTAATGTTTATTGCACATTGATATATAATGTCTATTGGTGTTTTGTGGCTAAAGCGCCCTTAGGCGTTGATGCACCCACGCTGACGCCTGGTGGCACGTCTCCTCCATCACGACTACCAACGTCGATGACCATGAGCAACCGTCGTGCATATGGAAGCTGCACTACGCTGCACACGCTAGCACAACGCGAAAGACGGAAGCACGTAACTGACACACTAGTACAACGCGCAAGACAAAGCACGTAACTGAATCGTCACCGAGTCAAATCAGCGCGTACAGCGCGTCGTAATTGCAGCCTCCGCGGTCAACTTCAGAAACATTTTCAGAGCTAATTGCGGAGGCCACGCTCCGCTGTGCTGAGTACGGTGAACGCCACCTAGGTGGCGTTGGTAGTGCTTCTTGATGCCAGCGTCCCTTCGAATGCTGGCATCGAGGCGTCGTAGTGCTGAGACCACCGAAGCGTTCACTGTCGGTGCGCGTTAGTGTCATAATGCAGTACTTCTCTTTTCTGCTCGTAGGCGGCGGCACCGCCCCGAGCAAGAGCGCGGGTACACGGAGGAGTGTTAGATATATAAGGCGCGTCTGTGTAGCTCTCTGCAAATGCGTTTGTGGCGCAATGGGTTAAACGCTCGGCGATCTATCGTCGCGGATCGAGAGGTCGTGGGTTCGATTTCCAAATTTTCCATATTTGTGGAACTTTTTCTTCTGGTTTCTTTCTTTGTATTATGTTCGTGTACATTGTAAGCTGACGTATTTCCGTGACGGAAATACGTCAGTGAAGTCTTGGTGGACCCCGGCATAAAACACTTTCGTGTTAAAAGACAAACGTAAGAACTTGCGTCTAGTGTCAAGGTTTAAAAGATTAAGTTTGCGCTTTAAAAGGGAAACGCTGGTGTATGTTGAGTACGAAGATAAAATAAACCTAGCAGCCTTATTTTGAACCGATTCCAGGCGTTTTGTAAGACTAGCGTTATTTGGATGCCATATGATTGATACATTATGTAACCAGCCCGGCTGTGCTGAAAAGCCTCGGCATGCCACTCAAAAGCAAACGCTTATAGCCTGACCCTGTGCCATCGGTCTTCTCACGAAAACGCAAGACATAAATGATAAGCGGCGCGTTGGAAAAGAGGAGGCGAAAAGATGTCGGTACTGTTTTCGTTCTCTTGGAGCCTTCTTGAGCAGTGCTGAGGGCGAGCCTAGGGTGAGATGCCCGAGGCTCGGGCACGAAGGCAGTAATGTCTTTAAAAATGTTGGCAAAGCACAGTAAAACAATACAAGGCTAGCGAGCGCGACTCACGAGATCAGACACTCACACAGCTCTGCTTCTCCACAGGCTGAAAGCAAAAAAAAAAAAAAAAAAAAACACGGGGCAGAACGCCAGACAGGTTCTGTCATCTGTCGGGCGGCTGGCGAAGTGGGCGTGAGAGTCTCGGAGTTACTGATACCTCACAGCAGTTGCTCACGCCGACGGCATAAACTACTATTCAGTCATCCACGCAGTGCTGAAGTACCCCGCAACTGCCTCACCTGTGCGCGCTCTTGACAAATGAAGTTTACAGCGGAAATGACAAATAATTCTTGCACAAGTGTCTGGTGCAGAGCGAAATCTTCGCGCTACGGTTCGCGAAAACCTGACCGGCACTTCCACGGCCGCCTTCTCTTCTTCGTCGCTTGACGCGGAAGGCTCGTAACCGTAAGCGGTAATATTTCCTTGCCAAGTTGGAACTGGTCCTCGTCTTCAGACGTGTACTCATCACTGGTAGAGGAACAAGAACTCGAATCCATGCTCGCGACGGCGGCGTCAGCGCGCTTCGAATGACCACGGCCGGCCGGCTGGCTATCCTACTATGGTGTCGTGACGTCACGCCTTGCAACTCCCGCGGGTCGGGTGGCGAGGCGCTCACAAAAACGCCAAAAATAAAGCCATCAGCTCAAAAATGAGCTAAGTGACTACTTCTTTTCGGTGCAATCCCACACTGACGATTCATTTTTAGCATTTTCGTAAAATTGTCAGTTTTCGTGTCCGAATCCCTTTAAGTAAACCACGAGGTACTGATTTCCCCCTTTAAATCAAATATTTTTGCAGGCATCAAGAATTAGCCAGCGCCGCGCCAATAGCATCGCTAGCACGAGTAACGTGCACTGGACACTGGCGATTGAGAAAATGCATTATCTAAGAAAGCATTTTTGTATACGGGTTGAGATTCTCGAAAGCTTTTAACAGACATGGAGACATCACCCTCTAAACACGGAAAACCAAAGCCTTCGTGCAATATCAGGGAAGGGAAGCTTTCGGCCTCGACTTCGACACGAACTATGCAGAGACAAGGGGAATGTCGCCAACACTCTTACCGAAAGTGACCACTCGATTTGCTCTGAGGTATGCCACGACGACTAACTACCTTTACGGCCGTTAGTGGCTGAAAACCACGGTGCCATATCATGACACTGCATTTTCTTGTCGGCTTATCAAAGGTTCACTTACAGCGACTTCCACAATGGGTATGATGCTGCGTGCGTTTTTTTTTTTTTTGCCAGCAAAATTAATTATTCGTGGGGTTTTTTGATGGCGCAGCACTGCCGCGTCGATGATTGCGCGCTTTACAGGTGAAAGCAGTTCCCATAGAACGCGTCGCCGCGATGACTCGCGACCCGGAACCTAGACTGCGCCTCAAGCCTATATACGTTGGATGGCGATGCTTGCGCCCCTGGAACTCACACACTAGCACCGCGTGTGGGCACGCACGTCTTCGACTTACACCGTGGGAGCTTCCGTTCATGAAATTCATAGTTCACTGTCACTGTGATGCATGCACAATACATTCGCCAACCATCGATGCCACGCTAACTCTAGTTGGCACGGATTATTTAGCAAGAGCATAACGCGGCACCTCACCTTCAGCATAGCCATGGTGTTAGGAACACCGGTGTGAGATCCAGTACGAGTCCCGCTGGTCCTTGGTTGAGCCGTGACAGCGGAACATGACTCAGTCATGCCGTACATGTTGAGCATACACTCCAGTCCATCATCGAAGGCTTCACGCGCCGCATCAGCCGCTGTTGTGGACAGCACGCTCCCTGTTATTATGATGCGCTTCACGCTTGGCATTCGTCGACTGATGCGTCGCATTTCGCGCACAAGAGCTTGTAGCCTGGTGGTAAATAATAACAGCACCGTAACCTGCACGACGATCAACGTGGTTAAACGAGATACGCAGTAGACAAGAATTATGGGCAATCAGATCAGGAGGGCAGGAAGAAGTAGGTGTGTATGCTTACAGTAAGACATTTCTATTTTTTATAGCTTATCAAGAGAGTTTTCATCCACATTTCAGGCAGCCACAATTTTCTTCGGGATTTTTCATCCCTATTGTATTCATGGCGGAAATCTCAGGCTCACATTTCAGGGATCGGGCAATTTATGGGCAGGTGTACATGTCATGTGCTCATTGAAAAAAAAAGGAACTGCAGCCTGATTTGGCTGCTCTATTCCATTCACTTTCGTGAGCAGATACGCCAATGATAGAAAAATTAACCATTCGCGAAGCACATGCTCGCCGAAAAAAACTGAATTTAGTTGCAATTCATGTACACAAACTGAAATTGACGAGCGCCATGGAAAGCGAAGAAAATTCCTGAGCACGCTTTCCTTTGTTTGAAATCGGATTGGAATAAGATGCTCTTCGAATTAGAAGAAACAGTATCTTCACACATTACGCAGATACTTCGTGTTCCACAGCGAGAAAGGCATGCTGAGGCCTAATGGGTGTCGACCGGAGGCACCTGTGAAGTTTGACTAGGAGCACCCAATTGTCTACCCAGCAAAGCCGCGTCACTGCTCTACTACTCGTACTTCGCCCGATGCATGGTCAAACGTATAGCGGAGGAGTCATTGACGCATTCGTTTTTTTACGAACGCAGTTATCAGTAATAAGCGGCTGCCAAGGTGGCAGAGGTGCTATTTCAGTTAGCTGTGCAAGCGGCCTCAAGTTCCAAACCATTATAGCCAGCCGTTTATCCCTTGCTCTCGAAGAGGGACGAAGGCTGTGCAATTTCAAATAGCAGGCATTACCTTGGCCGGTCCTGTAGGAGCAGCAGACTTTGAATGTGTATTTACTTGCATTCGCCGACACGCAGCCATCATATCAGAAAACCGTTAGTGCTATGTGTAATTGCTCTGTATCCGATTTCTAAGCATGAAATAGCCCCAAGCTTACATTTTGTGAAATAAAGCGCTGTTATAAATGCGGGTGAACCTGAAAACACAAGGTATTCGAATTGTTTCCCACATGGTCGCATTTGAATTTGTGCTTATATTACCTGTAGGGCTCGGTGTAATACCTTGTTCTGCGGAATACTCCGGCGTTCCGACACATGCTACAAATCGTGCCTCATAATCCAATCACGATTTTGGCACGTGAAACCCCAGAATTCAAGTTCACATGCTACAAAGGGACACTAACATCAGCGCTTAGTGTTCAGGTGCTGCATATTTGCGAGTTCTGTGGTCCTTCCTGTTTTATTGGCTCGAGCATGAATGGGCCTTGATGCTGGTATTGCCCTATTCAACTGCCTAGGGTGCTTTTGTACAGCAGGCAGGGCGTCGTTTATTATTGTATATATAATTTTCTCTCCTTTATTGTTCAACGCGAACTTACTCTCAAATTCTACTAAACAACAGTAAAAAAGCGAAATGCCATTGAAAAATGTAAATGTCTCAATAATAACGCACACAGAAACTAGCCGTAAACGTACAGAACAGGTAAACAAGCGCAATAAAACGGAATAAACACAGGAACAGCGCCATAAAAAATCTAATCATCTTAATTAGGCAGTCAAAAATGTTATGTGACGGCGCAGTATTGCGCTGTTTTAAAAGCTTTCGCATGCAACTAGGAATGGACTCGTGGACTGCTGCGTCTGCGGGTGACGCACAACGCGGACAAGTGTCCGCGTTGTGCGTTTTCTTAGTACAGGTAGAGGACGTGGGAACCATACGGATAAAGATCGGGCGCATGCCGTTTCACTTCAAAACAGCATTCACTGAATCGCGCTTGAAACCAAACGAGTTTATTCGCGTACAACAAATGCTGCTGATAGGATTGAAGATAAAAGCTCCGCCTATGGAGCTTGACAGGCTCGCAGTGCCTTTTAAGTGCATCTTGGCAGCTACAGAATACAGCGCGATAAACCAAAACACCAGGCAAACTGTAAAATTCGGCCTTAATATAGTATTGTCAACATGTAATTATCAAGGCCAGTTTTATATTTCAAGTAGTTCACGATATTTAAACCGAAAAATATCCAGATGGTTAGTGTGACAGAACCCGCCGTTGTATCCCAATGGGTACGACATTGCACTCCCGTGTTCGTTTCCTGGTTCCATGCCGCCGCATACACATTTTTATGGGGCGGAATAAGTGAAGGAGCGTGTCCTAGGATTTATTTGCATTTCAAAGAACTCCACGTGGTAAAAATCATTCCGGCGTCCTCCACTACGGTGGGCCTCATAATCACATTGTCGTTATTGCACGTAATGCCCCAGATTTTTTTTTATTGAAAACTGTTGGGAATCGTAGGATATATAAAGGACAGACTCTGTTGGAATTCAGAAAAGCTGTGTGCACCAAACAAGGCCATCATCATATGTTTTGATCAGTAATGCAATATACCTTGCCGCAAGTGTGCCGAATCTTTAAAAGGGGGTAGATTGTTTGCGTCTCAAATATGAATTTTATGCTGAACCGACAGCTATTTAAGCTGTGTACGCTAATTATTTGGGCCTTCTCAACCAAAACATTGGTTTTGGTTGAGCCATATATGTTGCATTAAAAACATGACCAACATGTCTTTTCTAAACTGAAAAAATTCAGTGCAAATTAGAATATGTTGTTGTACCCTATAAAGTTGACAATATTTGGGCATATTGACCAAACTTTCCTGTTTTAAAATAAATCTGGGGTGTTTGCACAAGTCGTTCTATTCTTCAACTTAGCTGGTATTGGGCAAGACCTGCATGTGCCGGTGATTTGAGCTAGTGATATGCACGAATCCACCAAGAGATGTTAGACGAAAATAGAACACCAATACATTTAAAACAATCAAGAACGTCAATATTCTGCAAGTTATTAATTTCTTGTGGTCGAGGGGCTAGTTCGCTCTTAGTCTGAATATTAGGATAGTAACTTTTCTTTCAATGGTATACATGCTGCTCAAGACCGACCATCGCTGTAGTGAAGCATTGTTTTATTATACAGTTGCACTAACTCCTCCACATTCGCTTCAGGAAAGATAAGATGGTGTCATCTTCATCGGCGGTAAACTTTTCTTTTGAAATAATGGATACAATATCATTAGAAGATATTAGTTCAGTTCAGTTAATTATAATTATATATAATTATATAATAATTATATTTAATGACATATATGTTGTATATATATTATTACTTTGCCCATATATATTAATTAAATAGAGGCCCAGAAAATGCTACATTGAGGCACCTCACAAGTAAATGTTTTAAATTTAGTAAATGAGTTACCGGTTTGAACAATATGTGCGTTCTTAGGGAATATCTCAATAGCACTAAAACCTGACCATAAATGCCATAAGTAATAATGTCGTTATCGGCGCCAAACTGAATGCATAGCGACGACCACTGGATAGAAAAAAAAAGGTGCGGCCTGCCGCGTGCATCGAAAACGGTGTTATCCGCCACGGTGCCACACTTCGGAGGCTGTTGTCAGGCATCGGCATACGAAATGCGTTAGGAACGCGCTTGGAACGCCGTCGCGTGTGCAAGCCGACGCGTTCCATCGCCGATGGCTAGCGTCGTTCAGGCCAGCCAAGCTGCCGTCAATGCAACTACGGCTGTCACGTTCCCTCCCATTGCAGAGCACCCGAAGCGGCAGACCGCACCTTTTTTGTAGATTGTTACGGTGGAATTGCATGTAGTTAGATAACGTCCATCGGTGCTGACAATACATGTCATTGAGGAGTATTTTTTCAAGCGAAGCTTGTATTGCCTCAAGTGTCGGTGCCGTTGTGGGTGTGACCGCAAAAAAGCCGCACTTGTGTCGGCGTTGGTGTTATTAGTTTGGCGTAGAAAAAAAACGCTTAACCTTGCACTCGGCCGCGCAGCGCTTGAAACAGCGAAGCTGGGTGATCGTAGCCGGAAGTGTGCGCGAACTTTTTATCTTATTACTCTGATGGTGATAATTTCTTTTCGCGCGTCTCGGACTTAACGGCCGTCACTGCGCGTTGCATAGCACAGCCATAGCCTCCTCTATAACTTTTGTGCCTGCGCGGTCGGTCCCTCACCGCCGTCCCCTGAACGCCTCGGCGTTCCCCTAGGGGCGCTCGCGTCCCATAATAGCTCACTCGGCGTTCGCTGCAACAGCAGGTGCACACCGCTACGCTGCGGTTTTCCCGCCGCGTGCAAAATTAGTTTACCGTGCTTGTTCTAAAACTCTGCTTGCCAGTTGATGTTCTTTCTAGTGTGGTGCGTGTCCCCAAAGTGCTTTGCTAACTGCAGCAGTCACTGAGACAGCCGTGCCTGTGTGCGCTTTCTTCCAACTTTTGGTCGACTCGGGTAAGTTCTCTGTTAAATGTGTTACATCGTAAAGAAAATTCGCTTGTTTCAAGGCAACATGCCTAAAAGTGGTATTTTTGTTGTGTGCAGCACTACCGATAAAGAGAAAAGGCGGCTGTCCAAGCTCAAAAGTTTGGTTGCGCCCCGAATGCTGCACAATGCCGTACTAGTGCGTACCGCACTGCAAATCATGGAGCGGCCGGAAAGAAACCGGAGTATCATTCCACGAAATTCCCAGTGACCAAGAACTTCGCGAAAAGTGGCTTAAGGTAATCTCGAGAGACAACTGGACCCCAAATAGCACATCTTGTTATTCCACTGTTTGTAGCCGACAAACAGTGGAATAACAATTCCTCCCGTCCGACTTTAAAGAAGGGTGCACCGTGCACGACACGAAGACTGAAGAAAGGCGTTGTGCCCAGCGTCTTCCAAGAGTATCCATCATATTTGCAGCCTCGAAAGCAAACCGAAAGAAGCGATGCAGCCCTCAGGAAGCGTACCACGACCCTCGAGGAGCATCTCGACAGGGGGAAGACGTTGCTCGCAACACCAGATGTTGCTGCACTAGCAATGGTTGGTGGATATATCGCACGAAAAATCCACGAAACCATTTCCTGTGATGAATGCTTCACTCTAGTAACAAAACCAAACACTTCTACGCCATCGGATGCCTTAATTAGGCACCAGGACAGAGGTGGACTCCTCTATCCGTCTGCTGAGCTTGTAATGGTTCTGCATTCGCTAAAGAAGTACCTGGAAGTTTTCCTCGCAAAAGCGAGAAAGATGAAGCAGCCACTAAAGGCTGCCGTTGACAACGCCGCGAAAGTACTTCAGAAACGTGAACAACTCAAGTGGTCAGCCCCAGGCCATCATGAAAAACTCTTGGACGTTGTGTTTATGAAGTTTCTCCGTCCACTTTTTGTGAACTTCGCTACGAGCGTGACTGACAAACACGACTTTGCGAAAGATTTCCACGCCAAACCGTTGTCTCGAAAAGTGCTCAAGCTATGAGCGCGAAATCAAATATAAAAGTTCGCATTGCATTCCGCATACAGTGTTTGTGTTAAAAATTTTATGTGTGCACCCTATTTAGCGTATACGCATAGTCTAATGCCATGAAGACGTTTCTAGACGATCACCAATGCAAGCGTGCACATAGGCCACGTCGTCTGCTGTTATTGTGGGATCGGGGCGGCTTCTAGCGGCAAGCACCGGAACTATGAGGGACGGACGCCGCCTGTGTATTCCGCGCCAACGCGCGGGCACGAAAAGTATAGAGGAGGCTATGGCACAGCTTGCAACACCCACACCGCGTTGCAATGCCGACAGCGCGTTCCAGCAGACCCGCTTCGCAGTTCATCACAAGTTATTACGGATTCAAAGCTGGGGTTCGAATCTTGCCTCGGAGCAAGAAAGTTTATTTTCCTTTATTTCTTTCCGCATTGCTGATGATGAGAGCATCTTGATACGAACCACAACCACAAATTACGGCTAGCTTAAACAACTTCGCTGTTTAAAACCCAAGCCGCCCGAAAATAAAAATCGCTTGTCGGGCTGCGAATTGGAACCACCGACCTCCGATTGCCAGACTACCACGCTAACCGATTCAGCCACGTTTGGTTCATCATACGCTCCCTTAAAAGCGGGGTTTCATATGCACAGGTGGTCGGCATGCGTTCGTTATCGACACGCGCTTGTGCCATTGCTCCCGCGCTCGTCGTCATCGTCGTCTGCTTTCAGAGGTGGCCGCGTTGCCGCTAATAATCCCAGCGTAGTATTTTACTTCTCTTCTTTCGTCGTTATGGGGAGGCCGCGTTTACGGGGGTATGATCCATCGCTTAAGGGGGTATGAAGGAAGGAAGGAAGGAAGGAAGGAAATCATCTTTATTCAAGGTCCTGCAGGCCACGAGAGCTTTGGGGCTCTCATAGAGTGGGCTTCTCCCACGACGGAACCGGGAGGTTGAGTTTTCTGGTGGCGTCGTGGACCTGCTGGACGGCCCAGAGTTGGGGAGCGAGTTCTTCACTCCAGATTGCTTCTTAAAAATTGCGCTAGTCCGGTTCGGAGTTTATGTGAGCTTGCGAAAGTGATGTATTGCAATTGGTGCAATTAGACTTGTCGCAGAGATCAGGCATGTAGTGGTGTAGTCTGTTTTGCGTAAGGTATGTGTCTGTAGTATTTTGAGTGTTACCGCTTGAGCACGAGTGAGCGTGCGGTGTGGCGTGCCATACTTTCTGCGTTGTAGGTAGTAGTGTGTAGTGATTTCATTATATTGTTGCAGGAACAAAGCAGGCCCACGAGTGTAGAAGGATGTATATTTACAAGCGAAGAAATATGGCGTTCAGGCAACGGCCAGAGACTTCGTCCTCCTCTCGTTCGCGTCACCTTCTTCTTTCCCTTCACCGTAACATCACCCTCCCGGTGGGATTAGCTCTGTCCCGGTGCAGGTTATGGAGCGTCGCTTAATGGGGAGACATAGGGCTTGAGCCTGGCGACGTGAACAACATCGCTGGTGACGTTGGGAGACACTGAAGGCTGACCGACTGGGGCGATCTCGTATGTCACGTCGGACAGTTGTCGTAAGATCTGGTATGGACCAGAATAACGGGGAGGAGTTTTTCCGACAAGCCGACTCGACGTGAAGGCGTCCAGAGAAGGACTAGGGAACCAGGTAAAAAATGGTGGTCTCGGTGCCGAAGGTCGTAGCGTCGTTTTTGAGAAGCTTGCGAGACTGTGAGGCGATGACGGGCGACCTCTCGGGCTTGGGCGGCTAAGGCAATAGCATCGCGAGTGTAACCAGTGCTGGGTGATTGTACTGCGGAAGGTAGCAACGTGTCGAAGGGCAAGGTGGGGTCGCGGCCATACAAAAGGTAAAATGGGGAGAATCCGGCAGTATCGTGACGGGACGAGTTCTATGCGAAAGTGATGTACGGTAAAGCGACGTACCAGTCGCGGTGATCGTCGGAAACGTACAGGGCCAGCATTTCGGTTAGTGTGCGGTTGAGTCGTTCGGTGAGGCCGTTCGTTTGAGGGTGGTATGCGGTAGCGAGCTGGTGTTCTGTAGAACAGGAGCGGAGCAGATCATCGACGACCTTCGAGAGAAAGTAGCGGCCGCGATCCGTGAGTAACTGGCGAGGGGCGCCGTGGCGCAGGATGACGTCGTATAGTAGGAAGTCGGCGACATCTATAGCGCAGCTGGTTGGCATCGCTCGTGTAATGGCATATCTCGTGGCATAATCTGTTGCTACAGCAATCCATTTGTTTCCTTTCATAGAAATAGGAATGGGGCCAAGGAGGTCGAGGCCCACACGGAAGAAGGGCTCTGTAGGGATAGCAGTTGGTTGAAGCAAACCAGCAGGAGGCATAGCAGGCGTCTTGCGGCGCTGACACAGGTCGCAAGAAGTGACATAACGGCGCACAGAGCGATAAATGCCGGGCCAGAAGAAGCGGCGCCGCAGGCGGTCGTAAGTACGAGTGATACCCAGATGTCCAGCAGTAGGAGCGTCGTGAAGTTGCTGGAGCACGGCCAGTCGAAGGTGCTTTGGAACGACTAGGAGCAGCTCCGGGCCATCAGGACGAACACTACGACGGTATAAAGTTCCATCGCGCAAGGTGAACATCCGCAGAGACGGGTCATTAGGCGAGGAGCTTAGGCGTTCCATAAGTGTTCGAAGAACAGGATCTTGGCGTTGCTCGTCGCCAATATGGACAAAGCCGGAGAGAGACAGAATACTGATGTCCGAGTCTGCATCGGTATCGTCCGGTTCATCCACGGGATTGCGGGACAGGCAGTCAGCGTCTTTATGCAGGCGCCCTGACTTATACGTAATAGAAAATGTGTATTCTTGTAGACGCAATGCCCAACGTGCAAGTCGTCCAGTTGGGTCCTTCAAAGAGGAGAGCCAGCAGAGGGCGTGATGATCGGTTACGACGCAGAAGCTCCGACCGAAAAGTTACGGCCGAAATTTCGCGACCGCCCATACGAGCGCGAGGCATTCCCTCTCAGTGATGGAGTAATTTCGCTCGGGCGTGGAAAGAAGGCGGCTGGCGTAAGCGATGACACGGTCGTGGCCCTGTTGACGTTGAGCGAGGACAGCGCCGATGCCATAACCACTCGCGTCAGTTCGTACTTCAGTAGGCGCAGCAGGGTCAAAGTGTGACAGAATCGGGGAGGTTGTAAGCCGCTCGATCAGGGTAGAGAAGGCTTGCTCCTGCAGTGGTCCCCAAGAGAAAGAGGCATCTTTCTTAAGAAGGTCAGTGAGAGGGCGAGCGATGTCGGCAAATTGTTTCACAAATCGCCGGAAATAAGAGCATAAGCCCAGAAAACTACGGACATCGTTTGTTGAACAAGGTACAGGAAAATTGCGCACAGCGTGGACTTTCTATGGATCAGGTTGGATTCCGGCGGCGTTTACGAGATGGTCGAGCATGGTAATTTCACGGCGACAGAAATGGCACTTGGAGGAGTTTAGCTGAAGGCCAGCCCTGCGAAACACGGAGAGTATGGTCGTGAGGCGTCTCAGGTGGCTCTCAAAGTTCCACGAAAACACAATCACATCGTCGAGGTAACAGAGGCATGTAGACCCATTCAAGCCGCGCAGCAGAGAGTCCATGATGCGCTCGAATGTAGCTGGCGCATTGCATAATCCAAAGGGCATGACTTTAAATTGGTACAGACCGTCCGGTGTGATGAAGGCGGTTTTCTCGCGGTCCATCTCTCAACGCTAATCTGCCAATAGCCGGAGCGGAGGTCAATTGATGAAAAGTATTGGGATCCGTGAAGGCAGTCAAGAGCGTCGTCAGTGCGAGGCAGGGGATAAACATCCTTCTTTGTTATCTTGTTGAGGTGACGGTAGTCAACGCAGAAGCGCCACGAGTTGTCTTTTTTTCTTTACTAAGACAACCGGTGATGCCCACGGGCTACTGGAAGGTTCAATGATGTCCTTGTCCATCATCTTGTCGACCTCTTTCTGGATTATGGCCCTTTCTGTTGCGGAGACACGATATGGCCGCCTATGAATGGGGCTGGCGTCACCAGTGTTGATGCGATGCGTGACAACAGATGTCTGACCAAGTGGACGGTCGTCCAAATCAAAGATATCCCGACAAGATGACAGGAGGTGACGAAGAGCTGTTCTTTGCTCGGAAGGAAGGTCAGGGGCGATCATCTTACAAACATCGTCCGCAGGCGTCGAGCACGAAGGAATGGGTGACAAAGGTGCGTTGGTACTCAGAAAGGATTCGGAGGCCAAAGAAGAAATCTCAAATTCATCCAAAGGAGTGATAAGTGCAATGTCCATGCCGTGTGGCAGCACATGCGTCGAAAATCCAAAATTGAGGATGGGCACCCGAGCGCAGTTTTCGAGGATCCGGATTAAGGTGCTCGGTAGGGCAATATTTCATGACAAAACCACGTCAGTAAGCGGAGACACGACGTACTCGCCATCAGGTACGGGAGGACAGGGCGTCAGGAGGACATTGGTAACCGCCTGTGGAGACAGCCGTGCAAACTCAGCAGAACATAAGCGGGGTGAAGCACAAGTTGTTGCGTCTGCGTCGGCAGGAAGCGGCAGATCCAGCTGTACAACACCTGCGGAGCAGTCAATTTGGACAGAGTGTTTCGAAAGGAAGTCAAGGCCGAGAATCAGGTCGTGTGGACAGTGCTCGAGGACGATAAATAAAACAACGCTATAATGGCCCGCAATGGTCACACGTGCTGTGCACATTCTAAGAACAGGTGGAGTACTCCCATCGGCGACTCGCACAGTGCACGGTACGGCGGGAGTCAGAACCTTTTTGAGCCTTCGGCGGAGAGCAGCGCTCATAACTGAAAGCTGCGCTCCTGTGTCAACGAGAGATGTGACAGGAACACCATCAACTTCAATGTCCAGTAGGTTTCCACGTGTAGGCAGGGTCAACAGAGGATTTGTGGGCTGGGTCGGAGTTGCAGCTTCACCTCCGGGAGCTGCACCGCCTAGTTTCCCGAAGGGAAGCGACCGGTTGCAGATGGGGACGAAGAGCGGTGAACGAGAGGCGAACGGGACCGACGGCCTTGCGGAGACGGGGAGCGGCTGGATCTTGCTGGAGCACTGTCGGCGTTGATGTTCCGAGGCGGCGTGTAGGGCGAGAAAGTGCGATTGTCTGGTACTTGGCGGTAGTGACTCGGAGACGACCACCGAGGAGACGACGACCAGCGATTACGGCAATGACGAGCGATGTGTCCAATATCGGAACAATTAAAACAGATGGCTCTGTCATCCGGTGTGCGCCAGTCAGCGGGGTTGCGGCGGAGTGGCGGGAAGCTTTGCGTCTGGGAGCGAGCGGCCGGAGAAATCTGGTAGGTGTTCGTATGGCGGACCGAGCAGAGAGATGGAATGCCCAAACTCGCTATTTCTTCCCGAACGACCGCTTGTATAAGCGAGATAGCGGGCACACTTTCCCGACAGTGGGAACGAATTGGAGCCGGAGCCATGGCCTCAAGCTCACGGCGAACGATACGCGTTAGATCTACTGATCCTGTCGGCTGAACGAACCGCGGCGGGTCTGCGCACGAAGATGTCGCGGCGGTATTGGGCAGCCTGTCGAAATGTTGAGGGACGCGGCGGCCTTTCGCTTGTTCGAAGCGCCGGCACTCCTTTATAATTGCATCCACAGTGGCACAATCCTTACACATCAGGAGATTGAAGGCGTCCTCTGCAATACCTTTTAGTATGTGACCAATCTTTTCCGCCTCGGTCATGGTGTGATCAGCCTTGCGGCAGAGAGCCAGCACATCCTGTATGTACATGACATAGGATTCTGTGGACGTCTGAGCGCGGCAGGCAAGTTCTTTTTTTGCTGCCAACTGACGACCGACAGGTCTGCCAAACAGGTCACGCATTTTTTTCTTTGCAGACATCCCAGCTTGTTAGGTCAGCTTCATGCGTATCGTACCATTGCTTCGCAGTTCCTTTCAGATAAAACATCAGGTTTGCTAGCATCATTGTTGGACCCCACCTGTTGTTGTCGCACACTCGTTCGTACATCGCAAGCCAGTCCTCGACGTCGGTGTTGTCCGTGCCACAACATGTCCCCTGGTCCCGCAGATGAGTGAGGATGACCGTTGGCGTGGACTGCTGAGGCGTTGTCGGTTGTGTCGGTTGATCTGCCATTGTGGCGGCAGGTAGATGACGTCCACTGCGAAGTTCCGTGATTGTACCCAGCACCTTCCACCAAAATGTTGCAGGAAGAAAGCAGGCCCACGAGTGTAGAAGGATGTATATTTACAAGCGAAGAAATATGGCGTTCAGGCAACGGCCAGAGACTTCGTCCTCCTCTCGTTCGCGTCACCTTCTTCTTTCCCTTCACCGTAACAATATGTAGTGGGGGCGTCCTTGTTCTCTGAGTAAGCCGCGCGGTGAGTAAGCGCGCGCGCCACCTCGTGTGCCGCCTAGTTAAGGTTGGGGACGTCGCCGATGTTTGGTCCTATGTGTGCCCGGAACCCGTATATGGCGTGCTGCTTAATCTCTAATTTGTGAAAATTCTGAGAGCCTGTGCGCAGACCGTGCCAACTTGAAAAGCTCTGATAGCGGCTATGGAGTCGCTGTAGATGTGATAAAGATTGTCCTCGGTGAGCGCAACGGCGATCGCAAGCTGTTCGGCCTGTTCAGGCTTCCTTGCGATTACCGTGGCTGCACGTGTTGTAGATCCGCGGCCGTCTACCACCACCACTGCGAAAGCTTTGTTTTCCGCGCATGCCGCCGCGTCCACAAAAGCTGAGCATTCGCGGTTCGCCAAGGCTTGGTTAAGGAGCAATTGTCGTCTTGCATGTCGTCTGCCCCTGTTGCTTTTGGTGTGTACGTTTCTGGGTATAGCTCTGACCGTGATCTTGGCGCGGATGTCCCGTGGGAGGTTTGCAAAGTCTTTTCCTATGTTTCCTTGAACAAAGCCTAGCTTCCCTAGGATCGTGCGCCCCGGAGGCGTCATCGAAAGCCTAGCAAGCTGAGCACGCTGCTGTGCTTCGGCAATTTCTTTCAGGGTGTTGTGCATGCCCAGAGTCCGCAGCTTCCCATTGCTGGTGCTGTTCGGAATGCCGAGGCTTCCTTGGTGACCTTTCTGATTTGCGCATTGAGTCTGTCTCTTTCGGATCTTGACCAATTGAGCATTGCCGCCACGTGTGCGAAGTGACAGGTGACGAACGCGTGTATGAGTTTGACGAGGTTATGTTCCTTGAGGCCCCTGTGTCTATTAGCAATTTTTCTGATGAGCCCGATAGCGTTGTTGGTCTTGGTGATGAGCTTCTGAACCGTAGAGGCATTGATGTCTTTAGTCTCTATGATCCTACCCAGGACTCTGATTTCGTCAACTCACGGGATGGCGTGTCCCGTAGTGGTTCGTGCGGTAATTTCCTGATTGTAATCGAAGTCTCACGAGTATGGCCTGCGGCCCTTCTGCGTGGGTGTGCGTACGAGCAGCTCCGACTTGTTAGGCGAGTATCTGAGCCTTATAGGAATTAGAAATTCCTCTACGGCGTTCACTGCTTCTTGCAAGATATCCTGCACCATGCCCGCGGTTCCTTTGGAGACCCACATATGTCTGCGTATATGGTGTGCTCGAGCCCGTGGATTAGAGCACTGCACGGGCTCGGGCATACCCGAAAGCCCGGGCCCGGCCTGGCCCACGGGCCGGGCCGGGCCGGGTAGAACAGTTTTTTCACGGGCTCGGGCCGGGCTCGGGCACGGCGTGTGCTTTTTGACCCGGGCCCGGCTCGGGTTTTTTGACGCGGGCCCGGGCCGGGCTCGGGCTTTCTGGTGGTGTGCATGTAACGGGCAGCGAGTTATTCTCGGGCATCTCAACTCTGAAAAACATTATTTTTCGATCTCGGGCCGGGTTCGGGCCGGTTTCGAGTCGGGCTCGGGCCGGGCTCGGGCTTAAGGTAAAGGGGTGGCGGGCCGGGCCGGGCGGGTAGCGTAGATTATTTCCGGGCCCGGGCCGGGCCCGGGTCTCACCATAAATGTTTTGATCGGGCTCGGGTGGGCCGCCCAACGTAAAAACGGGCCCGGGCCGGGCCCGGGCAGAAAAAATCGGCCCATGCAGTGCTCTACCGTGGATCTGTGCGAGTTTCCTAGCTAGTCCCGCCATGGGAATGTTGAAAAGCATAGGGGAGATGACCGAGCCTTGGTGGGTGCCCCTGCTCTCCAGCGAGAGTGTATCCGTGGAGAGGTCGGCAAATCGGAGCGTAGCCGTCATGTTATCCAGGAATGACTTGACGGACGCGTGGAATCTAGCTCCGAGGTTGAGTTTGCAAATGGTGTCCACAATGTAATGGTGAGAGAGGTTATGGAACGCTTTCTCGATATCCAACCCGAGAATGGCCTTGACGTTTTTAATGGAGTCATCAATGATTTCATGCTTGATTAAAATCATGGTGTCTTGATTTGATAGACCGGGTCTAAATCCAATGAGGGTGTGTGGTAACTGTCCCTTGTTTTCGAGGAATCTAGAGATTCTGTTCTGAACGGCGTGTTCCGCCGCCTTAACCACGCACGACCTGAGTGATATGGGTCTAAGGTTCTCGACGCTCGAGGGCTTGTGCGCTTTCGGATGAGAACCGTGGTGGCGTTGGTCCATTCCGGCGGGACCCTGCCGGAAGCCCAAACCTGATTAAATTGATCCGCTAGGAACCGGATGGAGTCTTCGTCCAAGTTACGAAGGGCCTTATTACTAATACCGTCCGGACCTGGGGCCGATATGCCGTGAAGGTTTTGAAGGACGGTCCTGATTTCTTCCAGGAAGAAGGGTTCGCCTTGGTCGGGGTAGTCCGCTCGAGTGTATGGGGAACCGTGTGTCTCGGCCTCGTTTTCGTGGCTGCTCAAAAGTGATATGTATCTCTCGGCAAGTCTTGCCATAAATCCCTGCTCGTTGGAGTTTTTGAGTTCGCATTTCGCTATCTTCTCAGCCACCTTGCTCTGGGAGCTCTTGGTTTGACCCTTTCTAAGGTGTTTGAGCAGGTTCCAGGTTTTGCCCGACGTCATGTTGCCATCGGCCCTTGCGCCTACTTTGTCGCATTGTTGGTTCGAGAGTACCGCACAGTGGTTATCAATGACCTTGTTCAGTAGTGCGATATTTTTCCTAAGTCTTCTATTGAGTCTCTTCGTGCGCCATCTCTGCAATATGGAAAGTTTTCCTGCCAGGATATGAGCATGCTTAGTGTCTATCACGGTTTGGGGGTATGAGCCATTCATTGTCTCACGTAACGGACAGATTTAACTTTGCATAAATTTCATGGAAATCCATTCATAATGAACGCACTCGGGTAAATACTCGTCGTCGACGTGCCGCATCAAGCGTGAGGGCTTGCGAAGCCGAGGCCAAACGTCATCGCAGAGCCGCGGTCCCCGAGTTGAGGGAGAGCGATATTGAGGCCAAACGTCAGCGAAGAGCCGCCGATCCCGAGTTGCGGGAACGTGATGTTGAGGCCACATGTCAGCATCGTCTAGCCCTCCTGGAACCCTACAAAAAAATGGCAGCATATCCACGGGGTGAATGATGATGAGTGGGCGAACCTCCGGAGGGAATCATCGGATCTCCCGCTTAAGGGGACGCTAGCACAAACGCGTTAGAAACGTGCAGTACTCTCTAGTAAGGGGGAGCGGCCACAGCGTCTTACGCAGCCATTTACACATGCCGGAACGTGCACCGCGTTTGCCGACGCCATCACATGACTGCTGAGAGAGTATACGCCCCGTATTCATAAACGCTCTTCGACTATAAACGCTCCTCGAAGGGACCCCGACGTGCGCGCCCGCACGTCGGGGTCCCTTCTTCGAGCGCGAGCCGCCGCCGCCCTGCGCGCACGCCGCTCAGCAGCCTTGTCCATCTTCCGCAGACCCTCTGAACGCGCGCGCGCCAAAACGGCGCGTTTATTGTATTATAGAGCACCCCCTGGCGTACGGCGCCGCCGAAGAACACGCGATCGTCGTCGCGCGATCGTCTCTCTCCTTCCGTACATGTGACGTCATTCCTGTTTTCATAAAACTAACCTTTTATTTTTTCATACTACAAGTAACGCCCTCTAGTATCGTACCATCTTGCATTTTTCAGCGTATATGCATTCGTTATATAGTACAACTACCGCCCCCTACGACCAGTTCAAGCACGCGTTCGCTACGCGGACGCTGGCGGTTCACTCCATTTATATATACGTGCGAGCGAGCGAACGGGAGAGTGGGGCGCAGGGAAGAGAGAGAGCGAACGGCGAGAGAAGGAGCGGCGAAGGACTGCACCTACCCTCTCCTACACTCTCTCCACACACGCGGGAGCTCCGCCGAGCTCCCGCGATGCGAGCCCCCTCACACGCCAGAGCGCGCTCTTCCTCTCCACTCACTCTCCGCTACTCCGGAGGCGGTTACCTACGACGGGACGCTCGGGCCACGCCATAAGGAGCTTCGCCCCTAAAATGGCGCACGCCACGGCAAGGCTAGCGCCAACTTCCTCGGTGTGACAGCCCGGCTTCAACGCTTGTTTCGGAGCCAGCTGCAGTGCCTGTGACCGGTTTTGGTTCGTTGTGGTTCGAGCACAACGTGGTACTCGTCAGTGCTATTCGTTCGGAGGAACACAGAAGAAACACACGACCAAGCTTCACTTGCTCCCATTTCCTCGACAGATGAAGGGCTAATAATTTTTTTAAGTGCGAAGAACATTAGGGGCCTGGGCTGTCGGCTTGTAATGTGATCTCATGACGTGGTCACCCGCAAATACAGGGTAAACACGAGTGCAGAATTGGTCAAAACCGGTTAAAAATAAACTAACATGATTCAGCATAATTTTAAAGACAGAAATACTCATGAATTAATCGAATTAATTTAAAATTTGTTAAAATATCTTCTATCATGAGCAAAGGCTTTGGCTCCATGTGCGTGGCGTTTTCATACCACTTCTGCCTTAGCTACAGGTGTCAAAACAAATGATGGATTGCTTAACACAAGATAAACACAGGATAAAACAAGATAAACCTAAGGAAACGCACGCGAAACACCGGCGAATCACTGCTTCGCACTTCTCCAGCTTTAACGTTGAGTGGAACTGCATTACCGCTGAGTTTACCAAGGCCAGTATCCCGGACCGGTATCCAATTTCGTTAACTTGGTAACGAGGTAGTCATACCATACCAAACTTGGCATAGTATGATAAGAGTGTATAACGAGCATATATGATAGGTCATGACATGAATGTCATGACATGCATGTCATGTAGATCATGAAACAGCCGCCTAAAATGATATTGACACGGCGAAAGGAGGTTAACACTCAAAAACCATTGAAGTGGGTTCGGACGTGGGTACTAACTGAAGGAAACACCAAAGAATGATGATAGAAGTCATATTCATGAACATTACTTATCAAAGATGACAATGACTAAGCGAAAAATCTTAACACTAAAAAACGACTGAAATAGGTTCGGACGTGGGCACTAAATAAAGGAAACGCTAAAGGATGGTGGTAGAAGTCATAGTCATCACCATGATTCAACAAAAATGACAACGACTCAGCGAAAAAATACTAACACTCAAAAATAACTGAAATGGGTTCGACGTGGGTACTAAGGGAAGGAAACATGAAATGGTGGTGGTAGAATTCATAGTCGTGAACATGACTCAGCAAAAATGACAATGACTCAGCGAAAAAAGATTAACACTAAAAGAACGGCAAGGTTTGGACTAGGCCGAGCAAAGCTCGAGACACAGAGAAGCTGGCCGATCGATTGCGTCATAACCTAAGAGACACCAGGCACAACCAAGCTCAACTCAGGCATAGCCAAGGCCGAACCTAGCTGCATAAAGTTCAACCTTGATATAACCAAGTTCCCAACCTCGATATAGCCAAGTTCAACCTAGCTACTACCAGGAGAGGCAATCGATCGGCCAGCTTCATTGTGACACGAGCTTTGCGCGCCCTAGTGCAAGTTTTGCATCCCCAGTACGACGACAGAAGACAAGTGAAATTGCACGCTGGAATAATTATTGGCCACGCAGCCAGCTGTGGAAGAAGACGACGAACGCGGGAGCAGTGGCACGAGCGCGGGCCGAGCACGAGACCAACCCGAGGGGCGCGAACGAGCCAGCTGCGGAAGCAGACGACGACGCTCGCGACAATGCTTATGATGATAGTTTCGTGAAACGCGCGTATGAGCAGTGGCACGAGCGCGTGCTGCGCACGAGTAGGAGCGCTTAAAGTCCCTATATAAGAAAAGTACCGCCATCCTTTGAACAACGCCGCTTCTCTCTCTCCTGTATCTCCGATTGGACGATGATAGCGCGCGCTTTCACTTCTTTATATTTTGTTTTTTTCCGCCTAGAGTCATATTGAAAGTCACACTGCGCAGCCGCAGTCGCCGGCAGCGGCGGCGACGCGAGCCCGGCCTGAAAGCTTTAACGAGGACTTTCTAGGTGCGCCACCATCGACTTGCTTGCGCAAGTAAAAAAGTAAAGAAAAAAACACGTGCTTTATGAGAGGAGACGGTGGAGGAAAGAGTAGATGGCGGTACTTTTACTAGATAGGGACTTTATGAGCGCTAACCGAGGGGCGCCAACGAGCCAGCTGCGGAAGATGACGACGACGCTCGCGCCAATGCTTATGATGATAGTTTCGTGAGAACCGCGCGGGAGCCGTGGCACGAGCGCGTGCCGAGCACGAATACGAGCCTAACCGAGGAGCGCCAACGAGCCGGCTGTGGAAGATGACGACGCTCGCGCCAGTGCTGATGATGATAGTTTCGTGAAACGCGCGCGGGAGCAGTGGCACGAGCGCGTGCCGCGCACGAGCCAACGAGCCAGATCGAGAGGAAGAAGCCAGAGCAGGAGCAGGCAAGACCTCTTTCCTGAGCTGAAGAGCTGCAGCCGCAGTCGGGAGAGATCAACCGCTAAGTCAGCAATGAACAACAACAACGCCTGGAGCAACGGGCCACCCAAAAACGTGGCCTGGACCATCGACGTTTCAGGGCAAAATAGCAAGGAAGCAACTGCTCAGCCCGCACACAACATAATGCCGGCCAGGCCTCAAGACATTCAGGGGAGGGAACTAGCAGAGCTGGTTAAATCGGTAAAGCAACAGTTGGCTTCACCGAACGAGCGCATTAGGCAGTTGGAAAACAGTTACAATTCGACCAGTAACCCATCCGCAGCAGAGGAACAGATGGCCTGTGCTCAGAGTGATGTAAGTGACATAGAAACTGACAGAATTAAAGGAGAAAAGCACAAAGCTTCGAGCCCAGCGCCACAAACCGCCACAGAGGAAAAAAAAAAGAAAAAGTAAAAAACTCGACACTCAGAATAGCCAAGCTAGAAACCGCAATCAACGCACGCTTCAGGCAGCTACTGAGGCTCGCCTCACCCGAATTGAAGCCGCCATCGAAAAAATGCTATCCGGCATTAATCAGCTCAAATTAACTAACATAGGCACATTGACACAGAAACAACAACGAAGCCCTCATGCACAATCGCAACTCCTAGTTAGAGGTGAAGGACCTAACAATACTAGCAATACACACGGACCACGTGTGGAAACCCCAACGCATTCATGATGGCCAGCGACAAAATTATGATCTGGCAATGGAACTGCGTCGGGTTCCATGCCAAAAGATGCGATCTCGAATATAGGATCAACCACTCTACACTCAAACCTGATGTTATTGCGCTTCAAGAAACTGGCGTAAACGCCAAACTTGTTGGCTACACAACCTTCAAAGCGAAAATGGCGGAGGGCCGTAATCCCTCCTGGGCACTCATGATACTTAGAAACATCACTGCAAACACGATAGAACTCGGGATCGAGGATGTATGCTACAACTTCGCAGAAATCCTCCCCAGACAGAAAGCTTACGCAACCTTATACATTCTAAACGCCTATCACCCCTAAAAGAACAGGGGCATAGTTTCCTCCAGACTTATTGTAAAGGCGAAGCAAAATGCCAGAAGCTCGCCACTAATTATAGTAGGCAACTTAAATGCTCACCACTCGGCATGAGGCTATCAATCTTGTGACAAGAAAGGGACCAGCCTATAGACAACCTCTCCAGAGCTTGGCTTAACCCTGCTTGCAGACCCAGAACGCCCCACCCGAGTAGGTAACAGCGTCTGTCGAAACACATCGCCCGACCTAACATTCATCAAAGACACAGAATTCGCCAAATGGGAAAACACAGAAACTAATGCGGGCAGCGATCGTAACATCATAGCCACCACATTGCCGCTCAGTAAAATCAAGAAAGGAAAATTCAAAGTGAAACATACTAAATGGGACACCTTTAGAGACATTAGAAAGGAGAGGGAACACATCGCAATCACAAACTTGGAAGAGTGGACATCCAACATAATCGAGGACGCGAACAAGGCCACCACCGAAGCCGAGATCGAGGAGGATCACCCATCCCCTGACTCATGGCTTATACACTTGCGGGAGGCTAGGGAAAGTATCCAGAAGAGATGCATGTCACAAAAAAACAATGCCTTACGTAGGAAGATAGCTCACATCGACAAAGAAGTCGAGAAATACACGCAAACATTGAGCCGAGAACACTGGCACCGGCTCAATGGTGAATTAGCTAATAAGAACTCATGGTTTCTACTCAGATGTCTAATAGACCCTGAACAAACCAAATAAATCACAAGTAAGAACATGGAGAAACTCATTCGTTGTTATCCTGGGGAGGAGAATGACCTAATACAGGAACTGCAGAGCAAATACTTCAACACCAACAAGGGCATACCCACTCCAGCTAAATATGAAGGAGAAAGCAATCCAGGATTAGATAGGGATATAGACGTAGCAGAACTTAGAGCCGTCCTCAGCCAGATTAAAACCACTGCCGCTGCCGGGGAAGACAGCATAACAAACAAAATGCTCCGAAATTTAGATGATCGCTCGATCAGCGAAATCACTAAACTCTTTAACACCCACTGGACCGAAGGAAAAGTTCCACCTAGCTGGAAACTTGCCAAGGTCATCTTCATACCGAAACCGGGCAAGAGGTTAGAACTGAGAAACCTTACACCAATTCCTCTCACCTCATGCTTAGGCAAGATCATGGAGCATGTAATATTAAACAGGATAAACCATCACATTGAGACAGAGCACCTACTACCTGACATGCTAATCGGTTTCAGAGCGTGTCTATCAACGCAAGACATTATGCTTCAATTAGAAGACATTCTTGACCCACGCCCAATAAGAGCCACTCGTACCATACTGGGCCTGGACGTCTGTAAAGCATTTGACAATGTAGCACATCAGGCCATCTTAAATGGCCTATCCCAGTTGAATGTAGGCGAAAGTTCAAGAAAGAACGGCAACCATCCAACTGGGTGAAGTGCGTGGTCAAAGGCTTACTCTAGAGACAAGACGCACCCCGCAAGGTGCCGTCTTCTCACCCCTACTCTTTAATATCACCATGATGAGCCTACCACAACAACTAAACAGGATACCACACATCAAACATGCCATATACGCGGACGATGTTACCATCTGGACAAACACTGGCTCGCATGGTGCGATAAATGGCGCGTTACAGGAGGCAGCAAATGTTGTGCAAGAGTATGTCAGACAAAACGGGCTAACATGCTCCCCCACGAAATCCTAACTCCTAACCATAAAGCCAAATAGATGCCAGACACTGACACCCAACAACAAGCACCGATCAAAATTATCTTGGAAAGCGGCCCGGTTCCTCCGGTTCTGACCATTAGAGTGCGGGGCATGCTTATTCAACACAACACGCAGAATACCGCGGCCCTCACAAAACTCCAGAAAACCGCCAAACAACTTTATGAACTGCTCAGGCGAGTGGCAAACAGACACAGAGGAATGAAGGAGATGCACTTGTGTAGGTTGATTCAGGCATTCCTAATCAGCCGCATAGTCTACTACTTCCCCTATTATCATATCAGGAAATCAGACAAAGATAAAATAGAAGTTATAATTCGACAAGCGTACAGATGGGCAGTAGGTTTGCCTGTTTATACAAGCACCGAGAAGCTCCTCCATCTTGGAATGCACAACACCGTAGAGAAGCTGATCGAAGCACATAAAACAGTACAAATAACACGGCTATCAGACACGATGACAGGACTACACATCCTGAGTTGACTGAACATTAAACACATATGCACCACGGGAGGCAGATCACCACTATCTCCCGCAATCAGACGTTACCTAATAATCAAGCGAATACCCCAAAACACCCTGGCAGGCAGGCACGATGGCAGGAGAAAAGCCAGGGCAGACAAACTACGCGAAAAGCACGCGCAAGACCAAACCGCGGTCTTTGTCGATGCCGCCAACCAGGGACACAACACATACACCCTGAGTGCCCTGGACGGAAAATCTAGAATCGTAAATGCGGCCTCAACTAGAGCCGCACCAATCAAAGAGGCTGAAGAAGTGGCCATAGCACTTACCATCACGAGCCCAACTACCCATACTATCCTTAGCGACTCTAAGAGCGCTATTCTCAGCTTTATGAGGGGCAGTGTGGGACTAAATAAAGCCAAGATCTTGAGAAACTTCAATCAGGAAGACAGAACAAAAATCAATCTTGTCTGGGTCCCCGCTCACTCGGCAAATCCTTGCAACAAGGAAGCGCATAAAGTGGCCCGAGGGTTAACAAACCCGGTCGCGCTCTCCTTGGAACCGGACCCCCCCCCCCCTCCCCCGATTGGAGAGGTAGTGACTTCCTACAACGAACTTACCAAACTATATAAAGAGAACAGGAAAATATACCCAATACCACACAGCAGCCTTACGAGAACGCAGGCCACTATCCTCCGCCGAATTCAAACTAACAGCCTTATCACTCCTCATCGCTTAGCAATCTTCACAGATTGGGAGGTTGACCTGATATACAAAAACTGCGACAAAAATGCCATAGCAAACCAAAGACACATCCTCTGGGAATGCGAGGGCCTTCCCCCACCGAGAGAGCTTCTGCCAGCTCCCTCTGAAACGACATGGGAGACCCAGAAGAAAAGCTACAAAAAGGAATCATTGCCTGGGCGGAAAAGGTCGCCGCAGACAAGCGGCCATCTACAACGCCATGAAATTTCTCTTAATAAAGTTGTTTCCTCCTCCTGTCTCATAACGTAAGGCCAAAAATGTTTGTTCAATCGCTGGTTGTGCCATCCTTAACTTCTCCTGAAGTTTTTTCGTTAACCTCCAAGTTAATGTTCCAAATGGTCATAGCGCGCATGCAAACATTGTACATTTTTATTGCGCAGGATTCCTTGTGAACTTCAGGGGTTTTGAATCTATCTATCTATCTAGCTGCCTACGTCGTGATGCCATCGTGGTCGTTTCTTCGACTGAATATATTTCAGAATATAGGTATAGGGCGCCAGGACATGCATGAATTATTTATGAATTTAGGACAACATGAATTCCTTATGCAGACATCAATGATATGACGTATTTGTCATGGCATGTAAGTCTTCATATAAATGGTGTGAATACATGATGACATCGTGGTTGTTTCGTTAACCCAATATATATCATGACGTGAATGAAATGCATACATGATCTGGCATGAATGACAAGAAATAAATGTAATGAAATAAAGACATGCGTCTCATGACATCAATTACATGGTTTACCATGAATGACATAGATTGAATGACATGTCATGTGCGTCATGACATGAATGACAATACATACAGGCGCATGTCATGTTATGACATCTGTGACATCACATATGCTTGTCAATGACATGACGCTCTCGTGTTCTTTCTTTACTGCAATATATATCTGAAATTGAATGGCATGACATCAGTACATGTACTGTGCTGACATGAATGACATGACATTATTGTCATCAGATTAAATATTATGCGTGTCATGACATGCATCCCATGAATTTGTCAACTTAATTCTTGTCACGTCATGGACGCATGTCTCGCCGCACGTATCCTGGTACTTATGCAGTTAAATAAATGACCACAATGTCATCACCTCGTGCCATTTAAGTCATACATGACAATCACGTCCTGACATGCTTGTCATTCATTGAATCCATGCATATCCGGATATATTCCTTGCTAGAAAATGGAACTCACATGAATGACATTCTTCTCATGATATCAATGTCATAAATAAGATAGCTATATTGGATTAAATGACATGGCATGCATTATTTAACTGGATACCCCTATTGCAAAAGCCAGCGTCTTCCAGTGTGAAAACAAGGCGTTTTTCGACACTGGATCGCACTGGGGACGCTAGCGCATGCTGAGGGTTACTAGGACACTGGTGAGATCACTGGCTAACAACTGGGTCACACTGGACGAGGCGCTGGTTTCACTGCTAAGACAGTGCGGCGCACTGGTGGGTGTGGCTGGTTGTGGCTGTAGTTCGCTGGCTCGTACTGAAATCTGCGCTGGTTGCCTTTGTGCCGCACTGCTTCCAGTACGCAATGAGTATAGGTGCCGTTGAATATAAATGCTTGATGCAATTTTATCGGCAGATATTTGAATCTTGTCCTAAAAAAACTATAATTTGAGGTCCTAAATGCTTCGTGTAGCAGCATGGAAACATGTCACAGTTTCACCCTAAGGGCGAAGCAATGAATGCGATAGCAACACAGCAATGTCATACGAAGTAAGCTGAGCGGCTTTGGTAGCAATACAAATTGTAGTAAACATGAGCTGATTAAGTAAGCAAGTGTGCTGCGGCGTAAGTAGACCGACATGAAGAGAGACTCGATGACCACGAGAAGGCACGTGTGAAACGGTGGTGTTGATGAGAAGCGCTTCCCGTGGGCAGCGCGTGCAAAGGGACACACCTGTAGGGCTGCACTGCCGATCCGGGCAGCATTGCATGTGTAGCGTGCGTTGGAAAATGTGGCCCGACTGTTACTAACTGAATGAACAAGCGTGGTGTGAGCGCGCACAAACATGAATAGATCACACTGAATGACTGCAGACAACGACTGTCAAAACGCTGGCAGAGAGTCCATACGCCGCAGCGGGCGAAGGTACGTGCGGTCTATCGCTTCAACGGAAACTGAGCGGCGAATGCACGGCGCATAAAGGTCAGAGCCGTGTGGAGATAAGAGACGGCGCGGTTGTTGGCAGAGTAGAAGTGCGCCCCCCCCCCCCCCCCCGCGCTCCCTCCGGCGCTGGCTTCCCGCTTTGCTTGCGCGTGGGTGATTGAGTGCGTTCGCTCTCCGTGATAGCGCGCGTCCCCGCATGCTTCCGCTCGGGCATACGGCGTGCGGCGAAGATTTTATCTATAGGGAACCTCACGGCGACGGCGACGACGACGGCGACGGCAGAAATCCGGTTGAAGTGTCCATATAATTGCTATCGCAATAATAATGGCGCGTGAGGTGCTCTGTCTGGTATGCATATGCGACCCTTAAAATAACATCAGTTTCGTTTTCTGTATTACCCTTGTGACAGTGCGGATAGCTATATTCATGAACGAAATTACGTAAACGCAGATAACGCCTCAATTTTTTGTACGTTCTACGCAACAGATGACTGCGAGTTGTCGCAGTGTTGTGCACTCGACACGAAACCCAGCAGTCATGCAGACGCGCTCGAACGGACCCCAGGAAGCCTGCCGCTGATTGATATTATCGTACCAACAACAAAGCTTAGGCGATTCGTACGCTTACAATTTCTCTAGTGTACTAAAAGCGTATAGTTAAAATGTTCTGAGGCTCAAATAGAAATATTTGAGCATTCGCCAGGTACTCACGTCAAGATCGTGTGCCTCCACCGAAGCTTATGCCTAACTTTCCCGCCGAGTCAGTGTACACACAATCGGTCGGTCTGGGCTCAGGAATCAACAAGTCTACCGAGCATAAATTACTCCATGTTCCAGCTTTCTCATCGGTGTTCCTAAACAGAACATATTTTCGTGTATAAAATATCAGCACAACAAGCGTTCGAGCACCGATGTGACGCGGTATAGCCATACGGATATGTGCTATATGCGTGTATATGTGCATGTATATGTAAGCATATTGTTACGAAGAGTTGTGACGAAATGGTTTTAATTACAGGAGATGGACGATGATCGTAGTGTGATCGTAGCGCATGTCCGGCCTCTAAAGCTCTTCGTTCTCTTCGTCTTCTCTTTCTTTTGCATCTGCCTTTCGTGTACGGTACATTTCCCCGCAAACAGACGAAGCCCATGGGGCGAGTCAGGATGGACAAGCAGGGTTGAAAGGCTTCAGGCGAGCAACATGAGTCATCTGAGTTCTGCTTGATCGCTGACCATTGTACAGGAGGCCAGCAATTACATAAGTGAGTTCGCTCAAGCGGTCCACTAAAAACGGGCCTGAATATTGCGACAAGAGCTTTTGGCACAATCCACGCTTGCGATGCGGGGTCCAAAGAATGACCAAGTCAGCTTTTTCGAACGATACTTGTAGGTGACGGTTGTCGTGCGGCTCGTTCGAACGACTTTGTGAGGCCAGATTACGAAGACGAACTATTCAACGGGCTCCTTCGGCGAGAAACAATGTCTTCGATACAGAATCGTCATTGTGCAGAACGAAGGGTAAGAAAGTGTCCAGAGGGCTTCGCGGTAACCTTGCATACAGGAGATAAAATGGGCTATAGTTCGTAATTTCGTGTTTCGCCGTGTTGTATGTGTAAGTGATGAAGGGCAGCACGTCGTCCCAGTTCTTATGATTGGAGGAGATGTACATGGCAAGCATGTTGGTCAGCGTTTTGTTTGTCCTTTCAACGAGGCCATTGGTCAGTGGATGATGCGGTGCGGAATGACGTAACTGTGTAGTGCACAAACGAAGTAACTCTTCAATGGCATCAGCTGCGAACTGGCGACCACGGCCGCTGATGATGACACGCGGTGGGCCACGACGAAGGACGACGGAACGCAGCAGGAAGACTGCCACGCAAGCAGCTGTAGTAGAGGGTATGGCTGCAGTTTCTGCATACCGTGTAAGATGGTCTACGTAGGCAATTGTCCAACGGTTCTTGTTAGATAACGGGAAGGAACCCAAAAGGTCAGTGCCTACTTGCTCGAACGGCGTACTGGGCGGTGTCAGTGGCGGAAGGGGACCCGGGGCTGCGGTGGTCGGTCGCATATGACGTTGGCACGTTTCACAACTAGCGACATGGCGTTTGATTGTTTCGTACATCTTGGGCCAGTAAAAGCACTCCTGCGTGCGGTGTAACGTTCGCACGACGCCGAAATGGCCGGATATCGCATCGTCATGCATGCATGGCGCGTAGAACGTCACAGCGGAGACTCTCGGGGACAACAAGCAGAAAACGCGCTCCATGCCCGAAGTAATTAGCTTTGTAGAGCAACTTATGAATGACAGTAAAGCCGCCGGAGAAGTGCGGGCCGCGACAAAAAGCGGATAGAGGGTAAGATCGTTCCGTTGTTCTCGCTGAAAGTCTGCCACGTCAGGGAACGTACGAGTAACAGCAGCAAGACAGTCGTCCAAATTCTCAGCATCGCAGTCAGTAGTCGCAAGAAGAATCAGAGAGAGGCAGCCTGCATCTGCGTGACGACGGCCACACTTGTACGATACCACAAAGTCGTATTCCTGGAGGCGCAGCACCCAGCGTGCGAGGCGACCAGAGGGATCACGCAAACCGACAGCCAGCATAAAGAATGATGGTCGGTGAAAATCTTGAATGATCTGCCGTAAAGATAACACCGAAACTTCTGTACGGCGAAAACAGCTGCCAGACATTCCTGCTCCGTAACCGAATAATTGCGTTCAGATTTACTCAAGCAACGGCTGGCATATGCGACAACATGTTCTGCGCCACTGTGACCTTGTGCAAGCACCACTGCTATCCCGATTCCACTAGCATCAGTGTGAACTTCAGTCCGGCAAGATGGATCGAAGTGACGCAAGAGCGGCGCTGACGTTAGTATAAACTTCAGCTGAGAGAATGATGCGTCACACTCTGGTGACCGATTGAAGGCCGCGTCTTGTCGCAAAATACTTGTCAACGGATAAACGATGTCAGCAAACCGGGGAACAAGACGACCAAAATACGAACATAGGCCAATGAATGAGCGAAGTTCTCGTGCTGACTTCGGTGGCTTGAAGGAGCTCACCGCTTCAATCTTATGAGGATCGGGTCTGACGCCATCCTTGTCGACTAAATGTCCCAGGACCAGTGTTTGACGTTCGCCAAACCGACATTTTGTTTTTAGTTTAGAACCAGTGCAGCTTTTTCGATGCAGCCGAGAACAAGGCTGAGGCGTTCATTGTGTTCATCAAACGTGCGGCCAAAGACTACAACATCATCGAGGTAACACATGCATATCTCCCACTTTCGACCACTTAGTACTGTGTCCATGAATCTTTCGAAGGTGGCAGGAGCATTGCAAAGGCCAAAAGGCATAACATTAAATTCGAAGAGGCCATCTGGGGTCACGAAAGCGGTCTTTTCCTTGTCGGCAGGGTCCATAGGTATTTACCAATACCCCGATCGCAAATCAAGTGTTGAGAAGTAAGAAGCAGCGTGTAAGCAATCAATGACGTCATCGATTGGCGGTAGCGTATAGACATCCTTCTTTGTCACTGTGTTTAGCCGTCTGTAATCCACGTAGAACCTCCAGAAGCCATATTTTTTCGGACAACGATTACTGGGGCTGCCCATGGACTAGACGACTCTTGAACGACACCTTTGTTCATCATCTCCTTGACTAGCTCCGCAATAACTTTGCGCTCGGAGGATCACACTCGGTAGGTATTCTGGCGAATGAGGTATGCTGAGCCGATATCTATACTGTGACAAACGCGGAATAACGGTAAATGAAGGGGTGCATCTCCATGCGTGAAGTCGAATGCAGCCTCATACCTGGAAAGGACCTGTACCAGCGCTTGCCGTTCCGATGTACCTTGCTGATCATGCCAAGCACTAGCTCTTCAGAATGGCGATTATCACAAGGAGAGGAAGCTGTAGAAACGTCCGCAGTTAGTGCCGCTATTGAGCTACATGCGGCTTCATCGAAAAGAGCGATTTCCATACCGCGAGGAAGCACAACCGGCGTCGCGGAAAAGTTCAGCGCCCACAATGTGGTGACTCCTTTCATCATGCACACGGCTGAGCAGGGCACACGTATATCTTTGTTAGCACAGTTTATGCGAAGAGGCCTAACTACAATGTCAACACAATCACGATCAACAGTCGTTGCAGAGACACGAACGGGCGTCAGGCACCACGATGGTGCAATTACTTCATCAAGAACACTGAATGTGTCTGTGTCCCTGTCTTCGCCACGCGAGCTTTGTTCGGAATGTGCTGATATAAATAACTTGTGCAACAATATTTCGCCACAACCAAAGTCCAAGGAAGCACCGCATTGTTCAAGAAAATCGATACCAAAAATAACATCGTGCGAACAACGAGAAAGAACAAGGAATTGTGAGAGAAACACTTTCCCGGCCAACAAAACACTCACAGCGTAAACACCAAAGGATGAAGCCACTCACCGCCTACTCCACGAAAGGTAACACCATTGTTCCCAGAAAACATAACTTTGTTGCCTAGACGGTTTTTGAAAGCGAGGCTCATCAAAGACACAGTCGCCCCAGTATCAACTAATGCCATGGTCGGTATTCCGTCAATCAACACATTCACTTTATTTTTGAGCATCACAACAGGCACAGGTATTTCTTGCAAAGACCGTTCAGCGACCTCACCTCCATTGGCCGCGGATGCTAGTTTCCCGGTGGTGGTGAGGAAGAACGGCACCGAGGGGACGGTGAGTGACGGGGATGGTTATTTGGTGGCATCAAACACCGCTCAGATGCTGGCGAATCGCTGCGTCTGGTCTCGTGCGAGAAGCAGTCTATTGGAAGCAAATCGGTCATCCACAAGTAATATGAAGTACGGGTTCCGGGTGGCAAGAACATCGGTGGTGTCCTTCGTGATTTACGGCCTTGGCGAAAATATCGGGCTATATGGCCTGTCGAACCGCAGTTGTAGCACACGGGAGAGTCGCGGTACACAGCATCTTCCTCGAAACGAATGCTAGGCTGCTTCGGGCGGCGAGAAAGTTCGTTGTCATGCGGATAATGTGTCTCAGCTGCTCGCTGAAATCCGTTAAATCGGTCATAAGTCACGTCGCTGTAGTAGGGTCGGTGCGGTTCTTTTCGCGGCCTGATATGAGTCACAGAGCCTCGGGGGTAAAAACACGGCGGTTATCGTTGTGGCCGAGCGTTATAAGTAGGGCCTCTGTCATAGGGACGTGGCTGCTGTCGGGCCTCGAGTTCATAATATTACCTCAATGCCCCTCGCCGCAGGATACCGGGAGAAGGATGACACGTTTGGCTCGAAATCTATTCTATCCGATCTATTTGTCGGATCGTTGATACAATATTCGAAGGGCTGGTTGCTATCGACGCTTGAAACTGTCGTCACATTGGCTAGCCTGCCAAACTTCGGCGTGATGCGCCTCGTCTTCAGTTGCTCGAAAGTACGACAGGGCCGAACGATGTCGGCGTCGGAAGCCAGGGTGTCCTTTGCGATGGGGAAACCCTAAACAACCTCGGTAATTCCTTTAATTCCTTTTAGGATGTGCCCGACATTATCTTCCTCAGACATTCTAGAGTCCACCATCCCACAGATTTATCCCTGCCTCAATGAAGGCTGTGCAGGTTTCGCCTGGCACGTGCGTACGTTGCAGTAGCGTCTGTTCTGCTCTCTTTTTTTCTTTCGTCGCGGAGTCGTCAAATCGCTCTTTGATTTCCGAAACAAATATGCCCCATGTTGTTAACGTTTTCTCGTGATTGTAGAACCACACCAACGCAGTATCCGTTAGAAAGAACACGACGTTAGAAAGCTGAGAAGCGCTGTTCCACTTGTTGGCGGTACTCACCGGATGGATGAGCCATTCCTCGACGTCTGCGTCCGGTCTTCCGGCGAAGCGAGTCGCATCTCTCAGTTGTTGAATGAAACTGGTCGGCGCAGCAGTTGGAATGGGCCGTTGTTCGTCTGCGTCGTGAGACATATTCATTTCCGGTGAATTCGGTGGGAGTCCAGCAAGGCGACGGCTCCATCGAAGAAGTTGTGGTTCAGCCTCCATCTTCGGGTGTCGATTATCCCGCTGTTCCCGTGTTAAGAAGAGTTGTGACGACATGGTTTTATTTACAGGAGATGGACGATAATCGTCGCGTGATCGTAGCGCAGTCCGGCCTCTAAAGCTCTTCGTTCTCTTCGTCTTCTTTCTTTTGCACCTCCCTTTCGTATCCGCAATATGTATATGTGCTGCACTAACCGACGCTTCTCTGGCGCAGATATGTGACCACACGGACGTGTCAACGCAGAAGTTGTCTTTTCTTTTTTATCAGAAACGTTTATTATTTTGTGTATATGCTTCAGTGTGCCTGTTTTGTGCATCTGTATGTGGAGCCAAGTGGGCAATAAAGAAAAAAAGATCGGCGTGGCGTAGCGGTAACTTGGGATCTTGCGTCGGACGATCGAGTCCTAGTGGTGGTAGGTATGTTTTTTTTCTCTCCTTTATTGCATTAAAACGTTCTCTGTTGTTTTGTTCTTAAAAATGTACACAGTATTGGGGCACCACATATTTATCGCTCTAAGCTGCATTTCCAAGCGCCTCCCAGTAGAGCTGCCCAGCGCCTCGCAATATGCCGCGCTTGTCAAGTGTCCCAGCATCTAGCGCGCGATACTGTGCCCACAATCTGACATTGCACTGGACACTGGATACTGGATTTTGCAATAGGTATATACTGCATATGCGTATCATGACTTGCATATGTGACATTAATGACATGTTATACGACGTATGTCATAAAATGTTTGGAATAAATGCCACGTACTATATGTCATGACATGATTCCCATGAACGTCATGACGTGCATGACCATAATCATACAAATTCATGAATGCATGCTTGCATGCATGGCATGACACTACCATGACAAGAACTTATGCCGACCCTGTGAACCAAGTTTAGTAACTTTGGCCGATGACTGTATGCTCGTGCTCGCGATGCCGTGATGGCCATTTTATCATCATTCCAGCTTTGTAATGCGACTCTCGCTTCCGATGGTCGCATGCCATCTGCGCTCGAGCCATGTGGTGCACGTAAAAAGCTCCTAGCATCTCGGCAGGAGAACCCCGGGTGGTGCTTACATTCATTAAAACAGTGATGCAACCATTTGAAACACCTCGGCCAAGGCAAGAAGCTACACCACGTCACTCAGTCAATTGGCCATCAAAGGACAAAGGCTTCAGGTTGTGCTACAGTATCACCGTCACGTCACCTGATTGTTTCCTCCAAGTGATAGCACTTGCCACCATCAGTCAGCACTTAGCTTCTGTGTTTCCTACTTCCCTCGCACCTCCATGCTGCTCGTTACATAATTCTATCGCTCGTAGAAACCATACAATCGTCGCTAGCGCCATGTTGCTGCAGTCGTCACAGACGCACTATCGCGTCAATTCTAGCTCAGTGTACTCACGTCAAACACACAAATAGTGGATTTGCACAAGCATATTGGTCACCAGGTCGTAACTTTTTGCGGAACCCCAAACAATGATGTATAGCATGCTGCCTTCAAAATGCTTCGCATAACCTCCATTCCCACAGTGCGTGGGATCTGCACATTTTTAGGGGCGAAGCTCCTAATAGCGGCACCCGTTCGTCCCCGTCGTAGTAGGTAGCCACGTCTAGTTTTATGAATTGCTCAATAGATGGCGTTGTGTGTCCGTATATGTATGTATACCCATATATACATATATATGTATACGTATAGTATAACCGGAAGCCGACTTCCGCTTCCGGTTCCACTTCCAGTTCCGCTTCCGGTTCCGCTTCCGGAAGCCAGCTTCCGGCTTCCGGAGAACGCTTCCGGCGTTTTATGAAAAAAAATTCCGAAAGTTGTCTCCGTAGCGCGGAATCGAACCAGGGACCCCTCGCTTCCGAACGCGCGGCGCTAACCACTACGCCACGAAGCGCACATAGACATACGCACCACGATGTCAATAAATACCCAACATTAACGAAAGGCCGCGTTTCTAGCGCGTTTCTAACGCGTTTGTGCTAGCGCGTTACGGCCCGTGTAAGAAGCTGGTGTAAGACGCTGTGGCCTCTCCGCCTTACCTTCAACGCGTTTCGAACGCGCTGCCCAAGGCGGTGGCAAGTCAAGTTCAAGTCGAGGAGCGTTTATGAATACGGGGGGTATACTCTCTCAGCAGTCATGTGATGGCATCGGCAAACGCGGTGCACGTTCCGGCATGTGTAAATGGCTGCGTAAGACGCTGTGGCCGCTCCCCCTTACTAGAGAGTACTGCACGTTTCTAACGCGTTTGTGCTAGCATTCCCTTAAGCGGGAGATCCGATGATTCCCTCCGGAGCTTCGCCCACTCATCATCATTCACCCCGTGGATATGCTGTGATTTTTTTCTTTTCAAGGATAGCAGTAAGCGGCTGATCGTGATTCGGTAGTGCGTGCGGTATGCGCTCTAGTCCCTTTTTTATTTCGTTGTGAATTTCCTTCTCACGATCAGCGTCCACTGAGACTAATTGACCTAGGTAACCTTGCTCTGGCACAGACTCTATGGGCTGGTGGCCAATCATGAATCGTTCTTCGCTGCTAAGCTGTAGAAAAAACTAATGAACACCTTTGTCTTTTTCATATTCATATTCAGCCCTACTCTTGTGCTTTCTAGCCTAAGGCCCTCAATCATTTGGTGCTGTTGATCTCCAACGTTGTCGAAGAGGACAGTGTCATCCGGAAAGTGTAGGTTGCTGAGATATTCTCCAATTATTGAGCCTCATTCGTAATCCTTCCAAGTCGAATGGCTTGAATGCTACTTCGAAGTATGCTATTATCGGCATATAAAAAAATTGTCTCCTTGCCTGACCCCTTTCTTGATCAGTTTATTGTGCGTTTCATGAGGAACATTAAGGTAGCTATGGAGTCATTATGAATATTTGCTTAGATATTCACCTATGCTCATATTCAGTCCGCCAATTACGGAGGAATTATCCCCCTAAAAAATAGTTGTTTCAACCGAAACATAAATGGCAGAAATGCTTACGTTGTACTTGTCGATGGCGTCCATTATTTCTACACTGTTGATACTGACAGGCGCTATAACGTTCATGGAGCCGATCAGCATAAATATTACACCGTAAAGCATGCCCGTCTGGTGCGTAATTGGGTTTAGGGCTAGGAATACATCTCCCTCTCCAAGTGGCATAACGCACCTGAAAAAAAAATCGTAAAACACGTCTCAGGAAAATGTCAACGGCAATGCGTCTAGCATTTAATCACTATACGACATAACGTACTGCCACCGTCAAAACAAATTCTGTATAAGGCGTGTACTGCAGCGGGTCTCGTCTTTGGCGCCTCCATAACAGCCGTCAAGGGCAGCGATGGGGGATTGTTGGTGAATCATGAGGGACACTTTTGATGCAGCGCGAAACGTACCATGGACACAAGAAGGCACAAGTAAGTAGCGCTGTGTGTTGTCTTTTTACTTGTGTGCATGTTGCGTTTCGCGATGCATCAAAAGTGTTCCCTAAGAGCACTCGGCGCCATCTACCACCGCCAAGCCTGCGGGTGGCCTCCGAAATGCACGGCGCGCCGGTGCGTGCGAATGCTTAGAAGCACGTCGTATTATCCGGGCTCCTTTCACACGTCTTCTTCTGGTGACACTGCCGAGAAGTCCGCGCGTGGCTTCCGAGGCCAGAAGGGTGACCCGCGAAGCACGTCATGCATTATCCGGCTCCTTTCACACGTCTCCTTCTGCTGACGACTGCCGAGAAGTCCGCGCGTGGCTTCCGAGGCCAGAAGGGTGACGCGCTGGTGCCTGCGAACGCTTTTAGAAGCACGTCGTGCATTATCCGGGCTCCTTTCACACGTCTCCTTCTGGTGACACGTGCCGAGAAGTCCGCGCGTGGCTTCCGAGGCCAGAAGGGTGACGCGCTGGTGCCTGCGAACGCTTAGAAACACGTCGTGCATAATCCGGGCTCCTTTCACACGTCTCCTTCTGGTGACACTGCCGAGAAGTCTGCGCGTGGCTTCCGAGGCCAGAAGGGTGACGCGCTGGTGCCTGCGAACGCTTAGAAGCACGTCGTGCATTATCCGGGCTCCTTTCACACGTCTCCTTCTGGTGACACTGCCGAGAAGTCCGCGCGTGGCTTCCGAGGCCAGAAGGGTGACGCGCCGGTGCCTGCGAACGCTTAGAAACACGTCGTGCATTATCCGGGCTCCTTTCACACGTCTCCTTCTGGTGACACTGCCGAGAAGTCTGCGCGTGGCTTCCGAGGCCAGAAGGGTGACGCGCCGGTGCCTGCGAACGCTTAGAAGCACGTCGTGCATTATCCGGGCTCCTTTCACACGTCTCCTTCTGGTGACACTGCCGAGAAGTCTGCGCGTGGCTTCCGAGGCCAGAAGGGTGACGCGCCGGTGCCTGCGAACGCTTAGAAGCACGTCGTGCATATCCGGGCTCCTTTCACACGTCTCCTTCTGGTGACACTGCCGAGAAGTCTGCGCGTGGCTTCCGAGGCCAGAAGGGTGATGCGCCGGTGCCTGCGAACGCTTAGAAACACGTCGTGCATAATCCGGGCTCCTTTCACACGTCTCCTTCTGGTGACACTGCCGAGAAGTCTGCGCGTGGCTTCCGAGGCCAGAAGGGTGACGCGCTGGTGCCTGCGAACGCTTAGAAACACGTCGTGCATAATCCGGGCTCCTTTCACACGTCTCCTTCTGGTGACACTGCCGAGAAGTCTGCGCGTGGCTTCCGAGGCCAGAAGGGTGACGCGCTGGTGCCTGCGAACGCTTAGAAACACGTCGTGCATAATCCGGGCTCCTTTCACACGTCTCCTTCTGGTGACACTGCCGAGAAGTCTGCGCGTGGCTTCCGAGGCCAGAAGGGTGACGCGCCTGGTGCCTGCGAACGCTTAGAAGCACGTCGTGCATTATCCGGGCTCCTTTCACACGTCTCCTTCTGGTGACACTGCCGAGAAGTCCTGCGCGTGGCTTCCGAGGCCAGAAGGGTTACGCGCCGGTGCCTGCGAACGCTTAGAAGCACGTCAGTGCATTATCCGGGCTCCTTTCACACGTCTCCTTCTGGCTGACACTGCCGAGAAGTCCGCGCGTGGCTTCCGAGGCAAGAAGGGTTACGCGCCGGTGCCTGCGAACGCTTAGAAGCACGTCGTGCATTATCCGGGCTCCTTTCACACGTCTCCTTCTGGTGACACTGCCGAGAAGTCCGCGCGTGGCTTCCGAGGCCAGAAGGGTGACGCGTCGGTGCCTGCGAACGCTTAGAAGCACGTCGTGCATTATCCGGGCTCCTTTCACACGTCTCCTTCTGGTGACACTGCCGAGAAGTCCGCGCGTGGCTTCCGAGGCAAGAAGGGTTACGCGCCGGTGCCTGCGAACGCTTAGAAGCACGTCGTGCATTATCCGGCCTCTTTTCACACGTCTCTTTCTGGTGACACGGCCGAGAAGTCCGCGCGTGGCTTCCGAGGCCAGAAGGGTGACGCGCCGGTGCCTGCGAACGCGTAGAAGCACGTCGTGCATTATCCGGGCTCCTTTCAGACGTCTCCTTCTGGTGACACTGCCGAGAAGTCCGCGCGTGGCTTCCGAGGCCAGAAGGGTGACGCGCCGGTGCCTGCGAACGCTTAGAAGCACGTCGTGCATTATCCGGGCTCCTTTCACACGTCTCTTTCTGGTGACACTGCCGAGAAGTCCGCGCGTGGCTTCCGAGGCCAGAAGGGTGACGCGCCGGTGCGTGCGAACGCTTAGAAGCACGTCATGCATTATCCGGGCTCCTTTCACACGTCTCTTTCTGGTGACACTGCCGAGAAGTCCGCGCGTGGCTTCCGAGGCCAGAAGGGTGACGCGCTGGTGCGTGCGAACGCTTAGAAGCACGTCGTACATTATCCGGGCTCCTTTAACACGTCTCTTTCTGCTGACACTGCCGAGAAGTCCGCGCGTGGCTTCCGAGGCCAGAAGGGTGACGCCCCGGTGCGTGCGAACGCTTAGAAGCACGTCATGCATTATCCGGGCTCCTTTCACACGTCTCTTTCTGCTGACACTGCCGAGAAGTCCGCGCGTGGCTTCCGAGGCCAGAAGGGTGACGCGCCGGTGCCTGCGAACGCTAAGAATTGTTCCTCCGCTTGCCGCACGCCCAGTGACACATAACCTAAGTTGGGGAGAGGTTAACTTAAGAGCGGTACATAACAAGTGCACTCTGTCGCTAAAGCGTTGACGTGAAACACGTTCATTAAAGAGGGCACATACGCAGTCATATTGTGGCGCAGCTTGCTGCAGCTTCGGGTAGCTGTCCTTGAGGAACCCTTGTGACGTAGGTTCGATTCTGCTCAGCACCGCAGAATTTTAAGGGACATTTTTGTCACTTTAGGGGGGCACATTACCAGTGGCACATACTAGATTGGCGTCAAAGACGTTCACTGAAGTTGGCATCAGAGGCGCATTAAAGACCAGGACAGATCGAGTTGCACATACCCAGTGTTCATAACATACATACATACATACATACATACATACATACATGCATGCATGCATACACACACACACACACACACACACACACATACACAAATATGTACATACATACCAAGTTGGCGTCATAGAGTTTCGCTAAACAGCAGTATCTACCCAGCTCCACATCCACAGCGATTCATGCAGGCGAGAAAGAGATTCGATAAAAGGCAGAACGTGTGCACGCATTGCCGCTGACTTAGTCACCCATGTTGGTCCGACGGTTGATTTCGAACACTCTTCCCTCAGAACAGTAGCTCGATATGCGCTACCCATTCAGGCATGGACGATGCAGTGACTCAGGTAGAGGGGAAAATGGTTAGACACAAAACGTACGTAGATATATAGCTCCCAGAAAGTGGGTGAACAACATTAATGCTGACGCAATAAAAAGAAGAAACCTGTGGAATAATCGGAATTTGATTACGTGCTTCTCTGCGCCGAAAAGCCAAACTGACCATCACCGGACGACCCGTTGTCGCTTGTTTCATTGTCTTGCTTTAATTCATAAAATGATGACAATATTAGTACACATTCGAATAACTTTATCTGCGGTAGAGAGTCCTTTTCAATTCGGTGCATTAAAACAGAAGCTCTCAGCAAGGTCACAAACGTTCATTGTAAGTTTTTCGGTTGACTTAAAGAACATCAAATTTCAGTTATATATCCTGCAAAGCTTGCTATTGACACGCGTACTTGGAGACTGCATTTCACCCACTCACAAGTTATTGTTCAGCAGAGGACGCGCCTGGATGATTGGAATTTACTCGAATGTTACCGATGGTTCTAACTGTTGTGTGTTGTCACTGAAGCTTGTGTAATGTGATCGTATGCGCGACGCGAATTGTGTAGTGCTTTATAGAAGACACGCGGGAACCAGTGTTTACTCTTTGCATTCATGTATCGTACGCCCCCGCAAAGCCGTGATACAAGCCCGTACCCTGAAGACAACAACAACGTTGTCAAGGGCCTGCGAGGTAGCCGCATGGGAGCAAGGACTGCCCCTGGAGCACGGACATTTCCCTGAGACGACCAGGAAGGTCGCGACCAAATCAACAAGCACTAAGCAGCCCAAGCGTCCGCCATCGTGCTTCAACAACCCGAGGAGCCACCTACCTTCCGTGGAGCTTCGTGCAAGGATCCGGAAACCTGGTTGGAGATTTTCGAAAGAATCTCCGCCTTCAACAACTGGACTTCTGAGGATAAGCTATGCTACGTGTACTTCTCCTTGTAAGATGCCGCGATGACATGGTTCGAGAGCCGGGAGCCCACCGTTACAACGTGGGACCTGCTCCGCAGTTACTTCCTGAGATCCTTCACGGGCGTTGTCCGGAAAGAAAGGGTCGAAGTGCTATTGTGCAGCTATCTAACGAGAACGTTGCATCTTTACGGAAGAAATGAGCCGTCTATTCTGCCACGTAGACCCCGAAATGTCCGAGGAGAAGAAAGTTCACCTACTGATACGTGATGTGAAGCAAGGACTTTTCGCCGGAATGATACGAAGCCCACCGAAGAGCGTCGAAGAGTTTCTTCGCGAGGCCACCAGCAGCGGGGAAACACTGCAAACGTGAAACCGACAAGTCAACTGCCACACGATCTCAACAAACTGCCGGAGTTCAATCAATGGGCACCGGTGACCTGCGCGAGACCATCAGAGCGTTCGTGCGAGAGGAGTGTTAGAAGTTTGTGCCTTCAACACAGCCTCAAGTAGCTTCGATTGCCGACGTCGTACGCGAGGAACCCGCCGTGGTTGCTTAGTGGCTATGGTTTCCGGCTGCTAAGCATGAGGCCGCGGGATGGACTCCCGGTCACGGCGGCCGCATTTCGACTGGGGGCGAAATGCGAAAACAGCCGTGTACTTAGATGTAGGTGCACGTTGAAGAACCCCTGGTGGCGTCCCCCACTACGGCGTCCCTCATAATCAGATCGTGGGTTTGGCACGTAAAACTCCATAAGTTAATTTAATAAATTTTTCGTACACGAGGAGATCCAACAGTCACTCGGGGTACCTAAATCGCCGCAGCCTCAGCCGCAAACGATGACGCACGCCGTCGTAGCCCGCCGTCACGTTCCCTCTCCGCGCCAGGGCCTGGCAACGCCGCAGTTCCGTCGTCCATCGCCGAGGCCACAAGCACGCCAATCTGTCAGCCCACGCAGCATGCCAAGGAAGACTGACATTTGGCATGCCCCCGACAATCACCCGATCTGCTATCACTGCGGAGAAGCGGGCCACGTCTACCGCCGATGACCATACCGTGGGATCCGCCTAAGCTGGTTCGTCGCGGTGAGCGCTACAAGTCCACAGCTTGGCGAGCGGCCACGTGACATCGCTTACTACATCACTGGAACGCAGTGGAGGCCCCGACGTCATTTGCGTTCCCTGTCACCAGGACGCTACCTGTCGCCGCAATTCCGACCCTACACTGGCCCAGCCAGGGACGGCTCCGTAAGCCCATATTCGGACAACTAAAAGCAGCAATCGATGGAGATGCGGTTTGTACGTCGAAATACCGAAGATGGTCCCCCACCGTCGAGGACGTTTCAAGATCCATTTTGACTACGCAGCAACGACACTTCGCCATCCCGACGAAGCCAGGTAGCCAAGAATACGCCAACGAAAGAAGACCTGACGACGCGAAGTTCCAGCCACAGGTCAACACGACGCAGCCGTGATCCCAGCCAATACCAAACTACAATGCAATACAAAGAACGACCGACCTCGACGTGCTTCTCGACGGCCACACAGTCACCGCTTTAGTAGATACAGAAGCCGACTATTCCGTCATGAGAGGAAGCATCGCCGCCCAGCGAAAAAAAAAATCAAGACTGCCCGGGAATGCCCTGAAATTGGGACCGCTGGAAGATACCTAATAACGGCGACTTGAATCTGCACGGCAAGAATTACTTCATGACCGGACCTACCCTGCCACTTTCGGTATCCTCCAAAATGTTCACGAGATGTCATTTTCGGCATGGACTTCTTGAAACAACACGGCACAATCATCGACCTCAGATAGAAGTCGATAGCACTATCCACAGACCAAACGATACCGCCAGAAAGGACTTTGAGTTAGCCTGTCTTGACTGTACTTGAGAACAAAGTTAGCATCCGGCCTCGCTCATGTATCGTCATTTCCGTCGGCACGGAAACACCAGAAGACGTAGGCGTCATCGAGAGTGACCAACATCTACTGCTGGACCGCGAAGTTTCCGTCGCAAGATGCATTGCTTTCGAAATTCCCGTCGCAAGACGGCTCAGCAAAAGTGATGCTGCCGAGAGTTCAAAGACAAAAACAAGGGCACAATGATCGCATACACCGAGGAAATGGTGGAAACCAGCAATACATTTGGGCTCTCGGACTATGGAGCATCTACCTCGATGACCATAGTTTCCGAACCAGACTTCCACATAAATCCAAGTCTCCCCATGAGTATGGAGCAACAGCTCAAAGGTCTTCGCTGACAATACAAATATTCCTTTTCGACGTCATCGAGGATTTGACAAACACCAGTTGCAAAGCATGCCATAATAACCAAAGAGGGCGCTCCACAACTCCGCAAAAGCCCTTACCAAGTTTGGACGCGAGAATGTGAATCTATAAGGCAACAAATCGATGAAATGCTGCGCGACGATATCATCCAGCCGTCGAAAAACTTCTAGGCATCTCTAGTAGTCTTGGCGAACAAAAAGGACGAAACGCTACGTTTCTGCGTCGATTATCGTCAACTGAACCAGATCACGAATGACCTATACGTCATCCCGCATGACAGACGACGCATTGGATCGGTTTTGCAACGCTAAATACTTCTCGTCGATGGATCTCAAGACTGGCTACTGGCAAACAGAAGTCGACGTGAGGGATCGCGAAAAGACCGCCTTCATTACGCCGGACGGCCTCTATGAATTCAAGGTCATGCCATTCGGACTATGCTCGGCGCCTGTAGTGTTCGAGCGCGCGACTGACACGGTGATGGCAGGGTTTAAGTGGCAGACATGCATCGTCTACATAGTTGACGTCGTCGTCTTCACCGGAAATTCCCGATCACCTTAGGCGGCTTGGAACAGTACTAGAGGCCGTCAAATCATCAGGGCTCACTCAGAACCGGTAAAGTGCCGCTTCGCTTACGATGAGCCTTTGTTCTTGGGCCACATCATCCGCAAATCTGGAGTCCGGCCTCATCTGCAGAAGACATCTGCCATCGCTATCTTCCCACAGCCCACCGACAAGAAGGGAGTGCGCAGATTCATTGGCTTGTACATCTTTACAGGCGCTTCATCAAGAACGTTTCGCACATCCCCAAGTTATTAACTTCTCTCACGGGATCACACGTCAATTTCAAGTGGAAAGCGCCGCCAGCCGAAGCCATCCAAGAGCTTCAAGAGCACCTGAACCCCACCCGTGCTCGCCCATTCCGACGAAGACGCTGACACTGAAATTCACACCGACGTGAGTAGCTTAGACCTCAGTGCCGTCCTAGTCCAAAGGAAAGACGGATTTGAAAGGATCATTGCTTACGGTAGCCGGTCGCTGTCGAAAGCAGAAGCCAGTTATTGTACTACGGAGAAAAGTGGCAGTTTCACCTGAAAGGCGGAGCATCAATTGCGACAGCAAATTAGTAGAGAGCTATACGGAGCAAGTATAGTAGCTTTATCAGTTGTATAAGCTTGGACATGCACCAGCAACGCGCAGGACTGGGGCGCTATAACGTAAAATTATTCCAAACTGCTTTGATTCCAATTTCTACAATCAGCCTTCACGGTTGGTCAAAACATTTTCGGGCCACTACCCACTTCGCCAGTCTGTCACGCGACGTCACGAGAACCGCGATAGCTCCCCATCTGATATAACGTCTACAGACTGAATTGCATGATTAAACCACGCAAAAGAAAAATAATCATGAGGCTTCTTCGGTGTCCAGCGCACCGAAGAAGCCCGACAGCTCACCGCCAGCACTTCAAGAACTAGTAGAGGACGGACAGCCGACACTACAACCTTCGACGACGCTATGTCGAGTACCCGCCCGGCGAACGTGTTTGGAATTGGACCCCAATACACGAGGACTCAGCGAGAAACTTTTGCGAGGTTATTTCCGACCCTACAAGATCGTCCGACGTATTGGCGCACTGGACCATGAGCTCATGGAAGACGGCACTTCGCAATCACAGCGGCGCCGCTCACGGCCTGAAATAGTCCATGTTGTTCGCCTTAAGCCCTTCTACCAGCGCTGACTCGGGGACATCGTTTCTTTGTTATTTTTCTTCACTGCATGTGCTTTAGTTTCTTGCGCTCGCGTTTTTAGCATCGGGAGGATGCTTGTAATGAGGGTGTCATTGACACATGTACTCCATTTATCGGGGACGTCGTTTCACCCGCTAACTAATGTTATCGCTCAGCGCAAGACGCGCCGGCATGTTTGGAACTTACTCGAATGTTATCGGTGGTTCTATCCATTGTCTGTTGTCCCCGAAGGTTCTGTTACTTATGTATGTTTTTTTTACGCACTCCCCTCTGTAATACCTCGGTCTTGAAGGTACAATAAATAAATAAATAAAATAAACATCATTGTATGCGGGTCGCGAATTGTGCAGTACTTTCTGGAATACACGCAGGCACCAGCGATTACTCTGCAACCTTCGATGACTCATGTGTAAAAGCCGACGCGTTTGACCCACGGATCAGATTTCAACGATCGTCGACTGTGTTCGCCGTTATCGTTGTGCTTCGAGTGTATGTCTGCCTGTCTGTATGTCTGTCCTTTTACCAAACAGACTACAGCGGGAGATTCGGCTTTTGATAAAATTCCTTTCGCGCTGCGTGCCACAAGTAACAAGCAGACGCTCTGCTCTTTTACAGTGTAAATTGAAGTCAAATGAAACATTGAAATACGGTGGCTGCAGTACAATGATGTCACAAGAAATACCAGCAAGCCCTTGCTTAGCACTCATATGTCACGTTGGCGTCGTGCTAGGTATGACTTTCTTTGTGCATATCTCATAGCGCTTTCGCGCTTTTTTTTTTGCGCATCTTAGGGGTACATTTATTTCTTCAGCTTCAATGCGGATATAATGAGGAGCCGACGTTAGAATATTAAGTTGTGGTCCCTAAAATAATCCTTTTTTTCTGGCATAAATATTCGTACGGTTAGCACCACCAGTGCCATCGTTTAAACAGAAAGCACTTCATAAGCTTCTTACCTCGACGTGTAGAAGCTGGCCACGCAGTTGTAATGTGTCATCTCCGTACCCTTCGGCATCCCCGTGCTTCCCGACGTGTAGCACACAGCGAGCACTGTGTTCTTCGGGTCATCAACAGGGCACTCTCGGAACTCGCTTTCGTCCAGCTCTGCGAATTCAGCGGCTGACATGAAACCGGCTGTGCGTCCCATGCAAAAGAGGCCCTGGTGAAGAAGAAATGTGCCTTGAAGGTTCAGAGCAATTATGCGGCGCGCTTGGGTAAGCCAAGTGGTTTGTAACGCCTCACCGACTGTCACCATGTCACTGTCACCATACAGGACACGGCTTAATATTATGACTATTGTCGCATGCGCAGTGGTGAAGTAAAGTCATCCATAAGTTTCTCATTCTATTTCTAGCGTGGCAAAAGTATCAATATTCTTGGCTGAGACACCTGAACATATAAACATCACAAGGCACTGTCCAGGAAGTCCAGAGGGCCCACGACATCGCAACGGGATTTCGCCTCCCGGTGCCATCGTGGGCGGAGCCACCGACTTGACCTGAGGGAGCCTTCGGCTCCCCCTGGCCAGTTTCTTAGGACCGATAAAAGTTATTGTCACCGTCACTGTTTTTAAGCGTAACTGTTGCTTGCCTAAGAAGCGTGTGTGTATTTTTTATGGAACATAATGAGAACAAGTGCTCATTAAAGGTTCACCGGCCCTTTCAGGCAAACCAAAATAGATGGTAGTTTGTTGCGAAGAAATTTGTTAACATTGGGCGATTGCCAGAACAACTCTTTCTACTTCGAAGCTGTTAAGGGCTCACTCTTCGATGGTCACGTCCGGATGTAGAAAAAGAAACTCTCATTGGGCGTATGCTGTATGTGCCAATGAAAGCGTGCGAGGGCGAGGGACGCACGCTTTCACGGGGAGCGAGCGCACGGCGGATAGCAAACGCGACTTCCCAGTGGAAGGGGAGCGGTGGCGAGGAGGGCATCGAGGCACCCTAGAGTGCGCTTGTGCGTGCCTGCTGTCCCACTGTAGTGCATGCGCGCACCCCTGCCGGCCTCTGCCGCCTGTGCCGCCGACTCTCTCTGGGCTCTCGGCTCGCCTCTCCCCTAATAGTGTCGACAACGGCGTTTAGCCGTTCCGTCACGTAGACATCGCGCCAGCGCTCTAATGAGTGGCCCTTACGACTAGCCATGGCCCGGCCGCGTGCCGTTGGGTGGAGGAAGAACACAACGAGCGACGGGGAACTGGCGGCTCAATCTCCCACGCGAAAAGAGGACAGCGGGAAGGCAGCGAGGGAGAGACGGTTTCCGGCTTCTGTTCAGCCAGGCACTTTTATTTTGGGCAGCGCCAGGCGGTCGCGCGCACCGTATCTTGAAAGCGATCTGCAACATGGCTCCTACCTTTGTATGCGCTGAGCTTTTGCCGCTCACTTTCTGTTGAAGCAACAGACCGCATGAACCTTCGCCCGCTGCTGCTGGCTCGCTTGCTCACGCCAGCGTTTTGACAGCAGTTGTGTACGGTCACACAAACAACCCGCAGAACTGTTGTCGACGGCGACGGCGTTTTGCCAGCGTTCGCACCGAACGTGCGCGGAGTTCATTATGTGTTAATGAAGAACGTGCCAACCTTTGCCGTACACCCTTCGGCGCTGTACGGTAGCGACCATAAGGCCATGGTCCCTGTGGTCACTAAATAAATGAAAACCACAGGATCATATATATTGCTCATTCTTTATTAGTTCAAATTACCAATTACACCATTACATCCTAATAGTCATAATTGTAAATACATAATTGTCGCCATAGTACAGCTTCACTGGTCTTCCATCTCCACCCTAGTGGAAGGACTGGCAGTCTCTTAAATAAAAATTAATCTATATCTTACAGCGCATTTTCATACCACTGTAAGATGGTCAGCCTAGAGGACGAATTAAATGACGCTGAGGAATACTTTGAGAGCGTCGATGCTTAACCGCCTGGCTATCATTATCCACCGGTTCATAAAAGCGCACTGTTTTAACAGTTTTTAACACTGGTGGTGCCATCTTGTGGCCTTCGACCAGTGTCAGTGCCCTCCTCAGCATCTCGACAAAGAGCCGCAGCGCTTTCCCAGAAAGCAGGTGAATATGGCCAACAACAATGAACCAAAGTCAGATTTCTTGGCTGCCCTTTTGAATACAACTGCTCTGAATCTACCGTCTAAGTAACACTGAAGTTGTTCTTCGATGGACCTGACGAATGAGGGACGAGAGCCGCGAATACATGGTCACATTGCGCACAGGCTTAGTAAAACAAAGGAAGGTGTTATTTATTGAGGCAGTCGAAATATGGAACTGTTTGAATCATGTGTTTATGAAACAGGGTCAAGCCACGCATGAGACTTGCACAACATACATTGAAGAAACATTGAATCTGCGCAAATCTTGAGGTCCTCGTTGGCTAGGTCTCACCTATTTGCAAATCGCATATTCACCCATTGTTCACAGCGACACTCACCGAATGCCTCTCCCAGAAAGGGACGTTGTGCTACAATGTGCAAAGCACTGCGCCCGAGAGGTCAGTGCCCGCTAACAACGAAAATACCAAACAGCTGACCTCATCGTGATTCGCAAAATTGTTTGGCCACTGTCTCACCATGCACAAGCGCTTAGTGCCTTGATGGCCACAGGATACACGCCAAGAATCAGTGAGGCGTAGAGAGCAATAGTTCTGCTAGTGCCAACAATCCTGCCAAAACCCACGTGTGACCAATAGATTTCGAACTCACGTACACTATATGGCAAATCTTCCACGAATAATTAAAAGTGCACAGAGTCGTACCACTACAGAATCAACATTTTCTTGATGAACTTGCTGTCGCCAGCCGCGTTAATGGAGGCTGTTCAGGAAAACTTGGCAAACTTGACCAATTTGCTTCAGGCTATAAAAAAGCCTGCGTACGCAGCGGAAATGCCATCAAGTCGGCATTGTTGATTTTACTTTTTAACAAAACAAAGTCAGAATTCTTGGCTGCCCTTTTGAATGCAACGAATTACCTCTTCTAAAAGCTTTCGTTATAAATCAACGAAAATCTCCATGTCAGTAGGTATCCGTTTAAACGTGATACCTTCTAGAGATAAGCTGTAAAGATTTATAGACATGATTCTTTTAGATAGCTCTTTTAGTTTGACTATTGGGACTGACAAGATAGCACGCAATATTTAAAAAAGTACGACTTGGTTGGTGCTTGCGTGCTGGAGCATTTGTGCAATCTTGCAGGTTTCGAAAGAATAACGTAGTGCATGGACACCGAAAGTATTAGACCTCAAGCGTAAAAAAGCCGTCAAATGCGATAGCTATTATGCGTTATTGATTGCTCTGTTCCTTGGCTCAATTCAATAGATTATTAGAGCATAAAACATATCCCGGCTAAAGCGGCAACCAGGGGAGGTATGCTGTAAGTGTTCACCAAGAGGACATGTCCATTTCGTCTGCCGTTGAAGTTTTCATTGGCTGGGCTGGGGTACGTGTCAGGAGGAGCCAGGCGCCCAGCCAATCAGCACTTAAGCTGCAGACGCAAAGAACATAGCTCCTAGGTGGACACTTACTAAATGCCCGACCAGTACCATTGTGTTCGATACATTTCTATCGCTAACGGTGGCTTCGCGACTCCTGGCTAGGTACCGCATCGATCACTAGTTTGCAGCATGTTTGGTGGCATTAGTGTGAGTTCCTACAAGCACCTAGTTGATTGGTACTAATTTATAGCTCGTTCTTTTTTTACAGGGCCAGGAAAAAGCCATCACAGCTGCATTGATGGAATGAAATCGCTGGAATATTTTGTAATACGCTCTGCTTCCTCACTTTTTTTTTTAATAGCTGCAAATGCAAAACTTTTTTCCTCTACTTTTGGTAATTGTTAACATCAGGCCTTAATAAAAGATGTTTTCAGTTGCTATAGGATACTGTAAAATACAGAACTGGTTGTGTTTGCGTAGTGCACGCTTTGCTTTTTATGGCTTTTTCAAGTTAACGGAAACACCCTAGCCAGCATCTAGTTTTCAAGGATATGCGCAAGTTAGTAGAAACACCCCGCATGTGTAGTATTTAAGGCTCTGCCCACGTCAATTTAGACACCCTGCATATAGTTCTTCAGGCTTGGCACATATTAGCGAAAACACACTGCATGCCGTTTTTAAGGCAGTGGCAGAAGTTAGAAAAACAAAACACGGCATGTACAAGTCAAACTAAAATTCTGAATTTCTTTCAGCAAGAAAACGCTCAAAACTTTATTAGGTGCAAACGCAGCACAAGGTTCAAACGCACGCAGTCACACTTGTGGGCGAAAAAGAATTAAGGTGGGAAATGCACTGCCATACCAACCCATTCGAGCCCACGTCTCGTGAAGGACACTGCTAATACAGTTAAGGCGGACGCTGAAACTGAAGCTGAAACAATCTGCATCTAGTTTCTAAGGCTTATCACAAGTAAGCTGAGACACTCTGCATGCATTTTCTAAGGCGTGGCACAAGTCAGCGGGAACAGCCTGTATGTAGTTTTTTTTTAGACTTGGCACAAGTTAGCGTAAATGCCCCGCATGCAGTTCCTAAGGCTTTCACGATCGATTTAGCGGTGTGAGGAAGAAGATCGGCACGCTGAACAGCCCCGTTGCCATCGTGTGGCTCGTACCCAGTTCGCTCTATGGCTACGCCCTACCTGCTGGTGCTGCGTTTCTCGCTGCCGCTCTACGACCCAAATAAACCCCCTTTACAATTGGTGGAGGTGCCGGGTACTACCGAAAGTCTGGAACTTCACAACCGGACACTACAGCCTGTCTTCATTATGCCGGAGGAAGGACCACCACAACCACAACCCGCTGCCTCGGTGCTTACCTTGGTCTGCCCTGGCCCGTTACGTCAACGCGATCCACTTATCTTCAGTGGTAGAGAAGATCATGACGTAGAAGACTGGCTCGCTGAATACGACCGCGTGAGCACCCACAACCACTGGGACGACACCCAAAAGCGGAATTACGTGTCGTTTTACTTGAACGGTGTCACCAGCGTGTGGCACCGAAACCACGAATGTGATCTCACGACGTGAGCGGCCTTCAAAGCTAGCGTAACGGAGGTATTCAGGCGCCCCGCCGTTTGCAAGCTTCACGCCGAACAACGTTTGCGTGGTCGTGCACAACAGAGCGGGGAGACATTTACCAGTTAAACAGAAGATGTTGTCGACCTCTGTAACCGCTTTGACGCCGCAATGGCTGATGCCGAGAAGATCAGACACATCTTAAAGGGCATTGAAGACGACGCCTTCCAGATGCTGCTGGCGAAAAACCCGGCAACAGTGTCAGAACTCGTCAGTCTCTGCCAAAGGTTCGATGAACTACGCAAACAACGCGTAGCCACCCGCCAATCTCTTCCGCAGGCCACTTCAATGTCGAGCTTGGCTGTTGCCCCGGATAACACTTCACTGTTAGCACAGATCTAGGACTTCGTCCGTGAAGAAGTTGCCCGTCAGCTATCGCTGATGCCGCTTACGCACGGACCGTCGAGTTATCCATTGGCCTCTGCAATATGTCATCAAGGAGCAGGTAACCGACCACGTCCCGCCTTCGTTCCATCAGGCTCCAACTGCCGCTCCCCTGACGTACGCCGAAGTCAGTGCGAGACCTGGACTGCAGACCTACGGTCCACTTCGCCCGCCTTTGCGCTCGCCTGTATCCCCTCCCGCTCGACCAGTGGTACAGCGTGCACGACCTGAAGACCATTGGCGCACGGATGACAACCGTCCGACACGTGGCACGTCACTGTCGCCTACTTGCACCGAATGTCTCCAACAATGTGCCTCCATACGCGCCACGTTTCCAACAACGGCGCAATTATTCGGACAGCTATGATTCTCCTCCTGCCGCTGAGATCGCCTTCTCCGCTCGCCGTTCACCATCTCCTCGCCGGCGCTCTGTTTTGCCCATGCACCGTTGGCGGAGCCCTCTGCGCCAGGAAAACTGAATATCGTAGTTCAGGAGGCAAGAACTGCGGTGTCAGCAAAATGTATAAGGTCTCATAGTTTACCGAAAAACGTTATTGAAATCGCAATAGAAGGAATATTGACGCTATCCCTTGTCGACACCGGCGCTTCACTTTCAGCGACAGATGCCCGTATGTGCCGCAAAATTGGAAAAGTGACGACACCGCTTTCTGGATTCTCCCTTCGGACGGCCAATGCGCAGCACGTCGAGCCATCCGGTGCCTGCACCACTCGTGTCGTCATTCAGGAGGTTCAGTCTGTCATTGAATTCATCGTGTTGCCATCATGTTCTCACGACGTCATATTAGGATGGGACTTTCTCTCCACACATCATGCGATCATCGACTGTGCCCGCACTGAAATTGAACTGTTTCCGTTTTCGACAGATATTATCCATGCCAACGAGGACTCCTCTCGCAAAATCACCGTTTCAGAAGATACCATTATACGTACCTGGTCCTCTGCTCTTGTCAGTGTATGTTGTGCCTCTGTAGATGACGGCACAGTACTCTTCACGCCCTCTGAACTTCTAGTTCGCCGCCGATCACTACCACTGCCGTTCGCTGTTCTCGAGTTCATCACTGGCGTCTCTCTGATGTATGTGTCAAACCCGTCGGGCGAACCAATTACTTTACGCCGCCGTGAAAGTTTTGGGAGAGCAGAGTCACTGGCTTCACCTTCAACCTTTGTTTGGCCAAATGGACAACTCCGCTTATCTTGCCGCACTCGAACAATCACCTCCTCAGTCGCTGCCGCGTTCTTTTACGCCGTCTATTGCCAGTGACCTTACGACGACGCAGCGAGCCGAACTTCTTCACTTGCTCCAAGGCTTCTCCCTCTTTTGACGGTCAAGCAACGTCACTCGGCCGCACAACGACTGTTTCACACAATATCGACACCAGAAGCCATGCACCCATTCGGCAGTGTCCGTACCGAGTATCGGCGAGCGAAAGACGCGTTATTGATGACCAGGTGAACGATAGGCTCAAACGCGGTGTCATCGAGCCTTCTACCTGGGCATCACCAGTCGTCCTAGTTAAGAAAAAAGATGGCACCGTACGATTTTACGTTGATTACCGAAGGCTTAACTAGCTTACTCGACAGCATGTATACCCGTTGCAACGTATAGACGACGCGCTTGACTGTTTACAAGGAGCAGAGTTCTTTTCCTCCTTAGATCTCTGCTCTGGCTACTGGCAGGTGCCCGTGGCTAACGCTGACTGTCCCAAAACCGGGTTTGTAACACCAGATGGCTTGTACCAATTCACTGTCATGCCGTTTGGTCTTTGCAACGCGCCCGCCACCTTTGAACGCATGATGGACGGCATCCTGCGCGGCCTGAAGCGGCATGCTTGTGTCTGCTACCTCGATGACGTTGTCGTGTTTTCTCCAGATTTTCCGACCCATCTTCGCAATTTACATCAAGCTTTGACCCGTCTCCAGAATGCTGGTCGCCAGCTTAACTTGAAGAAGTGCCTCTTTGCAGCTAGAAAACTGACTATACTAGGCCACGTTGTCTCCAAAGAAGGCATTCTTCCCGACCCTGCTAAACTTTGTGCCGTATCCGAATTCCCGAAGCCCAGTAACTTGAAAGCACTACGGAGCTTCATTGGACTATGCTCCTATTTTCGACAATTCGTTCGCAATTTCGCTACTGTGATCGCACCCCTCAACCAACTTCTCCAAGGCGACAATGCACTTTCTAATTGGTCGGAAGCCTCTGACGAAGCGTTTGCCACTCTTCGCCGCCTACTTACGTCTCCGCCAATCTTGCGCCATTTTGACCCAAGCGTAGCTACAGAACTTCACACTGACGCCAGTGGTGTAGGCCTTGGTGCCGTGCTCGCAGAACGTAAGAACACTACTGCCGAATATGTGGTCGTTTATGCCAGTCGTGCCCTTACAAAATCTCAGGTAAATTACACACTAACCGAAAAAGAGTATTTGTCCATAGTATGGGCACTTCAAAAATTTCGCCCATATCTCTGCGGTCGACCCTTTGACGTGGTGACGGATAATCACGCTCTTTGTTGGTTATCTAACCTCAAAGACCCGGCGGGTCGCCTCGCTCGGTGGGCTCTCCGCATCCAGAAATACGATATCCGTGTCGTCTATCGCTCTGGACGCAGACACTCTGACGCCGATGCCCTCTCGCGCTTCCCAGTTACCTCAGACGCCAGTGCTCCTACCGACAGTCATGTTATCTCCCCAATTGAAATCATGAACATAGCCTCGGAGCAACGAAAAGACCCATGGATCGTCACGATATTCGATATTTTGTCCAACCCTCCGGCGGCTTCGGCAACTCGAGCGTTACGCCGACAGGCCCAGCATTTCGCCATCCGCGCCGGACCTCCGCAACTACCACAATGACGGCCGCACATGGCTCTTAATCATGCCCCGCCACCCTCGAAACGATTTATGCTCCGCTTTTCACTCCGACCCCCAGTGTAGTCACGGCGGAGTGTCGAAGACCTACACACGACTTCGCCTACGCTACTATGTACACCTTCATCCGCAAATACGTACGCTCCTGCATTGCCTGCCAGCGACGCAAATGCGTCTCGCACCTCTCCACTGCACCTCTCCAGCCACTTCCCTGCCCAGCTCACCCATTTGACCGTGTCGGCATTGATTTATACGGGCCTCTTCCATCTACTGGCGCTGGCAACCGATGGATTGTCATCGCCGTACATCATTTGACACGATATGCTGAAACCGCCGCCTTACCTGTCGCATCAGCAAAAGACGTCGCCTCGTCCATTCTACACAACTTTGTTCTGCGCCATGGCGCACGTCGTGAACTGCTGAGCGATAGCTGTCGCGTATTCTTCTCGAACGTGCTACAGTCTCTCCTATCGGATTGCCAAATTATTCACCGCACAAGTACTGCTTATCACCCAAACACGATTGGCTTAACTGAATGATTCGACAAAACTCTTGGTGACATGCTATCAATGTATGCGGCGTCAGACCATTCCAACTGGGATGCTGTACTTGCCTGTGTTACATACGCATATAACACTGCCTCCCAAGCCACTACCGGGTTCTCACCATTCTTTCTGCTTTACGGCCACCAGCCCTCCAGCACCATTGACACGATTCTGCTGTACCGGCCGGACCCTGCCGACTGCTCACCTGTTGCTACGGTCGCTCAGCATGCCGAGAAATGCCGAGAACTTGCCCGTTCGTTGACGTCTGCTCAACAATGTCACCAAAAAGAGCGTCATGACCTCAAACCACCTCCTCACCCTTTCACCATCGACTCCCTCGGGTGGCTTTGGGTCCCGCCTATTGCTGCTCCTGGTCTTTCGTCAAAGCTCCTTCCCAAGTAACGGGCCCTACCTCGTGGTTGCGCAAACATCACCAGTGAATTACGTTGTTGAACCCGTATCGCCATCTTCCGATCTCCGTCGTCGCGGGCGAGAGACTGTACACGTTGACCGGCTCAAGCCGTACTACGATCCATTGGACTCTCCCTAGGTCGCCAGGATGGCTACTCTTCCATACCGGGGGTGATTGTGAGGAAGAAGATCGACACGCTGAACAGCCCCGTTGCCTTCGTGTGGCTCGTACCCAGTTCGCTCTCTGGCTACGCCCTACCTGCTGGTGCTGTGTTTCTCGCTGCCGATCTACGACCCAAATAAACCCCCTTTACAGCGGAAACACTCTGCATGTATAGTTAGTAAGGCTTCGCTCACCTTTGTGGAAACAACCTGCATGCAGTCACAATGCAGCGTCTACCACTCTTCTCGTAATTCGCGCTGCTAACTTTGCGGCTATCAGTGCACGGCGGTGTAAAACTATCAGCACCCGTTTATGAAGCATAACGACGCCACAAACGACTACACATTTGCTCAATGAACGACCACAGATGATTTTTCGGCCCATTAGTTACACTACTGCTATGTAAAAGACAAAACGAGTGTGCGCCGTCGGTTAAGATTCCACGGTGCTACATATTTAACAGAACCCCGTGTCCTCTGGCTCATTCGCGTAGTGATGATGCTTCCTTCTCTCAGTTCTCAACACACTGCCGCCCACGAAAAACGGACGAGATGAGTGATGATGACAGCGGCGCCAGGTTTCGCTGCTTTTGTCAAGATATTTCAGCTCTTGAGTCGTTGAAATCTGCTTCCAAGAAGTAAAGGCGCTGAATCGGGGCCTTGATATTTCGGCCTTTCGCCTTTCCTCTCTCGGTATAATCATGGTCCTGGACAAATCTGCTTAACTTTTCCTTGCGTACGAAAGTCTACAGCTGGCGGCGCTCCAATCGGTGCAACTCGTACATGCTCTTGTCCTTTTACGAGTCTGCAACAACCTGACGCGCTGGCTGCTGCTACTGTGGCGGCGGCGATTGCTACTGGCGTTCTACCAGACTGGAACGGTATAGCCCATGAAACACCAGATGGGCCGCGAGCAAGCGCGGAGAAGGCGTCAGAGGGGCTTATTTCCTCGTCTACATGGTCCTGCTGGTTATGACCAAGTTCTCCAGGCCATCATTTCCGTTCTCGGTGTAAGTACCACGGAGGCGTCCGCTGGTACATCGGCCTTTCTGTCGAATTTCATTGTAGCTGTCTAGCGTGGAGTCATTGAACCTCTCTGGTGGTAGCGGAATTGCAGGTGTAGTGGACTGAAAATGTCGCTGTCGGTCGCTGAAGGTGAGCTGGGTCGGAGAGGTCGGCGCAGTCACATACCACCGGGTCATGGTTGTGAGGTCATAGACGAAGTATACGTAGAGTTCGCGCTGGGACGACCTGAACCACCGGCCAGGTTGCATGTGGCGCTCTTTTCCAACGGCAATGTAGCCGTTCGTGTGGCGTTTGTTGTAGCAGTTCCAGTACGCTTCTGTCACCGAAGACGATTGCTTTAGAAGGCCTTGAAGCTATCGTTAAGTTGGACTTGGCGCTGCGGTTCTCAACGCTGTTTCGCCGATGGTGGTCGGTCTCATCGCTGCTGTGGCGGTCATGAAAGAAGCAAAAAAATCACTGCATATCCACGAAGTTAATGATGAGTGGGCGAAGCACCGGGGGATCATTCGAGTAAACCACAGCTACGGACGAGAGATAAAGAGAGCGCGCGTCGGGAACGAGAGAGAAAATTACACCATCTTCCCGTAGGGCAAGATGGTGTAATTCCCCGTAGGGGAACATGGTGAAGACAGCCATGGGGTCGACTCAGGGTAGTTTTATCAGCTGTATAAACTTGGACATGCAGCAGCACCAGCAACACGCAGAACTGTTGTCGACGCCGTCGGCGTTTTGCCCGCGTTCGCACCGAACGCGCGCAAAGTGGAACCGGAAGTGGAAATGGAAGTGGAACCAGAAGTGGAACCGGAAGTGGAACCGGAACCAGAACGCCATCTAGTGAACACTTCATAAAACTACAGGTGGCTACATACTACTACCACTACTACAGAGGAGGGAAAGACCCACACCCTAAGGAGCTTCGCCCCTAAAAGCGATGTCCATTTCTTCGCCTTTAGGTTCTGACGGTGGCGGTGCAGGCTCTGTGTCTCCCACATCATGCGCTCTATGTAGCGCCACCGGGAAGGTACTATGCACCTTCGTCAAAGTCGGTTTGTACCAGGCAGCTGGCCGTTGACGTATCTACCACGCACGTGGTAGGGCGATTGGTTCGGCGTCGCAGAATGCCGCAAGTGTATGTGGGCGGTCAAGGAACTGGCCGCTTAAACTAGTAGTGATATGGTGGCCCGTGTCAGCAACCACTTTGTCGTTGTCGACGGTGAGCTGGCGATGTATATATATATAGAAACTTTATTTTGCTGGAAAATATTTGAAGTATAGCGGTGGTCGGAGCCCCTCAGTCCAGGGCCCCACTGGCCTCTGCCGCCTGCCTGACCTGGCTAATTAAGGACTTTTGTCCTGCCAAGTCGGAACGGGCGAGCTGTGCCTCCCACTGCTCCATTGAGATATTATTAGTGGGCCTATGAGGGTGCTTACTACACTCCCAGGTCACATGTATTAGTGTAGGTATGCCACCGCACCAAGGGCATGTGGCCCTATAGCGGGTGGGATACATGGCATTTAGCAGTTTTAGATGGGGGAATACCCCGGTCTGTATTTTGCGCCAATCGGCGGCCTCTTCCCCGCTAAGTTGTGGGTGAGGCGGCGGGTATTTTCTGCGGACTCCGCGCTGATGAGCAAGGATGTCTTTTACGTTTAAATTGATGGGATTTTGTGAGGGATAGTGTGAGGGGTTGGGGTTCGAAGAGGACGCCATCGCTCGGTTAGTAGACGCTCGAGCTAAAGCGTTAGCCTGTTCGTTCCCCTGTACCCCCGAATGTCCCGGGCACCAGAGTAGGCGATGGCGGTGGTTGAACGATTTGGGGATTATCGCGAGGCTAGCCGCAGTCACGTGCCCCTTAAGAAACATGCAACATGTCTCCCGGGAGTCAGTGACCACGACTGAGTCCCTTTCCGAACGCTCCGCGTGAGCGAGCGCGATCGCCACTGCTAACATTTCGGCTGAGGTGGGGGAGCCCGCCGTGGTCGACGCGGTAATTTGCTGCTGGCTGATCGCGTTCACGACTGCCAGGGCGTACCTCCTTTGGTAGCGCTGCCCGGTAGCCTCTGCATACGCAGCTGCGTCCGTGTAGTACGTATTGTACCTAGCGTTATTGGAGTACATCGATTGAATATGTTGTGCGCGTGCTTTGCGCCTTTCCTTGTTGTACTCGGGATGCATATTCTTGGGAATTGGAGCTACTGTAATTTTGGATCTCACCGAAGGAGGGAGAGGTACGGCCTCTTCGGTGAGATAAATCGGGTATGCTGGGATATTAAGTCGTGCCAATATTGCCCTACCAGTTTTTGTGAAGCTGAGGCGCTCCCTCTGTCGCATCAGAGTGGCCTGCCTCAGTTCGTCGAAAGTATTGTGTACTCCCAAAGCTAGCATGCGCTCCGTGGAGGTAGATTTAGGCAGGCCCAGAGCCGCCTTGAAAGCTGTTCGAATTATCGTGTTGGCCTGCCTCTCCTCTTCCCTGTTCAGGATTTGGTAGGGCAAGCCATATGTGATTCGACTAATCACTAAGGCCTGTACGAGCCTTAGGGTATCGATTTCTCGCATTCCCGCCTTTCTATACGTCACTCGACGTATCATTTGGGCTATGTTGTGGGTTGCGGATTTGATGGTTTTGAGCGTCTGTGTTGCTCTCCCGTCGCTCTGAAGCCACAAACCCAGGACTCGCATCGTAGGTACCTCTCGGACCGTTTGGCCCTCAACCACAATGTTAATCGACCCTCTGGATTTGTAGCCTTTCGCGTGTATCCGGATGACCTCGGATTTTTCGGGCGCGCACTTCAGCCCGCTCGTTCGGGAAAATTTCTCCACCGCTAATACCGCGGTTTGGAGCGTGTATTCTTTTTCCCCTAGGGAACCTCTGCTCGCCCGCAGCGTGATATCGTCAGCGTAAAGCGTGTAACCTAGGTCGGGTATCCGATCGAGATCGCGCGCGAGGCGACACATCGCCATGTTGAAGAGCATAGGAGATATTATCGCTCCTTGAGGGGTTCCTTTGCTCGGCATTTTAAATATCTGCGATGTGATTTGGCCAATACTGATGCTGGCCTCGCGGTTGGAAAGAAATGCCCTTATGTAATTGTAGGTGCGCTCACCACAACCCGAACGTTCGAGTTCCTCGAGTATTGCGCCGTGAGAGACATTGTCGAAGGCTCCTTTGAGGTCTAGTGCTAGGACTAGTCTCTCGTCACCGTACGGAATATTGGTTAGAATCTCGTCCCTTAGTAGGAGGAACGCGTCTTGACACGATAAACCTGTGCGAAATCCTATCATGGAGTCTGGGAACCAGCTCCGCTCTTCCAGGTATCGCTGTAGTCTGCTGTGGATCACCCTCTCATAGAGCTTACCGAGGCAGGACGTGAGCGATACCGGCCGGAGGGTATCAATCGAGGGATTCTTTTTCGGTTTGGGGATCATGATTATTTTAGCCAATTTCCATTCTTGGGGCAAATCTCCCTTGGCCCAGTACTCGCTATTGAAAACCTTTGTTACTTTCGCTAGGGCCACCGAATCCATGTTTCGAATCATTGAATTTGTGATTGTGTCTGGGCCCGGTGCCGAGTTTTTAACTGCGGCTTGTGCCGCTTCGTACACTTCCGCGTACGTTATTTCTTCGTCTAATTTAGGGTTGGCCTCTCCCGCGTATGGTCTCGCCGTGTAGGGTGATGCCGCCGCGGGTGAGGGTCCTATGTATTTGTTCTGAAGGACGTCGACTAGTTCTTGATCTGTACCCTCGAAATTGTCTGCTATAATTTGGAGCTTCTTGTTATTCTCAGTACGTGTGCTCATTGGGTCTAGCATACTCCGGAGTATTCGCCACGTACTGGCCGTTCCCAGTGTCCCAGATAGGTTTCCGCAGAAGGTCGCCCACTCGTTTTTAGCTAGCTCGTTGGCGTGGCCTTGGGCTTGCTCTGCCAATAGAGCGATGCGTTGTCTTACGTGTTTGTTTAGGCGCTGTCTTTTCCACCTCTTCACGAGTTTCCGCCTCTCTTCCCATAAGCTGACTAGGTGAGAGTCTATCACCGGCGCCTCCGCTGTGCGCTCTATGGCTTTGGTGGTGTCCCCGTGCACTTGTTGAAGGAATTTAGTCCATTCCCGCATGTTGGTCGGGGCGGTATCTGAATCCTCCTGTGCCCTCTGGAGTTTTCTATAACGAGGCCAATCGGTTAGCTTGGTGGTTCCTATTGTTCTACGTATGATGGGTGTGGAGAGCGCTATTCTGATTATGTCATGATCGCTTCCCAGGTTTTCGTCGAGGGAAACCCATTGTACGTCTCTGACATTAATTGTATATGCACGGTCGGGCGCCGTGTCTCTGCTCACGCTGTTACCCGTGCGCGTCGGTTTGCCAATTTGATTGATTGCCCGTAAGCACAAGGCTGTCTCGGTACGCTCGAGTAGGAACCCTTTGGGCGATGTTTTCGCGTATCCCCATAGTATATGGGGCGCGTTAAAGTCCCCCACTATCACCGCCTTATCCCTGGTGCCCGTTAAATCTTTTGTTGCCGAGAGAATTTGTGGTAGATCGTCCCCTTTGCTTTTGGGAGGACTGTACAAGTTTGTGATTATTGTGTGTGCTTTACTTCGTTTCTTTGGCATCACACTGATAACTATGGAATGAGTATCTCCCTCAATTTGTGGAAGTGTTAATAATTGAGCGTTTATAGACTTGCTCACCAGCGTGGCGACCTTCGAATTTTGGGGATCGCTCAGGGTGTAGTATCCCTGGATTTTGGCCGGCTTGGCTCCGACCTCCTGCAGACATATCACGTCCGGAGCGATTTCGAAGTTTTTGATAAACTGTCGGAGCGCTGCCGCTTTCCTGGAGAAGGAGCGGCAGTTCCATTGCCAGATCTCCAATTGTTCTGAATTTGTTATTCGTTGTGGTTTCCTAGTTTGATTAGCCATGTTGCCCAATCTTGTTTTATGCCCGTGACGTTTCCGCGTCCGAGCTATCAGATTCTGTTATGCAGTGGCTTATTTTACCTTTTGCCGAACCCGCCCCAATCGCAATTGCGCGTTTTTTGGTCGGAACAGCCTTCGTGGCTGCCTTAAGTTGTTCTGCCACAAATACCTTATGTTTTTCAAAATCATTCGTGCATAGCTGCTGAAACCCTCTCGGACTGGAACGGCGATACTTGTTTGATTCGCTGCGTTGGTATTTGGGCGTTCGCGCTGACGTTGGAGTGCTTACCGGGTGAACCGTCTGGATTTACTACCTGCTGTCGTCACAAACGACTGTAGGCTGTCGGTAGAAATCCAAGGACGGCTAGGGAATTTCGACGAAAATGAACCCGGCTCATAGCGTGGTGGATCTTCCCATGACAGTCGAGGGCCTCCGTGAATTCGGCTTCGTATTCCTCATCGTCGCTCACAACCTCTGCAATTTTGGCGTTTATTTCAGCGAGAAAACGGTCCTTCTCATCCAGTTCTCTTAAGAGGGGTGCCAGTCCGTAGGCGTCGGTTCGGATTCTTGGAAGGCTTCCGATGCGGTGGCGATGACTCGGGTAGCGGTGCGTGGCATCACGCCGCGCTGACGGTGTAGTCGGTCCATGGTCAGTTGTGCGGATGGCAGTCTCCTTCCCGGGTTTCACGGCACCATATTGTAAAGGATTAAATGACGGCGCGTCCGTCGGTTACGATTGCTCGGTGCCACTGCATTTTTAGAACCCCGTGTCCCCTGACGCATGCAAGTGGTGATGGCGGCCTTATTTGTCTTCTGTTTTTAACAGATAACCATTGATCTTCCACTTCCATTCTTGGAACCAGCTTTGGAAATCACGCTTCGGGGGTTGATAAGCAGCCTCTGCTTTCCGACTTCGGACCACCCCCGGTCATCATTACCAAAGTACAATGCGTTGTATTAAGTCGGCGTGACATGGAAATTAGCGGCGCGGTCGATCGAGGTGTGGTCTTATAGTGTATCTCGGTTACACATTAGTACAATTTTGCTGCCTTCCAGGAAACTGAATAGCTGTAATTTACTCCCTGCTGGGATCCACACAAGCCAGTGAAAACGAAACGTTCCGAGCTGTGCGATATTATTCTAGATGACCGGATGGCCTTACACAAAATACATATAGATGTAAAACACTGCAAACCTTGTTACATACATACGCCAAGGTGGATTAGTGGCTATGGTGTTGCGCTGCTAAGCACTTGTTCGCGGAATCAAATCACGGTGGCTGCGGCCGCATTTCGATGTGGGCGAATAGCAGAAACACCCGTGCACTGATCTTTGGGTGCACGTTAAACAAATCCGGGGGGGGGGGGGGGGGATTATTGCAGAGTACCCCGCTAAGGCATGCCTCATAAGCAAATAGCGGTTTTGCCGCGTATAACCTCAGGATATAATTTGTAATCTCTAATTGACAATACAAACCTTCAAGGACAATGACGCCACTGCTCTGGTAACTTTCCCTGTATTTCCTATGTCCGTAAGAACATGCGTGCTGTCACTGTCGTCTGCCAGGTAGCGCAGGTCACCTGCGAAGAACATTTGCAGAACCATAATAACAAAGTACAATCTATTCCAGCATTGACATAACCTTTGTTGTAATATACAAGTGCCACGAAGTTGCCGTCGAATACAATACATTTTCCTTCACGTGGAAAATCTTTGTCAATTGTCCCACGAAATTCTCTACACAGAATTACACAGAAGAACTACACAGAAGAACTACACAGAATTACCAAAAATCGCATTTCGCAGATTGCACTTTTCTAGTGCCTAGCTACATCACCCAAGAAGGCTGACATTCCTTGCAAGACAAATCGATCTACATAATCGACTAATTAACAAAATGCCACTATGTAAGTTTCTGGAATAATAATTTACGGCACACTTGCAATTTACGAATGATAGTCGGTGAGTTGGCAAGGCGGGTGGAAGGCACATCGAACGAATTATGATAATGACACCAACTGCGAGATATTCATTCCCGAAGTATGCAAGTAATACGTGGACGCTTCACTTATCTTTGTGCGTGATTGCGTAAGGCGGCGTATTGCTGAATGCATGTGGGTAGGCTGTATAAGAAACACAGCAGCAGTGGGGTATGTGAAATGTCTTGTTTGTGCTGCAAAGGATGTACGGGTTGTATAGTACAGAAATCACTTAGCCACAAGTTACATTTATTTACGTATTAGAAACCTTATATGTGCACCTTATTTGTAAGATTACACTTAGCGGGTACCTTACGGTCTAAATTCGCAATCGTCCTCTATCCCTATCGCTAGTCAGCCCGTTTGTTTTTCAGAGAGCTCTTGGGCACTATGAGGTAGACAAATGTCCCCCTACAGGAAGCGGCCTAAGCTGCCCGGCGCCGCTCAAGTTCGCCGCACTCGTAGATGGTTGGGGTGCCTGTGCCTATCTCAATCTTCTGCAGACGGACACGTTCCACCGTCGTTAAAGGGGTTGGATATCCCTATGTCTCGCTGACCGTCTCTCTTCAGGCCATTTAAGGGTCTTACGTGTCAAACGCAGGTGGGCCATAGCCATGTAAGCGTGAAATGTTTGCAAAAACTCACACTTGTAGGCCTTATAACTCCTGATGGTATCTGTTTGCGTTTGGCCTATTATATATGCAAGGCATAGTGAGTACTCTCAAGCGCGACCATGCCTGCTAGGATAGACAAACGAACTGCCTTGCTAAGTAAGTCTATATGAAGGACACAAGCGAGGCGAAATTTAATGCCTAATCAGTCATGCGTGGCAGAGCACCGGCGCCATCTGCTTACACGACATATGCATCACCGAGTATTGGCTTCCTTGTACTATTGAAAGGTGCCAAAGTAAAGCGCATGCCATTTATTCACTACATTAGGAGGCATACGGGCTTAGCTTATGCAACAGCTAGTTGGGATCCTAGGGTCTAATTTGCAATCGTGTTCGCTCCGATTCGTCGTGGGCCCACCGTGTTAGAGGTAGTTGGGCGTTAATTGGAATCCCTGTGTCTTGCTGCCAGAGTCGTTTCACGCTCTTTCTGGACTCGGCATGCCGAACGCAGTTGCGCCAATTCCACAGCAAGCATAAAATATATGCAAAATTTTGCACACTTGTAGGCCTTATAGCTCGCGATGAGCACAGCTGTGAGTTGAACTTTGCCTGCTATGGCTGAGGGGGCTCTCTAAAACGCAACTACTCCCGCTCGGATCGACAAACGTACTGCTGAGCTATGCCTGTCTGAACGCGCCGCGGGACACTGAACATAGCTCCGATTGCGTCATGCGAGCCACGACAACTGCGTCAACAGTTCACCCAATACATGACTGATCAAGTAATGGCTTTTAAATGCGAAGCATTTCTTGGCGAACATTTGCTACTTTGACAGTATCTATCTATCTATCTATTTATCTATCTACCTACCTATCTATCTGTAGTGAAGAAGAACAGGGAGCAAGCAGTACCCAGCTAGCACAAAAGCGATAGAAAACTGCTTCCATACCGATTCGCCAAGACTAAATGAACGTCTGAAAGACGCACTAAAATATCCGTGCAGTCCGTTTAGAAGGTGATAAACGGTCGTATATCGTTGCTAATGTCCGGCGGATATGACTATTGCAAGAAGTTCTAGAATCCTGCTTAAAGTAGTTTCGAAAAATCCTGTCTTGAAATGGGATTTTGTAAGACCATTAGAAGCATTTAAAAAATACAGATTGAATCCTGCTACAATCAGGATTTTGACATCCGTTTTTTTTCACCCTCCCCTCTAGCGCCCCCCTCGTCTCCCTTTCCTTCCCTCTCCCCATGCCCTTGCGGCGTTTCGCCGGCCGCCGGCGGCATGCAGGTTTGCGCTTGTGCAATACACGAAACACATACAGCAATAACATTTTTTATTGCAAAAAGTAAACACGACTAGACCAGCTAGCAATCAACATTAAATATGAGTGCCTCCGGGTAACGTCCATTACAGGTATCGACCTTGATAAACCTGGCTTCGAACAGGCTGCTGGGCTGTAGCTCCTTAATTCAGCAGGTCTTCTTACTGCAAAAACATTAGGCATGTGTAAAACGTATATTAATTGAAGCACACTTTTCTTAGTGAACGTATAGCATTGGCAATAAGCACTGCAATATATCTTGGCAATGGGCAGCACTACAATATATTGGTCCAAGCACACAGTTTTCGAGCATTCCACCTTTATTAACATGGTTCTAACACTAACCGATCACAAGTGAAATTCCCTTCTGTTGCCTTGAAGACATACTTTACATCTAACTGAAGGTGTTGAATGTACAATCGCCAACCAGTGTAAGTGTCGGCTATTTTGCTAGCTTTCAGGAGGCTGTTGTCTTGACTAGTTGGCGACTGGTAGATGACAGCAGCCTCCTAAACACGTGCGAAGTAGGTGCCAATTAGCATTCAAAGAAAGGAATAGATAATGCATTTCTGATAATGTTGTACGAGAAAAGAGGTAAGTGTGGCTCTGCAAAGGCACAGCTTCAGTGTGACAGCATTGTTACACCACCGCAATTTTATTTGCCACAGATGACATAGCCAACTCAGAAATGGCGCAGGCTTGAGCATATACCTAAACACCAGTCTATCAAACACATCGCATACTTCAAGTTGAGCAAATATATTGCGATTCCTTAAAAAATAAAAGACAGCAGACGAGTGCAACCTTAAGTAACAGCGACTATTTGCAGAACGGCTGCTTCAAGCATATACAGTAAGAACTTCAGTTGCTCTAATTAAACCATTAAAATGTTGCACGCCTATGACTTGCCTGTTTGAAAACCTCCACACAATAACATTGCCAAGCACTTGTAAAGAATTTTTTTTACAAAAACAGTGAGTCATCCACACACAAGGTGGGAACATGAGCCGTAATTTTCCACCCAGTTTCACTAACTTTGACCTTGGTGACATAATTATAGTTACGCAATGGGTTAAAGGTTAAGCTCGTGCAGTTTATATATCAATTATGATCTAGAGTGCTTGCATATGCAATTTATTGCTTACACCGAAATGAGCCCACACACTAAAACCCACACATGGCGCGCGGCGACGATTTCATCGCCGTTGCACTTTATACGGATTATCACGGCGACGACGACGGCGGCAAAAATGCGCTTGGAGTGCCCATATATTTTCTATCGCAATAAAAGAAAAAGAACCGCGGCGTAGATTTCTCTCTCTTAAATGGCATGGTCGCCGTTACGTCGTCGCGCCGTAACACGCGTGTTCGAGTCGATGTCTCAACGCTGCGGCTGCGACGCAGAGGAGCTACGACGGAGGCCCAGTCCCGCCAACGAAACTGCTCACAACCGGCCAACGCTCGCTTCAACGGCAGGAAAAGAAAGGGAGAGGGTTAAGCTGGCGCCGGGCCGGCGGCGGGCGCGCACGGAGACAGTCGTAGGTGGGGGAGCTACGAGGGAGTTGAGAGGGAGAGTGAGGGGAGCCACCGAAGCGACGGGGTCACCTCTGCTCAGCCAAATCCGCTTCCCTGACGCCCTCCTCCCTCACCTTTGACGTGTCCGCGCGCGCCCGGCGCCGCCGTGCTGGCGCCGCCCGCTCCCTACAGCATCGTTTTCTGCGAGCGCATTGCTCCAGGCCCCGGAAACTCTCGAGTTCACCAAATGGCCACAGAGGGCGAAAAATCAACCGCGGCGCGTTCCAGCATAAGCGCGCAAGTGGAGCTACTGTAATTTGGTCGCATACTTTAGTTTGTATTTTTTCTGCTAGGGGCGCTCAACGGGGCTCAGTATTTGATCCATTAATGTACATACAATAACCGACAAACACAGTTATGGTGTCATTTGTTTACAAAATAAGTAGTGTATTGTTTTTATTTGACTTCTGTTATTAAAGTCCGTGCTTTGTTACTTGAATAAAGGTTTTGAGGCCTCACTCACGTGTGATCAGCAGCAGCCCACTGGTATCGATTGCAGTCCGTGCCGTTTATCGATTCAAATTGTACGGCGGTAGTATTTGCGAGCGGGGTGGTCGTTTCCTTTGAGCAGCATCACGCAGGTTCGTTTTAATTAGATATCAGTAATATCTCAGACAGTTTATGCGTCTAACATCCGATAGCTGCCACCAAGCGAAGTTGTTTAAAGACGGTAAACTTTATCAGCTGGCGGCGTTTCACTAGCATAACGGCTGCATGCACGGCTTCCGCCGTTTGTGATCTGCCGCGTCTGGCCACGTAATGACGTGTTGCTCGAAAAAGAAAGTGCTGGCCAGCACGAAAATTCATCGCTGGAACCGAGCACAGTCTGCTTGAAGACTACCCACGAAAGCGGATTAACCTTGCAGCCCCTGGGCTTGTGCGCCGGTGAGTAAAAAAGCAGTGCTTCGCATTTTCAACTTTGAATTTCTTTGCGTGCGAGGCCGATAAAGCAGATTCCTGTCGTCATTTCTTAAATGTAGAAAATAGTAATAATTATAAAGTTATTGCCCTTCCAAAGCAATTCAAATGAGGCTCTTGCTATTTTGCCAAGTTGCTAAAATTGCTAACATGAGTACAGCATAGATAATAAAGTTTTGGCTGTTTCTGCATAAATGATACACCGCGATAAGTTCACTGCACATTAGTGACAAGTGTACTTCCGGTGATAGTTAGATTAACTGCATTTGAGACATAATAAAATGACTGTGTTTATTACTAGTATCTGGCAGAAACAATTGTCATCTAATCGAGGCTTGACTAAGCACAGCCCACACAAGGACACCACTGAAAGAAATGCACACTCAAAACAGTGTTGGTGTGTGCTTGTGTGTGTGTGTCTTTTTCTGTCATGGAGCGTTTCGTGCATTGTTCTCTGTCATACATGAATCACAAACTCAGGCACACTTCCACCATAGTAATTAAGGCTCTTTTTTCTTTCGATTCCAGCCTCCAAGACGCTGCTCATATTTGGACTCATCCCTTTGGACTCTATTGTCTCTGAACGTACAAGTCAACCGTGAATGTGTCACCACTGGAAGTAACATCAAGGGCCAGCATCATCACAGGGTATGTATTTGAACACTTCAACTAGAACCGTGATTTATTCATTATGGGACAAACTTTTGTTTCACCATTTTTCGCTTGCATGTGTGTCATGGCTTTGTCATTTCTCTTTTCAGGAAGACGGACAAAAGAGAGATTATTGGTCTGCAAGCTGCCCACGCTAAGCCACAAGATGCTCAACTGTCACCATAATGACAACAGGTCCTCTTGAACTACGTGCCTCACTATGAAATGTTTGGAAGTTTACCAGAGAGAGAGGTGTGAGCCCTGTTAGGAAAGTAGCAGTCTACAGTTCTGTATCGTACCGAGCGGGAATGAGAAATTTGAAATACAAGCTTAGTTGCTTTTAAGGGCGTTTTATGACAATCGGGGAAGTAACATGTTGAGTCCCAACTTGTTTCTTTTCCAGTCATTATAGCCGTGACGACCAGAACAGAAACAATGTAGCAAGCTCCTACTTGCTAATGCACAAACTTTGTCATCTGCTCTTTGCAAATCAATTTGACGGGCATTAGTACCATGAAGTATCACATGCTCCCTCACAACGATACTTTGTTACATGAAAATGCAAAATGCAAAAATGGGTGTTCTGTGGTTGCTCGACGTGGGCAGTCTCGTGGCCCCTACTCGTCATCTGCTTGCGCGCCGTGATATCTAACGACTCCATTCGTACGTCGTGCTGTGGTGCACGAATTCTTCAGAAATAAGTCTTTCCTTTAATTAGAACAATCTTTCGGGCTCCTTCGAGTTCGAATTATCGAGATACGACTGTATATGTATCACGCTGAAAATTTAATTCGTACGACTTTAATATGAAATAACAGTTACCTGGGTTCTTGGAGTTCAGGAGTTTCGTGGTGGCCCTTTGGGCGGCGGCGTTTTCGTCTGCCCATTTGGCACCTGTAGAGGGTACATGATCGGTGTCTTCACCCTCACGCGCCTTCTCTCTTGCACGTAGGTATGTGCCTGCATAGTAAGTTACAAAAAAACTCTTTATTGTTATGCTGATAAACTCGGAGTATCTATGTTTATAATGTAACAGCAGTGCCTATTACAACTGTATAGTGGAATTTTTCTTTTTTTAACAGAATTTTGTTACTGCACAGACTTGCAAAAAGAAAACGCCATTGCGACCTCAAAATTTATTTGTTGCATGACTGAAGCCAAAAAATGTTAGGTATCCTAAAAAAGATGCTGTAAATAGCTACACTGGCAGGATTATGTTACAAAAAACAAGGCAACAGTGCACTACATGCAGGGTGTTTCATTTAACTTTAGCCAAACTTTAAAAATATGCAAGTGCCACGTACCAGGACAGAACCAAGGTAATGTTGGAGATACTCAGATTATTTTTTGCATTCCGCCTAGTTAGATAATTAGTTCTAATTAATTAATTAACTTCTCAATTACTATAGTTAGATCAAAAGTGTCAATGAGAAGATTGTAAAGCAACATGAGAAACCCCTGATACCGCTTTCTGTTTCTCAATATGAGCTACATAAAGTGTTTTTACAAGTGTGAAAGGTGCCTGCCAATACACGCAAACTGCCTCGAGCGGCCAGTCGTTCGGCAGTTTTGCGTGTATTCGCGGGCACCTTTCACGCTCGGAAAAACACACGAGTGATATCGCACAAGAGCGTTGACGGAAGAACGCTGTGGCTACGCGAAGATCGTAGCACGTCTAATCATTCTGCGCCAAACGGGAATGTCATCGTCTTCCTAACGATCAATGGTCAACGAAACGTCGCAGAGGTAATTTTAGACAGCTTTGGCAAACCTGAATACGCATACAATAAAAGAAACGTACGCAGACGTAAACATGCCTCTTAAACAATATTAGAGATTGCAGTTAAAATCAAGGCGCTTTCATTGAAAAACTTCATTACCGCCTAAAACTTCCACCTAAAACTCCCGCCTGAAAACCGTAAATAATTAAACACGACAGGTGTCAAAGTGGCCGTGACTACTTACGTGAGCAAAGATGTGGAAGGCAGTCTGGCGCTCCGCAGTTCATGAACGAATACGCGTCAGGAACTTAACGGCTGGTCCTGACAAAAATAACGGTCAATGTAACGGCGGGTTCAAAAGTTACGCAATGTGGAGGGAAGCTGCGCGGAGAGCGCAGTCCGCTTGGCTGCTCAGACTGCGTCGGCGCAAGCGATGACGCCGATGAGCCGTCGCGCCACTCCTCGCTTTGTCAGGTAGCCGCTATGACACGTCACGGCGCTGCATCCTCTTGCGACACACGCTGCTGCAATGCAGAAAAATACTCAGTGTGGCTTCGTACTCGGTACCTGAAGCACAGAAATGCTAGCTAATTTAACTAAGAAAATACAAAATGCGGCTGCTACCATAATACTAGCGCCACCTTACAAAGATAATTTGAAATAACAAAAGTCGAACTTTTTAATGCCTCATTCTTGGCACTTTGCGGTAGGTAGGTAGGTTCCTAACTCGCTTTATAATACAAACAAGTGATGTGCAACCTATAATGGAATCGAACTTCTGCCGTGGGTCACAGCAGCCGGTTCTCTAACAACTAGACTACGGTGTCTTTTTCTTCCTTTCGGTCAAAGTAAAACAGGTTAACCAAACAGACAAAACGAAAACTGCGACAAACAATATCAAAACATTTTACAGTTTGAACCGTCAGTCCAACTTGGCTGACATTGTCATTTAACATTCTCTGAGCGTTGTCAAGGGATCTACCCTCGACAGCCACTCAGGAAAACAGCAATCATGCGTTCTAAATTTTCCTTCACAGAAAAATGGCAATATTCGCCAGGAGGGACAGATCGCGTTGAAGTGTATCGAGGACTGTTCAACAATGTCCTCACGTCGATGACAAAATCAACGTCGAAAGTGGTGCTTAGTTTCCGGAGAAGTTCAGAAACTGGGACAAGCGGAATTCGGTGACTTGTAACCCATCATAGCCATCCTTGAAATTCCACACATTTACGTGGACAAAGACTTGCCTGATTTTCTGCAGATGATGATGCATAGTCCGAAGAACCTCCATTTTCGATGCCCGCGCTCTAGGAGGGTCGTTTTGTGGAACAAAATATTATCTAGAAATGTCTTGCGTGTGTGCTTCTGCATTTTCTCCTTTCAAGGCAAGGTCACTTTCGTGAAAACTGTCCTCGGATTGAGCATCCTCATGTGGCGAGGATACTTCACTAGAAGCATGGTTACTACTTTCATTAACCTACCATGATACTTATTGGACGGTACTCGTGGCAACAGGACTGGCAGATATCGGTTCGTCATTAACTCTACGCCTCTTCTGACGGTCTGAAAGGTCAGCGTAACTTTTCTTCTTTATTGTGGACTTCATTATGAGCATAAAGAGCAAGCAGCTGCCCCTTCAGTGCTCACTCACCACAATGCAAACACCCGCGCCAGGGTTGATTGCACTCTCTTCTAACAGGGCGAAGCAAAAAGAAAAACCAATGTCCGTTTTTCCCGCCAAAAAGCGGAAGAAAACAACAACAAAAAAAAATCAATAATTGTAGGCCGCTAGAACAAGCGATTTTAAACGTCTTCTAAAATCCGCCTTATAGAAAGATTTTTCCATCCCAATTGAATCCTTCTCGATGTTGACTTCTTCAATCTAGATTTTTGACGGTCAAGGCGAAATATCCATGAATAAGAATGATTATATCTCTTTTGTGCTAGCTGGGTAGTGGCGCGCTGTCATAGATGCAGGCGTGAGCGCAGATCACGAGCTATTGGCACCGAGACCGTTGCTCTCTTGCGACATTACTGGTTTTTTCAAAATTAATATTTAAATTATGCGGTTTTACGTGCCAAAACCACGATCTGATTGTGAAGCACGCCATAGTGGGGAACTCTGGAAATGTGGACCACCTGGGGTTCTTTAACGTCCACGTAAATCTAAGTACACGGCTGTTCTCGCATTTATCCCCCATCGAAATGCGGCCGCCGTGGCCGGCATTCGATCGTGCGACCTCGTGCTCAGTAGCCCAACACCATAACCACTGAGCAACCACGGCGGGTGTACTGGTTTTTCGCCTGCCGCTTGCCGTCAGTAAATCTCCTTATCGAAGTGGTGGAGGTGCGGTGTACCCTCTTCAAACCTGGAACTCCGAAGCCGGACGTTGCCCACCACTGCTCCGACAATGCCTGGTGACGCCACCCAACAAGGCGCGGCCCAATCTCCGTCGGTAATCGTGTCAAGCGTGCTGCGCCAGAGCGATCCCGCTTTCGTCAGCCGCACCGATGACCATGACGTCGAAGATAGGCTATCGTCGTTTTAAAGGATGAGCGCGCACAACAAGTGGGACGACGCTACGAAACTACGCAACGTCCTGTTCTACCTAACAGACGTCGCAAACCTCTGATTTCGTAACCATGAGTCGGACTTCGCCACTTGAACCACTTTCAAGACTAGCTTCAGTGTTCGGTCGCCCCGCAGTGCGCATGTTTCGCGCTGGACAGCGTCTACGCGGACGTGCGCAGCAGCAGGGCGAGAACTTCAGGAGCCATATTGAAGACGTCATTTGCTTCTGCAAGCACGTGAATCCTTCTATGATTGAATAAGACAGGATAAAACACATCATGAAAGGTATGGACGGCGACGCCTTTCAGATGTTGCTGGCCAAGGACCCACGCACCGTGTCTGAACTCGTGACCTTGTGCCAGAACTACGTAAGCAGCGCGTCCCAGCTCGGCGACAGACGTCAACAGACGATTCCCTCGCTGCGTTGACCATCGACGGCGACCACACGGCGCTCCTGTCACAGATTAAGCAGGTTGTGCGTGAGAAAGTCGCTCGACAGCTTTCGCTTTTTTCGACCGCGCAAGTGCCTACACAGTGTCTGACTCCAACCATCCGACAGATGGTACAGAAGCAGGTCACCGAAGCTTTACCCTCTGCCTCTCAGCCGACTGCTGTCACCGCGCCGCTATCTATGGTGCCGTCTGCTGCTCCGCCGACTCCTGTTGCCGCGCCTCTGACGTATGCGGATGCCGTCATGAAGCCACGTTCTCTGCCACTACTGACCCCTCAACCACCAATTCGACCAACAGCGACGCCGCTTTTCGGGGCGCAGCCACATTACGCAAATCCTTGGTGCACTGCAGACAACCGCCCGATCTGCTACGCTTGCGGAATTCTGGGTCATGTTGCGCGTTTCTGTGGCCGACGCTTCGCGGCGACCACGAGTACGCCGAGATATCCTGACTACTCCTTCTGACCTCCCTATCACACGCAGCCAGAACGAGAGCCTGAAACATACGCCCGTGATCCCCAGCCCACTTCCGATGCACAACCTTTTGCTGCTCGTCGGACGCCCTCACCACGCCGCCGTTATCTTTCGCCTATGCGTCGCCGGCCCAATACTGGTGAGGCTAAAAACTCACTGCCGCAGCTTCCGATGCACGAGCTGCACCGTCGTCAATCTGTCTAAGTCCTCGCTTGTCCCCCGCCAATGTTAATGAAGTGTTTGTTGACGGTGTACGAACTCTTGCCCTTGTGGACACTGGTGCCACTATTTCTGTAATGAGCCATACGTTTTGCCGTACTATCCGTTAAGTGATGACGCCACCTTCAGGGTTTTCTCTCCGTACTGCGAGTGCACAATATATTAAATCCGTTGCTGCATGTACGGCCAGGGTGCTCATACAAGACGTGATCTACAGCGTTGAGTTGCTTGTGCTGGCCTCGTGTTCCCATCACCTGATCATCGGGTGGGCTGTTTTGTCCCGTAACCACGCTGTTATCGACTGCGCTCGTACTCAGGTAGAGCTCGCTGTGTTTGTTTAGATGCCTTCCACCCATGTGGCCGGTCGTGGGGATAGAAAGCTTGTCGTCCCCGCCAATACTGACCTGCCACCTCAGAGTGTCGTCATTGTTACCGTTTCCTGTGCCGCCCTTTCCGACGCCACCGTTGTGTTCACGCCACCTGACATGTTTTGTCACCGCAACAACCCATGTGGCCGGTCCTGGGGATAGAAAGCTTGTCGTCACCGCCGATACTGACCTACCACGTCAGAGTGTCGTAATTGTTCCCGTTTCCTGTGCCACCCTTTCCAACGCCACCATTGTGTTCACGCCACCCGACATGTTTTTTCACCGCCACAACATGTCACTGCCTTTTGCCATCCTCGCGCTTCATCAAGACAATCCCGAACTACTTGTTTGCAACCCCAACTCAGGCCCTCTGACTTTGTACCGAAATGAAACGCTTGACCACGTTCAGCCTATAGACGCGGATGTTATCGTACCCCTTGATCCCTGTGAGCCTGAGACTCAGCATCAGCTGAACGTCCTCACCCCTCACCTTGCGTCCGACGCCGTGCTATCGGATTATTTTCACCGTTCCATAGACAGCGACCTCGATCCGTCATTAGGGAGCAGGTTGACGACCTGCTTCAGCGCGGAGTCATTACGCCTTCTTGCAGCCCCTGGTCCTTTCCTGTTGTACTGGTCAAAAAGAAAGATGCCTCTGTTAGATGCCGTGTGGACTACCGACGCCTCAACAAGATTACTCGCAAAGACGTCTATCCTCTTCCTCAAGTAGACGACGCCTTCGATTCCCTTCAAGGTGCAGAATTTTTTTCTTCCCTCGACTTGCGATCGGTATATTGGCACGTCCCTATGGCGGAGTGTGATCGTCCCAATACTGTGTTTGTCACACCGGATGGCCTATATGAATTTACCGTGACGCCTTTCGGACATTGCAATGCGCCCGCACCATTCTAATGGATTATGCATGGCATTTTACGCGGTCTGAAATGGAAGATATGTCTGTGTTATCTGGATGAAGTTTTCGTGTTCTCCCGATTTCGCTACACATATCTCTCGTTTACGCACAATTCTACGCTGCCTTACAAACGCACGCCTTCAACACAAGCTGGAGACATGTCACTTTGGGGCTCGCCGGCTCACCATCCTCGGCGACGTCGTCTCCAAAGATGGCATTCTCTCTGACCCGGACAAACTACGTGCTGTTGTTGAGTTTCCGAAGCCTTCTATCATCAAAGAACTTCGAAGCTTTGTCGGCTGGGCCTCCTATTTTCGTCGCTTCGTCCGAAATTTCGCCTCCATCATCGCACCGCTTATGAAGCTCCTCGCCGGCCCCAGCGACCTTTCTCAGTGGACACCGGCCTGCGACGACGCATTTGCGACACTGCGCCGCCTACTCATTTCGCCCCCCACCCCCCTGCTATGCCATTATGACCCTGCTGCCCCAACCGAAATACATACAGACGCCGGTGGTATCAGTCTTGGTGCAGTTATCGCGCAACGCAAGCCCGGCTTCCCTCAGTATGTTGTGGCTCACGCAAGCCGCGCCCTCACCAAGCGGAAGTGAATTATTCGGTCACCGAAAAAGAGTGCCTCGAGATTCTATGGGCGTTAGGAAAATTTCGCCCCTATTGGTACAGGAGGCCTTTCGACGTTGTAACTGACCAACATGCACTCTGCTTGCTGGCTTCCCTGAAATATCCCTCTGGTCGTCTCAGTCGATGGGCTCTTCGCATTCAAGAATTCGATATTCGCGTCGTTTAGCGAACCGGGTGCAAGCATTCTGACGTGGATGCGCTCTCTTGTTCAACCGTGAAATCCGAAGCATGGCCTCCTTCAGCGGTCGACTTTTCCCTGGATGCTCTCACCTTCACCGACATGCATTCGGAACAGCGCAAAGACCCATGGATCGCGTCCCTGTTGTAAGTTCTTTGAGGCTCTTCACCCGCTAGCTAACCCCGTGCCTTTCTTCGAAAAGCCAAGCATTTCGCAATACGCGATGCACTTTTATACCGCCGAAACTACCTGGAGGACGAACGTAAACGGCTGCTGGTCATACCGAAGCACTTGCAAGCCGATGTGTGCGCATACTCCATGCTGATCGACAACATGCCCATGCTGGCGGCCTGAAAACGTATCAGCGGCTCCGCCAATGCTACTACTGGCGTGGGATGTACACATATGTCCGTAAATATATACGGTCTCGTTCTGCATGTCAACGACGGAAGACGTTCAACCATACACCCGGTCAGCTGCAACCTTTACCGTGTCCTGCCCGTCCCTTGGAACGCATTGGAATCGACCTTTATGGACCGCTTCCGTGCTCTGTTGCTGGCAATCGCTGGATAATTGTCGCGGTGAACCATCCCACGCGATACGAACAAACCGCTGCACTCCCTGCGGCTGCTGCTTGTGACGTCGCTTCCTTTATATTGCGCCATTTCATACTCCGTGATGGTGCACCACGGGAACTACTGAGTGACAGAGGCCGCATGTTTTTGTCTAACGTCATACAAGAGCTGCTCCGCTCGTGTCGTATTGTTCATCGCACATCAACTGCCTACCACCCTGAAACGTATGGGCTCACTGAACGTTTCAGCCGCACGCTCGGTGACGTACTGTCGATGTACATTGATTCTGCTCAGTCCAATCGGGATGTCGTTCTCTCCTTCGTGACTTATGCGTATAACACCGCAACACACGGCCGTGAACCATCCTCCACACTTGACACAATTTTGCCATACCCGCCCGGACGCCTCCGAATTCAGTCTATTTGCTTACGTCGCTCAGCATGTAGAAGAGTGTCGTCAGCTGGCCCGCTCGTTCACGTCCGACAGCCAAGCCCTCCAGAAAGATCGCTGCGACACTAGTGAGCATGTGCAGAGTTTTGCGGTTGAATCCCTCGTCTGGCTCTGAATACCTTTCAGCTCTCCTGGCTTGACTCCCAAGTTTGCTGCCAAGTACTACGGGCCATACCGCGTCATCGAGCGCCGGTCTCCCGTCACTTATGTCACTGAGCCGGTCCACCCCTCCTCGGGCAAGTGCCGTCTCGGTCGCGACACGGTCCACGTCAGCCGCCTCAATCCGCATCACGACCCTCTCATCCTTGCGTCGCCTTGAGTCGCCAGGATGGCTCCCCTTCGCCGCCAGGGTTATTGTAGTGAAGAAGAACAGGGAGCAAGCAGTAGTGGGGCGCTCTCATAGATGTAGGGCGTGAGCGCAGATCACGAGCTATTGGCGCCGAGACCGTTGCTCTCTTGCGACTGCAGTGGTTTTCCGCCTGCCGCTTGCCGTTAGTAAATCTCCTTATCATATCTATCTATTTATCTATCTTTCGATCTATCTATCTATCTAGCCGCCTACGTCTTTGTGCTTTAATGGTCGTTTCGTTAACTTGGCATGTACTAAGATTGGTATACTGTGACAACAGTATATGACGATCATAAACGATATATCATGACATGCGTGCCATGTAGGTCATGAAACCGCCGCGTACGTATTGGTGCTCATGCTCGCTTCGTTACCTTGCTAGGTACCAAAATTGCCTTAATAAAGCAGGAGTGTATGACGAACATAAGTGATAGGTCATGTCATGCGTGTCATGCAGGTCATCACACTGACCCCCCGAAAAATATTAACACTTAAAACCACTGAAATGGTTTCGGACGGGGGTACTAAGTGGAGAAAACACTAAAGGATGCTGGTAGAAGTCATAGTCATAAACATGACTCAGAAAAAATGACAATAACTGAGCAAAAAAAAGATTAATACACAAAAACCACTGAAATGGGTTCCGACGTGGGTACAAAGTGAAGGCAACACTAAAGGATGCTGATAGAAGTCATTGTCATGAGCATGACTTAAGCAAGAATGACAATGACTCAGCAAAAAAAGATTGACCTACATGTCATTAGTGTCATGCAGGTCATGAAAGAGCCGCCTACTTCTTGATACTCCCATGGTCGTTTCGTTAACTTGGTATAGGCTCCCGGAACACTGCTTCGCATAACATCGATTCCCACAGGACGTGGGATCTGCCGGCTTATTTCTCTCTTCAGAGCGATACAAAATTAAGACGCGTGGATAATACATTTGCAAAGATATAATCGAAAATGTTGCAACATGCTTTCCGGACATGAAGTTTTAGCGAGCTACCACCCCTGAGAGAATCAAACGACGCACCTCAAAAGTAACCGGAGCAACAACGCATTTCAAGCTACCCCAAGTTTGACGGCACATATCCCGAAATATACGGCAGGCATTACCCAATCCTCACTGGGAGCTTACCACTGTCGTTGAAAAGAATAGTGTACAATCATTGCTTTCTACCAGTACAAACATATGGAGCAGAAACTTGGAAGTTAACAAAAAAGTCGCAGTTTCGCCCGAATAGTGAAGCATCGATTGCGATAGTAAATTAGTGGACGGCTATGCTAGGTACGGATAGTTGTTTTATCGGCTTTAGAAACTTGTAAAGATAGGCACACTAATTAAATTAACAAGCATGGTATAACGCGCGCACAAGCAAACATGAACGCATGTCACTCGATGACCGCGGAAACTCGCTGTCAAAAGCTGCAGTGAGTCAGCGCAGCCGCAGCAGCGAGCGAATTGAGCTTCGTGCCGGAGCTCGCATCAACGCTATCTTAGCAGCGAAAACACAGAGAGGGCGGACTCTGCCCTCGCCGCAGGTGCCTTTGAAGATACAGTAGCGCTGGCGGGCGCTTGCCGTGTAGAACGCCCCCCCCCCCTTTCCCTGGATCGCTCAATCCCTGCGGAACCGCGTGCTCCCAGTGATACGCGGGCCCTCCACCTACCCACCCACCCTGCGGAGCGTTGTGCGTGACTGGAAGACCGTGCTTCCTTCCCGCTACCCGCCCTTGTGTGCGCGAGCCGCGATTGTCGGCTCACTGCCGCAAGTCTTCACTCGTGCATACGGCGCGCGGCGTCGATTTTATCACCCGTGGACTTCATACGGTAACTCTCGGCCACGGCGACGCCAGCGGCGACGTCGATGGCTGAAATTCGCCTAGAGTGTCTATATAATTGCTATCTCAATAAAAATGCTCGAGAACAAGGTAAGGACCACGCAAGAAGCGATTGACCAAAAAAATTGTACGCGTAACGTTAAGAGACAGGATGAGAGCGATATGGATCAGAGAGCAAATGGGATAGCCGATATCACAGTTTAAAATAGAAAAGAAATGGAGGTGGGCAGGCCGTATATTGATCAGGGTAACTAAGCGGTAGATCATTAGAAATACAGAATGCTTACCAAGGAAAGGGAAGCGCGGTCGAAGATAGCAGACAATTAGGTGGGGTGATGAATTTAGGAAATTAGCAGGTGCAAGTTGGAATCAGGTAACGCAAGACAGGGGTAAATGAAGATCGCCGGGAGAGGCCTTCATAGTACAGTGGAGATAAATATAGGCTGATTATGATGATGACCCTGATGATGATATATAGTCATTATCATAAATCTCAGTAGTTATGCGTAGTCATGCGAGTATATAATACCCCCATAGTACGGCATGTATACCGATGGAGCCCATCGTTCACGCGTTACAGCCAGATTTCCGAGGGAAGTAGCCCTAGAATGCTTACGCATTATAACTCTCTGCCCTAACGAAAGTGGTGAGAGCCCTTCATGCACCGGGTAAGGGTGAGCACCACTGGTGGGGGCAATGCTGGTGATTGCTGTCACCGAAGATCTGCAAAGCACCGGGTCTCGTTTGGCTGCGGCGGGTGCCACTACCGGCTAATGAACATGGGCTGAACATTAATGGCTGATCGGCCTTCGTTGAACGCTTTTAGGGCGTTCGCGAACCGCAGGCTACATGAAGCAGTTGGTTGAGTGCGTGTGCAGAAGTGTCTGTGCAGACGTGGGAACCTCGTGTTAGGAACTGGGCTGCCGCTACTCCAGCGTCATGGGCCCCATTTTCACAATCCGCGCGCCTTTAGCCGCGGGCCGTCTTCCCATCAACCACCTCTGGTACACTGTGGCTAATTAGCAGTTCTACCCCACAGTACGAACTCCATTCTCAGCCTGTGCTAACTTGAGCGAGCCGATTCCTTTAAAGCGAATAGTTTGTAATTGCAAACAGCATTTTCTTTTATTTTTTGCCGCTTTCACTCGTTCTCGTGGTCAGCGTTTGGTGTTCGGTGGTGATCGGGCGTTCACTTCCGATATAGAGGGGCTAATGCGCAGGACTTGTGTTGACGCGCAGCCTAGCTGCGGGTTGCATTTGTCGCCTGACGCCTATTATCACAGTGCTGAGGCGCACGGGCCGTCGTGTGGTGCAGCGCGGGAAGGTTTAAAGCGGCCCTGAACCACTTTTTATCGAAGTGGATAAAGACATTTAAAATTAAAATAGGCTATTTTAGAAATACTTTGCCAGAAAAAGTACTTCAATGCGTTCAGCAGAAGCGAAGTTATTGGCAATCAAACACGGCATCCGCTGCGCTCCCCTTCCTTCTTCAATGCCTTGCACTGAGAAAGCTACGGTGAGATGCAGCCTGGCCACAACGCTCCGCTTTTTAAATGTCACCGTGGTGCTCAGCTCAAATTTAATTTTGGATGTTACAGTAGACACCAAGACTTCCATTTTGGTACCTCCGACGCGCTAAACGTAAGCCAAACGCGGTTGGTCTAAGCGGGTCGCAGTGCGCTCAGCCAGTGGACTCGAGGCGGTACCCCTGCGGCGGCCGTGGTGTATCCGACCGCAGCGACCAATAGCAGCCGCGTATTGGCATGTGCTTTATTACGAAATAAAGCACACAGAAAAGAGAGAATGATGGCTTCTGTTGAAATGAGAGCGTTTGAGAGAAAGGTGACTTCGCGCTCCCCTTGAGAGCTCACGCACCGCGTACGACAGCAAAACTTTCCTGTGGCTCGCGGACTATGTTATTTCACCAAGCCTGAGGGGTGGTGCACGGCCCCTTTAAACGTTGTGGCGAAGCGCTCGGCAAGGACAGCCCTACTCTTCTCCCGCTGCCCTCTCGCTCCTGATTTGGCTGCAGAAGACAAGGATGACAGGCGCCATCCACGCTGGGCCTGCAATACCTGCAGACATTACAAGTACGGCGAATCGGCCTGTATCTACCTCTATCGGTCCTATACTGCTACAGTTCTGCTGGCTAATGCCTTTCTTCGCAGCAGAATTACGCCATGAGGCAACAAAGGCAATCTAAGTATAACCGAATTACGCGATGAGACAAGAAACGCGACTTAGACATCATCACCGCATGAAAAATATGCCTACAAGCACATGAATTTTTTGATGAATCGAAAAGCTGTTAGAACTGTGTTGCCTTAGATTACATTGGCACTCACCATCGATGATTTAAGCACAGTTTTTTATCGCTTTCCTTTCGTCATTTTTTTCACTTCTCTCACAGACGGCGTTAGATATCAGCGGGCATGACACCGATCCCCCACACTACTTAAGTGGAGCCTAGCGTGCGGTATTTTCCATTTCTGAAATGGTCCATGAACTCTCGATGAACAGTCGAGAAGTCTTGGCCAGTGTCCACAATTCTGTCATTTGATGTGCGTCGATGACACATTAAAATCGGAACGAGCAAATTCGTCAGTGTACAGTTTCGTCGTCGACGCCACATCGTCATTCTCAAGCTTTTGGGGGGTGTTTTCGAAATCTACGTGGTTGGCAGGCCTTCGTCTCGGGCTTCATGACTGCCTTTTGATGACATCAGCCAAATAATGATGATTCGGACAAATGTAGCGCACAGAAGACGCTAAGAAGGGCGTCGCTTGGTCGTCACTTACGCTATCTGACGACCAAGCGAGGCCCATCGAGCACTTCTAGTTGTGCTATCCTGGACGTCGTCAAATGCTGCGATATAGTCAAATTTTGTAATGGTGGTATTTTGAGCCATTCAGAGGGGCCGGGCCGTAGCAGCCCCATGGTCCAATCCGAACAATATTGCGAATTCGACAACATGGCGGAATCTGACAATGTCAATGCACCTCTGGGCATGTCGGTCTTGAAACCGCGCGAAATGTTGATGGGCAAAAAACAAAAGAAAACATAATTTCGCGATTAGATGAGGGAAGTAACGAACAAAGTGGCCTTATTTCCTTCCGTAGAATCAAAGTGATCGAAAATCAGTCGTTCGCCACAAGTCGATGGCTGTCTCGCAGACTTGGTTTGACACCAGATCACGATAACGGGCTTCAGATGCAACGACGGTATCGGTGGTGTGGGCTAAGCAGGATGAACCATATCCGCAAGTCTGGACATGGCATTTCAGCTGGAGCACGGCGCGGGTGACGAGAAGACTTGCTTCAGGTCATGGCTCATGACCTTGGTCGCAAAAGCTGCTGCTGGCTGAGAACGAGTAATGGTTTGTAGCTCTTCAGGCAATATTTTTCAAGATAACCTTATACAGAGATCTCTCGCTACTGTTGGCACTCTGAGCAACGGCGCTGATCGGCGCGTTGTTTGGCTGGCGATCATATCGGCGGTTCAGCATTGATGCTCGTTGTTGTAGTAAACGAGCGATGACGGTGGTGTTGGTGCATTCGAACGGCGTTGTTAGATAGTTCCCCACAAGCCAGAACAAATGCTCCTCTAGTGTACACTTGAGGAAACATGGATTCGTGGCCTCTGCCGCCGCAGGGCCAGCTCAGCTAAACAAACAGGCAATGGTCTCAAATAACTCGGCATCACTCCCGTTTAGTTTCGGAACGTGCGTGTCAATAGCTATATTGTGTAATTCCTGCGCATGAAAAGGGAGAGAGAAATGAGATGAAAAGATTAGTGAGAATAACTGTAAGACAAAGTTTGTTTGTTGCCTTGCACTGGGAAAGAAAGAACGGGGTAGAGAAAAAAAATTGGCTGCAGCTTAACTCAGTTTTGCCTGGGTGTGTGCATAGGTCGGCAGTGTGGGAGAATACTCACTCACACTCACTCACCATAATTTTTTCCAGGCCCCGCACTCACTCGCACTCGCACTCACTTCCACTCACACTCACTGGCGCTCACTCGCACTCACCTCCACTCACACTCACAGACACTCACTCGCACTCGCACTCACCTCCACTCACACTCAGAGACACTCACTCGCACTCGCACTCATCTCCACTCACACTCACAGGCAGTCACTCGCACTCGCACTCACACTCACTGGCACTCACTCGCACTCACCTGCACCCACACTCACTGACACTCACTCGCACTCGCACTCACCTCCACTCACACTCACTGGCACTCACTCGCACTCGCACTCACCTCCACTCACACTCACTGGCACTCGCTCGCACTCGCACTCACATTCACTGGCACTCACTCGCACTCGCGCTCACCTCCACTCACACTCACTGGCACTCACTCGCACTCGCACTCACCTCCACTCACACTCACTGGCACTCACTCGCACTCGCACTCACATTCACTGGCACTCACTCGCACTCACCTGCACCCACACTCACTGGCACTGACTCGCACTCACCTGCACTCACTCGCACTCGCACTCACCTCCTCTCACACTCACTGGCACTCACTCGCACTCGCACTCACATTCACTGGCACTCACCTGCACCCACACTCACTGGCACTGACTCGCACTCGCACTCACCTGCACTCACTCGCACTCGCACTCACTTCCACTCACACTCACTGGCACTCACTCGCACTCACCCCTTTAAAATGAGTGCGAGTGTGAGTGAGTGCACTCATGAGTCACTGTGCCGGTCTATACCGCTCACAATTCGTGTATATTAATAACGAAGCTTCCAATTTAGCACCTGTTGCATCGGGAGTACGCTAAGGCAGTGTTTTGGACCCAGCTTTATTTTTAATATACATAAAAGATTTTCCTTCCCGATTACATGGTAACATTCGTCTATTCGCTGACTATTGTATTTCGTACCGTGAAATTAATCACAGTGATAATCACCGTATACAAAATTCTGCCTTTTCATTGTGTAAGGAGTGGCAGATGGCTCTAAATGCCCAACAATCTGTAACGCTAACAGTAAGAAAGAAGCAGATATCTGAATTTACTTACATTATTATTGACACACCTCTCACTTGTGCATTTTAGCGTAAATGTTTAGGTGTCGCTTTAACATACGCTCTCCGATGGGAAAGCCATGTTAACAAAATAACCTCAAGTCGAAATCAATGTACACGCTGAGCACTAAAGCGACTCTTCTTTCTGAGATGAAACCTTCGTCTTGCGCCCCTAAATAAAATTTTCTGGCCTACAAAATGCTCGTTCGAACAGTGCTGGAGCACGCCAATATTGTTTGGTTTTGGTACACAAAAGAGCTCATTGCAAGAATGGAAGGGGTGCACAGGAAGGCAATAAGGTTCTGTTTTAATAAATACAAGTTAACGGATTCATTCACTGTATTATTAAAGAGAGCTGGTTTATTAACACTGCAAAGTAGAGCAAAACTTGCACGACAAAATTTTTCCTTTCAATTTATTCATGGTGACATAAACATTAACGTCAGCCCCAACCTCTCTTTGTCCATCTCTCCGTCATTCACATTAGAAGTGTGCATGCTTGCCGCCCATGCTCGCTAAGCTCCCCTTCGGTCGGATTGAGCCAAGAGAGCGGGAAATAGAGGGATATATTGACTGTCCGTATACTTAGTCAACCACTTAACGCCGAAACAAACACAAAAAGGAGAACAAATGGGTATCTATCATTGCATCTTCACTTTTTCTGCATGTATGCGAGCGTGCGTGTCTGTTACTCTGCTAACTTGGCTAGTCCCTCTTGCCCTCTCCTGTTTATATGAGGAGCCTGTACGTGTACGTTTAAGAGGGAAGCAGGAAGGAACTGAGGAGCCATTCCACCCTCTCAAGGCAGATGACCAGCGAAGGTGTAGCAAATCACACGGTATTAAGCGTCTTCACTCAGTGGAAGTCATGGCAAAATTTGCCGATCATGATTTGGATATGTCTGCCATCAGCGCTCCAGCCCATACATATTCCCTGGCGTATTAAAGAAAATGTCGCAGTTTCGCCAGACAGGCGAAGCTTCGATTGCGAGAGCAAATTAGTAGAGAGCTATACGAAGGAAGGATAGCAGTTTAATGGGCCGTATAAACTTGTAAACATTCGCCTACTAACTAAATAGACAAGCACGGTGTCACGCGCGCATGCGTAAACATGAACGTATCTCGCTCGATGACCGCGGAAACTCGCTGTCAGAACGCTGGAGTAAGGAGGCGCAGCTATAGGCACGCCTCGTTACTTCTTCGTGCCTCCTTTGACCTTCGTGCCGCCTCTCGCTTCAAAGCGAACTAAACGTCGAAAACACAGCGCATACGAAGGTACCGACTCTAGTTGAACATTGTTCACGTCGCAAATCGCTTTGAAGAGGAGGCCGGCGAGGGCGCGCATTTTTCCACATCGCAGATCGCTTTCGAGATAGGACACCCACGCGGCCGCCGCCGGAGCAAAACGACCCCCCCCCCCCCCCATCCCCCGTGCCTGACGCGCGACACGAAGCAGCGCGCTTCCGCCCACAGCGTACCGCCGTCATGCGGCGACGCTTTTAGCGTTTGGACTTCATACGGAACCGTGTGTGTTGCGAGAGGTACGGTTAATCTTATTGTGTAGCTTGGTTCTCTCTACGGTGACATCTTTATCGTTTAGCTTCGTACGTCTGAGTGTGGAGGTTTGGTTGTTACCTCTCGTTAAGTTATGGTTACATTAAAGACTACACATTTTTAAACTGTAACGCATTTATTCTGAAAGTCTTCATCTTGTTGTTTCTCAATTGCCACAAAGACGGCCTGATGGTCAGTGAGGCGGGAGGATAAGGGGTTGTCGTCCAGTGACGAACATGTTTTGGGTGCTATCCTTATCTGAATCCACTCGCCTGGCCGCGTCGTAATTGCGACGCTTCTCGAGGCGTGTGGCTCGTTCTTCCTCCGTCTCCTCGGCTCACTGCCTCCTTTTGATTTCGTTCCGACGACGAAGCCTGCCTTCTTCAAGTTTCTCCGACTCACTTTCCATTTTCTTCCGACAAATCCGACCCAGCCGTCCCTCTATATATACGATGCATCGCCGGCTCCTCCTCTGTTGCAACGCGGTTTCACCGGCTCCTCCTCTGACGTCATGCCAGATGGTGCGGCGAGCGGCGCTGCCAGCTGCGGCGGTTGCTAGGCAACGGCTCAGCTCGCGCTGCGGCCACCGGCCACAGCGAAACAGCGAGAATGAGGCCAATGTAGCTCTCGCTACAAAAAAAAAAAAACTGTCAGCCCTTCCACTGGGGTAGAGATGGAAGACCAGCGAAGCTATTCTATGGTGGGAATTATGTATATGACTATTCAGATGTGATGTTGTAATTGCTTATTGGAACTAATAAATAATGAGAAATATATATGATCCGGTGGTTTTCATTTATTTAGTGATCACTGAACCATGGCCTTATGGTAGCTACGGTACACTGCCATACGGTGTGCGGCAAATGTTGACACGTTCGTTATAAACACGTCGCCAATGCCGCGCGCATTTGGTGCGAACGCGGAAAAAACGCCGCCGCCGTCGACACAGTTGTGCGCGTTGTTGTGCGACCGCACACAACCGCTGTCAAAACGCTGCTTACGTGACGGAACGGCTAAACGCCGTTGTAGACACTGTTAGGGGAGAGGCGGGCGAGAGCCCAGAAAGGGTCTGCAGCACAGGCGGCAGAGGCCGGCAGGGCTGCGCGCATGCGCCGCTGTGGGAGAGCGGGCACGCACAGACTAGGGTGCCTCGATACCCTCCTCGCCCACCACTCCCCTTCCACTGGGAAGTAGCGTTTGCTCTCCACTGTGCGTTCGCTCCCCGTGAAAGAGCACGTCCCTCGCCCTCGCGCGCTTTCACTCGTATATACAGCATACGGCCAATGAGAGTTTCTTTTAACACGAACGTGTTTTATGCCGGGGTCCACCAAGACTTCACTGACGTATTTCCGTCACGGAAATACGTCATAGAACATAATACAAAGAAAGAAACCAGAAGAAAAAGTTCCACAAACATGCAAAATTTGGAAATCGAACCCACGCCCTCTCGGTCCGCGACGATAGATCGCTGAGCGTTTAACCCATTGCGCCACAAACGCATTTGCAGAGAGCTACACAGACGCGCCTCATATATCTAACACTCCTCCGTGTACCCGCGCTCTTGCTCGGGGCGGTGCCGCCGCCTACGAGCAGAAAAGAGAAGTACTGCATTATGACACTAACGCGCACCGACAGTGAACGCTTCGGTGGTCTCAGCACTACGACGCCTCGATGCCAGCATTCGAAGGGACGCTGGCATCAAGAAGCACTACCAACGCCACCTAGGTGGCGTTCACCGTACTCAGCACAGCGGAGCGTGGCCTCCGCAATTAGCTCTGAAAATGTTTCTGAAGTTGATCGCGGAGGCTGCAATTACGACGCGCTGTACGCGCTGATTTGACTCGGTGACGATTCAGTTACGTGCTTTGTCTTGCGCGTTGTATTAGTGTGTCAGTTACGTGCTTCGTCTTTCGCGTTGTGCTAGCGTGTGCAGCGTAGTGCAGCTTCCATATGCACGACGGTTGCTCATGGTCATCGACGTTGGTAGTCGTGATGGAGGAGACGTGCCACCAGGCGTCAGCGTGGGTGCATCAACGCCTAAGGGCGATTTAGCCACAAAACACCAATAGACATTATATATCAATGTGCAATAAACATTACACTACTTCTGTGAAGACACGTTTCACTTTCGTGTTCTATACCGATTCCTATATAAGAGGGATCAACCACATTTTTTTTCTATTGCCGGACTCGACCATCGAAGAGTCAGCCCTTAACAGCTTCGCTGTAAAAAATCACGGGCCTGCGCGGCACACGCAGTAGTCACAGCGTGACCTGGTGGAGCGGCTCAAGAGTAGTTACAATTTCGGCACCACGCACAACACGGTCTTCGCGGCAAAGCCTTTTCGCCTCATTTACGCGAACGATCTGAACTGTCCACCCGGCGTCGACGGCGAGCTGCGGCTTGTAATGCTCTCTGCGCAGCAGTCTGCTGAGCCCAATGATGCCTGGTTGTACGATTCGCTTCTTCACCAGCGGTAAATACATTGCGAGGAGACGCCATAACATGTACCGAAGAGTTATCCAGAATACATGGGGCACATCTCACATCCCTTGACCCATGGCACTGTACGTTGTTGTTGGTAATGATGATGATTGTTTCTTGGAATATTCAAAACGGGCTAGTGACAAATAGTCACCTAGCCTGCTTCAGTTAACCATGCATGTCCAGTTAAATGCAGGATGCAACTGCTATATGCAACTTGTCAGGCACGCTGCGTTTACAGGTGCCTTAACTAGATGGCGCCACAATACTGGCAGACGCTGGGATCACATAGCTCGGGCTCGCGTTGGTTGTGCGCCTCGGCTGAATCGCATCTCATCGTCTGCGCCAGCACACGCTCTGTTTGCAGGCGCCTTAACTAGATGGCGCCACCATACTGGCGGAGGCTCGGTCGTCTGCACCTGCGCGCCTGCCTTGGGCGCGTTTATAGGGCATTTTTATGCTGCCGTATAGCAAGCGCTTTCGTGGCTCAGTGGTAAAGTATCCGATTACCGTGCAGCGGGCCTGTGTTCGATCTCGGCGGGACCGGGTACATTTTTTCGCATTTCCGGCGACAGCGGTTACGGTCACCAGCGGCGGCGGCGGACACCATCGCAAACAGAAACGTCGTTGGAACGAGCCCATAACAGCTGACGCTGTAAAATCAAATGCAGAAAGCACACGCACGCAGAGAGAAAAAGCTAGCACATGGGTACAGATCAAAGCAACCTGGAAGTGGTAGAGTCTTTCAAGTAGATAACTTGAACGCCGGAACTTTATTAGCCCGTTCACAGCCTTCTGGTGTGAGGAACAAATTAGCCGGTATTTCGCGAAATGTCTGCTCAGAAAGCTGCTGGTCATCAGTGCATGCAAGAGCCATCGCAAGCGATAGCTGCTGTCTCTTGGTTCTGCAGCGAGGACAATGACAAAGGACATGTTCGCTCATTTCCTCGCTGCCTCAACTGTAACTTGCTGCACTGTCGGCCATTCCGATGTGGCACCAAACCGTATTCCTGAAAGATACACCAAGTCATGTTCTCTCCACCGCCGGTCGGAGCTTGCGAAGGTATCTAGGAGCTGACGGCGAAAGTGGCTCCGTGTTAGAAAGCTTGCCGGAATGTAATCAAATCATGCCCGAGCGCTCTCGCTCAGGGCGTAATAAAAGTACATTAGATTTTGGTTCGAGCTCCACCGCTTGATCTGAGAAACTATATATACTAATTATCCCTTTGCTCAACGTCTTCCAACGCGCCATCACAATAAGTTTATGGAAGGCGATGATCACGCAGGGTCACTCGGGAAATACTTTTGTAGCGATAGGTACATTACGCCAGGTATTCGCCCCTTCGCCGTCGCCGCACTTTGAGCCGAGGCCGCCCTGTGACGTCACACCATGGCCCTCGATTCTCCAGCTACTCGGCTCGTCGGGGTCGCCGCGCGGCCACCGCTCCTGCCCTTGGTAAAACCCCTTGATGTTGGAATGTAGCGCCACTCTTTGGTCTACGCCGCAACACCTCACCGGCGCTGTCAGCCTCCTCTTTTTCTCCCCCTCTTTCACGGAGCCAGCGCATCCGCCACGCTGAATGGCTGCGGTGCGCGATACTACCCTCTCAGGTGACCCTGACGTCACGAAAAGGGCGCGAAACTTGCTTTCGCACGCTTTCGGTTCCTACCGCCCGCCATGCGCTTGCCAAGCGGTGGTCGCCCTGCCGCTCCGAACATGCGTTTCCCAACTTGTTCCGTCTTTCCGTAACAATCTGAGCTTCGTTCGCCGTGGAAATACCTTGCTGTTGCGCGTTTCAGTGTAGCAGCAGGTCAGAGAAAGGGCTAGCATTAATTTCTACCCCCCGAGGAGAACGGAATGTCGTGCGCCGGAAGCAGTGGCTCCATAACATCGGGAGAAATGATTTCGCGCATTATAAGTACGTCGTTCTTTGCGAGGTGTTATAGCTTTCCTTATATTTGTAGGTGAAGTTGCATGGAGATTTTAATGCTCGTTGCATAGCCGGACTCTTCGTTCAGATCAATACAAAGCGCCTATTACTGTGCATATAGTTATTTTTTTCCAAGTGAGTCGCTGAACTTTTTTGTTGACTGACAAAGCTTTTTTGTGTTCTCGCGCGTGCGTTAGTTTTCAAATGTATGTAATTTATAAGTTAATGCCTGGGACTCCTATTCTCTAATTGTGTGTGCATGCGTGTACGTATGCGTGCGTGTGTATGTGTACGTGTCTGCGTGCGTGTATGAGTGCGCGTGTGCATGTCTGTGTGTGTGCGCGCCGAGGGGAAATTTTCGTATATATAGTTAACGTGGTACTTTTTTTTCGAACCACGCATCGGTCCAGCCCGCAACCATCGCGCCGCCTAGATCATTTTGTAGTTCAGTGCCGTCAGATATGGAATGCTGTAGCGATTTTCATCATGCCAAAAAGCGCGAATAGGTATTATGTTGAATTAAACCAAGCGATTATCCTCTGTCCTGCATATAGGCATAGGAACTTCAGTTGGTTGAGTGAAAGTAAAATTAAGTAAAAAAAAACTACCGCTCAGTGATATCTTGGCAGCCGCCGTGCAGTAAAAAGCCATACGCACGGAGGCGAAGTTACGCATCTGGCATGTATTATTCGCGGATGCTCAAAAGTACAAGCCATGCGCTTCAGATAATCTACCTCAATTCTGGTAAACTTGACATCTCGAATTCTGAAACCTAATTATCAAGTTCCGTAGTCTTAGAAGTTGCCGTGTGAGCAATCAGCTTTTTTAGAGAGATTTAGGGTAGTCCCAGAAGTGATGGAATGCATTTTCTCGTCGTTTCATTGTGAGGGAATGCAGGTACGTGTGTTAAGTTCTATATTGCCTCTTTCGCAAACACAGCAGGTATTTTGGCACACTGACATTGGTAAAAAGGCTTTCGGCCCACTCATTTCGGTGATTTCACTTTAAGTAAACTGTCAAATTTCTTCTTGGTTATCTTTTCGGAGCCTCTTAAAAACCACGATTATAAACCACATTCTCGTGTATACTCTACGCTGCTTATATTATATGCGCCCAATACACCTCCGCGTTACGGACAACCCAAGTGGCGACGTAGAAGCAAACAGCTCAGCCACTGCTTGATACTCATTTTTTCGGAGAGCTTCCGCTTGTTTTTAGCAATGCGTCCTCAAAAAAAAAATTGTCACGACTTTCTATCGGAAGCGTACTTCGTCACGACAGTTTCACAAGGGATTAATTCCCATATAACGCTTCAAAGGGCCGAACAAGCGCACGCCTTGATTCTAATGCGGCTACAGCGAGGCACTGGAGGGTTCAGCGTGCCGTGCGCACCACGCTGGCCCGGGGAGGGGAGAAATCCGAAGAGAATTTAGGAGGAAAGCGCACGCGCGCAGGAGAGTGTCGCTACTTGCAAGATCAAGGGGCTTTAGCCGTTGGGCGCGCTTCTTCTTGCTGGGGTTTTACGTGCCAAAACCAGTGCTGATTATGAGGCACGCCGTAGTGGAGGGCTCCGGATTAATTTGGACCACCTGGGCTTCTTGCATGTGCACTAAAACGCAAGCACACGGGCGTTTTTGCATTTCCCCTCCATCGAAATGCGGCCGCCGCGGCCGGGATTCGATCCCGCGATCTCGTGCTCAGCAGCGCAACGCCTTAGCTGACTGAGCCACCGCGGCGAGCTCTCGCCGCGCCCTCTGTGTGACGTCACATCACGGGTCTCGATTCTCCGACAACTCGCCTCGTCGCGGTCGCCGCGCGGCCACCGCTCTTGCCAGTTGATAAAGATCAAGGCGCTCGCAGCGCCCTCTGTATGACGTCACGCCCATGCACTCTCCGCAGCTGTGATAACCGGGAATATACAAGGGGAGAGCTGTCCGCCGCCCTAGGAGGGCCTCCCCTCCACTGAGGGGAGACTTTAACCCTTTCAGACGCCAGTGATGCTGTACGGACGCGAAGTTACCACAACGTTGGATGCAATGCTACTGAAAGCTTACTTTCACCTCATTTCTTGTATATTCAGGATCTTAAAAAGCATAAAGCTAACTCGCAAACTACAAGCGAAGCCTAAGCGAAGACGGGGGTCTGTAGCTATCGCTACTCGACTAGGTTTAACCAGAGCTAAACCACAGCCAATTTTCGCACCATAAAAATGAAAGATACATGCTGCCGTAGAAATATATAGGTTGGTAAATTTCAACCTCAGACCCTGTAGGCAGCAACTGAAGCGGTACACTGGAGCAATGACACGAGGTGTAGTTTTCAGGTTGGGTGTGCGTCTCCTAAGAAGTGTCCCCAACATCAGGTTGCAGGTTCCGGCACCTCCACCAGTGCCACGATTGCACATAAGCATGAGCCAAGAGCACCAATTAGAAGAACAAGAAACAAGGTCGGTTTCTGAGGCCGTGCGCTAAATTGTTTGTTTGTGTTTACTGGAAATACTGCTATGCGTCCTCGTTGTCACCGTTAGGTTACGTCAGGTTCACTACAGAGGTGGCAATATACGATGAGCCATCGAAGGTGGAGATCGACGGGTCGCCTCACATCAAGAGCTACAAACTTGAAGAAGACAACCCGTTGGACCTTAATAGCTATCCCCAGGAAATAGAGACATTGCACTTAATTATGCGAAAGCTCTCCGTGGCAGTGCTCATGCAATAACACAGGGTTAGGTAAAAATACCCAGAGCGCAGAACACGAGTGGTTTTGCACTCCAGCGTGGTAGCAGTAGGGTTACTGGACATGTTATCAAACCCACAACATTGTTTAGCACATGCAGAGCACAGTAGCCCTTAAAGGGCCCCTAAACCACCTCAGATATTTTTTGAACATTTCCAGTAAACACGCGCATCGAGTTCAGAATGCCGTCACGATGAACGATGCCAAACGCTGCAGCGCTACGCGCCGCGGGAGCGCCACAAAAATAAAAAAAAAAAAAAAAACAATGCCGTCCTCCTCCCCTCGCCTTTCCGGTATCCTCAGCGGTCGTCACGATGTCACCAGGGGGAATCTGGTGATGTCAACTGCGGAAACGATGTCCATTGGTTGAACAAGAACCTGCGACTTCCGGTTAGTCTGCTAGCAGGTACGCGCGCTTTCTGCTTGTCCTCGTCGTGTTGCTCGTTTGTGCGCCCTTGCGAATCGGTAATTACAGCCCGCAACGCAAGTGCCAAATCGCTGGCGTTCCAGCACAGTCGTGCTTAGCGGTCTGATTAGCTGCGCGAACAGAGTGCGACAGTATTCGCCTTTCCAGACGTGCACGCAACACAGGGTCTATAGCGGTACGCTTCGCATAACACGGGCCGGCACCGCAGCAACAGCAGGGTAGCCGAGAAGCGCCGAGTCCACGTCCACGTTACCAGCACGCTAACTCGCCGCACGCCGTTTGCCATTCGCGGGCCGCCGTTCGACAGCGGTTTTGATCGCGAGCGACGAGATTTCCTTGCCGTACGTAGAGAGGGTGAGACCGGGACTCATTTGTGCGGCAGCCTCACCGCCGCTGATCGCTCGACGGCGCCGATATCGTCACTAGGCCTTTTCCGGTTCCCTTCAAAGCTAAAACGGACGGCGCTTCGAAATGAAATACCCACGCTCGCAAGCCGCAATATTTTCTCATCGTTGTTATCGCTCTTAGCAATAATTGTACACAAAGAAGAAAAATACGATGATATTAGCGGCGCCGTCGTCTGCGATGCGAGCACAGCCGAGCGCGTCGTCTCCCGGCGGTAGCCGTGCACTCAGCCGATGTTTTCGTTGCCGGTGGCGGAGGCGCGCAGCTTCGCGGTCGTCGATTGGCCCATTGATCCTGCAGCGGGCGGGGCGCCGACCGAACTGCCGTCTACTTTGGACACCTCTCGCGCGACAGACGTTCTACGGCACTGGCGGCCGGTTCGCCGTCGGTATATGTGCCGCTAGCGTGGACGTGCCGAAGTAGGCAGTGTTTTGAGAAGCGCGTTGGCGATGACGTATGTCACGTGACCTTTCGAGAAGCACTCGGCGAGGAGGGGAGACCAGCCGATGAGGAAAGTAGCGAAGGAAAGCGAAAGGAGCGAGGGCCGCTTTTCGATCATCAAACGCGTGTAACGCCGTTATTACGGCACAATTTCGAAAAATTCTCGCGGCTACGTGTTCGTGGTAGACTCGTGCACAACTGCAACACCACAAGTAAATTTCGACCTCTGGGTGGTTTAGGGGCCATTTAATAAACCTCCTCCAAAGGTATCAAAACAAGACAGCGCACATCAGGCCGATCAGTGAACCACCAGTAGCAAAAATCTAGTGAGAACAAAGCAACATATATTTTATCGAAAACGGGCAGAAAGGGAGTTAGTTATAGCGTATCAGGGTCCACATAAGCGAACTATCGATCTTGTAGCATGTAAGTGGGGTGACGGACTTTGACAGGACTGCAGTACTACGCAGTGCCCGACCGATATTTTCTCTATCACTGTTCTCGCAGTCATAATGCCTTCACGTAGCAAGAAACTGATTCAAATTATTAACGCTGCTTATGCCAGAAGCTTCAATTGTTGCACTGATATCCTGTGCAACTCCACAGGTCCATGAAGGACGTGTAGAGACAGGTATCAGCAAGATCTGTCCGGATCCGCGATATAATGCATACTTTCGAGTTTGCTTTTTGTTTACAGACTACCACACCCTCTTTCAAAGGAGTCTTAGCACGTTATTGCACTTATAGACAGTTGAGCTCCTCCGACACTGGAACGCGCGCCTCGCAGGTAATCAATTGTGTCCGATAAGTTCAACAATAGCTGAATAAAAGGCGGGTTATTTCGGGTTTTTAAGAGCTATTGCATTTTATGTCTACAGAACCAGATAGTCCCTTTTCTTATCCCTTCTCCGGACAGCGTCAACGGCCTCACAGGAATGCATATTTGGTTGCGAAGACGTGTAAAGGATATAAGCAAGCAGCTTTCCCGGAACAAGCGAAGCATTTCACACATCTTATGAAACGCTTCAATATTTTTAATACAAGAGGCTTCTTTATATGTAGAGAAATTATTAAGCTTGTTTTTTCGGAAATCACAGAAAGAAATTTGAAAGATTTTCATATTCATAATCTTTATCTACTCACGAGCAAATGAAGAGCTCGACACCCTAGTACGTTAATTATGTCAGCCTAATTGAACTTAGGCTGACATAATGCCCGCGCGGATTCTTTGATTCCGCCCCGGCCCACATCTTATTACCCATCACGTTTCCACAACCCATCTGAATGGTGCACTGCTGACGACAAGCCAATTTCTTTTCAGTGCCGTCGAATGGGGCACATTTCTCGCCACTGTCGCAGTCGCTGCAGTTTGCCGACCCGGACCACTTACACTGCCTACTCTCGCCCAAACGGCCCTCGTCGTCCGTATGCCACACGCTTCGATAATGCCGCCACTGAATACCCTGCACTGAACCGCCCCTATTCACGTTCGCCTTCGCACCAGCGCCGACAATCTCGCTCGCCCCAGCCCAGTCGCTCCATATTCGCCGACTATCTACGGACGCTCCCAGCCGGAAAACTAGACGATGCAGTGCCTCGAGGTGACGCGCCATTGCTCCCTACGCCGCCGAATCCTCTACTGACGTTGTCCACTCATCTGAACCTTCTTGACCTGCAAGTCGATGGTGTTTCTGTGTCTGCTCTTATAGACACTGGGTCGCCTTTATAGGTAATGAGCGCTGAACTTCGTAACCGGCTTAAGAAAATAATCACACCCGCCACGACGCCTGTTGTCCGCGTCGCGGACGGCGGAACAGCCCCTTTTAATTTCGTATGTGCGCCGGTCACGCCTCCTTCACCGATCTCTCCACTGTCGTTCTATTCGCAGTTATCGCCCACTCTCCCCACGACATCATCCTCAGCTTGGGCTTCCTCTCCGCGCAAACTGCTCTCATCGACTGTTCAGCCAGTACTCTGTTCTGGATCCCGCTGAACCACACCCCAGTCACCTCAGTCCCGTAGAGTTAATTCGCTTGCCACCTTATGCACTGACTTACGTTGACTTTGTGTAATCCCCACAAGTGCCCGACGGTCACTACATCACGGCTCCCATGCAAGACATTCTCCTTATACGCGCAATTATAGTACATCATACAGTTTTATCAATTACAGCGAATTGCGTCTGCGTGCCGGTGGTCAATTTTGGCGTGACGAGACAAGTGCTGCGACGCTGGATGCCTCTGGCCCAGCTTTGCTCATTCGAGGATAACTCAGCCGCATCTATTGCAATAGATCGAATCCCGGCCTCGGCGGCCGCATTTCGATGGGGGCGAGATGCGAAAGCACCCGTGTACTTAGATTTAGGTGCACGTTAAAGAACCCCAGGTGGTCCAAATTGCCGGAGTCCCCCACTACGGCGTGCCTCATAATCAGAACTGGTTTTGGCACGTAAAACCCCATAATTTAATTTTTTCTATTGCAATAGACGACAATTCAGCCGATCCTACTCTACCATCGCAGTCGGCCACTTGTACCATCGCCGACTTACAGAAAATGATTGCGCCCGCCAATCCGTCCCAGCACGCTCGTGAGCTCTACCGCTCTCTGTTTTCCTACCACGATATATTTTACTTTAACCATAGTCCTTGGGCCCAAACTACAGCTGTTAAACATCGCATTATTACCGGCGATGCTCCTCCTATTCATCGCCGCCCGTATCGAGTGCACCGGCTGAGCGTAAAGTTATTCACGCAGAAGTTCGCAAAATGATTGCCAAGAACACTATTGAACCGTCGTGTGGTCCATGGGCGCCATCTGTTGTACAGATGAAAAAGAAGGATGGCTCTAGGCGCTTTTGCGTGGATTATCGGCACCTTAACAGGGTTACCAAAAAGGACATGCAAAAACGCCCGTGCGCTTGCTTTGTAGTGAACGGCGTGCCTCATAATCAGAACTGGTTTTGGCACGTAAAACCCCAGAAATAATAAGAAGAAAGGACGTGTATCCCCTACCTCGCACTGATGACGCCCTTGACTGCCTCCACGGTGCTCGCTATTTCTCCTCTATTGACATTCGCTCCGGCTACTGGCAGATGGCCGCGGACAATCTAGATCGCGAGAAGACTACCTTTGTAACACCCGACGGTCTTTATTGATTCAAAGAGATGCCGTTCGGTCTATGTAACTCTCCCTTCTTCATTGTTTTAAATGGTCCACGTGCCTGCATGTGCTACTTGGACGACGTTATAGCATTCTTCCCAACATTCGCTACGCCCCTCGAGCACCTCTCAGCAGTCCTGGACGTTTTTCGTCGCGCCGGTCTCCAACTCAACGCATCGAAGTTCCAATTCGACCGTCACCAGAACATCTCGTTGACGTGCATGGAGGGCAACCGGACCCAGGCAAGATCCATGCTGTTATGCACTTCCCTGTTCCGAAGTGTGTCAAGGATGCGCGCAGCTTCATCGGCCTTTGCTCGTACTTCCGCCGCTTCGTGAAAAATTTCGCGGCCATAGCACGACAACAAACCGAGCTTTTGAAGACAGACGCTCCTTTCCAGTGTCGCGTTACGAGTCCTCTGCGTTGTCGCATATAATCGACCTTCTCACAACGCCGCCTGTTCTAGCCCATTTCGATCCTCCTGCGCCTACCGAAGTCTGTACTGATGCCTGCGGCCACGGAATTGGCACAGTACTGGCACAACGCCAGCGCGGCAACGACCGTGTTATCGCTTACGCCAGCAGGCTCCTCTCACCCTCTGAGCGCAACTATTACATCACTGAGCGTGTGTCTGGCCCTAGTTTGGGCGGTTGCGATGTTCCGCCCATACTTATACGGCCGACGCTTTTCCGTTGTCGTAGACTATCACGCGCTTTGCTGGTTGTGCTCACTGAAATATCCTACAGGAAGGCTTCGTCGCTGGGCCTTACGCCTTCGAGAATATTTGTATTCTGCCAACTGCAAATCTGGCCGTCTACACAAGGACGCTGACTGCCTGTTTCGCAACCCGGTCGACCAGCCTGACGACGCCAACATTAGCACCGCCAAATGCATTTTCTCTCGGTCTGCCTTCGCTAATATCGCCGATGTGCAGTACCGGGACCTATCGCTGCGAGCACTCATCGAGCGTCTGCGCTCTGCGCCTACCAATGCCTCCTTTCGTCGATATCTTCTCCAGGGCGGCATTCTGTACAGGAGGAACTTGCTCCCTGGCGGATCGTATCTTCTTCTTGTCGTGCTCAAACATCTACGACGGACTGTGCTCGTTGAGCTCCAGGACGCACCCACCCCAGGACATCTTGGGGTAACTCGCACGTGCGAACGCGTCCGCTGCCGCTTCTATTGGCCCGATGTCACTCGCTCCGTCTGACGCTGTGTTGTTGCCTGTGATCCCTGCCAGCTTTGAAAAATGCCTCAGGTGCTACTTGCCGCTCATCTCCATCCGATCACCGTCCCTGTGGAACCGTTCTTTTGTGTTAGATTAGACCTCCTCGGCCTCTTTCCCACGTAATCCTCTGGGAAAAATGGGTAGGCGCTCCAACTGATTACGGCACCCGATCCGCCATCACGCGGGCTCTGTCGAACAGATGCGCCACTAACGTCGCGGACTTTCTCTTGCGTGACATTATCTTGCTGCATGGCGCCCCGAGACAACTGCTTACTGACCGTGGTCGCAACTTCCTGTCGAAAGTTATCGCCCGACATTGTGCGCTCGTGCTTCACTCAACACAAGCTGACTACCTCATACCATCCTCAAACCAATGGATTGACGGAGTGGTTAAGCCGTACCCTCACAGATATGCTGCTGTCCCTATACGTCTCTGCCGCACACCCGTGAACGAGGCGCCAACGTCGGGCCAAATTCCAAAGCCGACTTATCAGCTTCCGAAAATAAACCCACGAAAGCAAGGACAATTGGTAAAGGGCCCTCTTGTGCGCCAGCGAACGTCGCTTGTGGTCCAAAGACCGAATCAGAGCCCAGAGTTGTCAAAACACAACAAAATATCTTCTTCAATGAGGCAGTTACACACACCCGATCACACTTCGGCTAGACACATCACAATACAATTCAGATGGGTATTAACAAAACTCTGGAAAATAATTAGCTACAAGCAGTAAGAGACTCCAACACGTAAAGTACAGAATGAATAGGAACACAAAGTGTCCCATCGTATTCACCCGTGCTGGTGTTAAGCCGGATGATCTCGGCGTGGCTCGAGGCAAATCTCGAAGAAATAACTTCTTCCGGAAATCCAGATGCTCGAGGAACTCATGTGTTATCTTGCCAAGGAATCCTCCTCTTCCACAGACGGTTAGTCTTCACGTCACATCTCTTCACCGGCGTGGTCTGATCCCTCTACTGATTCTCGCACGGCGCTTTTATTGCCTTCGTCGGCGCTTCTCCAACCTTCCGACGGAGTCGTGATCCCGTAGCATGAACAAAGCCTCTAAATATTCTAGCCATTTCTCGCGTTTTCGACCACGGTCGTCGGAACGTCGTCGAGGAGGGTGGTGACTCATCCGTTGGCGCACGCTTGGGCTGTCTTACTCCCTCTCTCACTTTGCTCGCCGTGCACGGCGTCTAAAAGGGTGTTTCGGCGCACGCCCCTGCTCTCCTATCTCTCGACACCGCAACCTTCGCGTGTCTTGTCGGAGCTTCTAGACTCTCTTGATCAATCGCGTCAACTGTCTTCGGCGTTTGAGCTCTCTCCCTCTGTCGAAGCGGCCCCGGAGCCGTCTTTCTCCTTTGTTGACTCGGCGCGCGCTTTGATTATGCGCTCTTTTGGGACGGTTTCCAAGGACCACCAAGACTGGGAAATTGCCCTTGACTACATCACATTTGCGTATAATTCTCGGCATGAGACCGCCGGATTTTCTCCATTTTATCTACTGTAGGCTCGCTAACCGACCTTGCCCTTTGATACTGCACTCCGTCCTGCTGCGACCTCAATGAGCGAGTATGCGCGCGACGCCATCGCCCTCACCGACCTTGCACTAGAGATGGGCAAAACGGCTCACTTGAGTGAGCGGCTCGGAACGGCTCAGCTCACTGAAATTAACCGGTTCATTTGAACGGCTCACCGGTTCACTTAAACGTGTAACCTGTGTTATGCATATTCTATAGCTATGTGGCTTTGAAAAAAAACGATATATGCATAATTTAATAACTGTGTTATTGATATTTTCGCTATGTTTAGAGAATATTTTTACATATATTAAAAACGTGAATTTTTAGTTGTAATGAAGCTTTCTTTTCAGATATTGGGGACAAAATGCTTATGATACTGTGACTGGCAGAGCGCGACGTACTTTTTTCAGAAAAAAATATGTTACTTCATCGTCATTACAAAAGCTTGTCCGTTTTTGTGGTACTTTAAAATCAACTTTTGTCAAACTAAGAACACAAAATGATTGTACATTATTTTTCAACTTTATTCATTTATTCACATACGTAAGTTCACTATAATATGAGTAAGCTGTAACGCCATGCAAAATGAATGTGAAAATCATTTCTTGAAGTACAATACAAAAATCATACGAAAGATCCACAAAACTGCCGCAAGTACCTTTGGTTTTTTTTTTTTCTCTCTTGAGTGCACGCGCGATACTGGCGATCATGCCATCATACACCAGGACAAAAAAAAGAAAAGAAATGAAGTTCTATTACAACGCAACACATCATTGGCCTCGTTTTATTGACGTGCTAAAGATACATGCTCAGAAAATGCACTGAAGTGGATGTCATGGCCGACATTTTCATGACTACACTAATTAGCACAAATGAAGACCAGGACGTAAAGTGTACGTTCACCTCTTGTCGTTAAAGGGCCCCTAAACCACCCAGAGGTCGAAATTTAGTTGTGGTGTTGCAGTTGTGCACGAGTCCACAACGAACACGTAGCCGCGAGAATTTTTCGAAATGGTGCCATAATAGCGGAGTTACACGCGTTTGATGATCTATGACTAAGTGGTTCATGTGAAAAAGGAAAGGTTGGTGCTATCCTCTGCAGCCCTTGAGGGAGCACGGCTCAGCTCCAAAGTTTGATGATCGAAAAACGGCCCTTGCTCGTTTCGCTCTTTCCTTCGCTACTATCCTCATCGGCTGGTCTCCCCTCCTCGCCGAGTGCTTCTCGAAAGGTCACGTGACATACGTCATCGCCAACGCGCTTCTCAAAACACTGCATACTTCCGGTCACGTCCACGCTAGCGGCACATATACCGACGGCGAACCGTCCGCCAGTGCCGTAGAACGTCTGCCGCACGAGAGGTGTCCAAAGTAAACAGCAGTTCGGCCGGCGCCCCGCCCGCTGCACCATCAATGGCCCAATCGACGACCGCGAACCTGCGCGCCTCCGCCACCGGCAACGAAAACATCAGCTGCAGCCGGGAGACGACGGGCTCGGCTGTGCTCGCATCGCAGCCGACAGCGCCGCTAATATCAGCGTATTTTTCTTCTTTGTGTACAAGTATTGGGAAGAGCGATAACAACGATAAGAAAATATTGCGGCTTGTGAGCGTCGGTATTTCATTTCAAAGCGCCGTCCGTTTTAGCTTTGAAGGGAACCAGAAAAGGCCTAGCGACGACATCGGCGCCGTCGAGCGATCAGCGGCGGTGAATCTGCCGCACAAATGAGTCCCGGTCACATCCTCTCTACGTACGGCAAGGAAATCTCGCCATTCGCAAGCAAGAACCGCTGTCGAACGGCGGCCCGCGAATGCCAAACGGCGTGCGATGAGTTACCGTACCGGTAACGTGGACTCAGCGCTTCTCGGCTATACCCGCTGTTGCTGCGGTGCCAGCCCGTGTTATGCGAAGCGTACCGCTATAGAAACTGTCTTTCGCGCACGTCTGGAAAGGTCAACACTGTCGCACTCTGTTCGCGCAGTTAATCAGACCGCTAAGCACGACTGTGTTGGAACGCGAGCGATTTGGCACTTGCGTTGCGGGCTGTAGTTACCGATTCGCAAGGGCGCACAAACAAGCGACACGACGAGGAAGAGCAGAAAGCGCGCGTACCTGCTAGCAGACTAACCGGAAGTCGCAGGTTCTTGTTCTACCAATGGACATCGTTTCCGCCGTTGACATCACCACATCACGTTTTTTTTTTTTTTTTTTTGTGTGTGTGTGTGTGTGTGTGTGGCGCTCCCGCGGCGCGCAGCGCTGCAGCGTTTGGCATCGTTGATCGTGACGGCATTCTGAACTCGATGCGCGACTTGAAATGTTCAACAGATATCTGAGGTGGTTTAGGGGCCCTTTAAAGACACGGAAGACCATCTTCGAAGTGTGATTGGACCAGCGCACGATGTGCGATCGGTAAGAGTCGTGCGACATCATTCGAACAGCAGCAGGCAACGAACGGTACCATCCTTTGGCGATTAGGACTTCTTTACTTCTATCCTCGGTGGCATCGGGCGCCACACCATAAGACGCATAAAAAACCAAGGGGACTGCTGCGCACACCACACACTGCGAGCGAGTACCAGTAGCGCGAGTCGGCCCACACCGGCCACAATTCGTCGGTCAGAAATCGAAAAACATTGAAACCCGGCAGAAGACCCCGCTCTGACGGAACGGTTCGGCACGGCGGCTTCCTCACTCCGAAAGAACCGCCGCTCACTTACTGAACCAGGGCTCCCTCGGTCTTTAAAAGAGCGGGCGGCCCGCTCCTGAGCGCTCAGGAGCGAGCTGGGTCTTTTGAAGAGCGAGGGAGCCGAGGCGAAAAGAGCGGCTCGCTCCTGAGCGCTCAGGAGGGAGCCGGAGCTTTGGAAGAGCGAGGGAGCCGTGGCGAAAAGAGCGGCTCGCTCCTGAGCGCTCAGGAGGGAGCCGGAGCTTTGGAAGAGCGAGGGAGCCGTGGCGAAAAGAGCGGCTCGCTCCTGAGCGCTCAGGAGGGAGCCGGAGCTTTGGAAGAGCGAGGGAGCCGTGGCGAAAAGAGCGGCTCGCTCCTGAGCGCTCAGGAGGGAGCCGGAGCTTTGGAAGAGCGAGGGAGCCGTGGCGAAAAGAGCGGCTCGCTCCTGAGCGCTCAGGAGCGAGCCGGATCTTTTGAGCCGCTCTTTTGAAGAACGAGGGAGCCGTGGTTCAGTAAGTGAGCGGCGGTTCTTTCGTTCTTCAGCCGATGGCGAGGGGGTGAAGGCGACTCTTGCGAGGAAGGGCGGGAGGGCAGTTGCTTTCTCGTACCACTAATAGATGGTGCCGAAGTTGCACCCAGTAGAAGACGCGGCTCTGACGGAACGCATCGGCACGGCTCTCTGAACGCGAGAGAACCGGCTCCCTTTCTGCAAAAGAACCACCGCTCATTTTTACTGAACGACCACTCATTCGCGCTTTAAAAAGAGCCGCTCACAAGATCCGGCTCGCTCCTGAGCGACCCATCTCTACCTTGCACGCCAGCTTGCCCGTACTCGACTGACGGCCTCGCAAGCCACTCAGCAGCGTCTGTACAACGCCCACCACCACGACGTACAGTTTTCGGCTGGTGCGTTCGTGCTCCTGTGGTCGCCCTCTCGTCACGTCGGACTTTCCGAGAAGCTCCTTTCGCAATACACAGAGCCCTACCGCGTGCTGCGCCAGATGACGCCAGTGACCTAGGAAATTGCTCTTGTCAGTTCGACCTCTCCCTCTACTCTAGCATCCAATGATGTATGTGCACGTCAGTAGGCTCAAAGCCTACTACAGTGATTCCGAGTCCGGCCTTTAGTCGCTCCGGGACGACGCTTTTGCCGTCGGGGGTAGTGCTACGGAGCAGTATTTACGATGACGAAGAGGCGAGCAGTATGAAGACGACGACGACGATTAGAGGCTAGCGCGGGCTGCTGCCTGTTGGCCAAGTTTTGAGGCAACAATAAGTGCGGCGCATTTGTAAATATACTTGTATATAGCCTCTCATCGGCGTCTTCCTACGTAACAATATGAAGCTAGTATACAATCAAGCCAACGAAAGCATAGGATAAAATACTTGTTTCTAAATTGAATGTTTACAATAAACTTTAATTAAGAAACGTAAAGTCAATTGTGATGAGCTGCATAACAACATTAACAAAAATTGAAATCAACGAGGAAGAAACGACAGTTTTCAAGCTGTGGGAGCCAAGTATACACCCTCTGCAGTAGGCGTGGCTTGCTCTGCCAACTTAGGAGGTTCATCAGTGGCTTTTTTCCGTGAACTTTCTACAGTATTCCTCGCACATTCAGTAAACATAGTCCTATGCGATCTAGCTAGTGCCATTTATCATCATATTGACAGATAAAAACCGCCATTCCAACACCAGGCATCATGAGATAAATACATTCTATTTGTGAGATAGGATGACCAGACACGAAGAAGGGCACTTTGTTTTATCTAGAATGCTAGCTTCCAAACAGCGCTCACATTTATTGTAGCATCGAGAAGTAGGCAATGATATGACAGCTGTAGTCACGGGCGGGAAAAGAAGCGATTGCAGCTGTCAGCCTTGACGTTGATGCTGTGTCGGCAACCCAGCACTACATGGCTCTCAAAGAAGATAGCGACCACTTAATGAAGACGACAACATCCCTTGTTTTCCGTACGCTGGCTTCCATCTTCGCCAGTGTTTCCTATACTTCTAAAATATACCGTGCAAATAATTTCACTAGTTCGAGCGAGCCGCTGGGTGCAATAGAGTGTAACTAGTTTACGTCGACTTTTCTTCCACGAAGGATATTACTTTCTTATTGTATCTGCCGGTAAAGCAGGAACATCGGAAATAACTTTCTTGGAATAGCCTTACTTTTGTTGAGCGACGTCTTGGCCAAGACAACTGCCGCCCCAGCCAGGATGCAGCCGTACGTGGCTATTATGTTTTCCACGGAGTTGTCAAGGTGAACACAGACCCGGTCTCCGGGAACGACACCATTTTGCCGAAAACCCACAGCGTAACGCTGCATCTGGGTGAGCACCTCGGCACGAGTGAGACTGGTGATGTCATCAACCTGAAAGCATTCACGCACTATATAAACACATTGAAATTGGTGTTCAACGTAAACAGCTTTGGAATAAAGACAAGGCCTTACAGACAAGTTATAGGCAAAGGCAAAATACAGATCATTCAACCTGATAAACCATCGACACAAGTAACTAATAATGTTATGCTACTTTGCTAACATAGGAATGCATTTAGCTAATAAATTTTTATCATATAAGCCCGCCCCTGTCCTACGTAGAATTGTTGAGAACGACTTTCACCTAGAAGGAATACCTCATAACCAACTTATATCAATGATAAATAAAATGCCTCTAAGAAAGCGGCTTGTCATGATGGTATACCAACTAGGATGTTAAAAGACAACATTGAGATTCTCTGCACTCCCATATGTCATGTCTTCAATCTAGCATTTGCTTACAGCTCATATTCAGATATATTAAAAACAGCCAAAGTCGTTCCCGTATACAAGTCCGGAGATTCGACCCGACTGGAGAATTATAGGCCAATTTCTGTTCTTAGTGTTATAAACACAGTCCTTGAAAAACTTATTTCCCACAGATTAAAGAGATTTCTAAACGAAAACAATGTAATTTGTCTACAGCAGCATCGCTTTGTTCCCTACAGATCGACATCAACTGCAGCCTTAAAACTTACGCAATTAATAAATTTTGCACTTCACGAAAATAACTTAATTATAGGAATATTTTTCCAGGTCAAAAAGGCATTTTATACTGTTTCCCACTTTATGCTATTGCAAAAACTGAAAAGTTATGGTGTTACAAATACCTCTCTCGAATTTCTTTCCAGCTATTTTTCCTCACGGAAACAAATGACAGTAATGGGTGATTATTGTTCTGCATACAGCGCAGTCACCAGTCGAGTCCCACGAGGTTCTGTGCTCGGTCCCGTGTTATTTTCACTGTGCATTAGTGACCTTCAGAATACTCTACAGAACTCAAAAGGCCTAATGTATGCAGTTGACGCAACTTTATTACTTAAAGGCGACACGCTCTCTGCACTGCAAACAGGTGTGGTGGCCGAGTTATCAAGAATTTCCTCTTGGTTATTAGAAAACAAATTAACTTTAAATAGGAATAAGACAAAATATATAGATTTCGATCGAAGAGAAATATAGTTGACACCAGTCAAATCAATATTACGTTAAATAATAGCCCCATCGAAGAAAGTGATTCGTTTAAATATCTGGGCGTCATATTTGACCAACATATACATTAGGAAGCACATATTCATAAGGTATGTAAGAAGGTCGCATAGGGTTGTTGAAGAGAATGACTTCCCGGGCCGAGCGATCATCATCACGAGAAAAAGGCACGAAATCGGCGTTCGAACACCATCATCTTGTTCTCCCGGCGTACTGTTCCGAGCTACCGCCTGTTTGTTGGACTCGCCCAATAAACATCTTTACATTTGGTGGATCGTGCTGGGTAGGCACATCGCCGGCACCCTGGAACTCCGATCCCGCACGTTGCACTCGACCATGCCAGCTGACGCTACCCAACCGCTGCCACCTCCCCCGGCCGCCGTTTTCCCCCGGCCCGGTTCGCCAGCGAGACCCCCCGGTATTTTCGGGTACGGAAGACCAGGATGTCGAGGACTGGCTGTCGTCCTACGAAAAAGTTAGTGTACCCAATTAGTGGGATGACGCTGCTAAGTTGAGTACCGCAAACTTTTACCTGGCTGGCGTGGCGAAGCTGTGGTATACGAACCACGAATCTGAATTTGAGAACTGGTCCGCTTTCAGGGAGGCAATATCTGCCGTTTTCGGTCGCCCTGCCGTGCGGAAGTTACGCGCCGAACAACGGCTGCGCACACGGGCACAGGAACGTAATTACACTTTTACCGCATATATCGAGGACATAATCGATCTCTGCAGGCGCGTCGATGCCTCAATGAGCGAAAGTGACAAAATACAGCATATTATGAAGGGTGTCGACGACGATACCTTTCAAATGCTTCTTACGAAGTCTCCTGGCACTGTGCCTGAAGTGGTAACCCTGTGCCAGAGCTATGACGAATTGAGAAGGCAGCGAGCTCTCACCCGACGTTCATATCAGACGTACAACCAACCACTCTCTGCACTGGACGTCGTGCCTGACCAGTCATACCTTCTCACACAAATTAAAGACTTTGTGCCGTGATGAGGTGGCCCGTCAGTTGTCTCTCCTGCCGTTTGCTCAGCGTCAGGAGCTCCTACAGCAGCAGCAACTTCAGCAACCAATCCCGTTGGCTCCCGTGCTTCGACACGTCATTCAGGAACAGATTTCCGAGGCCACGCCGGTGCCCATTCAGCAGCACCCTGTGGCCGCACCTCTTAGTTACGCTGAGACAGTAAAGCGACAGCAGCTACAAGAGTGCTAAGTTGTTCCATGCCCCGTTCCATGGTGTGTCGCATGCTGCAGCCCCGACTCAGCCGTCCGTGACATGGGCTGCTCCCATCACTGCAAATCCCTGGCGAACGCGCGACAACCGGCCGATCTGTTTTGCATGCGGCGGCCCTGGTCATATCGCCCGACACTGCCGTCGTCGCATCCAAGGATACTCAGACGCCCGTTCACCTGAACTACATGGGTCGTCCCCGCTTTCGTTATGAAAGTCCGGATCCCAAAACAAGCACGTCTTCACGTGACTATCCGCAACCCACATCTCGTCGCTCACCTTCAGCCCGTCGCCGCTCCTTGTCGCCATGCATTGTCGACCAGGCCATGAAAATGAGGTAAACTAGCCCCTGCAGTTCAAGAGGCAAGAACTGCGCTGTCGAAATGCTCAAGTGCTCGAACTTTGCCGTCGAATATTGTCTGAAGTTTGTTGAATGTTGAATAGTGTATGAAGTTTTTGGTGAAGGCACCCATGCGTATGCTCTTGTCGATACCGGTGCTGCCGTTTCTGTTATAGATGCCAAACTTAGCCGCAAACTTCGAAAAGTGACTACGCTTCTTGAGATGATGCCCTTACGTACAGCGAATGCAGACCCTGTTCGGCCTATAGCTGCCTGCACTGCTCGACTTATCATCGCTAAAGAACTCTATATTGTTGAATTTATCGTCCTTTCATCCTGCTCGCACGAGATCGTACTTGGCTGAGACTTTCTATCGTGTAATCACGTCGTTATTGATTGTGCCAGATCTGAACTTCAGCTCTTCCCGTTGTGTGACCCGCCATACAACCACACTCATCAAGCAGCCCACAAACTAGTCGTAGCAAAGGACACAGAAATTCCGCCAACATCAGCTGTTTTCCTCCCAGTGTTCTGCAACAGCATATGTGACGAAGGTGCATTCTTTGAACCATCACGCCTCCTTCTAAGTCGTAAGCCACTTCTTTTGCCTTATTCGACCCTGTCTATTTCGAATAGAACAAGCGCTCTCTGCCTCACAAATCCTCTTCCGTATCCCATCCGATTGCTTAAACGTGAATCCTTTGGATGTGTGCAACTCATTGATATCGGCCAAATGTTTTCCGTGCAGCAAGATTCCGCTCGACGCGACCTCGACGCCATCAGTGCTCTTAACAATTCTGATGTACCAGCTGCCGACCTATTCAATTCGTCGATCGCAGACGGACTGTCGCCATTTGAACGCTCTGCTCTTCTGCAGCTGCTCTACCAGTTCCGCGAGTCTTTCGATGTTGCCCAACGTGCCCATGGCCGAACTACCATTGTTCACTACATCGACACCGGCTCCAACTCGCCAGTGAGACAACGTCCGTACCGTGTCTCCACCGCGGAACGTCAAGTTATTCCCGACCAGGTTGACGATATGCTTAAACGCGAGGTTATTCGCCCTTCACAAAGTCCGTGGGCATCCCCTGTGGTTCTCGTTAAAAAAAAGATGGCTCGATTCGCTTCTGCGTGGATTACCGGCGCCTAAACAAGGTCACTCGGAAAGACGTGTACCCTTTACCCAGAATTGACGATGCCCTTGATTGCTTACAAGGTACCGAGTTTTTTTCATCGTTAGATTTGCGTTCCGGGTATTGGCAGGTGCCTTTAGCAGATGCCGACCGTTCAAAGACAGCCTTCGTTACGCTTGATGGTCTATATGAATGTCATGCCCTTCGGCCTTTGCAGTGCGCCTGCCACCTTTGAGCGCATGATGGACTCGGTTCTGCGGGATTTGAAGTGGCACATATGTCTCTGTTACCTCGACGAGATTGTTGTCTTTGCGCCAGATTTCGCAACCTCATCTCGAACGCCTCAACCATGTCCTGACTTGTCTGAAGAACGCTCAGCTCCAACTCAATCTCGAGAAGTGTCGTTTTGCTGCGCGAAAACTTACAATTCTCGGTCACGTCGTATAAAAGGACGGTGTACTTCTGGACCCGGCCAAACTACGTGCCATCACCGACTTTCCTAAACCGACGAGTTTAAAGCAGTTAAGAAGCTTCGTAGGGTTATGCTCCTACTTTCGCCGGTTTGTGCGCAACTTCGACTCTATAATTGCACCTTTGACCCAACTTTTAAGCAGCGCCACCAGTCTCTCGTCGTGGTCTTCTGAGTGTGACCAAGCCTTCTCCACCCTACGCCGTCTTCTGACGTCACCACCTATACTGCGCCACTACGATCCTAAGGCCGCAACTGAGGCTCACACAGACGCCAGCGGTGTCGGCCTGGGTGCTGTTCTCGCACAACGAAAGCCTGGGTTCGCAGAGTATGTCGTCGCATACTCCAGCTGAACGCTCACCAAGGCTGACTCAGCCTTGGTGAACTACATGGGTCTATAGCGTCACCGAGAAAGAATGCTTGGTAATAGTCTGGGCGCTTGTCAAGTTCCGCCCATACTTATATGGCCGCACGTTTGATGTAGTTACGGATCATCATGCATTATGTTGGCTGTCTTCGCTGAAGGATCCGCCAGATCGCCTTCCCCACTGGGCTCTTCGACTTCAAGAGTTTGATATCCGCGTTATATATCGTTCCGGACGCAAGCATGCCGATGCTGATGCACTGTCGCGGTCACCATTATCCACCGAAACTGCGTCCATATCCACTATAGACCACCCACGGTCAGCTCTTGACGTCGCCACCGTGTCCTCTGGACAGCGCCACGATCCATGGATCGCTTCACTTCTTGACGTTTTATCCGAGGCACCCACCCTTTCGTCCACTCGAACACTGCAACGCCAAGCTTCGCACTTGAGCATTCGTGATGGCCTCTTGTACCGGTGGAACTATTCGCCAGATGGTAGGAAGGGGTTGACTGGAGGCGACTTAAAACCAGAACTTACACGAACCCGGTACATCTTAACCGCATGTTTCCAGATTTATACCCTGAGGCCAAATGTAAGTTATGTAATGATAAAGTAGCCACCCTAGAACACATACTCTGGGATTGTGAAATAGTTCAGAGGAGAATTGCAGTCCCCCCGGATGAACTAAGGGCGCGGTGGAGAACCGCACTGACTAGCTCTGATCTTCAGGACCAACTTTGGACGATCCAGCAAGCCCGGGAAGCTACCGAGAGACAGGGTCTCTCTGCTGCCCCCGGCGCGGCCTAGACCCAGACCATCAATTTGCCGGATATTTATTAAAGTTGACTCACTCACTCATGGTAGAAAATGGCTCCTAGTGATCCCCCGAACGTTGCGCTCGACAATCTGCGCGTCCTTTCACTCCGACCCTCAATGTGCTCACGGCGGTGTCTTCAAGACCTATGAACGCTAACGCAAAAGATATTACTGGCGCGGAATGATTCGCTTTGTCCGCAAGTTCATCCTCGGCTGCCACGAGTGTCAGCGACGAAAAAAAACACCGCATCCTGCCGCAGGCTCATTACAGCCCCTTCCGTGCCGAGACGGCCCATTCGATCGCGTTGGAATTGACCTATATGGACCTTTACCTTTGACCACAGCAGGAAACCGATGGGCTATCGTTGCTGTCGACCACCTTACACGATACGCCGAAAACGCTGCTCTTCCCACGGTGACAGCACAGGACGTCGCCTCTTTCATCCTCAATCGTTTTTATTTTATTTATTTATTGCAATACCCTCAGAGCCCAAGTGGCATTACAGAGGGGGTGGGTATATTCTTATTAGACAAGCCCAATAATGAGAACAACAACAAAGCTGTGTATGAAAAAACCAAAACAAAACAAGAAAAAGAACAATGATTAAAAGAGCAGTTTAACAGGTCAATACCAAAGGCCTTGAACGACAATTGCGTTAGCAACGTTATTATACCTGTAAAATACAAAACTTATTGAAAGAACAAATAGCTGCGCAGGTTAATCTGTGAAGTGGTCAACAACTGCGGCCTTGATTGACTGTACATCTTCAATGCTGGCGATGGCACTGGGAAGGTGGTTGCAGTCAGAGCTAGTCATTGGTATAAATGAATCATGAAACAGGTTAGTATGGCAAAAAGGAATGGCGACTTTATGCTGGTGATCAATACGCGTTGACAAATACGATGGCTGTGATAAAAGTTCGCATTTCAGGGACTGGTTCAAGAAAACAATTTTATGAAAGAGACAATGACGTGAAATTTTTCTCCTTAAGAGCAGGTTCGGAAGGCCAACATTAGATTTCATCAGCGAAACACTGGAAGTACGGGAGTAGTTTGATACGATAAAGCGAGCTGCGCGATTCTGGAGGAGGACCGTGTGCTGCGACACGGTCCTCCTCGTGAACTCCTCAGTTACGGTGGCCGTGTATTTCTTTCCGATGTAATTCAAGCACTTCTCTGCCAGTTCAATATTGTACATCGAACGCCTACCACCGTCAGACGAACGGTCTGACTGAGTGGTTTAATCGCACACTGGGCGACATGCTTGCGACACATGTTGCATCTGATCAAACAAACTGGGACCTGGTTCTTCCATTTTCGACGTACGCGTATAACACCGCTACGCAAGCGTTTTCCCCCTTCTTCCTTCTGTACGGTCGCCAGCCGTCGCACACTATCGACACGTTGCTGCCATACGCCCGAGATCCTCAGAGTGCACGACCGTGTCGGAAGCCGCCCGTTGCGCTGAAGATTGCCGCCAACTAGCCAAGCGCTTTACTACGGCCGACCAACAACGCCAGAAATAAATTACACCATCTTCCCGTAGGGGAACCCTGAGTAGTATACGAAGCAGCCATGGGGTCGACTCAAGTTCCCATTAGTTTTCAGGTTGGCCTGTCACCGCTGCCGTTTCGTGGCAGCGACTCGACCCCTCTTCTCCGCGGCGCTGTCCACGGCACTGACACTGGCGTTGACGCTGACGCTGCCCGTGGCACTCAGTCGCGGCGTTCCGGGAGGAGAATGAGAGGACGAAGTGAATGATGATGAGTGGGCGAAGCACCTGGGGATCATTCGGGCAAAACGTCGGAAGCGTTCTCCTGAAGCCGGAAGCTGCCTTCCGGAAGCGGAACCGGAAGCGGACGCCGCACGGCGGAGGGAGGGAGGGAGGGACATAGCCCCGAGCATAAGATGCTTCGCATCTAAAACTGCCCGCGATGACGACCACCCTCCTGTCGCAGCATTCACTCCTGGAGCACTTGTCTGGCTTCATGTACCGCCCTGCGCTCCTGGCTTGTCATTCAAACTGGATTTCTAATTATCATGGTCCCTACCGCGTCGTCGAGCGTACCTCCCCCGCAAACTACGTCATTGAACCTCTTACGCCGCCCGGCGACCGTCGTCGACGTGGACGTGATGTTCACGTAGACCGCCTCAAGCCGTACTTCGACCCTCTTGTCCCCACCTGTTAGATCGCCACGGTGGCTCCACCTTTCTCGACAGGGGAAATTATAATGAAGAGAATGACATCCCGGGCTGAGCGATCATCATCACGAGAAAAAGGCACGAGATCGGCGTTCGAACACCACCATCTTGTTCTCCCTGCGTACTGTTCCGAGCTACCGCTTGTTTGTTGGATTCGCCCAATAAACCTCTTTACACTCCCCAAATAAAGCAAGCAATATTTCACTCTTGAAGTGCTCAATTCCCTTTACTATGCGTTTTGTCATAGACATATCGGTTATTGTTCAGAATCATGGGGGTGACTTACATGACATACAACCTTTACAAAAACTATAGAATAGAGCCCTGAAAATAATTAGCACTTCAAACCACACCAGTGATACAGTTAATGATACTTTCCAAACACAAAATGTGTTATCGGTTAAGGCACTATGTAATCATAAGATCTCAATTTCAGTGAATAACATTTTCTGCACTAACTTTCGTATTCCTCGAAACGTCTTTTCTTCTCCAACTCCCAGTAATAGACATGCTTTGAAAGGTAACCTCAACTTACCGAAGTGTTAAAATGTATATATGGCGAAAGTATAATTGAATTGCGTGGCACAAAAATCCTGGAATATTTTCCCTCTAGAGTTTAAAACCGCACGTAATACAAGCAGCGTGGCAAATAATTTTTTCTGATATACAGCATCTCTACCTTACTTGCATTGCTTAATTAAGAGTATTTCTGAATTTTTCTTGTCTCTTATAAATCACGACGTGTTCCGGAATACTTTGCTGTTAAAATCATCAGCTGACCTGTCTGTTATATTTTGACACTGGACCGAAAACTAGCCTTCCCTGGCTATCCGTCCAGATATCTGTATAATCATGATTATGCGAAGAAAATAGAGCAGTTGCACTTGCAAAAAAAATCCACAAAATGACACACGTCGGCGAAAGATCAATGGTGGGAAGTTCACACCTAAGTTTCTTCTTTCTGGGGTTTTACATGCCAAAACCAGTTCTGAGGCACGCCATAGTGGAGGGCTCCGGATAAATTTTTACCACCTGGGTTTCTTTAACGTGCACTACAACGCAAGCACAGGGGCGTTTTTGCATTTCGCCTCCATTGATATGCTGCCGCCGTGGCCTGGATTCCATCCCGCGACCTCGTGCAATGCCTCCCGTTTCTGTCATCCCTTTATGTACATAATTCACTTACTGGGTGTTAGTCTTTTTTATCTCTCCTGTTCCACTTCCACATCTCAAGGTTCCTTGCACTGTAGACAAATTTCCATGTTCTACTAAGCAGGCCGTAACTTAATGCTCAAAGCTACCAATAGTTATACACTTTAGGAATTTATACCGTTGCGGATGCTACTTTGGAGCTTTACCATTGTTCAAAGCGTAACGTTTCATTAGGTAGCGTTATGTGCCATTGTTGGGCATTGTGCGGAGTTCCAAGTGGAAATATGCAGTGTGTAAACAGTTTCAAGAAGCGGACCACTTGTATATTGGGACGAAAAATCCGAGGACACTTAAGTACTCATTATGAGTTGTGAAAGCGAGATCCTTACTGTCCAATGGAACGCCGCTGAGCGGTCCTGCGAGTATAGCGCTGCGAGTAATGTGCCATAGCGGTACGTACTGCCCGAGCCAGCAAGCAGCAGTAGCCTGGGGTGTGAACGCTTCATGCCACCGACGTCTTCCGCAACACCTGGCGTGCTCACAGGACAGCAGGAGTTCCCTTTCGCCTACTCTGCTCCTGTCGAGGCGCTCTCGTGCCGAGAGCGAGGGAGACGTGGCGTCGCATCGATGCCCTTGACACAAAACAGGGTGCGCTAACAAGGCAGCAGGCGTTCGCTGTCACCCGCTCTGCTCCGTTGATGCGCGCTCGAGACGTGGCGCCGCAACCAAGGGGCATTCAGGGGCCGTTTCGCTCCTCCAGATGATAGGCGGCGGCTTTTTCGCTGAATGAGCCATTTGAAACTTACGCATCAAAACTGATCGAGCTTAATCAGCATTTGCTAGGCAAAAAATTCACCGACGAGTACGATACCTCCTAATGCGAAATTTGTGCGCCGCTCTATACGTGTTTCCATTTTGCGATACCTTTGCTGGCGCGGGCAATTTGTCTCGTGTGGCACGTTGCAAACAGAGTGAAGTGTGGCTTGACGGCCTCGCTAATCGGAAGATCGAGGGAGGAAGCGCATGGGTGACGCGTGCACGCGATTCACAGCACGCACCACAGACAGACCTACGCTCATGCAGCGCTTTGTTTCTACGATACTCGTATGGTATCGGTGGACGCGCTCGCCGCATGCCTTATCGTTGGCGTCATCGGTGAACAGACGACAGGCCTTTCTCTGGCTCCATCTCGTAGCCATCGCCGCCGCACAGCCCGTCTTGCGCGACACTACACTTTTCTCACGTTTTCACCACACCCTCCTCCTCTTTCCACCTCATGGTTCCGCTGCACCCTCCTCCTCCACTTTGCCCCTTGCGCTATTTTCCCTATCGCCGTCTTTCATCCCCCCTTGCGCTTCGTGTTCACTCTTCCATCATTCGCTGTGCTTGTGCGATCGGTAACGCCAATGATGCCAGGGACGCTGATTATCAATGCAGGCACGCGCGCGCCCGAGACCTGCGCTCTAAATAATTCGTCGACGATCACAAAACTGTGTAAAGCTAAACTAGAGCCCAGCTCTATACGTGTTTCCATTTCGCGATTTATTGGCTGGCGGGGACAATCTGTCTAGTGCAGCACGTTGCAAAGAGAGCTAAGTGTGACGTGACACCCTGGCTAATGGGAAGATTGCAAGAGGAAGATTGCAGGTGGCAGACAGCCCTCCCAGACGACACGTGCTACTCTGGCGCAATCTCGTAGCCATCGTCACCGCAGAGCCCGTCTTGCGCAGCACTCGGTCCAATTTGGGTCCTGTGTATGTCACATTGCGCATGGGGCCCTCATCAGTTAATCCGTTTCACTTCAACTTGTGCGACTGGGTAACTTGGATAACTGGGTGTGCAAAGCTAGGTATGTGCCACACTTCACTAAACCTCTTTGATCTGAATTTGGGTGACTGAACATGTCCAACTCTGTATGCGCCGCTCTTCAATGAACCTCTTCAACACCAACTTGGGTCACTGTGTACGTGCCACAACGCATGCGCCGCTCTGTAATCGAGCTGTTTCACGCCAATTTGGGTCACTGGCTATGTGACGCTCATGCCACTGCTCCCGCGCTCGTCGTCTCCTTCCACAGCTGGCTGCGTTGTCGCTCATCATTCCAGCGTATAATTTCGCTTCTCTTCTGTCGTCGTAATGGGGAGGCCACGTGTATGAGCTATAGAATAGTTAAATGTAGGGCTAGTTGGTTTTCATAACTGACCAGTTACAAAGACAAGGCGCTTGTCTTTGTCTTCCTTTTTTGGGTCTACGGCTTTTATTGCGCTAAATTACTTGTTCAGTTATGAGCTATAGGGGAATGAGGTTAGGTCCACTATAACAATGCCTCAGTCGGCGAGCGAAAGAGCAAGAAACCGTTGAGGCCGATGGCAGGAGCAGAAGAGACTATAATTGATTCTTCTTCTCTTTTAAGCGAAGATTTATAGGCTCACAAGTGTCGGCGGTGGTGGCGGCGGCGGCGGTGTCACGCTGAAAACTGGGCCGATCCTGGTGATATTACAGAAAAGGTCCAAACTCAATGGCACATACCAGGGATGAAAAACAGAGAAAGAGAGAGAGCAGAAAGAAGAAAGAGAGAAAGATAGAAAAAGAAAGAAAGTGAGAAAAGGAAGTAAGGAGAGAGGGAACGAAAGACACAGACAAAGAGAGAGATAGGAAGAGAGAGAGAGAGTAAGAAATAACGATAGAGAAAGTTAGAGAGAAACGACCATTAAATAGAAATGACCATGAGAGCACCAAGACGTAGGCGGCTGTTTCATGACCTACATGACACGCATGTCATGAGATTCATATCACGAATCATCAGGAGTCGCTTTACCTACACCTAAGAGACCTTACGGCGAAAAGCATTGTCATGCTCATGACTGACTTCGACCATCAACCTTTAGTCTGTTCCGTCACTTAGTACCACATCCGAGCGCATTCCAATGTTTTTTAGTGCTAATCTTCTTTCGCTTAATCATTGTCATTTTTGCTGACTCATGCTCATGATTATGACTTCTACCACCGTACTTTAATGTTTCCTTCAATTAGTACCCACGTCAGAACCCATTTCAGTGGCTTTTGAGTTTTAATATTTTTTCGCTGAGTCATTGACGTTTTTGCTGAGTGATGCTCAAGACTATGACTTCTACCAACATCCTTTAGTGTTTCCTTCACTTAGTATCCACATCAGAACCCATTTCAGTAGTTTTTGAGTGTTAACGTTTTTTCGCTGAGTCATTGTCATTTATGCTGAGATGACTATGATTACTACCATAATCGTTTAGTGTTTCCTTCACTTAGTGCCTACGTCCGAAGCCATTCCAGTGGTTTTTGATTGTTAATTTTTTGCGCTGAGTCACTCTCATTTTTGCTGAGTCATGCTCATGACTATGACTTCTTCCACACTCATTTAGTGTTTCCTTCACTTAGTACCCACGTCCGAACCCATTCCACTGGTTTCTGAGTGTTAGTCTTTTTCCGCTGAGTCATTCTCATTTTTGCAGACTCATGCTCATCACTATGACTTCTACCATCATCCTTTAGTGTTTCCTTCAGTTAGTACCCATGTCTGAACCCATTCTAGTTACATACAAAGTTAACGAAACGATCATGAGAGCAGCCAAGACATAGGTGGCTGTTTCACGACCCACATCACACACATGGCATGACCTATCATTTATGGGCATTATACAGTCTTGTCATACTACTGGCAATTTTAGTATATACCAAATTAACGATTCAACCATGAGAGCACCAGGGCGTAGGCGGCTGTTTCATGACCTACATGACACACATGTCACGATATTCATGTCATGACCTATCATTTATGTTTGGCATACACGCCTGTCATACTATGCCAATTTTGGTACCTACCAAGTTAACGAAACGACACTGAGAGTACCAGGACGTAAGCTGCTGTTTCATAAGCTACATGACACGCATGTCATGCCATATCATTTATGTTCCTCATATACTCTTGTAATAGTATGCCAATTTTGGTACGTACTAAGTTAACGAAACGGCCATGAGAGCACAGACTTAGGCGGCTAGATAGATAAATAATTAGATAGATAGATAGATAGATAGATAGATAGATAGATAGATAGATAGATAGATACTGTCAAATTAGCCAATATTCACCAAGAAATGCTTCGCATTTAAAACCCGAGTGGGTACGAGGAGTTGCGCTGGAAGTGCTGTAACACCGCGCCGACAGCCGTACTAGATGCGTCGGTGATGTGGCGCATTTGTGCAACGTGCAGAGGATGCACCAGCAGTGTGGCCTCCGCCAATTCGTTTTTGGCAGCTTGGAAGGACGCTTCGGTGTCAGACGTCCAAAACAGTGGGGAGGACAGAGCTTTCGTGGTTTTGAGTAGGTCGGTGAATGGTATGATAATCCGGGCGATGTTGGAAAGTAAAGGGTGGTGGAAGTTGCGCAGTCCAAGTAACTTGCGGAGCTTTCGGATCGATGTTGGGCGAGGAAAGTCGCGCAAGGCTTGAACCTTCTTTTCCAGCGGTCTGATTTCCTCGCGAGTGACGTGGTGTCCAAGGACCTCAATGTCGTCGACACCGAAGACGCACTTTGCGGGGTTGATGAGAAGGCCGTGTTCCTGGAGCCTAGAAAATAGCAGGCGCAAATGGTCGCAATGCTTGTCGGGGGAATTACCAGCCATCAGAAGGTCCTCGAGGTATGAAAATACGAAGGGGAGTCCCCGGGTTACCTCGTTGATGAACCTCTGGAACGTTTGAGCAGAGTTTCTCAACCCGAACGTACTCGAACGTACTCGAAAGTACTGAACTATGTGAACGTAGATGGATAATGGTACATAGAACATAGATAATGGTACCTGAGGCGCCGTTCCAATCGTTAATGTCGTAGGTGCGATGATGTCTTGCATAGACATACTGGTCGTCGTGTCGACGAGTCGACGAGAGCAGAGATCAACACTGAGGGCGAAGTGGGTCAGAAAATCAGCACCCAATATGGCCATGCGTACGCCTGCAACTACAGGGAAGGTGCGTCTGAGACCCAAGTCTGTGTTAATAGCAGAATTGTTGGCTGCTTGAACAGGCGCAGTTCTGTGACAGTTCTGCCGGTCTAGTCGCACGGCAGGAACGACACTGACCTCTGCACCTGTGTCCACGAGAAATCGATGTCCGTCAGTCCTGTCAGTGACGTAGAACAGGCGGCTTGTCGTAGGGAAAGAGTCACTGGCCGCCATCAGTGGCTCTGCGGTATTTTTCCCGGCCAGCCGCAAGGGAAACGGCACTAACGTGAGCTGGCACCGAAGTTGATGTGGTACCAGCAGTATACGCGGCGACGAGATTTTGACCGTGAGCTAGACCTAGGAGACAATCTCGCACGGGAATCGCGGTCTCGTCGACGAGTGTGGGACGGACGCCGTAGTGCATTACCAGTCTCGACAAGGTCATCGATCAGTTGCTCAAGGCGAGACTGCCGGTCTCCGAGTTGTGACAGCGGAACGATAGATGCCGTCGTCACAGTACGTCACAGTATCACTTGCTGAATAGTCAATGACGCGATCGGCCAGCTCCGCCATCTTGTCGAGGATGAGGTCGTCTGGTGCGGTAGCCGCGGCAATAACCACATTGTGCGGCAGGCCCTGAAGAAACAGTTCTCGCAGCAGCAGGCAGTTTGCATCCAGCTTACTGTCAATCAGAAGCCGCCGCATGCGACGTAGAAGCTCCGACGGTCACCGGCCGCCGAGCTCGTCTTTGTTGAGAAGCTGCTGAAGACGCCTGCGCACAGACATAGGTAAAGGTAGAGGTAGAGCCTTGGAGTTATAGGTGTGCTGTGCATCACCCTCTTCTTCTTCTTCTTTCTGGGGTTTACGTGCCAAAACCAGTTCTGATTATGAGGCGCGCCGAAGGGTGAAGATGGCGTACACGTGTGTAAACCAGGCTGCAGGATTCTGTGGCCAAAACGATGGCAGGTGAATCTTCACCGTGGCGATGCCCTCTGCGCCAATCGCCGGTCTTTCGTTTGTGGTCCCTTCCATGCTGTGGTGCACGTCTTGCGATCACGTCCTGGTCACCACGTTATAGGGACCGAGGTTAGGTCCACTTTAACAATGCGTGAGTTGGCCAGCGAAATAACAAGGAACCGTACAGGCCGATGGCAGGACCAGAAGAGGCGATATTTTATTCTTCTCTTTCTCTAACCTCGCAGCACGAGGAACAAGGTACATGCGCATGCCCATGCATCTGAGCGCGTCATAAACAAAGGGTCGCTGATGAAGATAACGATGGTCGCTAGAGCCATTGCTTAAGGGGGTATGAGCCATTCATTGTCATACGTAATGGACCGATTTAATTTTGAAGCAATTTAATTTGGAAGAATCGTAAGTGGCAATGGCGGGCGAATGCTGCTAACCACGCCGCCGAGCAAACTCGAAGCATCGAACCCAAGTGACAACGGCGGACTTCGGGCATACCGTGAGTGACGTCGTTCTTTCCGTCGCAGCCGAACGTGTGTGTAACCTCATAATTGAGAAATACTTTCATGAACCCTTGGAATTAACCCAGTGATAAACACCGGGGCCGCACGTTTCAGCTTCGCTGGTTAACCATCTTCACGGAGTGGAAGGGCCGACCATTTTTTTTCTTTTCAAGCGAAGCTTATGTTGCCTCACAGTTTTCGGCGGTGCTGGTGGTAGAGGTGGTGGAGGTGGCGGCGTCACGCCAAGTAGTGGGCCGATCCTGGTTATAGTACAGAAATGGTCCACGCTCAATGGCACGTACCCCTATGGGCTCAGGGACCTGTAATGCGCTCTTGAACTACCCTTGACCCACGTGGGACCCAAAAAAGCAAAATCTCCAGCAAAAAATGGGCGGATCCAGGTGATAGGACAGAAAGGGTCTAAGCTCAATTGCGCATACACCTGTTGGCTTGGGAACCTGTAACGCGCCCTTGAACTACCCTTGTCACACGTGGGATCCAAAGAGACAAAAGTGCCAGCCCTTCCCCTATCGAGAAAATTGGGTTAAGCGAAGCTTGGTCGTCCGATTCTAGCGTGCCGATTCTTGCGTGAGGGCTTCGAAGCCCAGCCGAAATTTCAGTGAAGAGCCGTGGACCCCGAGTTGCGGGAGCGCGATTTTGAGGACAAACGTCAGCGAAGAGCCGCCGACCGTGAGTTTAGGGAAAACAAAGCGGAACGCCTGCGACAGTGTCGTCTTGCCACAAGCTTCGTTTACCCCCATTTTCTCGACAGGGGAAGGGCTCTGAAATTTCGAATTCGACTGTCTGTCTGTCTGTCTGTCCTGTCCTGTCCTGTCTGTCTGTCTGTCTGTCTGTCTGACCGCCCGGACAAAACCAACCAAACTACTAGCACTGGAGGCGCGGGGTCATACACGTTAACATTATATAGCGCAAAGGAAACCTCAGGCCTATTTGAAGCAAAATATATGTACATAACCGTGATTCGCAGGGTTAATTTAATTAAGACTACACATGGGACTGGTTTTTACATTAGTAAGTGAAAAATCAATGCGTTAGAAATGGTGTCGAACGGACGCTACGTGTTAAAAACAAGCCGACTGAAGCCGCGGCTCTGTAGGCGGCTTCAAGCCAACAGTAATAAAAGGCTCCAGCAGATGGCGCCAGAGCAGCGCGACCCCAGGAAATTTGAATTGAATTCTGCAAAACCTCCATTACATCCATCATGGGAGGAGTGAGAGGGGAGGGAAAGAGGTGAGGGGTGGCAAGAGAGGGTGTTAAGTATCAGAGGCGGCAGAAGACTATCGTTTTTCGACGTCAGTTGCAGCTGAGCAAGCAGATATGCGGCCAATTTTACAGTGTAAACTGTTATGGGCTCATTCCAATAGCCGTTTCGCTTCGCGATGGTGTCCGCCGCCTCCGCTGCCGCCGCTGGTGACCGTAGCCGCTATCGCCGGAAATTCAAAGTACACGGCCCTGCCGGGATCGAATCCAGGCCCGCTGCGCGGGAGTCGGATACTTCACCACTGAGCCACGCAAGCGCTTACTATCAGGCAGCGGGAAAATGCCCTATAAATGCGCCCTAGGCAGGCGCGCAGGCGCAGACGACCCAAGCCTCTGCCAGTATGGTGGCGCCATCTAGGTAAGGCACCTGAAAAATCAGCGTGCGCAGGCACCGACGACGAGATGCGATTCAGACGAGGCCCAATCAACGCGATCCCGAGCTGCCCGAGCCTCCGCCAGTATGGGGGCGCCATCTAGTAAGGTGCCTGCAAACGCAGCTTGCCCGACTTGTAAGTTGCAGATGGCAATTGCATGCTGCATGTAACTGGACCTGAATAATTCAAGCAGGCTAGGTGACTATTTGTCACCAGCCCGTTTTGAAGATTCCAATAAACAATCATGATCATCATCAACAACAACAACGAACCATGCCACGGATCAAGGAATGTGAGATGTGCGCCACGTATTCTGGGTACCTCTTCCGTACACGTTATGGCATCTCCTCGCAAGAGTCGCCGTGGTTGCTTAGAGGCTATGGTTTTGGACTGCTAAGCACGAGGTCGATGGGGGCGCAATGCAAAAACACCCGTGTACTTAGATTTAGGTGCACGTTAAACAACCCCAGGTGGTCGAAATTTTCCGGAGTCCTCACTACGGCGTGCCTAATAATAAGACCGTGGTTTTGGCACGTAAAACCCCATAATTTTCTTTGTCCTCGCAATGCACGAATCGCTGCTGAAAAAGCGAATCGTACGTAGAGCTACGTGCGCGGCTACATGTCTCTTGAGCACGCATGCTTTCGTCTTCACCCTCTTTGTCGTATACTAAAGTGACTGCTAATTATGGTGACAGTAATTATGTGGACATTCCAGGGGCATTTCTGCCGTGGCCCTTGTCGTCGCCGTGAGGTACCGTGTAAAATCCAACGGCGGTAAAATCGTTGCCGCACGCCGTGTTGTATGTGCGAGCATAGCCTCCTATATACTTTCTGTGCCCGCGCAATCACTCCGGGAGCGCCGTTCAACCTCCTCTCCTGACCTCCTCGCAGGTCGCCCGCTAGGGGCGCTGCTACCCCAGAATAGTTCGCTAGCCGCCGTGCATGGTTAAAGGCGGGAAAAATTGCGTGTGCGCGTCTCCATTAGTGTCAAATCGAGACGATACCCATTTGTCTCGCTTGCCGACAGTTCACTGGCTTGCTGAGCGATCACCACCTTCCTGCAGCAGTCCACGGCTGGGGAAAAAAATGCATTCTGCCATCGATTGACGCGATGAGCTGCGGCAGGTATTAAAGGACTGTGGCTGTGAGACTGTCGGTGCCACATTGAGGACGTCTAGCAGCAGCGCAAATGAGAGCCTTCTGGCCGAAAAGAAGACATTGTGGTCACGAGTGAGTTGTGCTACTTTAAGTCGTTTGATAGGGCGCTTTGCGAGTTGATACCCAATAGTATGGCGTATCGTTGTGGACCTATATAGATGCAACTCGTACAGTAAGAGAAACGTCCCGGGCATCGCATTTCATGAAATTCCGAGCGATGAAGAACTTCCAGAGAAGTGGCTCCAAGTTTGAATGTGTCAAACGTGGAATGCGTCAGATACTTGCTGAGAGAGATGCACTTTGATTTGTTCTGACTAGAAAGCTCTCGTCTGACGCCGATGAATATTGTTTTGGGTGGTTGAGGAGGTCAGCTGGGAGCAGTAGCGCACCCAGGATCTCGGCCAGGGGGGGGGGGGGGGTGACAGTTTGCCAATACCATCTAAACAGCACTAATTTCGATTTCTTCACGGGAAATTGTCAAAAATGCGCTTTTTGCGAGTTTGCAGACGATTGCGCGTCTGACATCTTAGTTGCAGTACTCGAATGCGCAAGGAAAGAAAAGGGGTTAAACAAAAGGAGGGGGGGGGGGGGTTACAACTCCCGAATTTTCCCCGTCGGTGCGCCACTGGCTAGAAGCAACTATCAGACACACTCACGGGCAGTTTTGTGCGGAACAGAAAAGTCTCTGAAGACAGGCATTGCGTCAACATCGACAAACAGCAACGTGATGGACACGGAAGATAGCACATGCTCGTCGCTACGCAGGCAACTGAGCGTAAGTACTACGCCAGAACCATCCAAAATATTTCCCAAAGAGGCGACAGCAGCGCTGTTCAACCACATTACAAGGAGCAAAGAAACGTTTCGTTCGCCAGAATGTGCAGCACTAGCGATGGTTGGCGGATACCTATCGAGAGCCGTTAAGCTGTTAATGAGCGGGTGTCCTGCAAAGAATGCCTCAGTTTGTTGACAAAGCCAAGCCCTCGGCGCCATCAGATTCTCTGATTAGGCTTGAAGACAGAAGCCGTCTGCTGTATCGGTCAGACGAACTCGTAGTTCTGCTGAACTCTTTGCACAAATAGGTTGAAGTAGTGCTCGCTAAGCTAAGAAATTTTACGCTGCCGCTGAGGGAGACTGCCGTGAATACTGCTTAAGTTCTGCGAGAGCGTGAAGCCGTGAACTACGTAATTGTTCAGTGCCTGAGCATCACGAAAAGCTGTTTGAGATCATGGTCACAAAGTTCTTCCACCCTCAATTCACTAATTTTGCGCTGAAGATAACGGACAAGAACGACATCGCAAAAGTATTTTCACAGAAGCCCCTGTCACGAAATCTCCACAAACTTTAAATCCAAATGATGGCAATAAAAGTTTTTGTTGTGCAGTTATTAGAGCCGACATTATTTTTTTTTCACACTGACATACAAAGCATATGTAATATTAAGCAGAAGGAAAATGGCTTCATACTAGTACAGATAAGAGCTGTGGTTTTCCTTTTATCGTTCTTTTCTTTTGGAAGAAGCAATGCGCGGTGGCCTGTACGCTTCTGTGTCGGTGTTAAACGCCCGCAGATGTTGTAAAACAATAGAATCGGCACCGGTAATAAAAAAATAGCGTGATATATAGTTATGCTACAGCGCGCGCCGCCGTAGAGCGTCCTGTATTTCTATTCTGGGGTAGCACCGCCAACTAGTGGTGAGTGACGGCACTAGGCGCGACGACCGGTTTCCTGCGTTCTCGGCGCCGATGGGCAGGCATGAAGAATATAGGAGGCTATGGTGCGAGTGAAAGGGTGTGAGGGTGAGCCAGCGATCGCGGTTCACCTCGGGCAGGCGAGGGAGTGTAGCGGGAAGGAAGCACGCCATCGTCTGTAGCGCGTAGCGCCCAGCGCTCCGTGGGGGAGTGTAGGTAGGGGAAGCGAGTTCTACTGTGGGCGACCGCGAAAATACAGTGCGCGGTGGACTGAGTCCCGAACGCAGGTTGATTTCAAGACACAGTGGCCCGCGCTGGCGAGCGCGGTCGTCACATATCCAGTGACCAGGTAAGTCCGACACGCGGTGTCAGATATATAATGGCTCGACATTGTGTTTCAACCCGATTCTGTCAGCGCAGCAGCCCGATGCTCTACGTATTAGACGAAGGAGAACCCACTGATCCATGTTAGCATAAAGGAGTGCAAATGGCGACAAACGGACAAACAGACAGACACATACAAACATACTGCGTACCGGGCGAAGTTCCCAATGCATGCTAAGCACATTAAGGTGCACAGCCACTACCGCATGCGTTATCAATACTGCTAGCACTGCTACTGTTAAATACGAAGTCCGCTGAGATGCTTTCTCCTCTTTCAATTTAGAAATGTATGGTCACATGTTTGCGCACCGTTAACTACAAAAGCTTTCGGTAAACCAGGCGCAGAAGGAATATATATATATATAGAGCCTGTGTATCTGCCCTCAAATTGGGAGAGGCAGAGAAAATGATGTGCCCAAATGGCCACCACATCTTTCACCTTAGCTTAGGAATGTGGATTGAAGTCGTACAAGATTTGCATTTACTAATGCGGCAAGTAATGTTGCAAGGCAATTCAACTTTTTCTGGCTGGGGGAACTCTGAGATCCATTCGATTCCATTGTACGTGCTTTATATAAGTGCGAATAACCTACTGGAGATAAGGCATAGAAGTCTCCCATGGCGCTGGAGTTAACTTACGCTGCTATCGTTTTATGTCGGCTTTAGAAGGGACGTTGTTAGTATTGCGCAATAACTAATATTGAAGTACGAGAAGAGTCCGTCATGTCAGGAATTTCAAACAATGCTTGTTGCTTCAATATATGAGGGCATGAGCAGGTGAAGATTATTAAGACAAGGTATTTACCGTCAATAAATTGCCTACTTGTAGCAGGTATTACTGCATGCCTCTTTGACAAGTCTATAACAGTCGAGGAATCCCAACGGCTGCAGCCAGCCCAGGTGTTATGTTGTTGTTGTTGTTGTTGACCTCAGTGGTTGGGGCGCATACCCACAGTGGGGGATTGGCCATGACTCGGATGGTGAAATTATAGTATATTAGTAGTAAAAAACATTATTTCGAAAAACCGGCGGATGGCTGTGAGACCGTGCGTGGTCGCCACCTCCTCAGCGCGTTTGATGACCCGGAGCTGGGCGTCCAGGGTTGTAATCAATAACGTTCTGTCCCAGGCTTCACTCGACGGTGAATGTTCTGGGAGGGCTGGAGGGGGAGGGTCCTTGCTGCATCCCCAGATGATGTTGTCCATGGTGGCGGTCTGTCTCTTGCAGAGGGCGCATGTTGACTGTCAAAAGGGCTGGGTAGATGTGTCTATAGATGTGCGGGAAAGGTAATGAGTGTCGTCGCCAAGTTATTTGTTGAGCTTTGATTAGTTTCTGGTGCGGGGGTGGTTTGGTTTGCCTTGTTAGTTCGTAGTGCTGCGTGATGTCGTGAAAGGTTAGGAGTGGTTCGTCTGCATTTCCGTCGTGGGAATTACTTAAGCAATGGCTGCTCACGTGACTGTCCTCCTCTTTGCTGGCGGCATGGTTGATGGCAATGCCGCTTCATATACAAAATCGCTGTGTCTTTTATTTTTAGAGCATAGCGTAGAATCAGCACTCGTCTGTGCTTGGCCTCTTGTCCCTGTATTGTTCTCGTACTTGAATTCTGATAATTCTACGACTAGGCCAGAACACCTAATCTACTTAATATATCTACGAGTAAGGAGCTATTCAAAACTGCATTTAAGGTATGGTGCACGACAGATAGCTAATAACTGAATTTTGTTCGTAGAATCCCCGTGCTTACCAATGCTGTTTGATGTGGATTCCACAGCAGTCTTTCTTTAACCAGAGCATAGAATGAGCACACGGGAATGTCGATGGACGGGTATGGCGAATACACGACGCCATCCTCAATACGAGCCTTCATATTTTCACGGTGAAACAAGGAAGCACTGAAAAATATACAAAAAAATGTCCATCAGTAAAATATCCTTCAAGAAACATTTAACAAATCCTTTGGTTTGCATAAATTGACATCGGAATAGCAATAAAAATGCGACCCGGCGTTAGAAAGGCCTCCAACGATTCATTGTGCAAGCTTTTGTGTTTTCATAATACCCACCGTTATTCGAAGGCTAATTAAAGCGGTTAGGCATAGTCATTTGTTATAGCGACAAAGGAATGAATCATATATATACCGTTCGTAATTAGAAACCGCTTGTTCGCCATCGATGTCAGAGTGCCAAGAGGGGATATTCACACGTGGGAATCATCCCAGTTGTCAACCTGGGGAGTGCTCATCACGTGGCAACGACGTCACGGTTTGGGCAGATGGCCTGCCGCCGCTGTGTATCCCCGGGAAGAGGGGACATTAATTCTGTCCGCAATGAACAAACGATCCCCACTTGTCGGGGGAGGCAGAATTTCGTGTTCGTGTCTGGAAAACTTGACCAAGTTGCTGCTCTAGAGCGCGGCAACCGTATCGCAGTTGCCTCCGTGGTTGTGGTCGCGAAGGCGCGCTTCACGTGCACCACTGCGATGGCAAAATTAAGCTACGGCGCCACTTTATTAAGGCGACAGCCTTATAAGTATCATCGTTCAGTCGACTTTCAACATGCTTGAGCGAAAGCCGCGTCGTCGAAGAGAAATCGTACTCGATGACGACTTAGCACACCGACCCGGCCTCGTGTCCTGCCTCTATGTAAACGCTCGCGCAGGAATTCTGATGGTGCGCGGGTCAAGCAACAACGCTCATTTGGGTCACCGTCGTCATCGTGTTAGCTAGGTTAGAGTTAATTCAGGCACTCGAACCCACGACCTTCTCTGGGAGTGGAGCCTTTGAGCTTATGTGGAAGTCGAACCCACCACTCTTGGCGTTAAGGCGAAGTTATTTAAGCACAGTTAATATAGAGCTAAAGAAACCAGTCGAACCCATGAGCTTTGGTGGGAGTCGATCGAACCCGCAACCTTTGGTGTTAATTAGGGCGAAGTTAACTAAGGCATAGTTAATTACGGTAGCGTCAATTAAAGCACTCGAATCCGCAACCTCTGGTCGCAAAAAAACGAGTAATGAGAATGTTAGGTAATTTAATTATTCTCTCTTAAGCGCGCTGGCTTTCGCCTTCACCCCCTTTGTGGTATGCTAAAGTGACTGCCGTTTTTTACTTTTCGCTGATCGAATAATTCCCGCGCCTTTGCGACACTACACAAGGTCAATACGTGCTACATAAAAGTGTTTTTTCGAGCATGAAAGAAGCCCGCGAATACATGCAAAGTGCCTCGAGCGGCCCGTCGTGCGGCAATTCTGCGTGTATTCGCGTGATTCTTTCACACTCGGAAAAACACATTTATGTAGCACGTATTGAGCAACAGAAAGCTGTATCGGGAGTTTTTCATGTTGCTCTACAACTTTCTCATTGACACTTTGATAATTAGGACAGTGCTTGTCGACTTATATAATTAATTACAATTAATTAATTAAATCACAGTAACGAAAAAATTACTGGCGGCTACTCCACTGCACTGCAAACAATACGCACTAGGTTGGCTTCGCGTAACGACGTTCCTCTTTTTTTAAATCGTGCTGCGTGATAGCTGGGACACCCTGTATATTCCTTGTTAGCATTTCAATGCACGTTATGATTTACTGAAGATAATAAAACTGACGGCTATTCGGATAGCTGTATGAAGTGCATTTTATTAACTGTAGGCATTACAACATCCCACGGGAGACAAATATAGAGGAAAACACAGCATTCGAGGAAAATTATGCATAGTAAGAACAAGTTTTTGATATGATACATATCAATTAGCAATAATATAACGTATAAAGCACACATCACCAAGGGCAAGAGTCCAACGTATCGCACATTCAATAAAAAAAACGTGTACGAAATCAACACAATGCAGATGTACTGATAAAAGGAAGCGCGGACTACACTAACCACAGAACGATGCGTAGCCAACTCTAACAACAATCTCATTACTCGAGTGAACCATATAGAGAATCACTCTCCTTTACTTGAAAGGAACCAAATTTAAAACAAGAAATGTAATCCATTTCCGATAGTCTTTCTTTCAAAAATGGAACAGTCTAGCATGGCTGCCGCCTACAAGTTTTCGCAAATGGTTTTTACTCAATATGCGGCATTGCGAGAAGTTCATAGGTCATTCCACGTTTCAAAATTGGATGGAGCTGTAGTCTTCCTAAATAATTGACGACAGAAGTGAGCAAGTGAACACGCTGAAACGGCACGCATATAAAATTTGACTGCCTAACCGACATTATGCATCGCGCCCATTGACAATACCACGTTTAGGGTGTGTCAATGGTTTCCTCCTCGCCGGGAGAGGGAGAACATGCAGGCACGCTAGCGACAATGGACACGCCGCTTTCCAGTGGGGTCCGTGTCCACAAAACCTACCCAAACGCGTGTTGATTTGACGAGAGGTGACGATTGCGCTCGCCTGCGCAACTTGGTTGCAATCCCCGTGCTTCGCGTCGCCTTTGAATTAGTGGCGCGTCTGTGCCTACCTGCGCGCTGACCGATCTCAAAATCCCACAAGCAAGTGCATGCAAGCGCTGCTGCAACAAATGTGCATGCACACGGACACACACATGAAAGCTTTCATGCGTAAGCTTCCACGAAAAAGCACCGATGTACACACACGTAGTAAAAACGCTCGCCCACACACACACTCAAGCACAGACAAGCTAATTTTTCGTCATAAAATTTCCCACTATGCAGTATTTTCATGGCATTCACAACTTGAATCGAGTTGCTAAAGAAATAGGTAGCGCCACATTAACGGCACCTCCTCCGCTTCGTCTAACATGTAACGCGAAGTCCGAAACGTTCAGGCTAACCTGGTTCACGCAGCATCGCCCGCCATTCTCCAACAATAATATTCCTGCACGCTGGGACAAAAGCGTCCATAAGAGCGCAAGTATGCGCCACAACGGCGAATGCCGGTACCACTTGTCATCGTGCACAAGAAATCGTTTCACCATGTTTCACCTGAGGCAACTGATGCGAGGTTGGCTCCGCTACACGAGGGTCGTCAAGCGAGCATGAATGGCATTGCTGCTGCTCGGCCTAGAGGAGGTGTCGATGAATGTTAGCTCTACAAAAATGTGAAGTTTCACCCGAAAGTCGAAGCATCGATTGCGATAGCAAATTGGTAGAGAGCTATACGAAGCAAGGATAGTAGTTTAATTGGCCGCATAAAGTTGTAAACATTCGCTTACTAACTAAATAGGCAATGACAGTGTCACGCGCGCACATATAAACAAGATCATATCCCGCTCGATGTCCGCGGAAACTCTCTGTGAAAACGCCGAAGTAAGAGCGCCAGCAGCAGCGGGAGAATTTACCTTCGCGCTGTCTCTCGTCTCGCTTCAACCCGAACTACACGTCGAAAGCACAGCGCATACGATGCTACAGGCACTCGGCGCATGCACTTTGTCCCCATCGCAGATCGCTTTCAAAATGAGGCCCGTGCGGGCGCGCACTTCTCCCACATCGCAGATCGCTTTCAAGATACAGCGCCCGCGCGGCTGCGCTGTGAGCAGCAGCCCAGCTGCATCACATAGCTGGGAACCAGACTATGTGATGAATAATACATGTGGGTGGTTTGCCGTTGGGAATCCTGGCTGCCTGTTTGGCTTTCAATCCCGATGCGGATGCTCTAATTGTCTCTCGGCAGTCCGTGTACACCACAGTCCATTTTGGGTCAAGTAATGCGAGAGATATAGCAGCTTGTTCCGCCAGGTCGACCAAGGAGGTCTTAAGCGAAGCTGCCGCGAGTTCACCCCTTTCATTGACTGGTGCTACGGAAAACTTGTTGGCACTGGCGTGTCGCGCCGCAACAACAAAGGTGTCCGTTCCGGACAAGCTCTTTAAGAAAGTTCTAGCCCTCGCCAACCTTTGACCTTTATTGTGCTGTGGATGGACGTGTCTTGGAAAAGGGTCTACAATACAGGAATTCTTTGTTTGATTATCAAGTTGCAGTGGTCTCTCCCTGATTGAATCTATGACGGAGGCCTGCTGCATTCAGCAGTCTTCTGCCGGCTTTAGAGTTTGATAATCTAATAATTTGTGCTGATCGTTGCGCTTCAATTAGCTCCGAAGTGGTATTGTGTACTCCCAATTTCATGATTTTCTCTGTGCTAGCTCTGATTGGGACGCCGACAACCTTTTTGACACTTTTGCGAATGAGCATGTCTAATTATCTCTCCCCGTTTTGGTCCAATTGAAGGCCGCGACTATGTAAATGACATGGCTCAGAGGAAAGCATGGTGAGCCCTAAGGAGTATATCCTCACCTATGCCGCCTTTCTTGTTGGACACTCTCATAATAACTCTAAAAATGTTCTCCGTTATCGTGGTGAGATGGGCTATAGACTTCGCGTTGCAGCCCTTTGAGTCTAATGAAAGCCCTAGGATTTCGATAGAGTCTACTCCAGGAATGATATGCCCATCCCTGGTACGAATGCTAATGGGCACCTGATCGAGTGGGGTGAGTCCGCTAGCACCTCGTCAAGTCTGTCTGTACAGCAGGACTTCCGTTACCTCCGATCCTCCGGGACATCAGATTGTAATGTCATCAGCATATAATGCATGACCTACACAAGTAATTGTTGAAAGGCTTTCCGACAATTTGGGCATTGCTATGTGGAACAGAAGTGGTGAGGTAACCGCCTCTTGGGGAGTACCCCTTCTTCCCAGTGTGAAAGACTCCGAGTCTTCTTGCCTTAACTTTATGACCGCCGTCCTTCTCTCGAGGAAGGATTGAATGAAGAAGAAGAATTTAATTCATAAGTTTAAGGCCCATATCTCCTTAAGGATATAGTCATGTGTAATTGTATCGAATGACTTAGATAGATCCAGTGCGAGGACCCCTTTTACATCTTTGCTTTGAGAGTCGATGATCTGTGTTTTGAGCCCCCGCATGACATCCTTTGTGGAAAGCGAGGGCCTGAAACCCACCATAATCTACGGGAATAGCTCATTCCGCTCGATATCATGTTATGCACTGCATGCTCCGCTACTTTTCTAATGCAAGAAGTAAGGGAGATAGGGCGGAGGTACTCCAAGCTGGGCGATTTACCTCGCTTGGGGATTAGGGCCACTGTGGCGTTCTTCCAACTGTCGGGTACAACGCCCTCATCCCATACCGCGTTTATCTCCTTCACTAAGGCTTGAGCGGAATTGTCGTACGAATTTCTTAAGAGCCAGTTTGAGATTCCGCCGGGGCTTGGGGCAGACCTTTCGTTTAGATAATGTAGCACATCCCTGATCTCAGTTTCCGAGAACGGAGCGTCCAGCTCTGGGGCAGGCGCGCATTCATAACGAGGGGGGGGGGGGACCTTGAGCTTTGGCCAACTGGAAGGTATTTGTTGGCTAGTTTTTGAAATAGGGAGGGTTTGAAGTGGCTCCATTTGCCTCCTTTGCGCATTTTCCCGTCAAATGCCGAGCAGGCGTCCCTCCAATGATGTTTATTTAATTCGGAGCAATGCTCCTCAATGTGCCGATTGAGCTCCGCAATCTTTTTATTGCGATAGCAATTATATCGACACTTCAACCGGATTTCTGCCGTCGGCGTCGCCGTGAGGTTCCCTATAGATAAAATCTTCGCCGCGCGCCGTATGCCCGAGCGGAAGCGTGCGGGGACGCGCGCTATCACGGAGAGCGAACGCACTCAATCTCCCACGCGCAAGCAAGGAAGCGGGAAGCCAGCGCCGGAGGGAGCGGGGGGGGGGGGGGCGCACTTCTACTCTGCCAACAACCGCGCTCGTCGCTCTCTCGCACCGTCTCTTATCTCCACACGGCTCTGACCTTTGTGCGCCGTGCATTCGCCGCTCAGTTTCCGTTGAAGCGCTAGACCGCACGTACCTTCGCCGTTGCGGCGTATCCGCTTGGTGCCAGAGTTTTGACGGTCGTTGTCTTCAGTCATTCAGTGTGATCTATTCATGTTTGTTTGTACGCGCTCACACCACGCTTGTTCATTCAATTAGTAATAGTCGGGCCACATTTTCCAACGCACGCTACACATGCAATGCTGTCCGGATCGGCAGTGCAGCCCTACAGGTGTGTCCCTTCGCACGCGCGGCCCACGGGAAGCGCTTCTCATCAACACCACCGTTTCACACGCGCCTTCTCGTGGTCATCGAGTCTCTCTTCATGTCGGTGTACTTACGCCGCAGCACACCTGCTTACTTCATCAGCTCATGTTCACTACAATTCATATTGCTACCAAAGCCGCTCACCTTACTTCGTATGACATTGCTGGTTTGCTATCGCATTCATTGCTTCGCGCTTAGGGCGAAAATGTGACATTTTTTCGTAGCCTCCGATTACAGTCTGTGTTTCCATCTCTCGAGGAGAGAGCGTTTGGCTTCTAGGAGGTGCGCTAACCTTGCATCCATCCCTGGGCTATCCAAACCTGTGATTATTTCCTTGGTGGCCTTCTCGACATCCTTTTGAATCTCTAAAAAAAGTTCACTAAAGGTGCCGTATACTAGCTCATCTTCACCTCTTATTTTCCGAAAGAGGTCCCAGCCTGTGTATTTGTAGGTTTTGGGGGGGTCAGCAACCAAAAAAGGGTCAGCCAGAGCCCGGGAGCTCCTACGCGGACACCGAAAGGCGCAGACCACACCGATAGTGAAACTGCTATCCATGGCTAACACTACAAACAACAGAAAGACCGGATACATTGGCAATTTGGCAATGGAATTGCTGCACGCTACGCAAGAAGTTGGCTAACTTCCCGCACTGTGTGGAATCGGTGCCAATCCCTCCAGACGTTATCTGTATTCAGGAGGCAGGAAAACACAAGCAAAAACTCACAGGATATGAGCTTTATATTCAGCCGGATCACCCTCAAGTGGCCACCTTTGCCACGAAGGATGTGGCCATTAGCGTGCATTATTTTTGGGTGGAAGCTATCCAGCATCACATAATCACGGTTTGGCCGCAGAAAAGATGCAAACCGAAAACAATTATTGTTAACATTTATAGCCCTCCCAGAGAGAAATAGGCGGATTTCGAAAACTTGGTGGCCACCGCGATGCGGCTCGCTCAAGGTAGGGACAAAGTCATATTGTTAGGAGACTTTAACGCCCGTCACTCAAACTGGGGATACAGTAGAGACAATCCCAAGGGCATCTTGTTAGCGGACCTCGTAGAGCACTACAGGAGTTTTCCAACTAACCCAACCGGATCTCCTCACGCACATCGGAAGCAGCTTGTAGAAGGACACCTCCCGGACCTCACGTTCACCAACAACGAAAGTGAGACGCGATGAACGAACCTAGGTGAGAACCTAGGATGCGACCCCTATATTTTAAGCATATCGGTTAATGCAGCCAAGATTCGAAGAGCTATTGGCAAGACGAGGCTATCCGACTGGACCAAACTCCGCGAAAAACAAACAAAAAAATGACCGGGAGCATGACAGACATGGGAGACTGGGCTGAGCGGATCAGAGTTATCCACGTGGGGGTCACGAAAACGATTGAAATGACCATAGGCGTAAATTTTTCATTTCACCGGGGCGGGGCGCTGGGGCCTGACCAGGTTTCTGAAACCTACTCATATATATATATATTGTCACGTAGTAGTGACGGTAGAGAAAACAGTCACAAAACTGTGTATGACGAAACTGGTTGTTTATTGGGCGAACCTGTGCCCACAAAAGCAAGCTACACTCAAAGCACAACGATAGCGGCGAACACAGTCGGCGATCGTCGAAAATCTGATCAGCGGCGAAACGCGTCGGCTTTTATACCTGAGTCATCGAAGGTTCCAGATTAATCCCTGATGCCCGCGTGTCTTCCAGAAAGTTCTAGACAATTCGCGTCGCTCATACAATCAGATTACATGGGCGTCGGTGACCACAGACGACGGATAGAAGCATTGATAACGTCCGAGAAGCTTCCAATGCAGGCGCGTCCTGCGCCGAGCGATAACGTTTAACATTTGTCAGCCAATGTTGAAAGCGGCTACCGGTGAAAGATAAACATGTGTACGTGTCAATACCCTCCCCTTAAAAAGCATCGTCCCGATGCTACAAACAAACACGAAAGCGAAAACAAAACCATGCGTAATAAACAAAATAACAAAAAACAATAACAAAGTAACAAAGTACCTAAGTTTGTCAGCGGGCGTAGAAAGGCTTAAGACGCACCACGTGGATGACTTCAGGTCGTGCCCGGCGCCGCTGTGATTGCGAAATGCCGTCTGGCACGACCTCATAGTCCAGTGCGCCAATACGTCGGGTGATCTTATATGGTCCGAAATAGCGACGTAACAGCTTCTCGCTAAGTCCTCGTCGGCGTATCGGAGTCCAGACCCAAACACGGTCCCCGGGCTGGTACTCGACGTAGCGTCGTCGAAGGTTGTAGTGTCGGCTGTCGGTCCTCTGCTGGTTCTTGATGCGCAGGCGGGCGAGCTGTCGACCTTCTTCGGCACGCTGCAAATAGGTGGCAACGTCGAGATTTTCTTCGTCGGTGACGTCCGGTAGCATGGCGTCAAGCGTCGTTGCCGGGTTCCTTCCGTAGACCAGGTTGAACGGCGCCATGTGCGTCGTTTCTTGCACGGCCGTGTTGTATGCGAAGGTCACGTACGGAAGGATGGCATCCCACGTCTTGTGTTCGACGTCGACGTACATTGCCAGCATGTCGGCGATGGTCTTATTTAGGCGCTCGGTGAGGCCATTCGTCTGCGGGTGGTAGGCGGTGGTCCGGCGATGGCTTGTGTGGCTGTATCGCAGGATGGCTTGAGTTAGTTCTGCCGTAAAGGCAGTACCTCTGTCGGTGATGAGGACTTCTGGGGCACCGTGACGCAGGAGGATGTTCTCAACGAAGAATCGGGCTACCTCGGCAGCACTGCCTTTGGGCAAGGCTTTTGTTTCGGCGTAGCGGGTGAGGTAGTCCGTAGCTACGACGATCCATTTATTCCCGGACGTCGACGTCGGAAAAGGCCCCAGTAAGTCCATCCCAATCTGCTGGAACGGTCGGCGAGGTGGCTCGATCGGCTGTAGAAGTCCGGCTGGCCTTGTCGGCGGTGTTTTGCGTCGCTGACAGTCTCGGCATGTCCTTACGTAATGGGCGACGTCGGCAGAGAGGCGAGGCCAGTAGTATTTTTCTTGTATCCTTGCGAGCGTGCGGGAAAAACCGAGGTGTCCAGCCGTTGGGTCGTCATGGAGAGCTTGCAGAACCTCTGGACGCAATGCTGAGGGTACCACGAGGAGGTAGTTGGCTCGGAGAGGCGAGAAGTTCTTCTTTAGGAGAATGTCGTTTTGCAAGAAAAACGACGCCAATCCTCGCCTGAACACCTTCGGCACAGTGACGGTCTTGCCTTCCAGGTAATCTACAAGGTTCCTTAGTTCCGGGTCGGCTCGCTGTTGTTCGGCGAATTCGTCGGCACTGATGGGTCCCAAGAAAGTGTCGTCATCCTGGTCATCCTGTGGCGGCGGTTCGACGGGGGCGCGAGACAAGCAGTCGGCGTCAGAGTGCTTTCGCCCGGACTTGTAAACGACGGTGATGTCGAATTCTTGAAGTCTCAGACTCCATCGTGCGAGGCGACCTGAAGGATCCTTCAAGTTAGCTAGCCAACACAAGGCGTGGTGGTCGCTCACAACTTTAAAGGGCCTGCCATAGAGGTAGGGGCGAAACTTTGATGTAGCCCAGATGATGGCGAGGCACTCCTTTTCTGTTGTGGAATAATTTGCTTCCGCCTTCGATAGCGACCGGCTAGCGTAACTTACAACCCTTTCTAGTCCATCAGTCCTCTGCACAAGCACGGCGCCGAGTCCTACGCCGCTTGCGTCGGTGTGGACTTCGGTATCGGCATTTTCGTCGAAATGCGCAAGGATGGGCGGCGATTGTAGGCGTCGCTTCAGTTCTTCAAATGCTTCGATTTGCGGCATCTCCCACTTGAACTCGACGTCGGCCTTCGTGAGGTACGTCAGTGGCTCGGCGATCCGTGAAAAATCCTTGACGAAGCGCCTGTAATAGGCGCACAGTCCCAGAAATCTACGCACTGCCTTCTTGTCAGCGGGCAGAGGAAAGTTGGAGATGGCCGCAGTTTTCTGAGGGTCGGGGCGCACTCCAGACTTGTTGATGACGTGGCCCAAAAACAAGAGCTCCTCATATGCGAAGCGGCACTTTTCTGGCTTTAACGTGAGTCCGGAGGTTTTGATTGCTTGAAGAACTGTTTCAAGGCGCCGCAGGTGTTCTTCGAAGCTTGAGGCAAACACAACGACGTCGTCCAAATAGACGAGGCAAGTCTGCCACTTCAAGCCTGCCAGTACTGTATCCATGACGCGTTGGAAAGTCGCAGGTGCCGAGCAAAGACCAAACGGCATGACCTTGAACTCGAACAGTCCGTCTGGTGTTATAAAGGCCGTCTTCTCCCGGTCCCTCTCGTCGACTTCGATTTGCCAGTAGCCGGTTTTGAGGTCCATCGACGAAAAATACTTTGCGTTGTATAGTCGATCCAAGGCGTCGTCAATGCGTGGAAGGGGGTATACGTCCTTCTTCGTGACCTTGTTGAGGCGACGATAATCGACGCAGAAACGTAGGGTTCCATCCTTCTTCTTCACTAACACCACGGGGGACGCCCACGGACTCTTGGACGGCTGGATGATGTCGTCGCGTAGCATTTCGTCGACTTGTTGCCTTATGGCCTCGCGTTCGCGTGCCGAAACTCGGTACGGGCTCTGACGCAGTGGGCGGACATTTTCGTCGGTTATGATTCGGTGCTTGGCGACAGGGGTTTGTCGAACTTTTGACGACGACGAGAAGCAATCCTTGTATTGCAGGAGCAGAGCTTTTAGTTGTTCTTTCTTATGCCTGGGAAGGTTCTGATTAACGTTGAAAGTTGCTTCAGGTATTATAGTCGTCGTTGCGGGTGCACTGGAATCCGTGAAGGCGAAAGCACTGCTGGCTTGTACTATTTCGTCGATGTAGGCAACCGTGGTGCCTTTGTTAATGTGCTTGTATTCGGGGCTGAAGTTCGTGAGCATCACCGTTGCTTTCCCTGCACGTAGCTCAGCTATGCCTCTAGCGACGCAAATTTCACGGTACAGCAGTAAGTGATGATCGCCCTCGATGACGCCCTCCATGTCTGCAGGCACTTCCGTACCGACGGAAATCATTACGCTGGAGTGAGGCGGAACGGTGACTTGTTCTTCAAGCACATTCAAGGCATGGTAACTGATGCATGTATCCGGCGGTATCGCTTTGTGTGTTGAAAGCGTTATCGACTTGGACCTTAAGTCGATGACTGCACCATGTTGGTGTAGAAAGTCCATGCCTAGGATGACGTCCCTGGAGCAGTGCTGCAGGATTACGAAGCTCGCCGGGTAAGTGCGGTTGTTTACCGTGACTCGCGCTGTGCAGATTCCAGCCGGCGTTATTAGGTGACCTCCCGCTGTCCGTATATCGGGTCCTTGCCAGGCCGTCTGCACCTTCTTTAACTTGGCGGCGAACGCGCCACTGAAAACTGAATAGTCGGCGCCAGTGTCGACGAGAGCGGTGACGTTATGACCATCGATGAGCACGTCTAGATCGGTAGACCGGCGTCTGGCGTTGCGGTTAATTCGTGGCGTCGGATCACGGCTGCGTCGGCTTGCTCTGCTGCTGCTACGTCGCGTCGGAAGGTCTTCGTTCGGCGGCGATGTGCTGTCAAGGCTGTTGCTAGGCGGCGTGCTGATATCTCGTCGTGATGATTCGCGAATCGTCGTCGTCGTCGGCGGCGGAGGATCTTCGGCATTGCGTCGTACAGCAACCGCACCTCCATCGGTTGCTGCTTTTAGTTTCCCGGGTATGGGCTGGGAGATCGGCCCCGGGTTGGGCCGGCATACAGGCGGCGATGCGGCGAGATGTAGCGGCCTGGTGACGGCGAGCGTGAGGGCCGTCGTGGTTGCCACTGGGCTCCGGCAAGGTAGTCGGCGATGTCACGTGGTCGCTCGCCAAGCTGTGGACGTGGCGCGTTGACGGCGAACCCTCGTAGGCCCATCTCGCGGTATGGGCATCGGCGGTAGACATGGCCGGCTTCCCCGCAGTGATAGCAGAGCGGGCGGTGGTCGGGGGCGCGCCAAATGTCCGTCTTCCGCTGGGAGCTGCGCTGGGCGACGGGCGGGCGTGCTGGCGGCGGCGGCGGTGGACGACGGAACTGCGGCGTTACGGGGCCCTGGCGCGAGCGCGGAGGGGGGCCTTGACGACGGGCGACGGCGGCGTAGGTCATCGCTTGCGGCTGTGGTTGAGGCGATACCGGAACTTCTGGCACTTCTAGTGATCGCTGAACCTCTTCTTTAACTATGTCAGCGATTGAAGTCACCTGAGGATGCGATCTTGGGAATAATTTCTGTAGTTCTTCCCGTACAACCGCTCTGATCGTCTCGTGCAGGTCGTCGGCGCCTAGAGCTTGAGCTTCGGCGTAGTTTGTCAGTGCACGGCGGTTGTATTGCCTGGCTCGCATTTCAAGGGTCTTCTCGATGGTTGTGGCCTCCGAAACAAATTCTGCCACAGTCTTGGGCGGGTTGCGCATCAATCCAGTGAATAGATGCTCTTTGACGCCCCGCATCAAGAACCGAACTTTCTTTTCCTCTGACATATCGGGGTCGGCGTGGCGGAAGAGGCGAGTCATCTCCTCCGTGAAGATTGCGATGTTCTCGTTCGGCAATTGCACTCTGGTTTCTAATAAAACTTCGGCCCTTTCTTTTCGCACGACATTCGTGAAAGTCCTCATGAAGTTCTCACGAAATAGGTCCCACGTCACCAGGGTGGTCTCTCTGTTCTCAAACCAGGTCCGAGCAGCATCATCTAATGAAAAATACACATGGCGCAGCTTGTCGTCGTCGCTCCATTTGTTGAACGTCGCGGTCCTCTCGTATGTCTCCAGCCAGGTTTCAGGGTCTTCAGCCGATGATCCACGAAAAGTCGGTGGCTCCCGAGGTTGCTGCAGCAGGATGGGGGACGCTGGTGCTGCCATTTTGGTCGTTGACTTGGCCTTGATTGCAGTGGTCTTTTCGGGAAGAAGTCCGAACTCCGGCACAAGTCCTTGCTGCCTACGGCTAGCTCGCTGGTCCTTGGCGACGTTGGTCTCGTTCTCCGGTTTCGGGCTTGGGTCGCGGCTTTGCGGGGGCGTTCGGTGCATGAACGAACTAGCACCTCCACCAGATGTCACGTAGTAGTGACGGTAGAGAAAACAGTCACAAAACTGTGTATGACGAAACTGGTTGTTTATTGGGCGAACCTGTGCCCACAAAAGCAAGCTACACTCAAAGCACAACGATAGCGGCGAACACAGTCGGCGATCGTCGAAAATCTGATCAGCGGCGAAACGCGTCGGCTTTTATACCTGAGTCATCGAAGGTTCCAGATTAATCCCTGATGCCCGCGTGTCTTCCAGAAAGTTCTAGACAATTCGCGTCGCTCATACAATCAGATTACATGGGCGTCGGTGACCACAGACGACGGATAGAAGCATTGATAACGTCCGAGAAGCTTCCAATGCAGGCGCGTCCTGCGCCGAGCGATAACGTTTAACATTTGTCAGCCAATGTTGAAAGCGGCTACCGGTGAAAGATAAACATGTGTACGTGTCAATATATATATATATATATATATATATATATATATATATACATACAGGGTGTTTCAGCGAACACATTGAAAATATATGCAAGCTTGCCTGTGGCAGATAGCCCGATTCTAGTCATTTAGCTGGTCTACTCGAAGAGGAGGACATTACTTGCACAAAAATTGAAATGCATAATCGACTGATCAACAAAATTCGCTAATTAAATTTCTAACTAATCACGTGACGGCCCGGGCCCTATTGCAATTTACAAATTGTGGCCATGGAGTACGCAAGGTGGGTCCACTGGGAAATAATTCTCAGGATGACACCAGTTTCGAGATAATAATTCCCGATCTTTGCGGAGAAATGCATTGGCGTCCCAGTTAATGTTTTGCTTCAATGCAGAAAGCGACGTTTTGTTGAGAAACTTACTGAAACGCCAATGCATTTCTCCGCAAAGTTCGGGAACTAGTATCTTCATACTGGTGTCTTCCCGAGAATTCGTTCCAAGTGAATCCGCCTTGCGACCACCACGGCTACAATGTGTAAATTGCAATATGGGCCATCAGGTAAGTAGGTAAAAACCTAATTAGTAAATTTCTGTTAATTATTTGATTATGCATTTCAATTTTTATTCAAGTAATATCCGCCTCTTCAAGTAGACCAGCTCATGAACTAAAATTGTGCTACACGGGTGTTTTCGCATTTCGCCCCCATCGAAATGCGGCCGCCGTGGCCGGGATTCGATCCCGCGATCACGTGCTCAGCTAAAATTGTGCTATCTGCCACAGGCAACCCTATGACGTTTCGTATGACGTCAACGGCGATGAAATCGTCGCCGCGCTCCGGACTCTGTATGTGCAAGTGAAAGGGCGCGAGGGACGCGCGCTTTCACGGGGAGCGAACGCACGTCGGAGAGCAAACGCGCGTTCTGCGCCGTGCTCCCTGAAGGGCTGCAGAATTAGGCGTCTCTTTCCTCCTTTCCATATATAGAGAGCAAACGCAACTTTTTCCGTCGCGCGAAAGGCTGTGGGGGGACGGGAGGGAGGGGAGGCGACGTTTAGCTGCGGCACCAAATACGTATTTATATAAAAACGCCGCACGCGTTCGGTGCGAACGCGGGCAAAACGCCGACGGCGTCGACAACAGTTCTGCGCGTTGCTGGTGCTGCTGCATGTCCAAGTTTAAACAGCTGATAAAACTACTATCCTTACTCCGTATAGCTCTCTACCAATTTGCTATCGCAATTGGTGCCTCGCCTTTCGGGTGAAACTGCGACACATTTTTTATTTCTTAATTTCTCTCGTTCTATGTATGTTTCCCTCTATTTCTCTCTCCGCATCTCCCCTCCTCCTATGATCTGCTTTCACTACTCATCAACGCTCGGCACGGTTCAACCTCCGCCTAAAACAGCTCCGCTGTTAATAAATAAAATATTTCCTCAGGAGATCCCAGTGTTTTGCAAAAGGGGGGCGGACCTCTTATGACTACATTAATAGAGTTATTATACAAAACCAGCAAAGCACGGACATGTGAAAAATGTCAATATTTATGTAAGTTGATTATCTAAAACAAAAAATTAGATATAAATGTTAATGGTATCGTTTATGACATCCTACCCTGCAGCTCGAACATCATCACTAAAGGCATTTTGACTGCATGAATTTGTCTTTATAACACGTAGTAGCTAAAGCCCTCAGATGCGTCATCCAGGCTTGTTTTTTTCAGCCATATTCACCAAACCAGTACCTACACCTTAATAAATTTTGGTCAATGCAAGTTCAAATCTCTGAAAGGATGAATTAACGTTATCCCCGTCTTTTTGTGTTCTGACAGGATTCCAAAAACAACGTGAACACTGATCCTACAAACAAAAGCAGTAGAAGTGCTAACAAAGATATTGTCGAATAAAACAGTATCCGTATTCCAGACGTATTCTAGCATACCATCGTGTGTAGGCACCAGAAGGTATGCAGTAGTAAATACTTGAAAATAGGCTGCTTCTGCTGTGGTTCTAGCTTCAGCTTAAGATAACTTATGAAGACTAGAACACTGAATTTCGTCGATTCGATGTGGATGACAGTGGGCTTCCATGGGGCTTGCAGAAAGTAAGCAACTGACCGACGAACAAAGCAAAGGGTAGTTGCGTGCCTTGTAGGATCCGACAATAGACCAAATAGTGGTGCAGACCGTCACAATGGCGATGCTGCAAAATACAGTATAGACCGCATTATTACCATTAGTTCAGAACAGCTGAGGTCGACGATCAAAATTCTGGTATACTTCTTAATGTACACTTGCTCATGCTAAAGTAGCTTCGGCATACCACTAAATACTTAAGTGCTGCCTACAAATGCTACCAAATGGCTTCATTACAAACCGTATCAACGCAATGTGCTTCCATGGAAAAATGGATCACTCACGCATATTTTCTGTCCTATTGTAGCTTTCCGCAGCACTGATTCTTGAAGATAAACAAAGATGCCCATCGGGCGTTCCATCAGTTGACTCCTTTGAAGTCAATCCGGTTTGGTCTCAGTACATACACGGAAAATATCGCCCATAATAACCGCGATTAACAACCGCAACCTGAACCCCAATTTAGGCAGCTTGAAGCAAAGAGCAGAAGACAAATTTTGTTGTGCAAAACATTGTTGTTGTTACTCAGTCATGCGTCATGCTTTCAGCTGTTGGGGTGCGATTGTTGCCAGACCTCAAACACAGCTCCCGCTTGATCTATCAGGGCGAACGCTAACAGTAGCAACGCTGGCGAGCTAAAGTTCTGCATTGCGCCATGTTATCTTTTGTTAAGGATGAGAAATTAACGGAAACACACATCTGCCTTAAATAATTGGGCTTTTGCTAAGCACATTTAAGAATAGTCTCGATATAAGACGCTTTTCTCGGTCGGTGCACCTCACTCGAGTCGAGGGTGCATTTTCAAGGCGTTCCTCGGCAGAGGAAACGTCGAGTAGTGTGCAGGACATGCAACGGCGCCTTGAGTGAAGCAAGGCCCGTTGCCTCGACTTGGCTGAGTCGAGGAGAAGCGCTGAGTGAAGGCGTGTTTAAGAATACGAGGGCAAGTTGAGGAAACAGTCACCTACACGACCCATCAAAAGGACGGAAAGCCAGTCTCGTAGCTTGTCTCTCAAGCCACTGCAGGCGTTCAATGTGCGTAAAACTTTGAGGACGCTCAAGTTTCGCCTTTAAGAGCGGAACGCGGTAGCATTCAAAGATTTCTGACTGCTTCTCACGCTTCTCGGCAGCTGCAGCTTATGTAACAGTAATGTTTACCGGTAAACGCTTACGACGAACACTATGCACGAAGGCAAGCTTTCTGGAAGGAACGCGGCCTCTTGCGTGGGCCGATCCCGGCGGTTGTCCACAGCAGCGCCAAAAAAAATTGCATGATTTCCAGGTTTCCGTTATTGTTCCGCACTTTTAATATTTCAGTCTCACAAGATTTAACATAACAGGCATTATAACAGGCAGGCAGAAACTTTATTGATAGAATGATGTGGCAGTATAACCCGCATATACAAGACCGTCATATAGCAAGACGTAGTAAATACATATATCTAAATATATACGGTACTTTTCGCTCACGGAAAACGATGCCGAATCCGGATTCTCGGCGACAAGGGGCCATTAACGCCGTCGCGTTAAAATAAGTACTGGCCCACGACGATGCACAGTACGAAAGATGGCTATGAAATAAGCAAAATACAATGATCGTACCTAGTGAGGTGGAAACTAAGTTCTTGTCTTGGTGATAATGTGGATGCCAAATGCCATCTTTTTCACAAATGGAGCGTATCCATGAAATTTTAGTTCAGTATCTAAGATGACGCAAAAAACGTGCTTCGTTCGAAATCTATGATGTAATCGCCATTGTGAACATGAGCTCGAAGGTCGAATAAAATTCGTGGGGAATGGGACACCATAAATGTGGTTTTAGTGGGATAAATGTCAACATGATTATTTTGGCACGATAAAGTAATATTGTTTAAGTCAGTGTTAAGGTTTGACTGCAGCGTGGCAATTGTTTTACCGGATGTAAAGATGGTGGTGTCTTCAGCACAAAGTATGCACTTGGTCTTACAAGATTTGTTCAATAATAAACATAAAAATAAAAGTCGGTTAAACATTCTCCCCATGGGACTCCTACGTTATTTACCTTGGATGACGAGAGATGGCCGTCAACCTGCACCATTTGAAGGCAGTTACTCAAGTAGTTTTAATAAAGTACAGGGGAGGACCAAATATACCGAACGATTCAAGTTTATACAATTTGTATGAGATGGTTAATGGTGTCGAGGGCCTTCGTCAGATCGACAAATAACTTGCTTAATTTCTTCAAATAAAGTAATGAGTGCCAGTTCAGTTGAATATCCTCTGCGAAATCCGAATTTCAGAGGAGACAGAAGGTTAAATTTCTTCAACTAGCGTATTATTCGAGTCGGAAATAGCTTTTCAATCACTTACCAAAGAAGGATACAAATTGGCCCTACTGCAGTCTGATCACCTTTCTTGAAAGCAGGAACTACTCTATCAGCTTTAGGACAGTTCGGAAACACCCTTGCAGCGACCAATTTGTTAATGCTTAGTTCCAAAACTGAGGATATTTCATTCCAAATTAGTTATACTTTACCAGGATCAATATGGTCTAAGCCAGCGCTTGTACTCTTCAGAGATGTGATGACCTGATGAACTTCGTGTGCAGTCGTCGAATGCACATAAAAGGAATGATTACACCGAGATATAGCAGGTAAAGGGCATACCAGCTGCTGCGTGTCTATCCGTAGATGCGCAAAAATACAAACAGGAAACCGATGCCGACCAATGTGAAAAAAGTGAACCTTTGTCGCCGTCTGTTTCCTGTTCTCGCCATGATTATTCCCAACCAGACCGGATTTCGTCTGATCCTTGACTTCATGCTCAATTAATACATTAGCTATTTTATCAGGATGAGTACACATTTCGTCGCCTTGCTTTATTTCTATTGTGGTCTCTGAGCAATAATTTTTGTTCAAACGCTCTAATGCTTTTCCAGCAGCGCGTCGTGTTGCTTGTGCTTTTTTTACGGTAAGATCCTGGTAATATTTGCGCTTAGCACGTGTTAATAAAGAAGATAACGTTGCAGAGTACTTCTGAAAGGGGACTTAATGTAAGGTTAAAAGGCTGCGGCTAATTTCTTATGAAAGTTATTCTTTTTGTTAATGTACTTGAACACTGACTTAATCGATGGATTTTTTGGTGAACGAAATCACTTCGTCACAGCAGTGTAAGTGGTACAGTTTTCTATACTCGAAGCTGTTGTTTCCAAGAAAGACCCAAAAGCCTTTTCTGCGCAATGCTCCTTAAATACCGATGTCCAGTCTATTGCATGAATTAACTGCAGGGGGGGCGGGGCGTTGGGGCCTGACCAGGTTTCTGAAACCTACTCATATATATAAAGGGTGTTTCAGCGAACACTTTGAAAATATATGTAAGCTTGCCTGTGGCAGATAGCCCGATTCTAGTCATTTAGCTGGTCTACTCGAAGAGGAGGACATTACTTGCACAAAAATTGCAATGCATAATCGACTAATCAACAAAATTCGCTAATTAAATTTCTAACTAATTACCTGATGGCCCCTATTGCAATTTACAAATTGTGGCCGTGGAGTTCGCAAGGTGGATCCACTGCGAAATAATTCTCAGGATGACACCAGTTTCGAGATAATAATTCCCGATCTTTGCGGAGAAATGCATTGGCGTCCCAGTTAATATTTTGCTTCAATGCAGAAAGCGACGTTTTGTTGAGAAACTTACTGAAACGCCAATGCATTTCTCCGCAAAGTTCGGGAACTAGTATATTCATACTGGTGTCTTCCCGAGAATTCGTTCCAAGTGAATCCGCCTTGCGACCACCACGGCTACAATGTGTAAATTGCAATATGGGCCATCAGGTAATTAGGTAAAAACCGAATTAGTAAATTTCTGTTAATTATTCGATTATGCATTTCAATTTTTGTGCAAGTAATATCCGCCTCTTCAAGTAGACCAGCTCATGAACTAAAATTGTGCTATTTATGGGGTTTTCCGTGCCAAAACCACGATCTGATTACGAGGCACGCCGTAGTGGGGGACTCCGGAAATTTGGACCACCTGGGGTTCTTTAACGTGCACCTACATCTAAGTACACGGGTGTTTTCGCATTTCGCGCCCATCGAAATGCGGCCGCCGTGGCCGGGATTCGATCCCGCGACCTCGTGCTCAGCTAAAATTGTGCTATCTGCCACAGGCAACCGTATGACGTTTCGTATGACGTCAACGGCGATGAAATCGTCGCCGCGCTCCGGACGCTGTATGTGCAAGTGAAAGGGCGCGAGGGACGCGCGCTTTCATGGGGAGCGAACGCACGTCGGAGAGCAAACGCGCGTTCTGCGCCGTGCTCCCTGAAGGGCTGCAGAATTAGGCGTCTCTTTCCACCTTTCCATATATAGAGAGCAAACGCAACTTTTTCCGTCGCGCGAAAGGCTGTGGGGGGACGGGAGGGAGGGGAGACGACGTTTAGCTGCGGCACCAAATACGTATTTATATAAAAACGCCGCGCGCGTTCGGTGCGAACGCGGGCAAAACGCCGACGGCGTCGACAACAGTTCTGCGCGTTGCTGGTGCTGCTGCATGTCCAAGTTTAAACAGCTGATAAAACTACTATCCTTACTCCGTATAGCTCTCTACCAATTTGCTATCGCAATTGGTGCCTCGCCTTTCGGGTGAAACTGCGACACATTTTTTATTTCTTAATTTCTCTCGTTCTATGTATATTTCCCTCTATTTCTCTCTCCGCATCTCCCCTCCTCCTATGATCTGCTTTCACTACTCATCAACGCTCGGCACGGTTCAACCTCCGCCTAAAACAGCTCCGCTGTTAATAAATAAAATATTTCCTCAGGAGATCCCAGTGTTTTGCAAAAGGGGGGCGGACCTCTTATGATTACATTAATAGAGTTATTATACAAAACCAGCAAAGCACGGACATGTGAAAAATATCAATATTTATGTAAGTTGATTATCTAAAACAAAAAATTAGATATAAATGTTAATGGTGTCGTTTATGACATCCTACCCTGCAGCTCGAACATCATAACTAAAAGCATTTTGACTGCATGAATTTGTCTTTATAACACGTAGTAGCTAAAGCCCTCGGATGCTTCATCCAGGCTTGTTTTTTTCAGCCATATTCACCAAACCAGTACCTACACCTTAATAATTTTTGGTCAATGCAAGTTCAAATCTCTGAAAGGATAAATTAACGTTATCCCCGTCTTTTTGTGTTCTGATAGGATTGCAAAAACAACGCGAACACTGATCCTACAAACACAAGCAGTAGTAATGCTAACAAAGATATTGTCGAATAAAACAGTATCCGTATTCCATACGTATTCTATCATAGCATCGGGTGTAGGCACCAGAAGGTATGCAGTAGTAAATACTTGAAAATAGGCTGCTTCTACTGTGGTTCTAGCTTCAGCTTAAGATAACTTATGAAGACTGGAACACTGAATTTCGTCGATTCGATGTGGATGACAGTGGGCTTCCATGGGGCTTGCAGAAAGTAAGCAACTGACCGAAGAACAAAGCAAAGGGTAGTAGCGTGCCTTGTAGGATCCGACAATAGACCAAATAGTGGTGCAGACCGTCACAATGGCGATGCTGCAAAATACAGTATAGAGCGCATTAGTACCATTAGTTCAGAACAGCTGAGGTCAACGATCAAAATTCTGGTATACTTCTTAATGTACACTTGCTCATGCTAAAGTAGCTTCGGCATACCACTAAATGCTTAAGTGCTGCCTACAAATGCTACCAAATGGCTTCATTACAAACCGTATCAACGCAATGTGCTTCCATGGAAAAATGGCTCACTCGCCCATGTTTTCTGTCCTGTTGTAGCTTTCCGCAGCACTCAGTCTTGAACATAAACAAAGATGCCCCTCGGGCGTTCCATCAGTTGACTCCTTTGAAGTCAATCCGCTTTGGTCTCAGTACATACACGGAAAATATCGCCTATAATAACCGCGATTAACAACCGCAACCTGACCCCCAATTTAGGCAGCTTGAAGCAAAGTGCAGAATACAAATTTTGTTGTGCGAAAGTATTGTTGTTGTTACTCAGTCATGCGTCATGCTTTCAGCTGTTGGGGTGCGATTGTTGCCAGACCTCAAACACAGCTCCCGCTTGATCTATCAGGGCGAACGCTAACAGTAGCAACGCTGGCGAGCTAAAGTTCTGCATTGCGCCATGTTATCGTTTGGTAAGGATGAGAAATTAACGGAAACACACATCTGCCTTAAATAATTGGGCTTTCGCTAAGCACATTTAAGAATAGTCTCGATATAAGACGCTTTTCTCGGTCGGTGCACCTCACTCGAGTCGAGGGCGCATTTTCAAGGCGTTCCTCGGCAGAGGAAACGTCGAGTAGTGTACAGGACATGCAACGGTGCCTTGAGTGAAGCAAGGCCCGTTGCCTCGACTTGGCTGAGTCGAGGAGAAGCACTGAGTGAAGGCGTGTTTAAGAATACGAGGGCAAGTTGAGGAAACAGTCACCTACAGGACCAATCAAATGGACGGAAAGCCAGTCTCGTAGCTTGTCTCTCAAGTCACTGCAGGCGTTCAATGTGCGTAAAACTTTGAGGACGCTCAAGTTTCGCCTTTAAGAGTGGAACGCGGTAGCATTCAAAGATTTCTGACTGCTTCTCACGCTTCTCGGCAGCTGCAGCTTATGTAACAGTAATGTTTACCGGTAAACGCTTACGACGAACACTATGCACGAAGGCAAGCTTTCTGGCAGGAACGCGGCCTCTTGCGTGGGCTGATCCCGGCGGTTGTCCACAGCAGCGCCAAAAAAAATTCATGATTTCCAGTTTTCGGTTATTGTTCCGCACTTTTAATATTTCAGTCTCACAAGATTTACCATAACAGGCATTATAACAGGCAGGCAGAAACTTTATTGATAGAATGATGTGGCAGTATAACCCGCATATACAAGACCGTCATATAGCAAGACGTAGCAAATACATATATCTAAATATATATGGTACTTTCGCTCACGGAAAACGATGCCGAATCCGGATTCTCGGCGACAAGGGGCCATTAACGCCGTCGCGTTAAAATAACTAATGGCCCACGACGATGCACAGTACGAAAGATGGCTATGAAATAAGCAAAATACAATGATCGTACCTAGTGAGGTGGAAACTAAGTTCTTGTCTTGGTGATAATGTGGATGCCAAATGCCATCTTTTTCACAAATTCAGCGTATCCATGAAATTTTAGTTCAGTATCTAAGATGACGCAAAAAACGTGCTTCGTTCGAAATCTATGATGTAATCGCCATTGTGAACATCAGGTCGAAGGTCGAATGAAATTCGTGGGGAATGGGACACCATAAATGTGGTTTTAGTGGAATAAATGTCAACATGATTATTTTGGCACGATAAAGTAATATTGTTTAGGTCAGTGTTAAGGTTTGACTGCAGCGTGGCAATTGATTTACCGGATGTAAAGATGGTGTTGTCTTCAGCACAAAGTATGCACTTGGTCTTACAAGATTTGGTCAATAATAAACATAAAAAATAAAAGTCGGTTAAACATTCTCCCCATGGGACTCCTACGTTATTTACCTTGGATGACGAGAGATGGCCGTCAACCTGCACCATTTGAAGGCAGTTACTCAAGTAGTTTTAATAAAGTACAGGGGAGGACCAAATATACCGAACGATTCAAGTTTATACAATTTGTATGAGATGGTTAATGGTGTCGAGGGCCTTCGTCAGATCGACACATAACTTGCTTAATTTCTTGAAATAAAGTAATTAGTGCCAGTTCAGTTGAATATCCTCTGCGAAATCTGAATTTCAGAGGAGAGAGAAGGTTAAATTTCTTCAACTAGCGTAATTATCGAGTGGGAAATAGCTTTTGAATCACTTACCAAAGAAGGATACAAATTGGCCTGTAATTCCCTACTGCAGTCTGATCACCTTTCTTGAAAGCAGGAACTATTCTATCAGCTTTAGGACAGTTCGGAAACACCCCTGCAGCGACCAATTTGTTAATGCTTAGTTCCAAAACTGAGGATATTTCATTCCAAATTAGTTTTACTTTACCAGGATCAATATGGTCTAAGCCAGCGCTTGTACTCTTCAGAGATGTGATGACCTGATGAACTTCGTGTGCAGTCGTCGAATGCACATAAAAGGAATGATTACACCGAGATATAGCAGGTAAAGGGCATACCAGCTGCTGCGTGTCTATCCGTAGATGCGCAAAAATACAAACAGGAAACCGATGCCGACCAATGTGAAAAAAGTGAACCTTTGTCGCCGTCTGTTTCCTGTTTTCGCCATGATTATTCCCAACCAGACCGGATTTCGTCTGATCCTTGACTTCATGCTCAATTAATACATTAGCTATTTTATCAGAATGAGTACACATTTCGTCGCCTTTTAAATACCGATGTCCAGTCTATTGCATGAATTAACTGCAGGGGGGGCGTTGGGACCTGACCAGGTTTCTGAAACCTACTCATATATGTATATATATATATATCTATATATATACAGGTTGTTTCAGCGAACACTTTGAAAATATATGTAAGCTTGCCTGTGGCAGATAGCCCGATTCTAGTCATTTAGCTTGTCTACTCGAAGAGGAGGACATTACTTGCACAAAAATTGCAATGCATAATCGACTAATCAACAAAATTCGCTTATTAAATTTCTAACTAATTACCTGATGACCCCTATTGCAATTTACAAATTGTGGCCGTAGAGTTCGCAAGGTGGATCCACTGCGAAATAATTCTCAGGATGACACCAGTTTCGAGATAATAATTCCCGATCTTTGCGGAGAAATGCATTGGCGTCCCAGTTAATATTTTGCTTCAATGCAGAAAGCGACGTTTTGTTGAGAAACTTACTGAAACGCCAATGCATTTCTCCGCAAAGTTCGGGAACTAGTATATTCATACTGGTGTCTTCCCGAGAATTCGTTCCAAGTGAATCCGCCTTGCGACCACCACGGCTACAATGTGTAAATTGCAATATGGGCCATCAGGTCATTAGGTAAAAACCGAATTAGTATATTTCTGTTAATTATTCGATTATGCATTTCAATTATTGTGCAAGTAATATCCGCCTCTTCAAGTAGACCAGCTCATGAACTAAAATTGTGCTATTTATGGGGTTTTACGTGCCAAAACCACGATCTGATTACGAGGCACGCCGTAGTGGGGGACTCCGGAAATTTGGACCACCTGGGGTTCTTTAACGTGCACCTACATCTAAGTACACGGGTGTTTTCGCATTTCGCCCCCATCGAAATGCGGCCGCCGTGGCCGGGATTCGATCCCGCGACCTCGTGCTCAGTTAAAATTGTGCTATCTGCCACAGGCAACCATTAAGAATTTTTGAAAGTGTTCGCTGAAACACCCTGTATACCCTCTGCTAACACTTTTCTATTTCGAGCTTTATGGCGAAAGCAATTATGTCGACACTTCAGGCAAATTGTCGCGGTTGTCGTCGCCGTGATGCTGCACATTAAATCCAAAAGCCATGAGCGACCCATACCCTGTGGGTGCGGGAAACAGCACGTAACAGTGAGCCGAAAAGGATGGCGGCTTGATGGCACTATTTCCCTACGCGCTCAATATTCGGGTTAGTTGTAGGTCACGTAATCAAACGCGAATGGGAAGGACAGCATGCGTCTTCCCCTAGCACTGCCGTAGCTGTGAATGATTGGGCACGGCTGACGCTTATGGGGCCCGCGTGCCATATCGCTAACTCTGCGAAATCGCAGAGTCAAATCGCCACTTTGTCAAAGTAATATTACAGTTTATATATAGAGCCTATGGTGAAAAGAATAGGATTATGGTCTGTAACGCACAGATCTGCCACGGCTGCATTGTAATCAGATAAAATGTTGGAGATAATATGCTCTATTAGTGTACTGGAAGCGAGTAAATCATTCCTAGTTGGAGCTGAAGTATGCGAAGAAAAGCTAAAGCTGTATTAACAGTCCATGTCCTCTGAGCACGATGCACTTTCAGGATTGATGATGTTAACATTATGTCATCACATTTAATAATGTTCTTCGCGCTCGCAAGAAGTCAGCGTGCCCGACATGTAAGTAGCAGTTGTAAGGCTTGATAGGGCTCAGTAGACTGCTGTGCAGAGAGCATTACAAGCCGCAGCTCGCCGTTCGCGTCAAAACGAGGCGAATCGACTGCCGCGAAGACCCTGTTGTGCGTGGTGCCAAAATTGGAGCTACGCTTGAGCCGCTCCACCAGCTTACGCAGTGACTATGCTGCGTGTGCCGCGCAGGCCTGCGACTTTTTAAAGCGAAGCTTTGTACCTCTACCTGCCAAGGGTTCTGTCGTGTGAGTCGTTGTAAGCAAAAAACGATCCCGACGAACCGCTAACAATTGCAGGTATAGCAGTATAGCTTACTTCAATTTAGGCATTCAGCGTACAACTAAGCACTTGTTTTCGCAAGAAAAACCACGAAAACAAGCTTCAAAGTGATGAGCCAACATGATGGATGATAAGGGCTGCGGGCAAACAACGGAAACAGGCTCGGCGCGGTCCGTAAGATTAGATTGCAGCTGTTGCAAAGCTTATGCAGCTGCTTGAAAGAGGGTTGACGTCATTCAAAACCCTTCCAGCCTAGTAACTGCTTCGGTTCATTTTCTAGACTACCCCACTATGGGGTAGTCTAGTAGTGTATATCACACCGATCATAAAGCAGTAGTGAACATTGTTGTGAAGTAAATAATAATAAAGGCCGTGGTTAAAGTTACGTTGTAGTGTGTGAAATATCTAGTGCGCCGCAGTCACCGTGAGTGTGGCGTAAAAAGCTTCGCTTTCCAACCACCTTCACAGGGTGGATTGGCGGGCAATTTTTTTTTCTCAAGCGCTTTTCTTTCAAAAACCCCATGATCCTCGCTCTTCTCTGTGCGCTTTATTTCATAATAAAGCATACTCCAATACGCGGCTGCTATTGGTCGCTGCGGTCGGGTACACGGCGGCCGCCGCTGGGTGCCGCCACGAGTCCACTGGCTAAGCGCACTCCGGCTCTCTGAGGACAGCCGCGTTTGGCTTGAGTTTAGTGCGGCGTAGTGGCTACATCGGAAACTTGAACTGCGCATCACGGTGACGTCTCGGACGTCATGGTGACGTCTCCGCCGTAGCCTTCGCAGTGCAAGGCATTGGAGGAACAAGGAGAGCACAACGGAGGCTGTGTTTGATTGCCGATAACTCCGCTTTTTCTGAACGCATTGAAGTACTTTTTGTGGCAAAGTGATTTCTGAAATTGCCTACTTTCACTTCAAATGTCTTTCTCCTCTTCGATTAAAAGTGGTTCAGGGCCCCTTTAAGTGGTATAAAACTATGGTTAAATTCTAGCCAAACGAATTCACAGCAATATAGTTAAGTGTGATATCAACACGACAGGTGTATGTTAAGGGCGGGTTGATAAGTATAGCACTTCCGCAATCATCTTTCTCGAACAGGATAGCGCATTAATATGGCTTCCATTTTTTGCGGACACCCGGCGTGCTCTGTAATTGTGTGTATTGGCGATCGGACAACCAATATTCTCACCAATTGTTTGGACGACTGCCAGGCAGATTTTGCTTTTTGCCTCGGGGTACATTTCAGCTCAACCTTATTGAGTCGCGAATGTTATTCGAGATCACACATTTACTTACTTAGTTTCTTATTTTCATCTCTCAAGACCTCATCGTAACCCCACGGTCGTTGGTCCCGACGCTGTGAAGCTGCCCAACGACATAACATCCAAGATTTCCATACACCGGATGCCACGCAATATGCCTCCGACCTACAACGAAGGACGAAGACGAGCCAGGGGTAAAGCTCTGCTCACCAGTGCCCGCTTGGACAAGGATCGAACATGCTTCGTAGGCGCTGCTTCGTACGCTGAAGAACAAGCCTTCTCCTCAGTGGTCATCAACTGTGATTCGAAAATCATCAGCTGCGCTACCATCTAGACTTCTAGTTCCAGCGTTGCAGAACAGGTTGCCATCGCTCTTGCATTGATGGACGATATACATGACACGATTTATTCAGACTCCAAGACCGCTGTCAGGGCCTTTCAGATGGAAATGGTGGCTCCCCAGGCCCTACGCATCATCCAAAACGCGAAAGACCTCAAAGATCACTCATTGGCCTGGTTCCCTGCACACCTCGGAAAAATTGAAGGTGCCTCGCTCAACCCCAACGAGGAGGCACACTCGGCTGCACGAGGTTTGACTGACCGTGCGCCGGGTAATGCGTCCTCTCTAGGGCGACCTGAGCCTCTCTGCTCGTACAAAGAGATATGCAAACACAATTACCTATCAAGAAGACTCCTGCGTCTGCCGCACTCCTCACTGTGCAGTGCCCAGGCAGTGCCCAGGCAGTGCCCAGGCAGTGACTCTCAGACTTCTACAAACCAGCACTTACCCAAGCCCTGCAGCAGTGCACAAAATGTACCCCGAACGGTTCCTAAGCCCGGACTGCCCCCTGTGTGGTCGTTATGCGGACTTCGAGCATGTCCTGTGGGGCTGCGCATCTGCCGATCCCACTTTCACCCAAGAGGAAATGATGATGCTTATTAAGGCCCAGGATCAGACCTCTCAAATCCTGGCAGTCCAGAGGGCCCGCGAGAGGGCCATCAGGTTTGACCTGATGGTCCCCGAGTGGGCCTAGCCAGGTGACGTCGAGTTTACTCGCGTCTATTGTGGACCCAATAAAGTTCACTCACTCACTCTCAAGACCTTCCTTTCTTTGGACATTGCCTCATTGTCATTTTTCACACATCTAGTTTTCAGTGCGGCAACCTCCTCACGAAGAGCCTACAATTCATTTGCTCGTTCAGCACAGTTCAGCACCTTCAATATTAGCAATGCAAAAATAAACTCAAAATAGAGGCAGCAGTGGAAGCAGGCAAAAAGGCAATATGGAATCGAGTGTACAAAAAAAATCATGCGTGGCTCTGCTACTGCAAACACCAGACACCAACGGAGCTGGGGAAAGCCTAGTAAAGTTGTGGCAAACCACACACGTAAGGCCCAACCACAGGCACGCTATGACACGCTTCGGCACGCGTCGGCACGCGCCAATGCGTCAAAAGCGTCAGTCCCGAACAGGGTGACGCGTCCCGACACATGGAGATTTCGCCGGCTGCCGATGCTAGAAGATCGGCGATGCGGGCCGACGCGACGCCGGTGTCCACCAGTGGCGTAGCCAGAAATTTTTTTCGGGGGGGGCTCAAGTCGCAACGCGGCCTCCTCCTTATAAAAGTTGTCGAGGCATCAAATACATGAAAAATAACTGCATTGCCATTCCCAATGCCATTGTATATTAGATGCTGAAAACAAATTATTTAACGCTACGCACAGTCAAGACAAGCAAATTTTGTGTTTGTTTCATAAAAGAATAGCTTCGTATGACCCAAAAATTGTGGCAGTAATAGCTGACATCAATGCTTCCGCATTTTTTTTCTGGTGTATCTAATAAGCAAATATATATATATATATATATATATATATATATATATATATATATCACGCGAACTTTAGAACTATATCAGTTCGAAACCAGCAAAGCAGTGCATGCAGCTGGTATGAAAAACGTAAAGGCCATAAAATGAACAAGTTGACAAATATTTATGAATCTTTGTCATTTAACAACCTTGTTTATATTTTTGTACATATGCAACGGCCAGGGAAAAACCTCAATGATGCTGTCCTTCGTTGCAATGGATTGCGCAGCAGCAGATGTTACCGGTAATATATTGTAATTGCACCGAAATTATAGTTGCAACAACAAGTACATATAAAAAGCAGAAGTTCCGCAAAATATACATTAGAAATGCGAAGATAGAATTGAATATACAAATGCCAAGATAAACGGCAAGAAAGTGTCGCGTGAAACCAAGTTCACTGCTTGTATACACAAAACCTCGCAACCAGATATTTAAATATACGTATAAGTTTGAAATAAATCTACGTATCTAAGGAAACGTCATTGTATATAATGCGTCAAACAAGACAAATAAACATGTTGCGCAGTCACAGATAGTAAACTTCACGCATACGAGTATAAAGACAGACGATCCAGACAAGAACGAAACTATGATCCCAGAAAGTGTAATATGCATTTGGGCCATGCTCGGATCGCGACAGCACCATGTGGCTAGAATAAGAGAAAAAGAATGCAGAAATCAATACAAAAATGCGTATTTTAACTGCCTGCACAGCGGCAACAATTATTCTGCACCCAAAGTCTATTGGCTATTGCTTCGGCTAAGGCTATTGCTTCGTTTCAAAAAAGAAGTAAATACGTGTAGCTAAAAAGGTAAGAAAAGGACAAACGAAAGCCACAGATGATGCGGCAAGTTGCTTTGCCCAACATCCGAGTGCGTTTTTGGGAAACGCCGCGTGTGCCGGGCTTTCAATGAGCAAGGTTTGTCAAAATTGGTTATTGATGTCCCCGTAATTGTTGTATTCCCAGGATAATTTAGATCATCATGCTAACTGTTACAATAAACGGTGACAATTTCTGTGGTTTTAAAAGCTAATGAACAGCCATACGTTTTCATAATTACGAGCTTATATAGGAACGTGATGGAACAGATATTTTTACAGGCATTGATTTTTGCTGCTTCGCTATCTAAACGATAAACTTTACTCGGCGGGGAGGTTTAGCGAAGCGTTCAGTAACTTCGGACACGTTGATGGCGACGTCTCTGTGGGCGTATAGAAGCGCCAGCATAACCATGCGTTCCTCATTGTAAAGCGGAAGTGGTTTTTTAATAATCTCATGTTTGAAAATCTCTCTGCGCGGGCAGTGGCACTCGAAGGGCGACTAGAATATGCAGCAGTTTGTAGTCTAGAGCACTGCACGGGCCGATTTTTTCAGCCCGGACCCGGCCCGGGCCCGTTTTTCCGTTGGGCTGCCCGCCCGAGCCCGAACAAAACTTTTATGGCGAGACCCGGGCCCGGCCCGGGCCCGGAAATAATCTACGTTACCCGCCCGGCCCGGCCCACCGCCCCTTTACCTTAGGCCCGAGGCCCGGCTTGAAACCGGCCCGAACCCGGCCCGAGATCGAAAAATACATGTTTGTCAGAGTTGAGACGCCCGAGAATAACTCGCTGCACGTTATATGCACACCACCAGAAAGCCCGAGCCCGGCCCGGGCCCGGGTCAAAAAGCACACGCCGTGCCCAAGCCCGGCCCGAGCCCGTGAAAAAACTGCTCTACCCTGCCTGACCGTGGGCCGGGCCGGGCCCAGGCTTTCGGCTAAGCCCGAGCCCGTGCAGTGCTCTAGTTTGTACACATGTACATATAACCTGCAGTCTCCTTGAGAGAGGGCATCTATTCCTGCGCTAAAACCTAAAAACAATTCGATATCGTTTCCTCAGCACCACGCTCGACAAGGTCGACAGCCGTCCTCTTACGGAAGCCACAATTCTTGGTCCCTGGTCCCAGCCGACGTCGGAACGAACTGCTTTAAAAGCGCTATTACGCTTTTTAAAAGAAACAGGACTTAGTGAAAAACTATAGAATGTGTGGACTGATACATTTCTTTTAGTGTTCTTTTTAATCTTCTTTTGTTTTCTCATCTTTTCTGCCCTTACCCCATCCTCCTGTGCAGAGTAGCCAATCGGACACTTAACCTGGTTAACCTCTCTGCCTTTCACCTCTTATTTTCCTTCCTTCCTTCCTTCGACATCGTTGACATCCTTGTTTATGTACCTTGCAGAAACAGTAAGCTGTTCGATTCCAGCAATGTCCGTCGTTTCGTCAGCAAGTACAGAGAAGCAGCCTGCAGCATTCACTTTTGCATCTAGGCTTTTATTGATAATTTCACCACAGATTTTTATAATTTGGTTTTGCACGTCTGGTTTAAATACGAGGCATTACTGGGGCAACTTTCCAAATGGTTCTTCAGATGTGTATCTCCACAATCAGCTCGCATGCGAAGAAGCGTTCTGGAAATACCAGTATTTTCAGCGGGGGCTTTACTTAAATCCATAGGACCACTGTCTCTATCGCCACGGAGAGCAAGACCTTGCCGCCCGCAAAAAAGAACTGTCTCAAATTAAATAGGCCGTTGAGTTTCTTCTGTTTTCTCTTATTTTACTTTGCCTGCCCTGGTCCAGCTTATCGATCACATTGGGCGCGCTTCCTCAAAAAGTTTGGAGTAAATTATCAGATGCCAGCTGACAGTCACGGTGACATTTAATATTTTCGCGTGTGTGGAAGATTGCGAGCGCGTGCTTATATTTCTGGAACGACTTAGACACGCGCGTTCGAGTGCGTGCGTGTTGGCCCAAGTTTATAAAAACATTAAACACAGAAAGTTCCAGAATTAAAAATCAGAAGCACGCCTTTGGAAAGGTCAGTGCACTTTTCGCGTCAAAAGTGTATGAGAACTTTATACCCATCAAGTTTCGGAATTGAAATCCATGCGCTCCGTAGATTCCGGTGCCGCTGCGAGATGCCGCGACGCGCCCGCTCGCTATCGAAAATCCCCTTGAAACTTTGTGCTCGGCTGGGGCTCCTTACGTTATGTGACTCCAGGTGCATGGGCGTTTCCACGAAATCCAGCCCGAGTTCGCAATTTTCTCGCCGAAATGTCTTTTCGAGTGTCAAAAAAACATTGTAGACAAAATCCACAATGATTTCCGGTGCCGGTGGTTGTTTTGGTCGGCGGTGCATGACAGCACGAAAAAATTTCGGGGGGGGGCTGAAGCCCCATCAGCCCCCCCCCCCCCTGGCTACGCGCCTGGTATCCACCAATCAGAGGCAGCGAGGCCTCTGGTTGCTACGCCTGATGATGGCCGCCGAAGCGAAGGCGCCGACACCAACGATCGTCCGAGTGCTTCGAACGAACAATGCGCGCGAGAGTGTTTTTCAAAAAACAGTGTTGTTATACTAGGCCGACAACGACACGACCGACGACCGTAGATAGAGGAAGTGCGACGAGAATGTGTGCCGAGTTCGAACGACGCCGCCGAATCCAACGTGCCGGCCCGCTCGCTTCCGCCGATCTTATAGCGATCGTCTGCTAGAACATCCAACCGAATCACGATTGCGGCAACGCGTGTGCTTGTTGTATGCATATTTTCTTGTGCTCGAAACGAATGGAAACATGCTTTCGAAGTGCGAAGTCTGGATAATCAGCACTCGTCTACCGCCGATGTTGTTTACATTACGCGTAGGCCTGGCGCGTCCGCAGAGTTCGACCGGCGGTGAACGACCCCAGCTCAGAAACTCTGCCGAAGGAAGTTAATTTTCAATTACGTTATGCACCGCTGTGATTTGAAATATGGGACTCCTGACTTCGTGTGGTGTGTGGTGTGGTGTAAATAAACCGTGTGGAACTTCAGGTGGTGAACCGCAGCATGTTTCGTGTGTGAATTATGTGGTCTCAGGTGACTCAAGTTTAACGGGCGAGCTCTGCACTGTTTCCAGCGGCAAAGATAACTTGCGAAAGCAAAAGACACTAGTAGCCGAACACTGGGAAATACGCGCACATCTTCAGCCATGCCGTCCGTTTCAGCTGAGAGTGCACTCTTCGATTCGGCATGTGCAATCTAGTTCAGTACAAGTTCACAGTACTCCTTCACTCACTTCTTTCAAGTGCAGGCGTCTTATGGGCTAGTTGGGGATAAATCGCTCGTGCAGCGCTCAAGAAAGCTACGTACTGAAGGAAACGTGATACAGCACTGTCATGTTTGAGTGTTTGTGTTCTTGTAGTTGTGCACTTGGAAAAAGGAAAAAATCTGCACTATGTGCACCATGTGCAATGCATAGGAGGACCTGCGTCATACAAGACTTATGCATGCTGCTGCGTATACCAGGATTGCTTCGATGCCTGCTTGACAAGAAGCACGTACTGAGTCAGTGAAACTGTAATTGGCGTTTGATATTTCTTTTTGTTTATGGAAAGAGCAGATGGTGTGAGTGCATGCATTGCAGGGAAGGGGTAAAGGTGTCATCAGTTCTTTGCGCAGTCGGTATGCTTAAGCTACCCAAATCTCTTCAGCTCGCACTAAAATGCACCTCGCTGTGATACTATAAACTGTAGCCAGGAAAAAGGTTAACTCAAAACCAAGTTCCTAATAAATCTTCGCAGAATGTGTTTAAATAACTAGTTAACACTTGCACTGCAACATTATGCCACTACGCAGCGCAGCATATGCGCTTGAAATAAATACATTTTGTAAAGGTGGACGATTGGGCCTACAATAAATAACTTTGTATTAAAACTGAAAAAAGTGCTGCCATGCGTATCCACAACAAAATCGCTGTGCACCCAACCTACTTCCTCGGAGGCACCCCCATGAAGACCGTTCGGGCCCTTCCCACCCTGGGTGCAATATTCATCAGCCCTTCTCTTGACTTTTCCGCACAAGTCACTAAGCTCGTCACATTCTGGGGTTTGTGACCTGTCTTTCCCTTCCCTGGGAACCTGAGGCTTTCAGAGCACTCTGCACCTCTCTCATGCCACCACAGCTTCAGTACTACTCATAAGTTTAATCTTCGTACCAAAATCGCCTCGCTGACAAACTTGAACGGGGCAACGCGAACCCTCTGCTCCCATCTTTTCGATCGTCGCAAGCTCATGCCAGCCAACGAGGATCACCTCAAAGCCCTTAAGTGGCGCCCCCTGCAATACCAGCGCAACATTTCAAATGTACCTCAACTCACACCTCTAGACTCGCTTAGACCTCGCCCTTTCGATTAATAAAGTTGTTACTCACTCACCCAGGACTTACTAAATCAGACCTTTTCGTTCCTGTATAATGTGGTCCATGGCATTATACTTTCCCAAAGCTGCGCAATTTTTCGTGCTGCAACAGTATACCAGGTAACATTCCGCATTCTCTGCCTGGCCTTGTTCCACTAAAGACTGTTCTATATATGGCTCGACTCCAATAAACATATAATAAAAATTGTTCCTGTATTAACATATTTCAGAGTTCATTTCCTATTCATTGTATACATGTAGATAGTCATGTTGTATGATTAACTGCAGTTTGCGCTTCCTTGTTTTCTGTTTTTTACTTGTTTCTCTATCTCGCATTGTTTTGTCTACCACATTTGTGCTCTCAGTACATTTTGTCTCGCATATTGGTTTTTAAGTGCACCAGTAAGAAGGCCCTCTAACTGCTCCTGGGTCCTATAATAAACATTTGATTGATCGGTTATTATTGTTATTGTAGTATGAAATTGATGTTTAAATATGCACTTGTATATAATTCCAGTTCAGTAGCTTTTGTGAATGTTGTGGTAGTGTGACAGTTTTTTAAAGCATCAATTAAATGTAATAAAACGCTGTTTGCTTGATTATATGCATTGTGCCATTATTTATTCTGAAATTTAATAACGGTTGGCTACCACGTCCAGTGTTGTGCAATAAAATAATATGGCAGAGCAATTGTTACATGCCCCACAGAACAAATTGAAGGTCTTTTTGAATCAAAACATCATTGTAGGCTGAAAACGTTAAACAAACTGGTATTTCTTTTTTTTGTGGTGACGTGAAGTCTATAAATTTTGAAAATAACCTGTTTGCATATATTTTTTCATGTTATGCGAATGAGCTTCCCCCATACATTTGAATAAGTGTTTCAATTGTACTATTGCCAAAGGGCAACGAAAGACACCTATTAGAACCTTCCGATTCTCTGTTTGTAGTATATGACGGTAAGTTATTTCATTAAGGTCGAGAAAGACAGACTTCACATGCTGAACCCAGTTACAATAGAACATGGCCTTAACACAGTGAAAACATTTCTAGCAATACACTCAATTCCGCTCAATGTGAAGGCCTCCCGATGCGGTGTTGATGCTTCAAAACAACCTAGGAAAATTATTTCAATGTTCCATGGAAAATGTTAGACAGAAACATGAATCAGGAAACAAGCTGCTGCGAAATTGGTAAATTTTAGCTGTTCTAAATGTATCCTTGCGAGTTCCACAGGTGTTTCAATTCTTTTTTTTTTTTTGCTGATATTCTCAGAACCCACTTTGGTGTTTCTTGCATGCACCAACAAGCATAATTTTATTTATAATACAGATTTTTCAATGATCTTTGCACAGCTGATTCTTACATAGGTGGCTGTGCAACGAACGCAAAAAAAGATGAAATCGTACGAGAGCTATTGATGTGACATGCCAGGCTCGAGCAGGCGTTTGCAAAGTGATCTTGCAGACGACAACGCGAACGCAATGTTGATAGCTTGTGCAATGTTCTTACTTCAAGGAAACCGTTGCGGCAGGCGTACATTCAATAATCAACTGTGTTTTTTATGTAAAAGAGCATACAGATCATTAACTTATTGTTCCAAGCTCAGTTTACAGCAGGCTATTTTAGACTGCACTTGGACGGTTGAACACAAAATGGTCAAGCAACAGTGCACCGCAGCGGAGGAGCGAACGTCGGCGCGCGTCGGAGCTTGTATCCAGTGGTCGCGCCCTTTTCCTCTAGCCGACGCGAAGCGACGCGTTCGCTTGTCGGCGTGCGCTTGTCGACGCATGCCAGTGGTTAGGCCTTTAGTTTCCTGGAGCTCAGGATATATTCGCGGTGTTCTGCGTAGTATCGCGATGAATTCAACCGGCCATGTTCACAAGCCTCCAACTCGGCGTAACCTGATTGGGGCCCCCATTCACCAGGGACTCCAGGGAAACGAACACACCGATCAGGCCGCCCGCGCACTGTCTCCCCGGGCTGTCTCCCTGTCCTTGCAAGGCTACTCCCAATCAGCCAATCTGGCCCTTTCATTCAAAGAAATCACCGATTACTATAAGGAGGAGCACCGGCGTTACCCGGTCCCTTGTAAGGGACTGTATGGCGCTTACGAGCGCCTCCTCATCAAAATTCTTCGCAACTATGTATTGTGCCCGGCGGTGCTGAAGCATTTCAACCCACCCTTTGACGGCACGTGCCAGTTCTGTGGGGAGGTGACTGACACTTTCTACATAGTATAGGTATGCCAATCAAACCCATCCCTCCCCCCCCCAACTCCACCAGAGAGGACTGCGAGGCGGCCTTGCTCGGCTGTCAAGACCTCAAGACCCAAAAGGCCTTGGTTCAACGCACGCGGGCGGCGTTGCTTGCCAATGGGGCCCCGGAACAGGAGCTCCACCTAGTACTGTGAACGGAGGAAGCCAATAGGGCCCTAAGCCAATCACCTCTCTGCAACCAGTTTAATAAATGTTTTTCACCACCACTTCACGAGCCTCGGATCTTCAATTCGGGAGGTCAAGCCGGGAGTTCGCGCAGGCGAGCTCCCGGCTTCCCTCAATCTAAACTCGGGATGTTCTCTTCTGCGACGCTTGGTTACAGCTTCCCTAGCTCTCGCTTCAGTCTTTCGGAAGCAACTAATGTCCAGTTCTCTGATCTAAACCTGCCGAGCCACCGCCAGAGGCATCAGCTGCAGTCACAAACACCAGGCGCGTTCGGCGCGAACTCGGCGTCGGCAGCAGCTCTACGCGTCCCACTACCACATGCTTCACTCCTCCTCTCCACCTCGCATTCGCTATGCTGCGCGATGCTATTTTTAAGGCCGAAGCAACTTATGCCCGAGCCTTGTCCCTCCCTCGTCGTCGCCCGTCGTCCGCAGCTCTGGTTTGCATGGAGTCCGCTAGAGGCGCTTCGGTGCACAAGAGCGTTCCTTCTCGACGCGCACTCTCCAGGGCTCTCACACTCTCAAGTTCAACAAATGGCCACAGAGGGCGAAAAAATCGACCGCGCGGGCGCGGCCAATAAACAAGGCGTAATTAGTACGTCGTCAAAAAGTTGCCCCGGTGAGTTCGCCACCTCCCGCTAGAGGCGCCGCAGTAAGCGCAATTTCAAACTACAAACTTACTCCCACAGTTATCGAAGTGTTTAATTTTTGACAAAGAGCACATATTTATTATTCCTAATTATACATCCTACTCTTGTGTAGTAACACTATTGTTTTTTGTCATTATAAACGCGAAATTACATCATTGACCTCCCACGTGACCTCTCGCCTGGCTTTAAAATTTTGACCGGTATTTTCGGGTACACCGCAAGCACGGATTCATTGGTTGGAACGCTTAGGCTGGTTGCTTATTTGTGCTAAAACCACTTTATTGCGCTTCGACACCTCGCGTTATTTAACTTGTGGTGAAGTGACGTGTTTCCGAGCTGAGATGTAAGCCCGAGAGCTAGTTTTTGGTCGTGAGACATGCGTAACAAGTATGCATCGAAACGGGAGCCGGATTCTGCTGTGACTGAGGATGGCAATACCGGTGAGGCGTTTAACATTGCTGCTTAAATCGTTATTTAATGTTCTTCACAGGCGGAGACAGGTTAACGAACTAGATCCTGCATTACATATGGGTAGTCAAGATGCTCCGTTGGCGTTTCTGAAATAAACATTTAGTGGCGAGGCCATCATTATACACACAATCACGAAAGAGAGAGCGATTCGGAACGCGCGTCACATGTTTATCACGTTGTAGCCGAGGCAATAGGCGATTGAGTAGCCTGGTCAATATATATTTTTCTCTTTTTTTTCGAGTCCGCCGAAAACATATTTCGACCACAAAACCGAATAACCCTTTGCCAAATTGAAGTGGAAGTACTGAATTGAATGTAATAAATAGCTGCACGCATGGTAATTCACCCATATTTTATACTCGATGGTTCCGATGTTCTTCCTGTTCAGTTTGGTTTACCTTAGGGCATTTATTTTGCAGTAGTGAAGCGGTAAATCGCGTTCGTGCAGAAAACGAATGCATCAGTTCTAATAGATTTGTTTTTCATGCCTTTTCTTGTGGAACCAGCGGTGTGATCTCTTCTAGTGTATAAATTTCGTTCATGCCTTTGCTTTTGGAACCAGTGGTGGGATCTCTTCCAGTGTATAAATGGGCGCAAAAATATTCTCATTTATTATACTAATAATAATTAAGGTGTTGACACGCATTGCAGTTAGGCGGACATAAATTTTATGGACAGTGCCAATATTTATTTAACATGCTGATGAAGCACCTTTCAACAAACAGTGTACATTTGCATGTGTTCTGCAGTCACAAACCATTACAATATATATGTACGTCACATCTTTTTGCATTTCATATTGCCAAATTGTGTTTTTCAATTTATGATGCAGTCAAAATTTCTGTTCCAGACATCCAGTAAAGAAGACAGCACCACTGTAAAGCAACACACTACACACATTAAAGAGAAGCTACTGCCTGCTCCAAGGTCATCGTGTGGACCTTTGCTGCTACCACAAGGTAAACAACACCGGGTTCAGCACTAAATGTTTTACGCTGTATTGGATTGCTAGTCTTGATATACATTGTCATTTGTTTGTAGCAGATGATATGAATGTTTATTCATATTTACGGTGCAGCATAATTGATTCAAACATAGAAAGCACTACACGAGCTTGGCTAATCTCTGCTGTATCTCATGTGTTACTGTGTTGCCCCAACAGAGTCTACACCAAGCACATCTTGGCCATCGTCACAGGAGCCCTCATATATCTACACCAAGAGGAAGGAGCTAGAGCGGAATTTGCAAGGCTTTTACACCACTAAAAAAGAAGCGGATCCACAAGTATTTGGATGAAATACCAAGTCTACCTAGGACTGAATCAAGACTGAAAAGAGCCTCAGCCATCATTCCACCAGCACTGATATTGGCAGAGTCATCCAGGTACCTCAACAAAACAAATTCTTCGTGTTCAGATGCGCCTGCAACCTCTGAACAAGCATGGGCGATGCTGGCCAAAAGAGTTCCATCAGTTTGCGCTTCCTTAACAGCTTCCTGGCCTTGTGAAATTCAATTTGTGCCAAGAATAATTTTTTTCTATGAATGCAAGTTTTTTCATTCCCCGTTCTTGCTAGATATCATTCTTCTTCTTTATGCAAACATAAAGGTGAACTGATTCTTTGCTCATACTTAAGGCCCGTCATTGTCTATTAGCATAACATCTTTGTAGCAGCATTCTCTACTGTATGTTGCCATGTTAAATTCCTCTCCTGAGAATAGCAGATGCGGCATCGGCATGTGTCTTGCATTAACTTTTGCACCGTGTGCTATGTAGCATTTCACTTTTCTTAATGTTATTGGCCTTCACTGCTTGCAGAGCAGAGTGGCTTTCTTGAATGCAAGCTTTCTCATTCCCATATTTAATTCCTGGTCTCGTTCAAAACTGCTCTTCTTGCTCAATAACCTGGGTTTTTGTGCAAGATACACTGAAGTGGTTGATTGCATAATCTGGTTGCATAAACTTGGTCGTGGTCGCTGTGTCACGTTTTTCAGATTTGGGGGTCTGGTAAGTTGCATTGGGAAGCACTCTCTCGAAGTAAGCAACTGCTCTTGCAGTCCGTACATCGACGTAGACTCCCAATTTACACGCACCGTGATTGGTGCGCCCCATTCCGTCCTTTCCTGCTGCAGCCGTGTGCAAATTTTGCTTGTGGCCTTCGTTGGCCGTGATTTGGCGTCAACAGAGAGCAGCATACATTCTTACATGGTCCGAAGTGTATGAAGTTGATAGCCACATGGGTGGAAAGGCCCACAGAAGTGGCTGCTGAAGGTGATGCCCAAGAAACCGACTTGTACATATTGAGACAAAGTCGGGCACCAAGTGCGAGCCAATTATTAGCGGCCCCCGAAAGAAAAGAAACGTGCAGGCTGGAAAGGAGTTAACGCTAAAATGCTGGGTAATCGATGTCGTTGTGTTGGCTGCGGCAGCAGATGCCTACGTCAGCCGATTGCATCGCCATGCAAGTTTATCGTCGTCAACGGCGACCGTCGGTGCAAACAGGTGGGACACACTGTCCAATCTGCTTGCACTGCTGGTTGTCGCTCGTTACCAGACCGCCACGTGCTACTAAGGCAAGCACTGTGCCTAAAGTCGGGCGGCTGAAAATGGCGTAAGTGAACCGGTGTATGTGAATGATCACTGTTGTCATGTGGCAGTTGGCCAATGTATAGTGTATAGTGTGAACCTTATGTTAGAGGTGTGCTGAAGTGATTTGACTGCAGTCTCGTTTCAACGCTGTCCCGCTTGGTCATGGTTGCCGTGTTCCATTCCTCGGATGTGGCGGCCTGGCCACTTGCATTGGGAAGCAGTCTCTCGAGGTAAGCCCATGGTCCTGCAGTCCGCACAGCGACGTAAACTCCCTGTTCGTCCTTTCCTGCTGCAGTCATGGGCAAATTGTGCTTGAGACCTACCTCGGCCGTAATTTGGCGCGAACGGAGGCGAGCATAGGTGCTTACATGGTCCGAAGTGTAAGAATATGATAGCCACGCAGGTGGAAAGGCCTGCAAATGTAGCTGCAGAATGGTGATGCCCACGAAACCGCCGATGTCCATATTGAGATAAAGGTGTGAGCGACACATCAACGGCCCCGAAAAAAACAAAGGAACTCAGCAGGTTGGAAAGGAGGTAACGCTAAAATGCCGGGTAGTCCGCGTCGCTGTGTTGGATGCGGCAGCAGATGCCTGCGTCACCCGATTGCTTCGCAATTAAAGTTTATCGTCGTCAACGGTGACCATCGGGGCAAACAGGCGGGACACAATGTCCAATCTGCTTGCACTGCTGGTTGTCGCTCGTTACCAGACCGCCACGTGCGACGACGAAGGTTTACGAGCTCGCGTTAATAATTCCAGCATATCTCGACATGCAAATTTCATTTGTGCTCTTGTAAGAGAAGGTGCACTGCTTGTCTTCGACCAATAAAGTTGTACGTCCTGTTCACTCACTTGTGGCTTGCCTGTATGGGCGTCAGTAGATGCTCTTTGGTCTCCTGGCAATTAGAACGCACAAGCTTAGCGGCAAGGCACTGAGGCATGCCGCAACGCCAGCCGGGCGACAGCGGCGCGTACCAGCGTACGCGACCGGTAAAGAACGGCCATATTGGATTTTGAACTAAAAATACGTAAGATTTCCGCTTCCTGTTTGAGCAGCGCCATCTGTCGGGTACCCCAGTGAGTTCCATGCGCTGCCGCTTCTTATTTGCGTGCCACTGTGGAAGGTACAGTTTTCCTTCTCTAAAGCTGGTCTTTATTCTATGCGCTCTCTTTCTCTCTTCAGCCATGGATGATAACGGTCGTTTCTGATAACGGCGCGCCCGCTATGAATGAAAAGGCGAGAGTGGCGGCTCAATTGCAAGCGAAGTCGAGTGCTCGCAAAGCTGCTGCAGCACGGCGACGCAGACAACAAGTGGACCCGGAGTCTAGGACGCGGAAGCTGCAGCAAAACGGCAACGCCGGCATGCGGACCCGGAGCTGAGGACTCACGAAGCTTGCGCTTGAACCGAGCATCGGCGCCACCAACCTCAGGTAGAGAACGCTTCCGGCGTTTTGCCGCCGCTTCCCGCGCTCTCGCCGCCTTTGGGTCCGCTTGCCGGTGTCGGGGGATTCACGGTTAACCGAATGACCCCCCGGTGCTTTGCCCACTCATCATCATTCACTTCGTGGATATGCGGTGACTTTTTAGGGGCGAAGCTCCTTATGGCGGCACCCGTTCCGTCCCCGTCGTAGTAGTAGTGGTGGTGTGTAACCAGTCTGAGAAAAATGAGAAAAAAATTCCGAAGTTGTGTCCGTAGCGCGGAATCGAACCAGGGACCCCTCGCTTCCGAGCGCGCGGCGTTAGCCCACTACGCCACGAAGCGGACATGGACAAACGCACCACGATGGCTATAAATACCCAACATTAACGAAAGGCCGCGTTTCTAGCGCGTTTCTAACGCGTTTGTGCTAGCGCGTTACGGCCCGTGTAAGAAGCTGGTGTAAGACGCTGTGGCCTCTCCACCTTACCTTCAACGCGTTTCGAACGCGCTGCCCAAAGCGGTGGCAAGTCAAGTTCAAGTCGAGGAGCGTTTATGAATACGGGGGGTATACTCTCTCAGCAGTCATGTGATGGCGTCGGCAAACGCGGTGCACGTTCCGGCATGTGTAAATGGCTGCGTAAGACGCTGTGGCCGCTCCGCTCCCCCTTACTAGAGAGTACTGCACGTTTCTAACGCGTTTGTGCTAGCGTCCCCTTAAGCGGGAGATCCGATGATTCCCTCCGGAGCTTCGCCCACTCATCATCATTCACCCCGTGGAAATGCTGTGATTTTTTTATATTCTGCTTTCACTCTCTTTCAGCTCTCTCTCTCTCAGCTTGGCGAAGCTATCGCCCAATTGGAATGGGGTTGCTAGGCAACGCAGTGACGTCATACATCGGCGAGGCTTTGCGGCTCGCGGCACAACTTATGGCCGGCTTAAACAGCTCCGCTGTTAAAAGCAACGAACCTAGACGGAGCGAACACAAGGTTCAGTACTTGCACGCACCCGTAACTACAGCTACCTAAATGATGAGCATTGGCAAGCGATGACCATTAAATGCGTAAGAAGTTTCTATGGTTATCCAACGAGAAAACTGTCCGTGCGTCCGTCTGTCATTCACGTCAGACGATCGCTTTCAAGATAGGCCAACAGCAATGCTGGCCAGCTGTGGAAGAAGACGACGACGCACGTGCGAGCAGTGGCACGAGCGTGATGGGCATTACGTTAACGCTGACATGATCAGCGTCATCGGATCCAGCTGTGGAAGAAGACGAGGACGAACGCCCGAGCAGGGACACGAGTGCATCTCTGACCACGTGACATGTGCAATAAGGCACGCACTAGGCACAACTTTATTAAGCCAGACCTATGGAGCAGCCGTGGCTTCGGATCGGAACGTCATCAGCGCACCTGGCACCGCTACCAAGGTCGATCCACATAGGTCGCGAAGCTTCGGGCGTAAAGAGGTTCACAACCAGTTGTCATCAGCATCAGCATGGGTGGTTATGGGAGCAGCGACTGAAGCCCGACTGTGTTTGGAGGGAATAATCTCTGGGAAAAAAAATTATACCATCTTCCCGTAGGGGAACCCTGAGTAGTAGGCTGCTGAATGCAGCCATGGGGTCGACTCAAGGTAGTTTTATCAGCTGTATAAACTTGGACATGCAGCAGCACCAGCAACGCGCAGAACTGTTGTCGACGCCGTCGGCGTTTTTTCCGCGTTCGCACCGAATGCGCGCGGCGTTGGTGACTGTTGCCCGTGCCTGTGGGGCGCCTACCGTCACGCCTCTAACCTAAGCTGCTTCGCATTATCGCGCGCGGAGCCGCAGGTGTTGCCATTCGTTGCGCAGTCCGGAGAGGGGAGGATCGTCAGAGAGGAGGAATGCCGAGAGGAGAGGAGATGAGACAAGGAGAGGAGGGGGAAGGGGATGCGCATACGCAGTGCGGGTGGGGACGCCCCACGGCGGATTCAGGGAGGGATGCATAGCCCCAAGCATAAGATGCTTCGCATCTAATTCGCATCTAAAAGGGTTTTGTAGCGTGAGCCGAGGTTGAGTAGGCTGCCTCGATGCCCAGCGCCGCCGTCCAGGGTGGAGACAACCCCCGCTGGCGCCGCCATATTGAGTCACACGAGCTGAGACTCAGCTACGCTTGCGTTCATAAACAGTGTTACTCGCGGCGCACTTCCAAGTGCTTTGCCTTTATGAGGATTTTTAGGGGCGAAGCTCCTTATAGCAGCACCCGTTCGTCTCCGTCGTCGTAGTAGTAGTGTGTAACCAGTCTGAGAAAAATGAGAAAAAAAATTCCGAAGTTGTGTCCGTAGCGCGGAATCGAACCAGGGACCCCTTGCTTCCGAGCGCGCGGCATTAGCCCACTACGCCACGAAGCGGACATGGACACACGCACCACGATGGCAATAAATACCCAACATTAACGAAAGGCCGCGTTTCTAGCGCGTTTCTAACGCGTTTGTGCTAGCGCGTTACGGCCCGTGTAAGAAGCTGGTGTAAGACGCTGTGGCCTCTCCGCCTTACCTTCAACGCGTTTCGAACGCGCTGCCCAAAGCGGTGGCAAGTCAAGTTCAAGTCGAGGAGCGTTTATGAATACGGGGGGTATACTCTCTCAGCAGTCATGTTATGTCGTCGGCAAACGCGGTGCACGTTCCGGCATGTGTAAATGGCTGCGTAAGACGCTGTGGCCGCTCCCCCTTACTATATAGAGAGTACTGCACGTTTCTAACGCGTTTGTGCTAGCGTCCCCTTAAGCGGGAGATCCGATTATTCCCTCCGGAGCTTCGCCCACTCATCATCATTCACCCCGTGGATATGCTGTGAATTTTTTTATCGGTATCGCATCTGCACATCTTTATAACCAATATCCGTTAACTCGTCGAAGGTCCAAGACGTAAATGTATGGCGCTGGGAACATGCCCCAAGTTGCCTAATTCAATTTATATTTAACATGCCGTGTGTATGTTTGAAATACGCACAATTTTTTTTGCGCTTCGATGCTTGGTATATAAGGTTTGCGACCCCCTGTGTGTGGAAGTTTTTCATTTTCGCTGTTGTATTTTGGTTTACACGTCACGCCTCCTTTACCGTAGCCAGCCACTCGCGCACGGCCGTTAGTTTCCCTTGCGTTGCGCGTGCTCTTCGCGTTCGTTGCAATTATTTGACGTTATCTACGCGCAATTTTGCTTTTTTTTGCCCACAAAACTGTATGCTGACAGGAATAAGCTGGTGTAAAAATAACTGCGATGTGAAAATAAGGTTTAGTTAGTGCTGTAGAGAAACATGTAACGTAACTTGTCTGTGTCAATCTTGCGTAGTACACACAAGAAACCAAACGATGCACAAAATGCATTTACTTATAATGTCTAGTACAATCAATCATGAAAGAGATATGTACATGAAAAATTATATGTAATGTGTGGCGCCTGAAGGTTATGTTGAAAGACGAGATAAAAAAAATTCGCAAGGTAGGCTCGGCACACAATTCGGGACAGTGAGCGTTTTTTTTTTCAATTTATTCATTACATGGGGGGGTTCAAGTGAGTACATCAACCTTATTACACACAATATAAATCGAAAACAAGAATGCAAACAAGAAAACGCAACCGCGGGTAATATTAATCAAGTTATCCAGCCAGAATACATCAGCTACCATCGAATACGTCGCATCAGCCAAACACATCGATGGCGAGTACAGAACATTTTATAAATAACCATTAGAACACTGATAACTACTTTAAAAAATTAACAACACTGCATACATATCGCGTACGAGAACCGTAAATGAAACTAAGGCAGTCAAATACAGATTGGCAATGTTTTTCACTTCGAAAATATAGTCCATGATGTTGTAGGGCTGTTGACTTTAACAGACGGCGCCCATCCTGTCGATTTCCCTCGTACTGGTCCTCTTCAAAGTGTTTCTAAGTACAAGTAAAACAACAAAAGTGATTATTGATATGAAAAGTTGCCTTGTACATACAGAGAACCCATTACAGTGCTTAAAATAAATTTTCGCAGAAGTAATGCCGTATTACCTCGCTTCACACGTTTCGAAGAAATGCACAGGCTACAACAGACACCATGCCAGAAAGCGCCGAAACATTTTGGTCCCATGATGCCCCTTAACTCTACTACACCTGGGCATACCGTGCACAGCCATTTAAAGACCGTCACAGTACATACTACGATCGGGAATGAGCACGAATGACCATCGGCTTACGAGCACCACGCTACAAATATATTCGTCTAAAAAATCAGCTATATAACGTAACAACCTGAGATCCGCAAGATATCTGCTGAGAATAGAGAAAATCACAATGCTTTGCTTGCCACGTACACAACAACCGCTCTCCCTAGAAGAAGCACTGCGTTCTTTAGTCCCAAATAACCGGTAGCGAAAAAAGAAACTGAGGGAAAAAAAAAGAAACAAGAGACACACGATGTGTGCTTCCCGTGAAAAAGTAAAATAGGTGGTTTACATGACGATTTGTAGCTAATGTAAGGCTATTTCGCGGCGAAGCATTTTCGTCAGTCCTTAAAATAAGGGTACTACTCGCATGGACTGCGCCGATCAAAACGGCAAAAGCCTATGCGACGCGCGCTCGCAAACCATAGGCTACTCAGACAGCATCGGTGCAGTGCTTAGTTCGTGAGCGAACGAAGGTACGTGAGCGAGGATCAGAGAATACTTTCTTATTTAAATGAAAAACACGGTGCGATAGTCTAAACTTTCTTGACACTTACCTCGCAAATGCAGGAGCTATCCGTTGCCTTCCAGTGATACCGCTTTACTTGGGCTTCCCATCTCTTCCTTCGCTCTGGGTTCCGGGGGAAGCGTAAACAACGAAGCCCTTTACGCGTCGATCCGGTGCACTTGGGAACACAACAGCCCGTCATGTCGACTCGATGCACTTGACAAGCTTGTCATTCATGCGGCTGAAGACTGTCCAGCAAGTAGAAGCGTCAGCGAAGCATCCGCGCGCACTGTGTCTCGAACTAAGCACCGGCACCAAGCACTCGCAACCGCTCGCTGTGACTCAAGATGGCGTCGCAGCGAGAAAGCGGCGGCGCGGGTGCGGTCAAAGGATGACACCACCCTGAACGGCGGCGCTGACATCAAGGCACCCTAAGGTTGAGCAGTTTCGCGCGGCTCCTGGAGAGCCGCGCTGCACATGCGCGAGGAGCAGTGACGTCAGACGGCGCACAGCTGGGGCGCCGGGCGTTTGCGCTGGGCGTTTGCCAGTGTCGTATAGCGATGGAGAAGGAGAGCTAAATTGCTTCTCAACGGCGCATAAGAGCGGAGAAGCTTAACTCATCGGATCACGAAGTAGTTGGCTGGGAATTAGTGGTTCAGCGTAGGAAGAACGAACAGAAGAAGGCTAAACGTGCTGCAGAGACGCCAGAGCAAGGAGAGGAACATCTAGCAAAGCGGCGTCACCAGGAGGCTGAGCGACGTGCCCGAGCATCTCAGCAGCAGCAACAAGACGCCGCCGATGACGTTAAGGCTCGCCGATTGACTGAATATACGGTGAAACTTAGCGAAAGCGCCAATGCGACTCGGACCTTCGAGACGGACTTCGTAAACAATACGTTTGGATATATGTGTGTGTGACGTGTGTGAAAGACTGCGGCACAGGAAAGACTTAACGCCGGTAAGTAGTGCCAAGCGTCAAACGTTGCGTTTACCGGCGCCGCCTGAGTGGGGTGAAACCGTGGTACAGTGTACTAGTACGCTGTAACCGTGGCGCGGATTTGTACAACGTGCATGAACTTTCTCGATAAGCAGAATTCCACTCTTTAGCGTTACGAATGGGTATCGTTGCCCACCCATGCCACCAGGTCTACCGGTTCTGAGCGATGTGGCCGAACTCTACGTATATCATGGCATAGCCGAGGTAAGCCACTGCTAGTTTTTAAGTTAAAGCAAGACGCAGTTAGATTTATTGAACGAACATAAAATTCCTAATTATTTTTATGTACGCAAGGGGAGAAAAGAAGGGACAACTCTATTTTACTTGATCATTATCAGTAAATAGCTTTTTTCAGCGCCCACCGTAAGACCGACCATCGATAGCGACGGGCGCTGACGCCGCTATCACTTGCAACGCAATGCCGCTCTTGGAGTGCGTGGAAAGGCGCGCTCGTAACGTTCGCATGTTACGCCCCCTCACATGTTGTGTTGTATTGCTTGTCGATGTTTGTCTGAATTTGGTGACGCGGTTAGTTTTGTTGTTTCTTAACCTGTACAGTCAAAAGTAGTGAGTTGCGATCGTCAGATACTTGTTTATTTTAGTTGTTTTCGTGCGACAGCGCTGGCCGACGCGCTTGGCGTCCGAAGAAAGGACGAGCACTCTACGTAATATACGCCCAAAGCGTTCGTCAGCCTCCAAAAAAAGTATGTTCTGTGCAGCGATGCGATTTCGACACCCGTGCGGTTGACCTGTTCCTGCATCGCTTTCCGTGCTGAAAGCAGGGCAAGCCCCTCAAGTGGAGTGAGGGGGTATTTGAATATACAGCTCTAATGGAAGGCCTTCGATAGCAAATTTCGCGCCTATGAGAACAAAATGACGTCACTTCTGTTTTTAACGGATATGACGTCACATTATTTTTTTCTTCTGCCGGAAGTGTTTCCTCCTCAATCAGATGGCGCTAAGCCAACGCCTCCTAAATCTTACAGGCCTGCGCGTCATGTGCCATGACGCCGGCTACGTCACGACGCGGAGGCAGATGGATCTCCGGCCGCGCTCGCGGCTGTATTCGTCCGTGGCGCCGTTGGTATGTGGCGCTGAGCTTGTACGCTGCCATGTTCAGTGCGTTTTTGTGGTCAGGCGTGATCACGTGGGCTTTGTCAACGACGAGTGAAAGCCCCTTGCACATTGTGGATGTCAATTGGTTTGTGTTTTCAGCAACGAACATCGCACAACCAGGAAGCGAAGCGATTTGGTATCCGGCCTATTTCTGCGTAATGTGAACTCAGTGTATCATTTTTGGGCGCGTGCACACTCTTGTGTATTGTTTTTCATTGTCAAATGTGACCCACCAATAGGGCGATTGTTGCGGTCGACGAAGTAGGCGCATGCAAAACGTATTTTTTTCTTCATTGTGCTCATGCTCACCTCGGTTTTCTTGGCGCTCTTCATGTCAGTGACCCAAAAATGAAAGCGCCGTTTTGGATTCCATGAATTAGTGATGCTTCTGCAACAGGGCTAATATAATGGTCAATTGTGAACTGCAGCCGTTGACCAGATGAATTTGAATCACTACAGCACCATTATTACATTATTTTAGATATTATGCCGACAATATGTGCGGCAGGTGTTGAAGGCTGCACCACATTTACAAATATTCGAAACGCCACTCTACCTTCCATCAAACAACCGAACGTAGACAACAAGGTGACCGAACAAGTGTTTATTTGCAGTTGGTCTCTCATACAGCCATTGCAACTTTACGTACACCAGGTTGGTGATGTTTGACCTCCAATGTTTAGTTGCAGTTCATCCTAGTCCTTACGATATCACTTCGACTGAACAAACAGCAGAAAATTGATGTCAAACCGGATGTTAAAAAGCATTTAAGACTGTTTGTCCACAAAGATACGTGCCTACCTTTTCTTCGCGCATTCCTCTTTTTCAGCACGCTGAAGATCATTTCTAAGTTTACATAAATTATTTAGTAACACATTCGTGGCACAGTTTGCAATTAGTGTAACTAGGAGCTCACATGTGTGGCCATTTGCACATTCTGTCAGTTATTGAAACTGGGGCAGCAACTGTAAAGTGAGTTGCCTAACAACTTTCTTTTGGTTCTGTGCCTGTAAAAACTCACAAAAGTGGTTTTCCTTTGTGAGCTTTATGATCACAACTTCAGTATGCATTACCACGGTAACAACAAACGGGGACGGCAGTTTCAAGCCACCTCTGTCCTATCGAGTAAATAAGGAATGTATTTCGCTTTCCAGCTCAGCCTCCTCGTTATCGACAACTAGGCTTTCTTGACAGCTTTCAGATTTCAGCACCTTCATTGCTGCATGGGCGCAATATCCACCAAGGCATGCTATGACAGGCATATGTGCACTTAGTACTGCAAGGTCGGCATCTCTGACAGTGATGCAAAAGTTGTTGTAAGTGCCAATGACAGGGCTTGTGTGTTCGATGCCTTTCAGGTCCTCCGAACTCATTACTGGCAGAGTGTTGTGTAAACGAATCCTCCCCTCTGTCTCGTAAATTTGCCTAATTGATATGTGGTAGTTTCCTCCTGCCGTCTGACGGTACTGGCCAAAGCGGCTTTCTAGGCAGCCTGTTTGTATCTTTCCAAGCAGTACATACTTGAGGCCTAGTTCTCTGATGCAGTGCGTTGAAAGCTCCAAAATAGAGTGCAGAGAATCTCAGTGCATTCAGTGTCTCCTTAGTGAGGCCACCAGTATCATGTCTGTAGAACTCCCATACATCAAGCCACGTGATAAAGGAATCTAGGAACGCACACTTAGGGCCATCTGTCAAGCACGATATTGGCTCCTCAAAGACATTACGATGGTGTACGCCCTTGTCCGGTGTCTTCACATTTACGATGCTCCACCAGCGTATGATGATTTTAAGAGTGACGTTTCTTCCGCATGATAAAAGAAAATTTGTCTCACGATGGGCTACAAGGGCTTCAGCAACATGTGGGCTAAATCCCTGCAATGCAAGTTTGACATTCTGACGCTCCAAGTTGCTGGGATTTAGTGCCTTGGACGTTAACCCATACCCACACTTCAAGAGCTGGGATGATTCTAGTCTGTATACCTCTCGCAAATCCTTGAATGAGGCACTCCTAATGCTGTCTGGGTGTACGCTGGTGTTAGAGAGGTCAAAGTGCGGATAGAAGTTGGTGCCTGCATTTTTCCGGTTAATCCAGTTATTCCTTATACATTGCAGTAAGTGCACTGCGTCAACAATCTAAAAGAGCGGCCGGGATGGGTCCGCAGGGTGGGGATACAGAATTCGAAGTTTGCGTGGTTCACTAAACACCATCATTGCTTTACTGTTCAACGAATTATTGTCGCAGACAACTGCCACAACCTTAAACCCAATTTCTTCCAGACGCAAAATAACCTTCAGTGTAATATGGAGATCATCACCAGTCAATGTTTTCACTAGAAGAATATAGACCACCTCTCGACCCACAGCAGGCTTTGAATCATCAAAACGTGAGCTGATGTTGCTGTGTCACTGGAATTTGCAGCAGCACCACATATGCTCCCGCCTTTATCGTCAAGGAAAGGCTTGATGCGAATCTCATCGGACATCAACGTAACACAAGTCTCATGAGGCTTCAGCTGCTTAAATATGTGTGCGACTTATTGTAGAAAACTGCTCCCTGAAGACTCTGCCTGTGGGCTAGCTGTTACGATGAGCACACATTTCGTATTGTGCTCGGGTGAGGCAAAGTCAGTCCGCTTACCTTTCTTAAGAACTTATACGCATGTCCTGATATGGTGTACAAAATACATGAGAGTACCATTAGTTGAGAACAGTACTGGACACGCCCCTTAGCAAGTGTTAGCAGCTGTTCCTTCAAAAACTTCACAGTCTCTTTCTTTTCTGCATGAATGTTGCCTTCAAGCTTGTCAAGGAGAACACTGATTGCACCTACCAAGCGGCAGTTTTCTTCCTCACATGACAACATAAACAGTCTGTCCAAAACTTTACACAAGGATCTTGCATCGTTAACTGTGTCTGGAACAACACCTTCTCTCAGCCTTTTGTCTGGAACTCCTCGATAGCAGGCACTAAGTTTGAGACTGTCAAACACTGTTAGGGAGGCCTTCAAACATGGTTCACTCTCGTTTACAATGTACAGGAACATTGTGCACCTCTCTGTATGTACGACAGTCCACACATCTGGCACTGATGCTGCTTGAAGGCATGCTTTCATTTCTTGGTGTGTTGAAAAGCGTTGCCTTTCTTCCTGCGCTTCATACGATGCAACAGATTCTTGGATAGCACGAGCAAGTTCTGAGGCATCCTGTCAGGATCGCTTGATGTCTGGCGCTTCTCTCGAGCTCTGTTTTCTCTTCGAGAGGTATGAAGGACACCCGGGGAACACGCTAGGCACTCACCCAGGGCGCAGACGTGGCACAGGCAATGGTTGTTCTAGCACTTTTCCTGTCTTCCAGTCGATATACGATGTCGTTCGTGCCAAGCATGATGGGTCGAAGCCAATGGCACAGACCTGCATAATACAAGATATGCATGTGAATGACTGAGCAGCCAGTATAAAAAAAAATACTCTTGTGCCGTGGACTGCCGCAGCAATAAAATGCCCCACAAACGTTATGGATTTCCCGCATTCCCTTCCTAACTGTTCTATAATAGATACGTAAACACTAACAGTTAATCACAAAAATATTGTTTGTGTAACAAAACAAGCAAAAAAACTGATTCGTTTAGGGCAAAGAACAGTAAATCTGCGCACAGATTATCATCATCATCAGCCTATATTTATGTCCACTGCAGGACGAACGCCTCTTCCTGCGATCTCTGATTACCCCTGTCTTGCGCTAGCTGATTCCAACTTGCGCCTCCAAATTTCCTAACTTCATCAACCCACCTAGTTTTGTGCCGTCCACGACTGCGCTTCCCTTCCTTTGCACACATGTACGCAGGCACCGGCAATACATCTACAGCAAAATTTAAAGCTGTTCAACCGCCTTATTAGCATGCTGAATTTTTTCCCTATGGCTAGCTTCCGCAGCCTTCGGTGTTGAGTCTTCCATCAAGACTTTTGCATTTGACAGCTTACAAGAGCATGCACTAATTATTGCAGTTATGTGAAGTTATCAGAAGGTTGCGGGTTGGAATCACGTCCGGGGCACCAATATTGTAGATATAGCGTGCATGCGTCGCACGTGAACAAGTTGCTTAAGCACGAGTAAGCACACATCTACAAACAGAAACTTGTTTATATAGAAACGTTGCGAGGCGAGAAGGTGGCAAAGACTTCGGACGTTACTCGACGAGTGTCTCGTTCTGATCTCGTTGAAAACCTCCGAGCCCCCAGAGGCACCAGCAACAGTCACCAACGCCGCGCGCGTTCGGTGCGAACGCGGGCTAAACGCCTAAGGCGTCAACAGTTACGCGCGTTGCTGGTGATCTTACATATTTACGCACACGTACAAAAAACTGAACAGACGCTGCGGCAACCAAGCAGTAAGTAGTCGACGTGATGCACCGGGCGTAAGGGTTAACAAAAAAAGTTTTTCTTTGTGCCAACATACCGACGACACTTGTATATCATTCGCACGCGCGACGTTTGACAGTCTGAGAAAACCGAAAAGAGCACTTCGAGAAAAATGCAAACTAAAGAATGCACTTGAAAGGTATTCTTACCTTGGTATATGAAGTTGGCACGAAATCTTTCCTCGGAATGGCACGCAACCACTTCTTCAACGAGTCGTCGTTCTTTGAAAACGAAAACACCTGAACTTTCTTCTCGGTACTATAGTTGCCGGAGCAGCCCGGTACACAGCACTTATTAGGCATTGCAGCATACCACGAATAAAACGCGCACAAACCGCGATGGCAAACGATTGGGTTGACCGCGACAGCTATGCTTACATCGCAGCCGCCGACAAAGCACTACCAACGCCGGCGTTGGCACTACCCGCATAGAGAAAGAAAAAAAAAAGTTAGAGTGGACACTCCCAAAGACCCCGGCGGCCCAATCGACTCTAGCGCACCTGGTGGTTGGTGAGAGCAACTGGCCTGCGCTTCCCGTTTCGGTTTCACTGGCGCGAATTTTGGATTACTGTGCGCAACCGACGTTTGGCTATGGCGAAAGTTAATGATTTCAGACCACTTTTCTCCGCCCAAATAGCAATGCTATTGTTTGTCGTTTTGATTAGCGATTCCCTATTTGTTTTAGCTCAAAACTGTGCGTGCGAATTGAGGTCATGACGTAATCTTTATTTCGACTAAGTTATAATAGAAAGATATGCAGGTAATCATAATTCACTACGGCTTTATTCATCGCGCTTTTCTTTTGGAACAAGCGGTCAATCTATATATCAATCAAAGAGACAGAGTACCCGCAATGTTTTTATTCCAAGGCAAGGTAGAGGCTGAGCATATAAAAAGCACAAAATGAGAAGAACATCGCACAGAAATGCAAAGTAGACAACAAATGCATCTAGACTTACAAATAAATTCTAACAAATAGAGTGAGAACACAGAGAACGCACACATCGCTAGAGTTGGCAGTAGCCGACAAGCTGGTGAAGAATGACGCACTGGGAAAGTGGGTAAGGATCTATATGGATCTATGGCAAAAACTCAGCGCACAAAGTTGATAAAGAAGGAAGAAGTGACGTATACACAGCAATAAAGTCCCGAGTCACGACTCGGGTTAACAGAAGTAATGCACAGAAAAGAAAAAGCGTACAGAAACCACACGACACAATATATCAGAAAAGCAAAATACAGTGTGTTGGCTGTTCTTAAGAGCAACTTGCCCAAAATGAGAAAAAAAGCGAACTTGATGCTTCAACGTTGCCTGTTCGTCCTCGGAAAGGTAGGGCAGCTTGCCCACAATGTGAAAGACAGACTTTATGCTACAACACTTGCAGACCTGTTGCCTCCTCTTATGTGTCGCTCTCATCAAAAACTTAGAGCCCAAGTTACTTGCGTCTGGGCGTTGCTGTGACGCTTCCAAGTTGAAATAGATGGTAGTCATCACTTATCCAAAATTGTGGACCTTAATTGGTGCTACAAAGCGGTATCAGAGGGCTAACAGCCGAAGAAAACCACTTTCGCTCATTATTTTTCAAAAAGGCTGCACACAGTGCATTATCACTGTCATTGTTTTTCACAAAGGCTGTACACAGTGCGTTATCACTGTCATCATTTTTTACAAAGGCTGTACATATTGCGTTATCACTCTCATTGTTTTTCACAAAGGCTGTACATAGTGCATTATCACTGTCATTATTTTTCACAAAGGCTGTACACAGTGCGTTATCACTCATTTTTTTACAAAGGCTGTACATAGTGCCTTATCACTGTCATTGTTTTTTACAAAGGCTGTACATAGTGCCTTATCACTGTCATTATTTTTCACAAAGGCTGTACACAGTGCGTTAACACTGTCATTATTTTTCACAAAGGCTGTACACAGTGCGCTATGACTCACAAGCTATGATAATAAAGGGGCAGCGTCCGCAACCCCATCAACAGCTGCAGGTTTTGGACAATCTTATGAAAAGTTTTGATGGGCGTGGTGAGGAGGTTGACGAGAAGCTAATATACGAAAGGCATAAAAATGTGAACCATGCCCACTTCATACTGTGTTCCTTACCCGCTTGAATATATTTCAACACGCGCTTTTGCTATCGTTATATTACTTGAGCTGGAGAGATGAAGTGCACATAGTGACCGACGGCCCACACTAACGTGCAGAGTTCGCCCGCATATGCTACAAAAATACAGAGAGGCTACCAAGCATAATTTCTTTTTAAGGTCATACTCTTCATAGTGGGTAAACAAAAGAATGGACATAACGAAGGAGTGGTTAGTCCCGTTGAACTTGATAGCGGGCCATAATGAGGTCTGATGTAACGAAGTAATGACTATAACAAAGCTATTGCAGGATTCGGTTCAACTTGAATGCTTTTGTGTAAAGCAGCCGCTAATTGCTAAGCTTTGAACTTGTCAAGCTGTATACCTGAAATTGAAGACTGGAACCTAACCCTATCTAAGTTTCGGTTCACAGAACGCACATGCCAACATAAACGAACCCGGTAAAACATTTTCAGAAACTTCTCGCGACACCCAGCAGAGCAGAAATGAAAATCGCCAACACTTGAGAGATGGTGATACAAAACATCAGACACTTTCAGGTGATGTGCAGTGGCCTCAATAATGGCAAGAAAGTGACATTCAAGTTGTACGTATTCAAAAGCTGCTTCCGATGGCACAGTTAGATTTCCGAAAAGTTTGCTGGGGACGTGGTATGCTTTGAGCATTGTGAAATACTGATGGGTCTCTTTAGTGTCTCGCTGTCATCTAGCAATATCTGTGGGCAACTGCAAGTATCACGTGCATTCCGAAGAAAGTATTTGATGAGAAAACCAGCTACATAATATGTAGCGGAGTCATCAATAATATGGGAGTGAATGTTGGTCGCAAGTTCAGAGAGATCGTCTAGAGCGGGAAAGTCGTCAGGCTGTGGCTGTGCACACTCCTCATTATCCACAAGAGACGCACTAGCGAGGGAGAATGGCGAGAGCTCCTGAAGGTCACATTCATCATCCTCGACATTTCCGTATTCTGACAGTTTGAAGAGTTTTCTTATGCAGATGTGCTTCAGGCCACAAATAAATTGTGCTACATTGGGGTTGGTGTTGCAACCTTGCTTTTGCCTTATGTGGCCAAATATGTTCTCCAGAGGATCCTGTTGAAGTCTGCGTGTTAGCAGGTATTCAAAATTGTAATTTTTGGAGAGGTCGTCCCAGAGTTGACAAATAGCCTGAATTGTGATTTGCCAACCAATGACGGTTTGTGGTTGACGTCTGCCATCAAACGTCCATGATGCAATCCAGGGAGGCTGGCCTCGAAGGAAGTCAATCAGCTCTGAATCCTCTTTCACGATTGCATGCCGGAGCTTTTGCGAAGTTTTCTTTTTACTCGAGCTGTTCAAGGCATCGAAAATCCTGTCCATACGATCACAAAATTGTGCTGTAGTGATGGCCGAGGCAGGCAGCACTTTCGCATACACCAATGCCGTGATAGCAATCGAAACTGATGCACTGAGGACCTGCGTTGCTCTGCTGACCCTCATATTAGAAAAAGGTTTCTGATGAATGTGCCTTTCAGTCAACTTTGGAGCCAATCGCAACCGCAACTCACGTGAGTATTGGTAAAGGCTTACAATGTGGGACCAGTCAACGATGTCATCCCCAATATATAACTTGTGTGCTTGCACATTATTGCGCGTTGTTTTAATTAAATGTGGAACATCAAAGATGAAATATACCCGCTCACCATTAACTTCAAAAAAAGGCTTTGCTACAGTCACTCTTAGTTGGTTAGCGAGACTTACATTTGAACTGCCCTGGTCACAAATGACTGCTTTCACTGCAATGTTAATGCTCCTAAGCTCCACAATGAGTGACACCAGCAGGTTATGCATAACAGATGATGGTGTTGATGTGTGCCCTATAGTAAAAGCAACCGGTTGAACCCACTTTTTCGAAACACCAACAAGAAGAACTACCATTGCTCGATCAGCAATGGTTGAAGTGCGATCAGTGCCATCATCTGTAAAACCCTGGACAATGTCCCGTGTAGCATCATAACACAAATTCTTTTTGAGTGCTATTTCATCGAAAACTAAAGCACACACTCGGTCCCGTTCATTCCAAGCTTGAGTATTTGTTGCAATGGAAGAAATGATTCCTGGAATTGTGCCTGGAGTCATCTTTACATTGGCTAGCCACCTCCTTAATGAACGCCGGGAGGGCAAAGAAAAATATGGAGCCAGAAATCGGTATGCTCGCGGACCACGGAAGTTTAAGTGAAGAGCAAATTTCTTGAACCACACGGGAAACCGCTTGCCCTTGCCTTTGGGCCTCAAGCGAACATGTGCAGAAAGAAGTTTAAAAACCTCCTCGGTGACGTGCGGTCGGATAATGCCAAGGGCCTTTGAAGTCGATGACGGTGCTCGGTGAGGCTGCCTCAGCAGTCTTTTGATAGTTTTCCGCTGTGCTGCTACTTTGGCTTGCAGACGTCGAATGGTTTGCTTGTATTTCTTTGATGGAGACCTTTCAGCTGGCACACAGGAAAGCACTGCATTAAACAAAAATTGATTTAAAAGCGAACAGCAACTAATCCCGTACGAGCGCTTTCTTCGCTTCTTTTTTACCCAAGGTGCCCAACTTTCTGTGGTGCAAAGTTTTCGATTCCACAAATTGAAAAAAAAACATTAACAATGGCACCCTAATAATGAAAATCACTGAGAGCCCACCATGACATTTTATTGGTGCTAGTTTGCTCAGAATGTCCTAAACATAAAATTGCACATTGAAAACAGCTGCAATAACAGCATAATCACCATTTGCTGTAGGGCACTCAGGCGTGGAGCTGTTGGAGGACACATCTTCTGGAGAGCCTTGTGAAGCTTGTTCAGTACCTCGGACACTGCTGTCGGAACAATCTTGCGAGCAGCCTGCGGAAGTCTCTATATCAATAGTCTGTAGAAGTGAACATAAGTGTTGAAGGAAACAGTAAACTCACCAGTCACACATGTTCCCTTTGTGACAACTGAGCGACTGTCCAAGGTTTCCTCCAGCAAGACGCAGTCAGCAGGAACTCCTTCACCAGCTACATGGGAGCTGCCACCTGTAGAGGTTTGGTCAACAGTCAACTCAGTTCGAAAAAAAAGACAAGTCGACACTGTACACACCCTGCTCCTCGGGGCACTTCAATGTGTGGGAGCCGCTTTTCGAAGCCTCTGCCGCAGACCCTAAAGAAATGAAACAACAACAATTTGTCAGTAAGAGGCTTAAAATAACAAAAACTGAAGCACATCCACACCTTGCAGTGCGGCTTCTGCAGTCATGTCCCAGTCACTACTTGAAGCGATGCTCAGAGAACCTGCATATATGTGTAGTTGGTACAAGTTACAAAGCATGTAGCACAGGGAAATTTAAACCGCCCTTTCAAACGCATGAATTGGTAGGTGGAAGAAAAGAGAATGCATCAACAGAGAAACAAGCAATTTGTGGTTTGTGGAATTATCGACAGTGCCAGCTTTCTTTGATACGAGGTATATGTGTACATGTGCATGAAGGCTTCAAGTTAACGTTAAATAGCCCTTCAATATATTTCAAAACAAGTTGCACAGGTCAATAGCATAAAAGAATGACAGGAATGTAAAGCTGTTAGGAAGGTAATAGCCCACAATTCACAAAATTTAAGACTTTCGAAGTGTTACTTCTACAGCGAGGTTTCTCCATCGGCTACAAATATCTTCCAGGTTAACTGTCACCACTGATTCAAAAGAAGTGGCTTCTATCGCAGATAATTGAGTTTCTGTCAATCACTTACATGGTGCAATTGGTTGCACACTGGGAACAGCCATTCTTGTAAGCCTTGTGTGCCCAGGGTCCATGAAACTTTCAGCAGTAAAATGGTCGCTGCAAACCCTGTACGTTGCGTACAATAGGCTGGCCGGCTTACTCAGGAGATCATCTCGTCCGGCATACTGCATCCATGCTGTCATCCTGCATCGGCAATGAACTATCAGCTGAAGGCGAAGTGCTCGAACAGTGATTTTTGTGCTCGAACAGTGCTCGAACAGCTCGAACAGCCTCGAAAAGTGCTCGAACAGCCTCACTGAGCAAGCACGAAAAGTAACCTTGAAGACATGCAAACCATACAAAAGCTTTTAGCGCACCTGCCGTCCCGTGGTATGCGGAAGAAACTCGTCCCTGGCTTCTTGTGGGTTCTGCCATTGTTCAAGCACCACGAAACACAGCAGTAGCTGCCGTAGCTTGGACCGCCGGACGGCATGGCATCAGCGCGGTCTGAAAATGTCAGTAAATGCACACCAGGATTTATTCGTGGTCCGAGGCTTCGGGAAACGCGTCGTGAAGCATGCGAGGCCCAGCGACCGCTCCTCAACAGGGAGTTTTCGAGTTTTCGAATAGCGAAAGCAAAGCTTGCGGGCGTAGCGTTGCGGGCTTCACTTAAGGGGAGCCCGCGAGCGTACGACGCTTTCGCCGCTACGCCGCAAGCTTTTCGTACGCTATTCGAAAACTCCCTAATGTTTCGCACCGAGCTCAACGCACAGCACGCGTCGCCTCGGCTTGACGCCGTGCCCCAGTTTGCTATACTAGGGCGAAATCTTGTACGCGTTCTTGTACGCGTTCCACGATGGGACGGAGGCGTTCCGTTCCATCGAGCCGAACGCGGTTCTGCATACGTTGCACAATGTTCACGTCTTGCCGCCGCATACAGCCGCAAACTGTTTTTTTAGCAAACCTCGCCGTCCTCACAAGCTCCAGAAAAAGATTACAACTGCGCGAATAAGACACCACGTAAGAAACACAGAAACGCCCACCCACACGAAGCGCAACGCGTGAGGGCGTGTTTATGTTTCTTACATGGCGTCTTATTCGCGCAGTTCTAACCTTTTTCTGATTCAATGACCCAACTAGCCCAACAACATGTAATTCAACAAGCTTCGCTTGAAAACGTACCTCACCTGCTGTCTCACACACGAAAACACCGAAGCAGCCGACGTTGACGAAACCTTCCCGCTGTCATGCCTATGGTCATGCCTGGGCTTGTCGCATGCTGGTATGGCGAGTACTCTCGGCGCGAAATCGTAGATGCTGCTTATGGCAGTGCAGCTGAACAAAAATAACCACGTAAGGTGCGTTGAATAAATTGTTTTTATGTATAAATAACATGTCAAATATAGGCGCATAATTATTATTTTGTAAAAAACATTCTGTTTAATTGATGATAACTTTTTGTTTTCCTCGCACGTTTTTTGTTTTCCTCTGGCGTCCTCTGGCGTTTGGTGAGAGCACTAGTTTGTTACGTGGTCGTGACGTACTTCCTGAGGCCAGATTTCGCGGAGTGTCCTCTCTTAACTTTTTTTTCTTTCTCTATGCTACCCGCTCTATTTCTACGGCGGCGTGGGGACGCGGCGGCGATTGCCGGCAGGATGTGACGTCAAATTTTTGGGCGCAGGCCTTGAAGTTTTAGGAGGCGATGGCTAAGCCCCATAAACCGCCGATGAGCCGCCATGTTTTGAACGTATGCGCTTCTATGGCAGCTTTGCTACCAGGTATATTTACCTTGCCGCGACCTGCAGTAGTTTGCTTGCCTCAACAGTTAAGGCCGTTTGACATGGTGCGATTTTCGTCGCACCGGAAGTGCGATTTCCGTCGCATGCGACGAAAATCGCATTCGCAGGGCCGATTCTGCGATTTTTGGCTGCGACCAATCGGTTTGTCGCAGCGTCGCAACGTCGCAGCAAATCTGCGATTTTCCGTTGAAATAGCGCCGTGAGCTATTTCGCGGTCTATTTCGAAAAATGGCGGCGGTCGCTCAACGCAACGTTTATAGATACTTTTTTGTCTATAAATATTGGCTCAACAAGCCTCGAAGAGTGCAACTAATTGAGTGGAGCCTTGGATTGCGCAATCGGTACGTAACATGAGCACCGACACGCGAACAGTGCAGATAAAAAAAAACACCGCATATCCACGGGGTGAATGATGATGAGTGGGCGAAGCTCCGGAGGGAATCATCGGTAAACCGTGAATCTTCCGTGTAATTCGCCCAGTCTCGCCGCACTAAATCGAACGATTGACTTCCACCAATGACACGCGCCATATGTGACGTCATTCCTATTTTATAACAGCGCCCTTCATTATAATTGCACCATCTCCCGCTTAAGGGGACGCTAGCACAAACGCGTTAGAAACGTGCAGTACTCTAAGGGGAAGAGGCCACAGCGTCTTACGCAGCCGTTTACACATGCCGGAACGTGCACCGCGTTTGCCGACGCCATCAGCGTTTATGAATACGGGGGTAAGGCGGAGAGGCCACAGCGTCTTACACCAGCTTCTTGCACGGGCCGTAACGCGCTAGCACAAACGCGTTAGAAACGCGCAGTCTTTCGTTAATGTTGGGTATTTATTGCCATCGTGGTGCTGCTGTCCATGTGCGCGTCGTGGCGTAGTGGACAAACGTCGACTATAAGATCTTCATGAAGATCTTAGCAGCCAGGCTTCAGACTGTTATGCCCGAAATAGTAGGCGACCATCAAACTTGTGGTATAAAGGGTCGTTCGATTCTAAACAATATTCATAAGGCTAGATGCGTTCTGCAGTGTTGTGACGTTATGCAGGTTTGTGTCGCGGTTCTCCAGATAGACCTCGAAAAGGCATTCGACTGTGTATCACACGATATTTTGTTAGCTCTATTGGAATACATCAATGTTGGTACTGTTATCAGACAAGGTGTAGCCATGGCGTACCAGAACTGCTCCACACAGTTAATTGTGAACAAGACGATAGGAAAGTCAATTAGTGTGCAACGTTCTGTACGCCAAGGCTGCCCTCTCAGCCCTCTTCTGTTCTGTATGTATATTGAAACACTGTGTCGCTCTATATTGCAGAATGATGCCATTCGAGGTTTTCGCCTGCATGCATCAGAAGTTAAACTCTTGGCGTATGCAGACGACCTAGCTCTTTTCTGTGAAAACAAAGAAAGTGTTATTGAAGCAGTTAGGGTGGTTAAACAATTTAGTGACATCTCTGGAAGTCCTGTCAATTGGGGAAAGTGCCTAGGGTTTTGGCATGGAGAGTGGCCTTCGACCCCTGACACTTTTGCCAACATTAGGTGGGAAACTACTCCGGTAAAATATCTTGGTGTGCCGCTTGAATTTTACAAGGATAATGATCGGTATTGGCAACAACAAGTGAAAGAGATGCGAGAGAAGGTGGACAGATGGAAAGTGGCTAATCTATCCATCTTCTCCAGAGCAACCGTGTGTAATTTGTTCTTTATCAGTAAGATTTGGTACACAATGCAGGTGTTATACTGTTCTCGGCTAAACATTCAGAAATTTCACCGCATATTTGCCGTGTTTGTGTGGGCCTCGAGTTGGGAGAGGTGTAGTCGAACGAACCTATTCAGGCGCGTCAAAGATGGGGGAGTAGGTCTGGGACACCTCTTTGTGCGTCAGCTCGTAAACAGATTTGTATTTTTTCGAGACGTCAGGGACCCTTTCTTGCGCACTGTGTGTCAGATGAGAATAAGCAAAGCGCTACCAGATTTTATTGTTGCCACAAGCAGTATTCCCGGAACGCTTAAGGGGTTTTTTAAGGAGGCTGTCTCCACTGTGCGCTTCCTAAGTGTACGTTTTTCAAAGGATTACCTGAGTTCTGTCCAAAGAAAAAAGCTGTACAGGGATCTATGCGACACTGAATTTCCGGTTCCTTCATATAGATCCCTTTGCAGAGGTAGCCAGGGCCAAAATGTACTAAAAAGGGTAAAGCATATGCAAATTCCACCAGGGGTAAAAACCTTTTTTTCAAGGTTCATACAGGAACGCTTTCAGTAAAGACAGTTTTGAAAGAAAAGGGTTTTTTTGTACCGTGGGGAACACATTGCTTAATCTGTAATCAACCCGAGACAATTGACTATGTTTTTCTACATTGTTGGGAGGGAGCGTTCTTGTGGGATGTTTTACAAAGAACAGTCAAAAAAGAATTCCCTCTAGATCCCTACGGTATCAGATATCTAGCGATTGAAAACGACGATGGGCTTCCTTTTGATCTGGTAATGCTCGTTGGCCTTCACAGTATCTGGCGCGCTAGAATGGCGGGCTATTACTGTGACCCAGACGCACGACCTGCGCGAATGTACTTCCGAGAGAGTATAAATGCCTTTCTGGAGGTGCAGAAAGCGCATGAATGCGCCCCGGAGTGGTTGTCAAGGTTAGAACCTTTGGCAACATTAAGAGAATTTTGATGTGATTGCAATAATGCTGGTTGGTAAATGTTACATATGATTTTCACGTGCTACTTCGTTGAACTGGGCTGTTGATAAATGAGTGAATTTTGTACATGAGGCAATAAGGAAAAAAAAAGCTTCGTGGCGCAGTGGTTAGCGCCACGCGTTCAGAAGCGAGGGGTCCCTGGTTCGATTCCGCTACGGCCACAACTCTCGGAATTTTTTTTTCTCATAAACGTAGACGTGGCTACCTACTACGACGACTTCTACTACTACAGAGGAGGGACAGACCCACACCCTAAGGAGCTTCGCCCCTAAAACTCGTAGGTCAGATTCGGTTCTGTGATTTCTATGCGTTTATTCACACGCTACGTTGCTAATCTGGTGACGCTGTTTTTTAGGTTGGCTTCGGGTGCTCATAGTACGTACTTTTGCGTGATTTCGCGTTATTCACACGCGGTGCGAGTAGGTAAATACTACGAGGTGTGCCTCACGGGAAGGCATGGCCTTCGGATGTCGTCCCAATTTTCTGGTTCTGGAGACAACTCGCGATATACGAAAACGCCACAGTTTTATCGCGGTATGCTTTTACGGACGGAACAACTTAAACAATATGCAACTACGGACAAATGCTACGGTCAATAGGTCACGTTATACGCGCGACCATTTAGTTGCAGTCGGTTGGTTTGGGCTTTCATGCGCATTTTCCCCAATGAATTAACTCATTTCAAGCTTCTGTTACTTCCGCTGCGAGGCATGACTGCTTATCAAGCTCGTAAACCGAACATGAAAACTATATATCGTAATGAATGTTCTACAATAGTATATTTAACGCTTTGACGGGGAATAAACAGTATTGTCAATTTGTTTTCGAAGCAATATTTAAACAGTTTTTTTCTCTCGTTTTTCTGATGTATCATTTTTCTCCTGCACAAAAACCAATAAACCTTCAATGTGTTGCAGACTTTGTATCCTGACTGCATCTGTATTAGGCCTCACATTAAAAGATAATTGCATATTTCGCTTACTTCAGTGCATCGAATTACTTTTCTTTATGCTGGCTGTAACATATCGCAGTACTATAAGAAACAACTTCGCCATAAACATCCTTGCCTTTTCTTGCTTCTCTGTCTCTACTTACTGTGAAACACATCGAATAATGCGAAAAGCAGGCAAGCACCTTGTTTTTATAAGCAGTTGATAACCCTTTAAACAAAATCACATCAAAATTGTGCATTGAAGTCAGCCGGTTCCATTCCTTCGTGTGAATGATAGCATCTTTTCAAGTGTGGGTGGGTCTTGCATGTCCACAGCTCATAAAGTGTGCAGACTCATCACGAGATGTAGGTACTGCCCATCAAGATGGAGGCAATGTTGCTAATGAGTCTGCACTTCAGTAGCGCACCCAGGATCTCTGCCAGGGGGGGGGTTGACAGTTTGCCAATACCATCTAAACAGCACTAATTTCGATTTCTTAACGGAAAATTGTCAAAAAATGCGCTTTTTGCGAGTGTGCAGACAATTGCGCGTCTTACATCTTAGTTGCAGTACTCAAATGCGTAAGGAAAGAAAAGGGGTTAAACAAAAGGGGGGGTTAAGTCGGCCTCAAGGGGGGGTTACAACCCCCGAATCCCCCCCCGTCGGTGCGCCACTGCTGCACTTACATGTATACTGCATAAACTCGTATAACCATATCCCATCACTACTCAGTCGAGCTTTCTCGGAGTCATATTCACAAAAATTCTACTTATCCGAGCTTGCTCTGACTCATATTCACCAAAATTATACTCGGCCGAGCCTGATCTTCACAAAGATTCTACTCAGGCAAGCTTGCACCTAGTCATATTCACCAAATATCTACTTAGCCAAGCTTGCTCTCACTTATATTGATCGAAATTCTACTCAGGCGAGCTTGCACTCAGTCATATTCACCAAAAATCTACTTGCCGAGCTTGCTTTGACTCATATTCACCAAAGTTATACTCAGATGAGCTTGCCCTACCACATGACAATATTCTCTAAATGTTTACTCAACCGAGCTTGCTCTTACTCGTAGTCACCAAAATTCTGCTCAGTCAGGCTCAAACGAACTCAGACTCGTGGTTAGTTCGAAGTCTTAGTGAGCCGACGTTTGAGTGAGTTCACCGTGCTATGTATACAATACATTATCTGACTTGTGCGGTGAATAAGCAAACATTGCCTATGAGTACGTGTTCCATCGGGTGAAATAAGGACAACTGTACAAACTGCAGTTAGTTTTCTAGAGTTTAACTGACCGTTGCGTGAAAGCTTCGCCTCATGTCGATTCAAGCAAGTACATTGGATCTGCATTATATTTTTTTTTCAATCCTTCTCGCTGCCCTGGCCATTCATGGGTGGCCACATTTTGTACATTTCAACACAAAGTTGAATAAATGACTGTAGTGCAATAAATTAAAAAAGATGCTTGCATCACTGCACGTATTTATTTATTTATTTATTTATTTATTTATTTATTTATTTATTTATTTATTTATTTATTTATTTATTTATTTATTTATTTATTTATACATACTGCAGCCCAATTGGGCTATCGCAGGAGTGGGAGTGTACATTAGATAAAACATCAAAACATTCGTCTGCACAACTCAACTTCAACACCTTGAAAATCAGCATTGTTACAAATTTAAACATACAACAAGTAACATAAACACAGCATGAATCAACCTAAGTGATATAAAAATTCCTCTAAAGGTAACGACCTAGTCTCACCTGGCACTAAGTTCCATTTTTCAATCGTACGAGGAAAGAAACTGTACTTAAATAAGTTAGTGCGCGGTTGAAATGGTGCAAGGTTGAGTTTGTGGCTATTCCTTGTAGGTTTCAATTTAGCAGGAGACAGATAGTTGTTCGTTGATGAGTAGCGTGGGGTGTTAATGAGAATATGCAACAATTTAAGAGATTCACGATCGCGCCGCTCGGACAGAGGTTGTAGACCTAGTGCAACAAGGTGAGATGAGGGTGAGAAGTTCCAGTCATAACGGCGGTATATGAAACGGATTGCTTTCTTTTGAACTGATTCGAGAGTGTTAATGTCAGATACCTTATAAGGGTTTCAGATGGGGCAGCCATATTCTTGAATGGGTCGGATGAGCGATTTATATGTTAGCAGCTTTGTTTCACGTGGAGCTTTTCGCAATGTGCGATTTAAATAGCCTATTTTCTTTGATGCTTTACTGCATATGTATTCAATATGCCTTGACCACGACATGTTAGGTGTGAAGATGAGGCCAAGGTACTTATATTCGGACACCCGGGCAAGGCAAGAGCCATTAAATGTATATTTAAACAAAGAAATAGAGGTGCGCTTACTGAAAGATAAAGTGACTGTTTTTAAAAAGTTTATATTCATTTGCCATTTGTCGCACCACCTGCAAAATTGGGCAAATGAATCGTTAAGTGATATGTGATCAGCATTCGTATTAATTACGTTATAAAGCACGCAGTCGTCAGCATAAAGGCGTATTTTTGCGGATACACAGTTTTGCAAATCATTTATATACAATAAGAACAAAAGTGGCCCAGGACTGAGCCGTGGGGAACTCCGGATGACACATTTACTATAGACGAGTTTGAGGAATTAAACGAGACCTACTGGGAACGGTTATGTAAAAAGCTAGGGATCCAGTCAACTAAGGATGAATTATTAAGTATAGCGCGAAGTTTATGGAGAAGTTTTGAATGTGTAACAGAGTCGAATGCCTTGGAAAAATCTATGAAAATGGCATCAATTTGATTTCCACTGTCCAGAGCGTGAGAAATGTCATGCAAAAATTCTACGAGCTGAGTTATAGTACTAAGTCCGCGACGAAAACTATGCTGGGCATCACTCAAAATTTTATTATTTTCAAGAAACTCCATAATATGCCTAAAGATTATATGTTCAAGAAGTTTACATGATTGAGACGTTAATGAGATTGGACGATAGTTTAATGGTGACTGTTTGTTGCTGGATTTATGCATTGGAAGAATTTTTGCCAATTTCCAAGCCAAAGGAACTGTCGAGGTAGATAAAGACTTTTGAAAAATTACAGTCAAATACCGGCTAGTCCAAGCACAATATCTAACAAGAAAAGCGTTGTTAATGCCATCAGGGCCACAAGATTTTTTATCTTCTAAGTGCAGAATTAGATTCAAAACACCTTCGAGAGACACGGTAATATCGCCAATTGAATGATGCCAGTCATTAATGAATGCAGGTGTGTCGAAGTTATCAGTTGTGAATACTGATTGAAAATATTCGTTGAATGCGGTGGCGATAATTAAAGGGTCACTGGAAGGTACATTATATATAATAACTGTATTTGGGGAGGCTGACCTGGGTACAATTGAAGCCCAAAATTTCCGAGGGTTACTCTTCATTAAATGATGCAATGTAATGCCGAAGTAGAAGTCTTTTGATGAATTACTTTTGAGGCGAAGTTCCTCCTTGGCGACATTAAACTCGGCAATTTTAAGGGGGTCGCCTTTTCGTTTTAAGCGCCTTAACCTAGCAACACGACGCGATAAGTGAAGTATGTCACGTGAAATCCAGGGCACATGAGGATTATTCTTTTTTGTCTTCAAAGGGATGAAGCGCTGGATGCAGCTTGTCACAATCGTTTGAAAAGAGACCACCAAGGAGTTCACATCATTAAATTCGCTGAGCCGTTCGAAATCATCAAAAGAATCGCATAAGAGATCAATAATAGATGCGTCGTCGGCACGTGAAAAATCAGGAAAAGTAGAATAAACAAAACTATTGTTACCAACTGGAACAGAAATGGATACAAGAACGGCCTTGTGGTCTGAAATACCATCTGTAACTTCGCATTCGAAACCATTATCTAAAAGGCAGGGACTAACAAAAACTAAATCCAAAACTGCAGCACCTCTTGTGTTAGCGTCAACGACTTGTTTTAAACCAAAACATAATGAAAAATCTAACAGCGCTTTGCTTATTTCCACATCATAGCCGGTGAGCGATAAAGATGGCCACAAAATACCGGGGGCATTGAAATCTCCAAGACAGATAACGCGTGAAGAAGACAAGATACGCTCGTGCATGAATGTCGTTAAAGCGAGCAGCTGATCTATGTTCGATGACGGTGGTCGGTAGATAACGCCAAATACTGTAGAAATGTTTCCGAAAAAGAAATTACACCAAACTGATTCGGTATCAGGTGGGTTGGGGAGTATTGAAAATTTAAGGTCAGACCGCAAAAATAATGCGACGCCACCTCCTCTTCTATGACATCTATCAGTTCTAACAACTGTAAAACCTGGAGGAGTTATCTCACTATCGAATATGTCATCATGCAACCATGTTTCCGTTACCCCAACAATATGTGGTGAATGGGCGGAAATCAGCGAAAAAAATTTGGAAACTTGTTAATCAAACTTCTGGCATTAACATTTAAAACGCGTAGTGGTTCTTGTGGTTGCCTACTAAGGCGTCAGGGATTAACAGTGGTGACTTTTGTTGGGCGGGGAGGAACCTTAGTGAGGGTGTTAGTATCATCGTGCCAGTTGTACTTAACTTTATTGATAAATGCATGATCAAAGCTTAAGTGAACAATGGAGCCATTATCACGATAGGGCTTAGATGCTTCCCATATCTTTTTTCTGATTGATCGTACGCGCTGTGAAAAATCTTCAGAAATACGAAAGTCGGAACCTTTAAGTTTGTGACCATTTTTAAGGACGTTTGTTTTCTCGCGATAGTCGAGCAATTTCATGATAATGGGGCGTGGGCGGTCAGCATGCCTACGACCAATTCTGTGGCACCTCTCAATACTCGGGCATTTGATTTCAAGTTGTTCTTCGAACAACGTGGAAATGTTAGATAGCAGAAGATCGTGAGTTTCATCAGGTGACTCAGTCAAGCCATGCAGCAACAAGTTATTACGGCGATATCGGTTTTCTAGATCATCATTACGCAAAGCAAGTTGGTCGATTTTGATTTGTAGCTGTTGAATTTCATTATTCACTTTACCATTGTTTCCGATCGAAGGAAGTGTGGTTGGAAGTGATTCTAATGCGGCGACACGTGTCTCTAAGGCATCAAACCTTGATTTAACAGCCTGATGAAAGTCCTTGATATCTGCTATTTCTTGTGATATATGTTGCTGGCCCTTAATTAATTCGGCAAGCATTTGTGCCACAGAAGACAAGTCAACATCCTTGGCATCTGTGGTACTCGTTTCATCGGTAGTGGATGAGCTTCGCAAACGAATATCAGTCACCGGGCATTCTTTAGTCTTAATTGGCTTAGGAGGCCCCCGATTCAGTTCCACATCACCACTCAAGAGGAGACTGCTGACGGAGTAAATTAGGTCAGAGCACAGAGATACAAAATCATAAGCAAATATAGAATTGTGTGGGCGAGAAAACAGCAGCCTAAAGCGATTATCAGAACGAATGCATTTGGCGTTCTTGAGGTAACCTACCTGCGTAAAGAGCAGACAGCGGTTCAGCATCCCACTAGTGCTGCTGTGATCTCGCCCACTGAAGAAGGCAACTGTCGACGACGCTTTTATATGTTCAGCTGGGGAAGTCACCATGCCGGACTTGCCGGTGATTGGAGGACCCAGGATGACGTCACCAAAGGTGATGGGACGCAGACTATCGGCCGACGAGTCGATGAACAGGCCAGAGCTATCTTCAGTGAAGTAGATAGGGCCGCCCATGCCCTTACTAGCCGAGTTATCCACGTGCTGAAACGTAGTCCAAGAAGGGTTGTCGGTGTCATTGGTATCGGGGCAAAGAAATCCGGTCCGGCCAGGGACAGGATCGGCAAAGTAGGCCAAAAACTGCGTAAAGAGCAGAAAGCGGTTCAGCATCCCACTAGTGCTACTGTGATCTCGCTGTGATAAGCAGGTTCTTTTGTGTTAATGTTTCTGGCGGTTCTCTGAGGCGGAGCCTCCCAGAACCCAATCGAGGACAAAGCCGTTTGTCGGGAAACACACACACAAACTTTTAATGAAGCTAGAAACGAAAATTAACCCATAAAAACAAACACACAAATATACCATGAAAACATGTAGCTAGAACGTCCTCTATTCTTCAAGGTCAAAATCCTGAGATGGCAACTGGTTATTGATTAGCTTCTTAGGTTATCGCGTCCCAGATGAGACGAACCGCGCGTCTTTTCTGCGTTCGTGAGAACCGCACTGGGGCCAATTTCTTGCATCTTGGGAAACGCACATACGAGGACCCCTGAATGACCTGACTCAGGTGTTGAATTGATTCGAAAGTCATAAGCTGGGCCTCATTGGCACTAAACGAAATGTGCTCTGTATATGTGCACTCGGGCACAAATCTTTTGGACCCATCGCACAAACATGCACACGGCACCTCAGCGGAACTGCTTTCCTTTTCTGCTGACGGAGAGGACCGATTTGCTTCCCCATTACACAAACAGGAATACAAAGTCGCTTTGCTACCCTCTACCAGATTACTCGAGAAGATGCCCCCACTGTGTTCCTCAGTGGAATCACCTTGCGATGTCTCTAACTCCGCAAGTAAGCCATCAGGCAAAACTAGCTTACATACATCAAGTGCTGACGCGAGTGGTGACTTGGTGCGCAAGTCACGAATCGCTTTCCTTGAGTCTTCACTGGACTCTTTCACAAGGAGCTCTGTACTCATGTACATTTTACATTGGCCTATGTGACCTTCGGGATTGCAGGCAGGTGGACTTATCCTCACTTGAGGTGAGGTACTCGAGTGGTCTTCAAACCTATTGAGGCCACTTATCACCACCGCAAGTGGTACACCGAAAGAGTGGGGGACATTTCATCGCTCACCTCGCACTCTTCGAGGCCATTGGCTTTGCGAACTTTTGCCCAATTAGTCGGGCTTTCTAGAAGCATCTGCGCCTCTTTATGCGATGTGCTTTCAACTGCACTGGTTCGCAAGCGTACCTGCTTGTCGGTGGTGTCCTCTTCGAGGTCACTACCACTGCGCACCGTTGCCCAGTCAATCGGGCTTTCTGAAGGCATTTGTGCCTCTTTATCCAAGGTGCTTTTTCTAGCACAGATGCGCATGCGTGCCTCGATTTCATGAGAAGCTGTCTGCTGTCTGCTCCCTGAACTATCCTCAGCGTCCCTGAGGTTAATGTCGGGACCTACGCTGGTTCGTTCCTTGTTTAATTCTCGGCTGTCCCCTGGTTGCGTGCCTTTTTCGAGTGGAAGGCCGCGACGGCGTTCGGGGCAATCGCTAGACAGATTTTTCGAACTGCTGAGTCTGGAGCCCGCGTCAAACGCTTGCTCAATAGAGCTTGCATACGACTCCAGCTCGCAAATCTCTCTCAGTGAGCGTGCCCTTTCAGCCTCCGCGACCCTCAGACGCAACTGCAAAACACGTGCCTCGCGCTCTATCTGTTCTCTTTTCGCTTCTCGCTCCGAAGCGCGTTCTTCTCGCGCTCGCGCCTGACGCTCGGCGAACCACGCTTTTAGCTCTGCTCCCTCAAGCCCCATGCTTTCCGCTAAAGCTAACAGCTCTCGCGTGCAAGCCATGTTTTTAAATTGTTAGAATTAGCAAGAGAATCCAAACAAACGGCTTTGTCCTGTCCAGCGGACGCCAATTTGTGATGAGCAGGTTCTTTTGTGTTAATGTTTCTGGCTTATCTCGTCGTCTCGTCTCCGCTGCTCCGCGTCGAGACTATAGCACGCGCACATGCCTGCTTCCTGCTCGAACTTGCCCGGTATCATTAAGCGTTCTAGCTACATGTTTTCATATTATCTTTGTGTGTTTGGTTTATAGTTTTCTTTTCGTTCTAGTTTTAATTATTAAAAGTTTGTGTGTGTGTTTCTCAACAAACGGCTTTGACCTCGATTGGGTTCTGGGAGGCTCCGCCTCAGAGAACCGCCAGAAAACATTAACACAAAAGAACCTGCTCATCACACTCGCCCACTCCTGTGCATGTGCATCATGTGCATGTGTTTGTATCAGAACATGATACAAACACATGCACATAAGATGCACAGAAATGATAAATGCATAAACAGACGGAATCAGCTAGCCACCACCTATTGAAAGAAAAAAAAGCACAGGCCAATGCTGCAATGGAACTACGTGTAACCATTCCCCTTGCCAGGTACATGGGCTATAGGAGAAACACATGTGCAACCTAGCAGTAACCTCGATGTAGCAGCTATGGACGCATTTGCATTCGCAGCTGGCCACTCAACCACTCAAGTGTGTTCAGTGTGTACTTGTACTTAGGCACACTTTTTATTGTCTATATCTCAAAAATTTAATGTGGCTCCTCAAATATTGAGAATGTTTGGATTCTGAGGCTTGCAAATGTAAATATTTTTATTCCATTCTTGTTCTAGGTGAAAGCTCATGCAAAAGCTTAGAGATATTGTCAGTTCCCCTCACTTTCCCTCAGAACATAAGTAGTCTGTTATTGAGACTCTAGCAGCTTTTCAATAGCAAGAAAGCGAATCATTCGATCATTCACAAAACTTTAGTAAAGTCCTGAAGCTTGGTTTTCTCAGAGCGAGGCGGGCCGCGTCCACGTCGGCACCGTCAGTCCGAGCCTTATGGCGCAATCGTGGACCCTCTGGACAGCCCGTAGTTGATCTTGATAAGAAGAGCTTGACATCGTCTTGTGCCAGTAAAGCCATTTTTCGTCGGGGTCGGCGAGAGTCGCGGGACGGCCCGCCAGCATGTGTCTGATTTCAATGATGCCTTCACACGTTACATTCTTTCCTAATTTCTCGTTCGGGGTGAATTTTATTTACGAAATAGGGAGTTGGGTACGTCCCGGTTTGCAGTGAACGTAGCGTGACTGCCTGAGCCCTGTTCAACTTTTCGTGTGGCAGTGGGAATTGCATACGCCCCAAGTAGTAGTACTTAGTTATGTCGTTGTAAGTTAGTAAATGATCTTTATGATCCCCGGAATGGTAGTGGGCGTCGGTTCGGTTCTGACCGGCACGGCAAGCAAGTCCTCGTGCCAGGTCACTCGTCACCTCGTTGAGGTTGAGCCGAGCCTCGTCCACTTGTCCCATATGTGCAGGAAACAGCGGATTTCAGTTTTGATAGTTTCTACCTTGTCGATAATTTCAGCCGCAGTCCCAGCGACATAGCCTTTGTCAAAGCTCTTAATTGCTGCTTTTGAATCGCTATAAATGAAAGACCATTTACGGTTCCTGATGGCTAGAGCAATCGCGGCTTGCTCCGCTACCGTGGAATCCTTAGTGAAGATGGTGACGGCGTCCCGTACCTCTCCCTGGCTGTCGACCACCACGGCCGTGTAGGCCTCTTTGCCTTTGACCCAGGCAGCGTCTGCGAGGGCCGCCTGTTGTCCTAGCTGTTCAATTTCTTTCAACAAAGCTTTCGCTCTCGCTTTTCTCCTGCTAACACTGTGTTCTGCGTGCATGTTTCTCGGGAGGGGGGTGGTTCTGATCCGGTCTCTAAGGTCCGCGCTCAACTCTACCTCGGCCTCCTTCAGGTTCCTCGATCTATTGGGGTCTGTCCCTATTGCTTTGAGTATAAGCCTGCCCGCTCGCGTTTTCGTCAGTCTTTCCTGCTGCGCCATCTGTTGCGCTTCCGCCATCTCTTCTATCGTATTGCGTACGCCTAGGTTCATGAGCTTCACGTTCGAGGTGCTGTTGGGTATACCTAGGGTAGCCTTGACTAACTTCTGATCATAGTGTTGAGCTTGTTCAGCTCGGCCTGCGACCATTTGAGTAGACCTGCCACGTAGGTGAAGTGACAGAGAGCGAAGGCGTGCACTAGCCTTAGAGCGCTGTCCTCACCCAGGCCCCTGTGTCTGTTGGTGATTCTCCTTAGTAACCTGATGACTTGGTCCGTTTTGTTTGAAATGTGTTGAATGGCATTGTGGTTGGTACCTCCCGCTGCTATGTGGAAGCCTAAAACTCTAATCTTTTCGACCTGCTTGATCGCGGATCCATCGTGACTGCGTAAGATAGCCTTGGGTTCCTCCCCGGGGACGCAGCTACTGGGTTCTCGACAACTGCCTCGATGTTTTAGGACCAAAAGCTCCGATTTTGCCGCCGAACAGTTTAGTCCCATCTCGCCTAGTGTGCTTTCCACGATGTGTATGCTCTCCTGCAGTCTAGTCTCCGTTTGGCCTACGTTACCTTTGGCGCTCCATATTGTTATGTCATCGGCGTATATGGCAAAGTGTATACCTTCTATACGCTCCAGTTTCCTCGCGACTCTGGTCATTGCTAGATTAAATAACATGGGCGAGAGCACGGCCCCCTGCGGGGTGCCCCTGTTTCCCAGATTCATCACCTTCGAATTTAGTTCACCTAGCGTGAGGCTCGCTTGCCTACCGCCGAGAAACGCCTTCACTACGCTGAAAATCCTCTCGCCCAACCCCAGCTCGGAGAGGACCTCGAAGATGGCCTTGTGCTCTATGCCATCAAAAGCTTTTTCGACGTCTAGTCCCAGGAGCGCTCTCGCGTGCACCGGGCTAACTTGTATGAACTGGTGTTTGATCAGGAGCATGGCGTCTTGAGTCGATAGACCGGGGCGGAAACCGATCAGGTTATACGGGAGTATGTCGTTTTGCTCGACGTATCTAGCGAGTCTGTTGAGAATAACGTGCTCCATAGCTTTACCTAGGCACGATGTAAGAGAGATTGGACGGAGGATATCCAGATTGAGCGGTTTGCCCGGTTTGGGTATGAGAATGGTGTTGGCCATCTTCCATTCCTCTGGATAGTCTCCATTTCTCCACAACTCGTTGAAATGACCCGTCAAGAAAGTGATCGAGGCGTCGTCTAGATTCATTAAGAGTTTATTGGTAATACCGTCGGGTCCGGCTGCCGATCTACTAAAGAGACCATGGAGTGCGGCCCGTACTTCACCCTCGGTGAAATCGCGGTCCATTTCCTCGCACGGTCCTCCCAAGTACTCTACGCGTTCGTCGCTATCGCCCGGTTGTTTGAGAGGGAGATAATTTTCCGCTAGCTGTCTCATGACTACCTCTAGAGTACTGTACTGGCTGACCTGATGTACTAGTTTTGCAATTGCCGTTCGCTTGTTTGACTTAGTTTCGCTTTCGTTCAATAGGTGTTTGAGGAGGTTCCAACTGCCCCCATGCTTGATTCTGCCGTCTGCCAGATGGCAAACTTCGTCCCACTGTTGTTCCGTGAGTGTTCTCGAATGCTCCTCGATCTGTCTGTTTAGCAAAGCTATCTTTTTCCTGAGCCTTCGGTTCAGTCTTTGCGTTTTCCATCTTTGCAGGATGGATTGTTTGGCCTCGAACAGATGCGCGAGCCTACTGTCTATGCTCTCTATGTTTTCTTCGGTCTTAATTTCTTTAGTGGCCTCCCTGAGGTCCTCTTCGAGCTGGTTGACCCAGGTCTTGAAAGACTGTCTGCCCGCTTCTATCGGTTTCGATTCTAGTCTCTTCGCTCTAACTATCCTAAAAAGGTCCCAGTCTGTGCACCGAAAGGTTCTAGTCTCTTGTTTCGGCATGCCTATACCTATGTGTATTATATAGTGGTCGCTGCCTAGATCGGTGCCAGAGTTTTCCCAACTAGCTTGTTTCGAGTTGTTGACAAAAGTGAGGTCGGGTGTAGAGTCCCTGCACGTGGACGTGCCACAGGGGGTGGGGAAAGCCGGATCGGTGATCAGGCACAGTCCCAGGTCCGTGGCAAGGTTCCATATCCCCTCGCCTTTCTTTGTATTCCAAGCGTATCCCCACGCGTGGTAGGGGGCATTAAATTCCCCTCCGTTGATGAGCGGGGAGCTCTTTGCGACTGCAAGTGCCTTGTTGAAAAGTGCCCTAAAGCTTTGTTTCTTGTCGGTGGGGCTGCTGTAAATTTTTAGGAAGAAGATACTCTGCGCCCGGCCCTTGTGCCTTTTGAGCACGATTTCTACTAGAGCATACTCGATTTTACTCAATCCGAGAAGAATATCGCGTTCGATAAAGGGTACTTTTTTGTCAACGAGGGTTGCCAATCCCCTCCCGCAATCTTTTATCTACATACCGATTTGTACCCGGTTAGCTTGACTTCGCACGCTAAAGTTTCCTGCAGCATAATTACTTTTGGTTTGACCCCCATTGATCTAATTAATTGGTGCAGCAATACCTTCTTGTTGAGGAATACGCGACAATTCCACTGCCACGCACTAAAACTGTGGGCGCTATCCATGATTATTGGATGGATTCATTTTGCTATTACCGGCGATCGTTCTCTTTGGAGCGATCCCTGACGTTCCGGGGAGCGATTTAACGCTTTCTGAGTCTGAGGGCAAGAATTCGTCGTCATCGCATCTCGTTTCTAGTTTCTTGAATCTCTGTTCGGCCATTAACCTCCATTTCCATAGTTTATCCACTTTAAAGTTAGTCCTTTCCGTCGTCTCTCTAATTTATTTAATTACCTCTTTCAGCTCGCTGAGGACTGAGGAAACCGCGTCAGTTTCGGGGCTTACTGCTCTTTTTTTCGGGGCGGGGGAGCTGTCTCCCTCGCTTGGTTCGTTGCTTTGACTTACTGGACTGGCTACTGCTACGCTGGCAGGGCTCGGCTGTGCCTTCTTTTTGAGTTCTACCACCTGTTTGGTCAGCTCTTCGTTAGCTTTCCGCAAAGAGTTTACCTCCCTAATCAATTGTTCTATTCTGGCATCATTGCTTTCAGTCACCACCGGCGTGGCGGCGCCACCAGCGATTTTCACCGTACCTTTGACTTTATCCGCCCAGGTGGTCCCAACTGTCGGGTTGGCACCAGGTGTTCCGTCTTCTAAGCGTACCTGCGCTCCTCCCGACTTAGAGCAACTTCTCTCCCTCGTGGCCGATCGCGACCGGGCGCGTTCCCTTCGGCGAGCCCGTACCACGTAGGGTGTTTGAAATCTATGCTTGCACACCTTGTCTCCGGTGGGGTGGTCTCCTCCGCAGAACTTGCACTTGGGCGTGCAAACGTGGTCATTTGGTGGGTTGAGGGCTCCACACCCTCTACACTGAAAAGAGTCCGGCGTGGGGCACACGTCTGGGCGGTGTCCTACCCTACCACAAGTGAAGCACACATCAAATTGTTTCCTGAAGAGATAATATCTCAACAAAGTCGGTCCGTAGCGCACAAAGTTTGGCACTTTCAGTCCATCGAAGAGGACGATGACTGAGCCCGACGTCTTGATGCGCTTGGCTGCCAAAGCGAGCGGGTTGCGGTCATACACAATATTCCTTGTAATAGTAGACTGGGAGTCCCTGATGTCGACTCGTCTAATCACCCCTTTGCACGTGGCGTGCGGGGCCGACTCGTACGCATTGACTTCGTACTCCGATTCCATGATTGTGAATGACGTGATTCTGACGTACCTTGTCGCATGGTCTGGTTCAGGCGTGCTGACCACCAAGATAATGTCACGTAGTAGTGACGCTGAAGTAAACAGTCGTAAAACTGTGTAAGAAGAAACTGATTCTTTATTGGGCGAACCTGTGCCCACAAAAGCAAGCTACACTAAAAGCACAACGAAAGCGGCGAACACAGTCGGCGGTCGTCGAAAATCTGATCAGCGGCGACACGCGTCGGCTTTTATACCTGAGTCATCGAAGGTTCTAGATTAATCCCTGATGCCCGCGTGTCTTCCAGAAAGTTCTAGACAATTCGCGTCAGTCATGCAATCAGATAACAGAAGCGTCGGTGAAAACAGGCAATGGAAAGAAGCATCGATAACGTTCTAGAAACTTCCGATACAGGCGCGTCCTGCGCCGAGCGATAACGTTTAACATTTGTTAGCCGGTGGAAGGCGGCCACCGGTGAAAGATAAAGATATATACGTGTCAATACCCTCCCCTTAAAAAGCATCGTCCCGATGCTACAAACAAATGTGAAAGCGTAAACAAAACCACGCGTAATAAAGAAAGAAAAAAAAATAAAGTAACAAAGTACCTAAGTTCGTCAGAGGGCGTAGAAAGGCTTAAGACGCACCACATGGATGACTTCGGGTCGTGCGCGGCGCCGCTGTGATTGCGAAATGCCGTCTGGCACGACCTCATAGTCCAGTGCGCCAATACGTCGGATGATCTTATATGGTCCGAAATAGCGACGTAAGAGTTTCTCGCTAAGTCCTCGTCGGCGTATCGGAGTCCAGACCCAAACACGGTCTCCGGGCTGGTACTCGACGTAGCGTCGTCGAAGATTGTAGTGTCGGCTGTCGGTTCTCTGCTGGTTCTTGATGCGCAGGCGGGCGAGCTGTCGACCTTCTTCGGCACGCTGCAAATAGGTGGCAACGTCGAGATTTTCTTCTTCAGCGACGTCCGGTAGCATAGCGTCAAGCGTCGTTGCCGGGTTCCTTCCATAGACCAGGTTGAACGGCGCCATGTGCGTCGTTTCTTGCACGGCCGTGTTGTATGCGAAGGTCACGTACGGAAGGATGGCATCCCACGTCTTGTGTTCGACGTCGACGTACATAGCCAGCATGTCGGCGATGGTCTTATTTAGGCGCTCGGTGAGGCCATTCGTCTGCGGGTGGTAGGCGGTGGTGCGGCGATGGCTTGTCTGGCTGTATCGCAGGATGGCTTGAGTTAGTTCAGCCGTGAAGGCCGTACCTCTGTCGGTGATGAGGACTTCCGGGGCACCGTGACGCAGGAGGATGTTCTCAACGAAGAATCGGGCTACCTCGTCGGCACTGCCTTTGGGCAAGGCTTTTGTTTCGGCGTAGCGGGTTAGGTAGTCCGTAGCTACGATGATCCATTTATTCCCGGACGTCGACGTCGGAAAAGGCCCCAGTAAGTCCATCCCGATCTGCTGGAACGGTCGGTGAGGTGGCTCGATCGGCTGTAGAAGCCCGGCTGGTCTTGTCGGCGGTGTTTTGCGTCGCTGACAGTCTCGGCATGTCCTTACGTAATGGGCGACGTCAGCAGAGAGGCGAGGCCAGTAGTATTTTTCTTGTATCCTCGCGAGAGTGCGGGAAAAACCGAGATGTCCAGCCGTTGGGTCGTCATGGAGAGCTTGCAGAACCTCTGGACGCAATGCTGAGGGTACCACGAGGAGGTAGTTGGCTCGGAGAGGCGAGAAGTTCTTCTTTAGGAGAATGTCGTTTTGCAAGAAGAACGACGCCAATCCTCGCCTGAACGCCTTCGGCACAATGACGGTCTTGCCTTCCAGGTAGTCTACAAGGCTCCTTAGTTCCGGGTCGGCTCGCTGTTGTTCGGCGAATTCGTCGGCACTGATGGGTCCCAAGAAAGTGTCATCATCCTGGTCGTCTTGTGGCGGCGGTTCGACGGGGGCGCGAGACAAACAATCGGCGTCAGCGTGCTTTCGCCCGGATTTGTAGACGGTGATGTCGAATGCTTGAAGTCTCAGGCTCCATCGTGCGAGGCGACCTGAAGGATCCTTTAAGTTAGCTAGCCAACACAAGGCGTGGTGGTCGCTTACAACTTTAAATGGCCTGCCATAGAGGTAGGGGCGAAACTTTGACGTAGCCCAGATGATGGCGAGGCACTCCTTTTCTGTTGTGGAATAATTTGCTTCCGCCTTCGATAGCGACCGGCTAGCGTAACTTACAACTCTTTCTAGTCCGTCAGTCCTCTGCACAAGCACGGCGCCGAGTCCTACGCTGCTTGCGTCGGTGTGGACTTCGGTATCGGCATTTTCGTCGAAATGCGCAAGTATTGGCGGCGATTGCAGGCGTCGCTTCAGTTCTTCAAATGCTTCGACTTGCGGCGTCTCCCACTTGAACTCGACGTCGGCCTTCGTGAGATACGTCAGTGGCTCAGCGATTCGTGAAAAATTCTTGACGAAGCGCCTGTAATAGGCGCACAGTCCAAGAAATCTACGCACTGCCTTCTTGTCAGCGGGCGGAGGAAAGTTGGAGATGGCCGCAGTTTTCTGAGGGTCGGGGCGCACTCCAGAGTTGTTGACGACGTGGCCCAAAAATAAGAGCTCCTCATATGCGAAGCGGCACTTTTCTGGCTTCAACGTGAGTCCGGAGGTCTTGATTGCTTGAAGAACTGTTTCAAGGCGCCGGAGGTGTTCCTCGAAGCTTGAGGCAAACACAACGACGTCGTCCAAATAGACGAGGCAAGTCTGCCACTTCAAGCCCTCCAGTACTGTATCCATGACACGTTGGAAAGTGGCAGGCGCCGAGCAAAGACCAAACGGCATGACCTTGAACTCGAACAATCCGTCTGGTGTTATAAACGCAGTCTTCTCCCGGTCCCTCTCGTCGACTTCGATTTGCCAGTAGCCGGTTTTGAGGTCCATCGAAGAAAAATACTTGGCGTTGTAGAGTCGATCCAAGGCGTCGTCAATCCGTGGGAGGGGGTATACGTCCTTCTTCGTGATTTTGTTGAGGCGACGATAATCGACGCAGAAACGTAGGGTTCCATCCTTCTTCTTCACTAACACCACGGGGGACGCCCACGGACTCTTGGACGGCTGGATAATGTCGTCGCGTAGCATTTCGTCGACTTGTTGCCTTATGGCCTCGCGTTCGCGCGCCGAAACTCGGTACGGGCTCTGACGGAGTGGCCGGACATTTTCGTCGGTTATGATGCGATGCTTGGCGACAGGGGTTTGTCGAACTTTTGACGACGACAAGAAGCAGTCCTCGTATTGCAGGAGCAGAGCCTTTAGTTGTTCTTTCTTGTGCATGGGAAGGTTCTGATTGACGTCGAAAGTTGGTTCAGGTACTATAGTCGTCGTTGAAGGTGCACTGGAATCCGTGAAGGCGAACGCACTGCTGGCTTGTACTATTTCGTCGATGTAGGCGACCGTGGTGCCTTTGTTGATGTGCTTGTATTCGGGGCTGAAGTTCGTGAGCATCACCCTTGCCTTCCCTGCACGTAGCTCAGCTATGCCTCTAGCGACGCAAATTTCACGGTCGAGCAGTAAGTGATGATCGCCCTCGATGACGCCCTCCATGTCTGCAGGCACTACGGTACCGACGGAAATCATTACGCTGGAGCGAGGCGGAACGGTGACTTGTTCTTCAAGCACATTCAAGGCATGGTAACTTATGCTTGTATCCGGTGGTATCGCGTTGTGCGTTGAAAGCGTTATCGACTTGGACCTTAAGTCGATGACTGCACCGTGTTGATTTAGAAAGTCCATGCCTAGGATGACATCCCTGGAGCAGTGCTGCAGGATTACGAAGCTCGCCGGGTAAGTGCGGTTGTTTACCGTGACTCGCGCTGTGCAGATTCCAGTCGGCGTTATTAGGTGGCCTCCTGCTTTCCGGATATCGGGTCCTTGCCAGGCTGTTTTCACCTTCTTCAACTTGGCGGCGAACGGGCCACTGAAGACGGAATAGTCGGCTCCAGTGTCGACGAGAGCGGTGACGTTATGGCCATCGATGAGCACGTCTAGATCGGTAGACCGGCGTCTGGCGTTGCGGTTAATTCCTGGCGTCGGATCACGGCTGCGTCGGCTTGCTCTGCTGCTGCTACGTCGCGTCGGCAGGTCTTCTTTCTGCGGCGAAGTGCTGTCAAGGCTGTTGCTAGGCGGCATGCTGATATCTCGTCGTGATGATTCGTGAATCGTCGTCGTCGTCGGCGGCGGAGGATCTTCGGCATTGCGTCGTACAGCAACCGCACCTCCATCGGTTGCTGCCTTTAGTTTCCCGGGTAAGGGCTCGGAGATCGGCCCCGGGTGGGACCGGTGTACTGACGGCGATGCGGCGAGATGTAGCGGCCCGGTGACGGCGAGCGTGAGGGTCGTCGTGGTTGCCACTGGGCTCCGGCGAGGTAGTCGGCGATGTCACGTGGTCTCTCGCCAAGCTGTGGACGCGGCGCGTTGACGGCGAACCCTCGTAGGCCCATCTCGCGGTATGGGCATCGGCGGTAGACATGGCCGGCTTCCCCACAGTGATAGCAGAGCGGGCGGTGGTCGGGGGCGCGCCAAATGTCCGTCTTCCTCTGGTAGCTGCGCTGGGCGACGGGCGGGCGTGCTGGCGGCGGCGGCGGTGGACGACGGAACTGCGGCGTTACGGGGCCCTGGCGCGAGCGCGGAGGGGGGCCTTGACGACGGGCGACGGCGGCGTAGGTCAGCGCTTCCGGCTGGGGTTGCGGCGATTGTGGCTGCACATCGGGAACTCCAAGTGAGCGCTGAACTTCGTCTTTGACGACGTCGGCGATAGATGCCACGTGAGGCTGCGACCTGGGAAAGAGCTTATGCAGCTCCTCGCGAACGACCGCTCTGATGGTCTCGCGCCGGTCGTCGGCGCCTAGCGCTTGAGCGTCGGCGTAGTTGGTCAGGGCACGGCGGTTGTATTGCCTGACGCGCATTTCAAGCGTCTTCTCGATCGTTGTAGCCTCGGAAAGAAATTCGGCGACAGTCTTGGCCGCACCTCCACCAGATGTCACGTAGTAGTGACGCTGAAGTAAACAGTCGTAAAACTGTGTAAGAAGAAACTGATTCTTTATTGGGCGAACCTGTGCCCACAAAAGCAAGCTACACTAAAAGCACAACGAAAGCGGCGAACACAGTCGGCGGTCGTCGAAAATCTGATCAGCGGCGACACGCGTCGGCTTTTATACCTGAGTCATCGAAGGTTCTAGATTAATCCCTGATGCCCGCGTGTCTTCCAGAAAGTTCTAGACAATTCGCGTCAGTCATGCAATCAGATAACAGAAGCGTCGGTGAAAACAGGCAATGGAAAGAAGCATCGATAACGTTCTAGAAACTTCCGATACAGGCGCGTCCTGCGCCGAGCGATAACGTTTAACATTTGTTAGCCGGTGGAAGGCGGCCACCGGTGAAAGATAAACATATATACGTGTCAATATTTTGCGTGAAGTTGGGACACACCACGTCTTCACTTGCTTGCTCTGCCGTTAGGCCTGAAGCCTCGATTACTGCAGTTCCAATAGCGGTGGTGCTTACTTTGCTCAAATTTAGTCCTCCTCGTGGCCTGATTATAATCTTGCGATACTCCTCGGGCAGTTGGGGCATCCTCGAGGCCTTGACTATACGATTCTTGATCGCACCTGTCTTGGTGGCGGGTCTCTTGGTGCCGCTGGTAGCGGCGTCTCCGCCGGACGCTTGTGAGTTACTTGGCGTCGCGTTGGCCGCGTCGCTGCTCTTCTTTCCAGCACGGGATCGTCGTAGTAGTAAGTGGTTCGTGAAGAAAGGGAAAGGTTGGCGCTATCTTCGTAGCACGATAGCGGCGTCTCCGCCGGACGCTTACGACTTACTTGGCGTCGCGCTGGCCGCGTCGCTGCTCTTCTTTCCAGCACGGGATCGTCGGCCGGTAGCCACTAGCCAACCGAAATCCTCCTCGCTGTTCTCCTCTTCCATACGGGAGTCCGCCATGTCCGCCTGGCACGTAGGCCGGCAAGGCCTACCGGGCCCTACTCCTCGCTAGGGTTAGCTCCGCACGTAGTGGGGTGAACAGAAAAAGTCCAATAAAATTGTCCAAAATCGGTTCCCACCTCGAAGCTTGGTAGCAGTCGATTCTGGGCTACTTCACGAATCTGATGATGTGCTTGAAATCGTCGTACCTCGAAAACTTGGCCAGCGGAACATCGAAAAAGACGGAGCCGATGTGACACACGCCTGCTCCCGTCAGCGACCGCAGCGCCCCCAGAAAGGGAATCAGCTTCCCCTGTTTTCAGCATTGGGTTAACGCAGGCAATTCAGGGAGGCATAAAGTTTTGTTAATACAATCGGTTCGGGAGTACCACATTAGATTGTACCTTGACGTTTTCCTTGCACTTTCTTATTTTGGTGAAATAATCTAGTTTAAGGTGGCTCCAGTTAGCATGCTCTAACATTAGTCTAATATAGGTTAAGTACATGACTAGCTTAAGAGACTGGGATGCTGGCTTTCATTTCCAGGAAAGGAACCGTAGTGCCACTCCTCCAGTTGCATACGTTTTTGGTTATCTGGGGTTTTCAGCCTCACTTTTAAGATAATGTGCTCAAGCAGGTAGAAGCATACGTATGCTATCAGTGGATAGTTTCGATAGCTTCTTACTTTGCACTTGTCACTATGAACACAAAATTTTAGCGTTCGATTTTGTTATTAAACAAACAAATGTACTCCTAACAAGGTATTTTAATGGTAGCCGTGGGGCTACGCGGCTGCGCTGCGTACTGCAGCATATGAACTCAAGCTCCTTGATACAGATTCACAGCACACTAACAGCGCAAGAAACAGGACGAAAAAATAGACGACACCCATATCTGTCAGAATGATACGATACTACGTACACAATGACTCCAGCTCCTAAAAAAATGTGGTGTCGGCTTTTACGCCTTTCGAAATATTCAGAGAGCACTTGTATGAATAATTACAGCACACGCGCCGAGACGGACGAACCAGCCTGGCGCTAAGATTAACGTTCCCAACACAAATTCCATTGCACGTTCAGTAATTACAGACAGATCATTTGCGGCTTCCTTCAGGGGCAGACGCGAGCTTTTGGGTTGGTGCTTGCTGCTAAGTTTGGTGCAAGAATATTGCTAGGAGCAGGAACCGCTTATGCGCAATCACGAGCAATACACACACATCCGTTTTTCAGAAGCTGACGTTAAGCACGGGTAGCGCGAGGGTCTCTGCGTTGACATGACGACTTCGCTGCAGCCGAATTCCGAATACTGCATACGCGATGACAACAGCTATAGGGGCTTGTTGATAGGTCCTCTTGTAATTTGTTGTACCGCAGGAAGAACGACACAGACATAAAACACACACGAGACAGCACAAAGCGCTGAACGACCACCTGCGAACAGCTGTTTACGTCCGCCATTTCTCCTTGTATTGAACTTCACAAACCGCTGTTGCGCACTCCAAAACAAATTAAACTTTGAAGCGTTTTTGAATTACAAAATGCACATATTATTTGGTCCTAATAAAGAGAGGTCAATTATATTGTTACGAGACTGCGCGCAATGGGACAAAGATGACGTTGACCATTTGGGTGAAGACGATGACGATTTAAGAGATTGTCTTTCGGCCATCTTGGCAGTTAAAACGAATTCTTCCCCTTGGTGGAATGAAGACTGTTCGCGTGACTACAGACGAAGGAAGGCAGCTTGGAAAAAACTATAACATAATCAATGCCCTCAAAACTGGCTGGATTACAAATTCTATGCAGGTACTTTTAGACGGGCAGTGTTGAAGGCTAAAGATGAGTACGACACCCAGTATTTTGCATTTCTTTCTAAATCAAACAATAAACGCGCGCTGTTTAGGTTTCTACGCGCCAAGAAAACGATTCCGCGACCAATAAATTCAGAATCCGCAGTTTTGTCTCCAGAATAAATAAAGAATTCGTTGGAGGTAATCGCTAGAGGGCTAGAAAGTCACTTTTCTGCCCAACAACTATTAGATCCATTGCTATCCCCATCTGAGGAAGATCTCACGGAAATTTCGAAGACTGAATTCTCAGATCTCTTACAAAGCTTTCCATCAGCGGCTCCGGGCCCCGATGGAATCACTACGACCATGTTAAAAATTTTATATAAAGAATCACAAGAATGTTTATTAGACATAATCAATTGTTCCGTCAGAAGGCCATGGGTTCCATTGGAGTGGGAAATTGCCAAGGTCGTTCCGTTGCTTAAAAATCCGAGTGACGGCTATATATTAGACAATATCAGGCCAATCGCGTTAACTTCAAATTTAGTAAAATTGATTGAAAGAGTTATCAATATTCGTATCGTAAATTTTCTTAATGAGCAATCGATTCTAAGTCCGAAACAAATTGGTTTCGGATCACAGTGCTCTATATGGCAGGCCCATATTGACCTTGAAAGCCGTATTCAGTTGGCAAGACGCCAAAGACAGTATGCGGCATTAGTCACTCTAGATATCTCAAAAGCATATGACAGTGTTGAACATGTGATATTGATCAATCAGTTTCAGAAGATTAACCTTCCAAAATACCTTCAAGTATGGATTTCAGAATTTTTAAGGAACAGAGAATTTTATTGCTTCCAAAGCGGCATTTCTTTGGCTAGGTACGCGCAGTCAAGAGGCGTTCCACAAGGGGCAGTACTTTCTCCAGTCTTATATAATATTCTAATGAGTTCCATCCCATGTCATGATGATGTACATACTTATGTGTACGCTGATGACATAGAGTTTTTTTCATCGGCAAATGACATCCAAAAACTTTATCAAGTATTACAGACATATCTGTCTGCTATAGAAAGATGGCTTGATGCGATGCATCTCTGTCTCAACGTTTACAAATGCTCAGTGCTAACGTTTCCATTAACGGACCCCATATATATTTCACTCTCTTATCATCTAAATATTATCCCACAAGTAGAGACAGTCAAGTATCTTGGCGTGATATATGACGGTTCACTGTCATGGAAGGCACACATTGACTATATTGCAACAAATAGTGTTCGTGCGGTTGGCTTGCTGCGTAGGCTGAGCAATAGTCGATCAGGAATGCGAAGAGCAACGCTTTTAACAATATACCGCATGTATGTTCGACCGGTATTGAAATTTGGATGCGTACTGTACTCTGGAGCTCCTGCATATAAACTTCGCCCCCTTGTTCTTCTGGAGAGGCAGGCCTTGCGACAATGTTTAGGGCTACCTAAATTTGTAGCAAATGAAGTTTTGCATCTGGAAGCGAGGATGCCATCTCTTGTTACGAGGTTTCGATTATTAGCTGTGCAGTCATAATTAAGACTATACGAATGCCCTATAAGGCGTTCACAAACAGTTTTCATCTCCCAGCCGGACTTGTTTTTCGGCTTGTACTGGCCGCGATTCCACACACCACAAATTATTTTTATTCAAACTCTCCTAGATCAAATAAACATACAAATTCGTGAGGTGAGTCCTGTTGTTTACAACACCAATTCCATTAAAATTCAGTATGATGATATTTTTCCTAAAAATGCAAAGGCATTATCTTACCGCATGCTAAGCTCAATATTAAATTATTACTTTTTGCACGTTCCGATCGAGACAGTTATTGCCACTGACGCTTCTCAAAATGAAGAAAAGTGTGGAATTGGAATATTTTATCCTATTCTTGATTGGTCGTTCTCTATTCGCCTCCCAGACTTCGTACCGATCTTTCTAGCGGAATTTTTAGCTGTCGTTCTTGCCCTCCGTAAACTCAATACATCAACACATTCCACAGTGATCGTGACGGATTCTTTATCTCTGTGCTCCTCCATCACAGCGTCCGATAATTCCCCAGTTTTGCGAGCTTTCAGATCGTTAGTGCCCCCTCACTTAGCTTTGATTAGATTGGTGTGGGTACCAGGACATTAGGGCCTATTTCTAAACGTAATGGCACATTCGTTGGCGAAAGCGTCCCTGAGTGGCCCGGTAATTCATATCCTACCGATTTCAGCTTTCATCATAGGGGCTAGATTTCGGAGAAAAATGATGGCGCGTGAATTTCACGCACCTTCTTTTACAAACTCGTCAGATTTTCAGCACTTGACGCATTATTGGAATAGCAAACTCTGTCGAACGCGATCACTTGAAGTCGCAATCACTAGACTACGCTGCAGAATTCCATTTTTAAATTTTTACCTGCACAGAGCTGGTCTGGTTCCCTCACCTAACTGTCCCTATTGTGGACAACATGAAACACTAGATCACTTTCTCATTGCCTGTCAAATATATTCTTAATTGCGAAAAAGAACCTTAGAAACACCGTTCCGCCTTCTTAGATTAGAATTAAATGTTCAAAATTTATTATCATTGGGGGCCTCTACCAGCGACGGGAAGGTTGTAGATGCCATCCAGAATTACATTACAGGGTCAGAAAGATTTAGATGACAGAATCACGGCTTAGGGTACGAAATATTTTTACAAATTTGATGACTAGCTGTCTACTTCTTTTTTAGTCATCATTTATTCTTTTATTCTATTCAAGTCGTTTGATATATTCTAATTATTCATTCTCAGATGCGTATATATTCCCACATTTATGTTTGTATTGTTTTATACATCTCCCTTCTGATTGTTATTTCAAACTACCCGGTTCTTGGCCAATCCCCCAGAGTGGGTATGTGCCAGTAACTTCAAGGCTCTACATCTACATCTACATCTTGGAAGTGCTACAGCCCGCGGTAGATATTTTGTAAATATATTTTGTGGAATATATATAGTGGAAGTGTTGGGGTACTACTCAAGACGGAACTCCGTAGCGGACATGTCCTGGCAAGTTCCACCATGTCAACAGGCGGGGATATTGCGTCAAGCGCACCACCGGCACCACAGCCAGTGATCTTGATCCAACCCCGCGACCCAGGATCTTTTTGCGGCACCGACAACGTCGACGTTGATGACTGGATAAGGAATTATGAGCACGTCGCAACCAACAATCGGTGGGACCCGACAATGACACTCGCTCATGTGGGTTTCTACCTGAGTGGGACAGCAGGCGTCTGGTTTGACACTCATGAAACGGAGCTGACCAGCTGGGATCTATGTAAGCAGAAGCTTCGTAACCTATTTGGCAAACCAATTGGCCGCCAGAGCGCCGCTTCGAAAGATCTCTCCTGTCGCGCCCAATCTCCCACGGAGTCATACGTGTCGTACATCCTTGACGTTATCGCCCTTTGCCGCCGAGTTGATGCCACCATGACCGAGGCGGACAAAGTAAGTCACGTCCTAAAAGGCATTGCTGATGATGCTTTCAACTTGCTGGTCTTTAAGGACTGCTCGACCATTGAAGACATTATCAAGGAATGCCGGCGTTTTGAAGCACTCAAGAGTCGCCGCATCGCCCAACAATTCATGCGGCTTCCAAACACGGCCGCTACATCGGCCTGCGCAGACGTTGAGCCGCCCAATCAGCAACTGACCACCGATAGCCTTGTCCGCATCGTTCGTCGTGAAAGTGAGGCGGCGTCGCCACCTTCCTATTTCGCACGCCCTTCCGACGACTCCCGACCGATAGTCTCTTTAATCCAGGCCGTCGTGAGGGAAGAGCTGGATAACGCAGGACTCCAGCCTGTTGCATCCCTGCCTCACCCTCGGGTCAATGCTGTTCTTCCGTCTTACAGAAATACAGCGACGTTGCGCCGCTAGCGTGATCCGGCCCAGTGGAGAACGCAGGACGATAAGCCCATATGTTTTCATTGCCACGGCGTTGTACATATTTCCCGTCACTGCTGGTATCGCCAACCTTCCTCCCGTCGCTCATTTTTTTGACATTCGCCGCGACGACAATCGACCCCTGCAGTTTCCCGCTCGTAACAGCTCACCGCTCCGAGACGCTCCTGTACCAACCCGCAGCTCCAGCCGTTCACCTTCTCCGCACGACCGTCGTTCCCGGTCCCCTCTGCCCCGCCGCTATTCATCGCCGCACCCCTCTGGCCGCTCTTCCCAGGAAAACTGAGCAATGCAGCTCCCGGAGGTGACGCTGCATTGGACCCACGACCTGAAAAGCCTCTTCTGACCTTGCCCACGCACGAGAATCAACTTGCCGTAGAAGTGGATGGCCTACCCGTTACCGCCCTTATCGACACCGGTGAACATATTTGTGTCATGAGCTCTGATCTCCGTGAACGCTTACACAAAGTGCTCACACCTTCAGAGTCCCGCGTTGTGCGTGTCGCTGACGGTGGAACTCCAGCCGTGCTTGGAATGTGCACCGCTCGAGCAACTGCATGATGTCCCAACAGCCGGCCACCTTGGTGTTTCCAGGACGTATGACCGTGTACCGCGACGCTTTTTCTGGCCCGGTCTCTACCGTTCTGTTCAACGTTATGTCGCTGCCTGCGCGTCATGCCAACGCCGGAAGAGGCCATCTCTTCCTCCAGCTGGGCTCCTCCAGCCTATTGACACACCCGCCGAGCCATTTTTTCGTGTTGGCCTCGACCTTCTCGGCCCCTTCCCTCTCTCCACCGCTGGAAATAAATGGATTGCCGTTGTTACGGATTATGCGACCCGTTACGCTGTCACAAGACCTCTCCCGACCACTTGCGCTACGGACGTCGCCGACTTCTTGATGCAAGACGTAATTTTACATCACGGAGCTCCTCGACAGCTTCTCACCGACCGGGGTCGCTACTTCTTATCTAAGGTCATTGAAGACTTACTTCGTTCTTGTGCCACCAAACACAAACTTATGACTGCGTACCACCCCCAAACGAACGGTCTTAATGAACGTCTGAATCGCACTATCACTGATATGCTATGTATGTTTCGTCTGATGATCACCATGACTGGGACACAGCGCTACCTTTTGTCACCTTTGCATATAACTCCTCACGCCATGACACCGCCGGCTACTCTCCCCTCTATCTGCTATACGGACGAGAACCAACGCTCCCTTTTGACACACTTATTTCGACCCCTGCCGCACTGCCTACTGAATACGCGCGCGACGCCATTGCTACAGCAGAAAAGGCACGTCACATTGCCCGTCTTCGCCTCTCTGCGTCGCAGTCACGGCAGAAGTTGTTGTACGACGCCCACCACCGGGACGCCCGCTTCAGTGCGGGTGATCTTGTCCTTGTCTGGTCCCCGTCTCGGCGCGTTGGCCTTTCCGAAAAACTACTTTAGAGATACTCTGGCCCCTATCGCGTCCTGCGACAATTGGCAGATGTCACTTACGAAATAGCCCCGCTCGATCCTACCACGTCCTCTCCTTCCTCAGACGTCGTGCACGTGGCCCGCCTCAAACCATACATCGCGCCCACCTCCCTGTCTTAGGCGCCGGGTCGGCGCTTTTCCAGCCGGAGGTTAATGTTACGAGACTGCGCGCAATGGGACAAAGATGACGTTGACCATTTGGGTGAAGACGACGACGATTGAAGAGATTATCTTTCGGCCATCTTGGCAGTGCTACAGCCCGCCGTAGATATTTTGTAAATATATTTTCAGCTATACCGTTTCCCGTGACAATATTATAACGGGGACGTCTTTTTCATTACGTTAAAGGAATTATGCGGCGTGTGCGACAAAACCTGGCAGCAAGCAACTCTGGGTGTCGCACCAGTCGCATTGTTGCAATCGCAGTCATGTGAAAGAGCCCTCAAAAAATCGCATTGTGACCCCTGCGATCGCACCGATTTTTTTTCGCTCCAGTCGCAGTATGTGAAACGGCAGTTAACGTTGCTCTGCCTTCCGCAGCAGTTCGCAAAGCTGTAGCATTTACCGTAAGGGCGCCAAGACAACCGCAGCCGCTGAGCAGTACTAGAATTACTAGCAGTGTTGAGTGTGGGCACTCAACACCATGTCGTTACTACGAAATGCTTACGCATCATTCATATAAATGCCTGAGGAGATCCTACGTAAATTTTTACTGCGACGGTGTATATGCTGAAGCGAAACGTCCGTCCGTGCCCAGGAGGGCCCTCCGCAGGAACCTAGTGCGCAAGCGCGAGAAGAAACCAAATTGGAGAGGACTTAGGAGCAAGAGGAGCGGGAATGTCTTGGTCTTTCCCCTCGGAGTAACACGTGCTGGTGACGTACATACACCCTTTATGATGGAATAATGAGATTTGTGCCTAGGACCACTCACCAAAAACGCAATTGACTACTCGAGTGCACACAAACACAGAATCTATATTACCCGGACAGAATACAAACTGGTCGATGGACATACGACTAACTTAAATGGTATTGCCAATAATACATGTAGTGCTGTGGCTGCTACTACAACGTCTGTCATGTAATCTAATTTGTCTCTCGCCGTGTGTCCACTTTGCGGGGAGCCCGTTGACACATACATGCCGATGTTGGTCCCGAAGTGTCGACTGGCGGTAGGACTACGTCACCGTGGATCTACCCAAGCCACCATGGGACCTGCAGCCGCAGCAGCGACGGTATCCGACGCAGCCATGGTAGCCGCACAGTAAGTAGTTGCCGTTACTGCCCTCGCCTTCGGTAGCAGGCTGGTCGTGGCACTGGCCCGGGAAAGAAGCGACCTCGCCTGGCTCCTTGGCCGGTTGCCCAGAAGGATCACAGGCCTTTGAGGCTCCCTGAACGGGTTGCCGTGCTCGCCTGGCTCCCTGGACCGGAAGCCCAGCAGGAACAAAGGTCCTTGGCGTCCGAGAACGGTCTAATAGTTGATCTGAGTTCTCTGGATCGGGCTTCCTACGAGAACCGGCTGGCCTGGAACGCCGAGCAGCTCTGAAGACCGGCTCGCACCACGTGCCACACGATCACACACTTCATTGTCGCCCCCTCATGGCGGACACAGCGTTGTTTTTGTTATCCGCGCCTCTATACAAAACATGACAACGCCCGGTTCTAAGAAAGTTGTTCACAACTTTTCTAATGGGTAAGAAAAAGCGGAAAACACACGTCATTGTGTTGCGCGAAGGCCCACTTTCTAAAAGAGTTCACTACTGGAAAAGGTCCAGGTGCATATTTGCAACTAGTGTCTTAAAAGCAAAGTCGGTAAAGGTATTCCTGAGCTTCAGCACACCACATGTTAAGGAATTAAACCCTACGGTAATGTACAATTGGTAGTTCAATGATTTAAACACGGCGCAGGTAATCTGCTCCGCGATATCCGACCCTCTGTCAAGTTGGGTACGTGCTTGTAGAATTTGAGCGTCGTCGAGCTTATTCTTGAAAATGGTGAACGCTTGCTCTTCAGTCGGTGCCCACGCAAGACTGCTATTCTGTCGTTTCCATGTATGGTCTGTCAAAGGCTTCGCGATCTCGGTTGGGACCACGGAGTAGGATAAACAGGAGCGCCGACTCCGCCGCCGGGCAACGCATTCGCTCGGGACAAACCGTGCAACGCAAATTATACATCAGCGTAGCGCCATCTGTCGAGTCGCGTGAAAAACACTCAACAGCTTGCTTCCATGTGCGCATGCGCTGAGTGGCGGATACCGGCGCGCGATGGCGGCGACGGTGGCGCAGAACGGACAGCGCGACACCCGCAGAGCGTGTCGTCTGCTACAAACGTGGACCCTCGGCCGTCTCAATTTGACAGCAATCAAACACAAAAAATATATGCGCACAAATAATAAAAGCACAAACAAACACGTGGTAGCGCTTTTATGCACGCATCCTAAACATTTTTGGATGTCTTTAGAGGAAACAGACGATAAATGGCAGCAGTGGCATATGGCAGAAGTGGCGGCTTCCTAGGCGCAAGCTGAACCATTTCTTCTGTGTTTTGCAGTTTCACCGGGCAGCTAGATATACTGCAGATCAACATACACATACCCTTGTCATCGACCGCCCGAAAGGAATCAAGCACAATCTTCGAAAACACCTGGAGGCAACTGGTTCCGGGACCACGTGATTTCCGAGACCACGTGGCCATCTGGACATATAAAGCCTGCCATCTTACCGGGGATCGCATATGGCAGCAGTGGCGGCTTCCTAGGCACAAGCTGAACCATTTCTTCTGTGTTTTGCAGGTTAGTGGTGCACTCACCGCATTTCAGAATAAAAATTCTAGTTTTAGATAGCGGCCACTACGGCCCGATCTTGAGTGTACGTGGCCTTTGCGTTACGACTAGCACGTAATATGAGCAAGAAAGTTTCAAGAGTGCTACATGATTTCAAAGATGAACTGAGAAATGAGTGGAAACAAATGAAAGAAGTGCTAGAGCGAAGCATTCGATCCGAAGACAGAAACTTGCGCACTGAAATTGATGAAATGAAGAAAAGCATGGATTTCTTCAGCAAGAGCCTTGTTGATACAAATGAAAAATTGGTGGTAACATTGGGTGAAAATAATGAGCTGAAGAAAGAAAACGAACTACTACAACACAAAGTTTTTACGCTGGAGAAGAACTTGGCAGATTTCCAATCGAGCCTCTTGCAGTCCGAGCAGTACTCACGTAATCGAAATCTTGAAATAAAAGGAATAGTCGAGAAACCAAACGAAAATATGGTTGAAGTGCTAAAGAAAATTGGTGAGGTGGTTGGCGAGCCTATAGCACGCGGGGACATTGAAGTTTGCCACAGCGTTCGTACAAAAAAAGGAAAATCAGACAAATGTAATTGTTCAGTTTCAACGCCGTGACAAACGAGACGAACTTACGCAAGAAAAGGCTAACAAATGCATCCCTCGGCTTGCCTACTGAATCTCCTGTGTTTGTAAATGAACACCTTTGTCCCGAAGTGAAGAAAATGTTAGGGATGGCAATAGCACACAAACGTGAACACAGCTTGAAATTTGTCTGGACGAAGAATGGCATTATTCATGCACGTCGCACAGAGACTTCACCTGTCGTTCGCATCAGGCGTGAAAGCGACCTGAGCAAAATCACAAGCGTTTAACAAACAGAAATTTTGACACATTCGTACCTGAAGTAGAGATGGCGCCTTCAGGCTGGGTGATTTCCTGGGGAAATCATTGCGAGACACAAAATTAGCAGCGAAGCAAAGCTGCTAACAATCATGCACCTAAACTCAAGGTCACTGTTGAACAAAAAGGAAGAAGTCACTGTGCTAATCGAATCATGTAACCTAAAATTTGACGTATTGATGTTTACCGAAACTTGGTACAATGATGACTCAGAACATTATGTACTTCAAGGATATGAGCATTTCTTCGTGAAGCGCAGGGGAAGCACAGGTGGCGGCGTTGCAATTTTAACTCCTCTAACAGGGTATGATATTCTTAGGGAATATAGCACAGCTACAAAAAATTATGAAGTTTTATGCATAAAGAAAGAAAAGACAGTATTTGCGGTTTTGTATCGACCCCCTAATGCCAGCCACTCTGCTTTTTTGAGTTTTTAGATAACCTTCTGTCATAGGTAAATGAAAATGGCTATCTGCTTACACTGGGCGCGGATTCAACATTGACATAATGACTAATTCAGCACCTGCTGTGCAGTTTGTATCTATCCTGGAGTGCAATGACTTCTGCAGCATCATAAGATCACGGACGCGTGTAACCGCCACTACTTCATCATTACTAGACACTTTCATAATAAACTCGACTATCGATAGCACGACATCGGGAGTCATAAGCTGTGATATCAGCGATCATATGCCTATATATATTTTTCTAGAACGTAAAGGCTCTCTTAAAAGTGCGTGCACTGGAAAGACAACGTACCGCAAGATATTGGCTCAAACGTTAGACAAATTCAGAGAAGCCGTGCACGAAAGAGGCTGGAGCGATATTTTTGTCATTGAAGATGCCAATGAGTCGTATGATAAGATTATGAGCAAACTCAAAACGATGTATTAGAAATCATTTCCGCTTGAAAACTATCGGATACGAAGAAAGTCGCCTAAGCCATAGATTTCGAAGGAACTCGTTAGGCAAATCAACAAAAAAAAGCTTTATCAGTCTTTTATCAAAGTGGAAAGAATATAAACAGTTCAGGAATAAATTCGACAAAGAAAAAGAAAAGGCGAAAAATGACTACTACAGCCGTATATTTAACAATGAATGTATGCGCAGAAGTTACAAAGTATGGAAAAAATAAAGGAAACACTAAATCGGGAGTCGATACACGAACAGATACGTTGAACATTGATGGCGCTTTTGTAGGTACTTACAGAACTTGCGAACCATTTTAACAATTCCTTTGTCAAAGTAGGATGCGTAGATCATGACATTCAAGATACAATGCATACAAATTCTTAAGAGAATCTTCATTCCTAAAGCCTACTAGCATCCCTGAGGTGATTACAACATTTTCATCCTTGAAAAACAGCCATAGCCGAGACGTAGATGATTTAGAAATTAGGCCAATTAAGTACATCATAGACTTACTTGCACCTGCAGTAATGCACATTTTTAATATTTCCCTGTCAACTACAGTTTTCCCGCGCAATATGCAGGTAGCAAGAGTTATAATTATTCATAAAGGAGGTGACAAAAATAATATTGGCAATTATCGACCGGTTTCGATACTTCCTGTGCTATCAAGGGGACTCGAAAAAATAGTCAACTTTCGTATTGATATTTTTTCCCAAAAGCATAGCTTGCTAGCCGACTGTCCACACGGATTTAAGAAAAAGCGGTCTATGGAAACCGCCTTAAGTATACAGAAGGACCTTATTCTAGAGAACATTGAAAAAAAACTTCTGACTTTAGGGTTATACTTAGACTTCAGCAAAGCATTTGACAGAGTGAACCATAAATTGCTGCTGATAAAGCTGGAAAAATACGGCTTCCGAGGAATAACACTTGAACTTATCCCGATGTTATTTAGAAAGCCGACATCAGTTTCTTGAAATTAATGAGAACAGATCGCAGATAAAACCTTTGACAGCGGGTGAGCCCCAAGGTAGCTTCCTTGGCCCGATACTTTTCATGTATTAAATGAATGATATTGTACAAGTAATGATATGTGTAAATTTATCGCGTATGCAGATGACTGCTCTGTTTTCTTCACAGGTAAAGATTTAAAAGAAATAACCCCTATAGCAAGCTCCGTTTGTTATGCACTTGGAGCATGGTCTAAGGCAAACGGCCTCATCCTCAATGAAACAAAAACAAAATGCGTTATTCTTCATGCTCCGGGAAGTGCTACTACATTGCCAGATAATATTGTCTTAGGTCAGTATAAAATTAACATTACGTCATCCATAAAAACCCTAGGCGTAATATTCACAGCGCAGATGTCCTGGAATGAACACGTTAGTCATGTTTGCTCAAAGGTACGAAAAGTTCTTGGTGTGTAAAATCGAAGTGCATTACTTTTTAAAGTTAAGCGTCTCATTTATCATGCTCTTTTCCATTCACACCTCAGTTACTGTTCCCTTATATGGGGTAACATTACCACGCAAAATATTCAAATGCTGGAAATACTTCAAAAGAAAGCGATTCGGGCGATAGAAAATGTCTCTTTTCTTGAACACACTCAAGAGCTTTTCCAACAAAACAGAATAATCAGAGCTCGTGACATATATAAGTTCAAAACATTACTAAGCTATAGAAATGCTATGTTGGGAAAACTCGATTCATTCCTAACCCTGGCAACTTTACAAGAAAGTAGAAGTACATATTCATATCGTCACCAGGCACCATGGCAGATCCCTTTCTCGAGTACTAATTATGGCTGTCAACGCCTTAAAAACACACTACCTTCTCTGCTTAACTATGTCAACCAACAAAATGTTGATGTGTTATCTCTAAACAAAACTAATATCTTGGATTTGATCTTATAGATATGTATTGTTAAATGCTCTAACAGTTCCGCAGAACTTATGATGTACTCTAGTTGTGTTTATACGTTCACACTTTTAACTATGAACCCCAGCATCCAGGTTCAGTTGCAGCGACTGTGCCCGGGCCGCGCGCCAGGGCTTGCGTTGTCAACTGGATGCTGCAAAGGGCGTCTTCGCGCTTCTAAACTTCGAGGATGTGATGACGCCCTAGGCTACGTTGCCGGGGTGTCTGTCGCGAAAGCAGCAGCCTATGCAGATTTTCTTTTTCTATTTTTTAACATAGATACGCAGATGTAATTGCAAGTATGTAAAATAATTTCAAAAAAAAGAACGTTTCCTGATGGTAACTTGTGTTTATTGTATATTTCTGTGCAATTAGTTATACATATATATGTGAGTGTATATATATTGCTTTTGCATTCTTATGCTATATGCGACTGAGTTTTTGTCAAATCATAATATGCAAGATAACAGATTGTGATTGTATGCTGAGAGTCAATTTACACAACTGTATTAAATCTAGTTTCTATACAATAACATGAAAGTATCTGCATGTACTTGTGCTCAGAATACTCGTATATCAACACTTTATACGTGATTATATTGATACACCAGCCGTTACCGTGCCTGTCTGGGAGACCGGAGCTCTGTCAAGCCGAAGAAATTTCGGCTTTTTTTCCGGCTCTCCCTTTTCACCTTGTGTATCTCGTGGTGAAATAAACATGATGATGATGATGATGATGAAATGACGCTGTACAACAACAACGAAAAAATAGTCAACTTTCTGACTTTATGGTTATACTTAGACTTCAGCAAAGCATTTGACAGAGTGAACCATAAATTGCTGCTGATAAAGCTGGAAAAATACAGCTTCCGAGGAATAACACGAACTTATCTCGATGTTATTTAGAAAGCCGACATCAGTTAGTTGAAATTAATGAGAACAGATCGCAGATAAAACCTTTGACAGCGGGTGAGCCCCAAGGTAGCGAAGGCGCGAAATTTTCGTCTTCCTCGCTTTGTTTACCATGTCTGGAGTATGTGTATTCATGCCTGACGGAACAAGGTATCTTGATACTTGTGCGTGAAGAGACTGAGCAACAGGACAGTGTTTTGTTCCCGGCCGTAAATCTGGCAAAGGACGCAAGAAGCTTTCGCTCTTCGCGGCGCCATCTGATCTTCAACTACTGCACCAGTGGCGTCAAAAAATTCCTGAAGGTAAGCGAGCGCTTAAAGCAATGGACAAAATATGGGCGCGACACTTCGAGAAGCAACTTATTCTTTATAGTTACTTCAGCAAAGACAAAGGTGATGTCCCACTAGATGTAAAGAAAGTGCTTCGACTTCAATGCGGAGCCGTTCCTTCAATTTATTTACGGAAGCCTGGCGTAGCTCAGTGATGCTGAAGTCCAGGAGGAACCCGAAGACGCCATTGCGGAAGGACGAGAGGAGCCCAATTTAAATTTGTCGACACCTACACACAGTGCAGGTGCCTTTCCTTGTCCAGAAACATGCCATAATTTAGAGAGAGAGAGAGAGAAAGAGAAAGAAAGACAAGGAGGTTAGCCAGTGTAAATACCGGCTGGCTACCCTGTAAATTCTCAGCCTTGCCATCGAGATGATTCTCCCAGTTATGGAGATACATAATCAGAGCTTCTCTTGTGAATTAATAAGCAGGAAACACTGGCAGGAATTCCCAATTATCATGTTTAATGATAATGTGGCGATTCTGCTCGCAAGAAAACCGGGCGACACGAAAAGCACCGCGAGAAACAAAGAAGCAAGCGAAGCATCTTAGCACTTGATGCGTGCTCAGATAAAAAAGAGTGATAAACGTCAGCTTTTCCATAAAAACTTCTTTTCGTTGTCGTCTGTCATTGCTTGAGACCAACCGAACTGCCGTTATATCGCCTTACCGTTTGCTATAGCTTTTCTTTGCGTCCTAGTTTCCGTAATTTGTTTATTTTCTGTTCCTGTGCCTTGTAAAGTTCCATGTAGGCCACCTCACAAATGCCCTGCATTTGGCCTGTATAAAATAAATTAAATAAAGTGATACATGACTTGTTTCTCCTGCTAACGTCACTCCGTGAAACGCAAGAGCTATGCGCGCTACAGGCGTCAAGGCGTGCGCGGAGCAGCTGACAAGCAGGTGCCGCGAGAGAGTCCCCGCGCCTTTGCTCCTTCGGTTTCTTGAACCCGCCTCTCCCCTGCAGAGTTTTTCATCATTCGTAGTGCCGTCTGGCGAACACGCCGTGAAGCAGGAGCCGGCGTTTTAGAATGTGTCCCTTCCAGACGAGCAGAGTCGGTGCTCCTGTCTTATCTTACTCCGTGGTTGGGACAGAGACCTGCTGCACTTGTAAAGGTTCGCGTTCCTCATACTCCTTTAGCATATTGATGTAGAATACTTTTCTTTTTCCATTTATGCTCAAAATATATAGTCGACCTCATTCTTCCGTTCGATGACTTCAAATGGACCCTTCCATTGCATTAGCAATTTGCTGGAATTGGTCGGCAGTATAAGAAGTGCTTAATAGACGGCGTTTAACTTGCGAGGCCGACTCTTCCGGTCAAAGTAGTTTTTTTTTTCGTTTCGCGCGTGCCTCTCCAACTCATCATGAGCCAGTTCGCATGTCTCTTCAAGCCTATTTCTAAGAGCGACAAGATAGGTGTAGGTTGTGCGAATTTTGCCGTCGATATTTTCATTGGTCCACAGCTCCTTGAGCACCATCAGTGGTCCTCGTATGTGTCGACCATAAATCAACTAAAAAGGCGGGAGGCTTGCTTGTCGCACCTTTTTGGTAGCGAAGAGCGGGAGAACGAGGTACCTGTCCCATGAGCGAGCATTTTCCTGGCACATCCTCTTCAGCATGGTCTTCACGGCCCCATTAAATTTCTCAATGAGCCCATTCACCATGGCATGAAAGGGGGTCGTCCCAAGAAACCTGATGGCAAGTAGACAGCCCACCTATTTCATGAATTCCGCTGTGAAACTTGTTCCTTAGTCGCTTACGATCTCTTTCGGTGGACCAATGCACGAAAAAGATCTCAATAAATCCTTCGGCCACGTGCAGAGCATGAATTGCAGGGAGAGCAATGGCATCCGTAGATCGGGTGGCAAAGTATGTGAGGGTTAGAATATAACGGTCCGATTTCGGTGAAAAAGGGCAGAATAAATCGACCACAACGCTTTCAAAAGGCGCACGTATGAGAGGCATGTTGCCCAGCGCCAATTTTCCCGTTTGGTGTTGTTCGCTGACACGTATCCCAGGAAGACGAAATGTTTCAAGTCGCCATGCAGATCTGGCCAGTAAATATCCGCGAAGACTCGACTGTCGTGCGCCGAATGTCGTGATGGCCTGCCATAAGACTTTCGTTTGCGACTTCAAGGATAGGTCTTCTGAACATCCTTGGCACGACAAGCTGGTTAAATGTCCTGCCTGTAGCAAGGCAGTACTGCCGGTAGAGAAGTCCACCCTTTTCAAGGAACGAGTAGCAGTGGACTGTCACTTACTGCTACTCGAGTTTCTGTCGACTTCAGCAAACAGAGATTTCAACTTTTCGTCTTTCTGCTGTTCCACTGAAAATTGGCATTTCGTAACGTCGCACCACTTTATCTTTGGTACACACAATGAAGTTATCTTATCTTTGTGTTTCTTGAACATGGGGGAAACATAGTCAGAGTGCTCCACAGGTATCACTTGCACACAATAGTTTAGCGACGCAGTGTCCCATTGGTCGACTGAAGCGAGCTTCCAGTTGATATCTGGCTCCTGAAGTCCTCTGACTCCCGGTAGGTTTCCGAGTACAATATCATAAAGTGACTTGTCCATACATAAGGTTGTTATTTCTCCAGTAATATATGGGGTATTTACGTGAAGTTTGGCCTCTGGTACAACAATAACAGAGCTATTAATAATCAGGACACTGCTCCTCTTTCCGTCCAAACACTGATCCGGAACCAAGTTTTTTTTCGGATAATTGCGGTATTGCTGCCCGTATCCCGAAGAACTATAACTGTCAGACCTAGCACACTTGCCCTTCAAATAATGGCATTCCTGCCACCAGAAAAACGGGTTGTGTTACATCAGGTTTTTTATTCGCAGTGACACGACGTTTCCCTTGTTTGGGTTTTCCAGCTTTATCACGAAATGAGAGAGAGAGAGAGAGTGAGAGAGAATGAGAGTGAGTTATGAGAGAGAGTGACCAAGCGTCATTTCCTTATCTTGATCACTCTCTCAATGGTACAGCCACGTGTCGTGACTCGTGAGTTCACCCGAGGGAGCCGCCCGCGTACGAAGAACGGCACCTCGAACGCCAAACGTGTCCGTGTTTCACTGCTCGGCATGAAGGGACGCGTAAAGTGACCCATAATTGCGTAACCGAGTTCAGAAACAATTTAATATACCAGCGTGATAAACGTAAATATAAACACCGTGGCCGCTCCTTTTCAGCTTTGGTGCTCAACCTTCTCCACACGGTTTAAGGGCCGAAGATTTTTTTTTTCTACTTCTTGTCCAGTAGAGGGCGAACGCAGTAGCTGAAGTCGAGTGACTTAATAGGAAGACGTGCGCATGCCGTGGATACAACAGCAGCGTAGCAGTGCTCCCCAATGGACCGTGTAGATTAGATTTACTACCTGGAGGGAGCGAACATGTTTCTGTTCAGGTGGCGGTTGATGCAGTTGTCACGTTCTGTGTAAGTTGTTTATTCAATTTGTACAAACTTTGTGTGTTACTTAAAACAGTTTGCTTTGTTGAACGAAGCAACGAAGACAATTTTTTTATCTATGTAACCCCACCTGTAAAGTCTTCTGGACCGCAGTATATCTTAAATAAATAAATAAAAAATATACGCGCTTTGGTAGCTCAATAAGAGTGGTCCAAAAGGTGCGAGAAGCGTTAACAGTACTTGTACTGGAAGCATGGCTAGAGATATATTACAAGCTGTGAAAACTTTCCTCTTCTGAATGAAATTACGATCTGTATTTTCATCCTTTCGTTCTTCATTTCCCAATCCCTTTGTAGCAGTGGTTTGTCATGTTTCCATGGCATGGAATTTGATGGCTTATTTTCTGCCTCTACCGATTGCGGGTGTCCTCAGTTGTGACTGATCTATTCTTGCCGCGCGCAAGACATAGAACCTGCATTTTCGGTGCTTTGTAAGTAGCAAAGACGCATTCACGCCGGTCGCTCGCTTACTCAGTGGTCCGTCACAAAACTTTCAGCGTTAAACATTCGTGTGCTGTCGCTGTAGTCCTTCAACCATGCTCACTCAGCGCATTCATTCAAGAATGCTTCCATTAACTTTTACTTTATACATGGTCGTTAGAGATGGCTTAATTTTGAGTGTGAGTTGCGGTAAGGTTGTCCAGATAACGTGCGAGATACTTGCTATTTTTTTTAGGTTAGCGATACAACGCTGACGGATGAGTAAACACTTTTATATTCGAGAAAAACCGTGCATCTGGGAGGGCCGGCCACACAGGCAATGCTTGTGTAGTAGCTCAAGCTGAAGCGCACGAATGCGAAACCATTGCCGCTTCTGCCTTGCGACTATATGATCAGCTACCGGAAACGCAACTGGGTCATCGCTAACGCACTGTGCTCCACTCATGCTGCAAATTGTGTAATAGGAAAGGGAAGACGCGTGCAGTTGTTAGCTGCAAAAATAGTGACCGGCATATTAAGAAATTGAATGAATCGCTTTGGCCAAGTTCATGTATCCACGAAGTGTTATGATGATGGTGATGACGATGATGATGATTAGGATGGTTTATTAGCATCCCCTTTGAAATGGGGTGTTGACAAACGGCTGCAAAGTCTGTAAAATACTCAAAGATTGCTAACTCAGTAAAACTTAATTAGTCAGTCATGAATTTCGATTTCTCGTGCAAGTAATAATTGCCCACCCATTCGAGTAGACCAGCTCAAGGACGTGCTCAAGAATCGTTCTATGTACCACAGGCGAATAAAAAAATTAAGTCTTCGGAGGGACACCTGGTATGCATTTCATAAAAAATTCGTGTATCCAAATAGTCGGACCAATTTGAGTCAATGAGTATGAGGCAATGTGTACATAAGTACAGTTCTTCACCGAATCTCTTTGCCGCCGACATTGGTCCCTGTAGATACGGAAATGGGTATGCACTGATCTTCAACGAAGCTATTTGACGCCGTAATGGAGCACAGATTTTGTGCCAACTGTTCTGTGCTGGTCTTCACTGATCCTCTTTGATGCCATTTTGGGTCACTGTGTATGTTACACTGGTTGAGCGGGAAGCGAGGGGAAAATTCTGAGCGGTCCCATGTACGGGCGCAATTCTGTGCCGTAAATCTCGCCTACGTCTTCTGGAGTACTACAATGCCTCATGGCTAAATGGGGAGGCTTATACGGAATTGTAGGTTTCTTGTTCTCCACAAGATAAGTAGAAAGTTACCGATCAAAAAAGGGCTCAGGCAAGAAGGCACAATCTCTCCAATGCTATTCACTGCATGCATAGAAGTATACAAGCTCTCAGACTGGGAAGGCTTAGGAGTGAGGATCAACGGTGAATATCTCAGCAACCTTCGGTTTGCAGTTGACAGTGTCCTATTCAGCAACAATGGGGACGAATTAAAGTAAATGATTGAGGACCTTAACCGAGAAAGTGTAAGAGTTGGTGTGAAGATTAATATACAGAACACAAACATAATGTTCAATAGCCTGGCAAGGGAACAAGAATTGACGATCGCTAGTTAGCCGCTAGAGTATGTAAAGGAGTACGTGTATCTAGGTTAGAGCACTGCACGGGCCGATTTTTTCAGCCCGGCCCGGGCCCGTTTTTACGTTGAGCTGCCCGCCCGAGCCCGATCAAAACTTTTATGGCGAGACCCGGGCCCGGCCCGGAAATAATCTACGTTACCCGCCCGGCCCGGCCCGCCACCCCCTTACCTTAGGCCGAGCCTGGCCCGAGCCCGGCTTGAAACCGGCCCGAACCCGGCCCGAGACCGAAAAATATGTTTTTCAGAATTAAGACGCCCGAGAATAACTCGCTGCACGTTACATGCACACCACCAGAAAGCCCGAGCCCGGCCCGGGCCCGGGTCAAAAAGCACACGCCGTGCCCGAGCCCGGCCCGAGCCCGAGAAAAAACTGCTCTACCCGGCCCGGCCCGGGCGTTAGGGTAAGCCCGAGCCCGTGCAGTACTCTAATCTATGTCAGTTACTCATAGGTGACCCTGATCATGAGAAAGAAATTTACAGAAGAATAAAATTAGGTTGGAGTGCATAGGGCTGGCATTGCCAAATCCGGACTCGGAACTTACCACTGTCGTTGAAAAGAAAAGTGTACAATCATTGCATTCTACCGGTGCTAACATATAAGGCAGAAACTTGGAGGTTAACAAAGAAGCTCGAGAACAAGTTAAGGAACGCACAAAGAGCGATGGAACGAAAAATGTTAGGCCTAACGTTAACAAGACCGGAAGAGAGTGGTGTGCATCAGAGAGCAAACGGGGATAACCGATAGTCTAGTTGACATTAGGAGGATAAAATGGAGCTGGGCAGGCCATGTAATGCGTAGGATGGATAACTGGTGGACCATTAGAGTTACAGAATGGATACCAAGAGATGGGAAGCGCAGTCGAGGACGGCTGAAAACTAGGTGGGTTTATGAAGTAAGGAAATTTGCCAGCGCAAGTTGGAATCAGCTAGCGCAAGACAGGGGTAATTGAAGATCTTAGGGAGAGGCCTTCGTCCTGCAGTGGACATAAATCAAGGCTGGTGATGAAGATGATGATACGAAATGGAAGCTTGCGAAAGTTGTTCCTATATTGAAGCATAAGAAACAGCCAACAAACGACGCCTCCTTCATACCCATACCTCTGCTTAGTTGGGTAGGGAAGCTATTCGAAAAAAATGATTCACAAACGACTAAAATGGTTCCTGGAAACTACGAAAGATTACCCAGAAGAAATAAAAGGCTTCCTTGTGGACCTTAAATAGGTCCACAATTCATAATGTCATTGCCTTGTTCTCATCAATTGAAGAGGGATTGGTTTGTGGAAACACACCTGCTGCATAATTTTGGGGCATTAAGGCAGCATATGACTCCGTGTATTATAAAGTAATACTTGGGGCTTTGGAAACCCTTGGTCTTGGAGGTTGGCTTTACGCATGGGTTGCAGACTATCTTCAAGGACGCTAACTTTGCATGTGTACTCCGGATAGTCCCACGGCGCTTTATGCCGTCGAGCAGGGAGTGCCACAAGGAGCTGTGCTCAATCCGGTATTATTTTAGTCCTTATCCATCTGAGAAGAATCCTGCCCCGTGGCGACAGCATCACACTGTATGCGGACGACATCTGCATTTGGAGAGCGGCACGCCCCCGCAGAACTACCCAAGAACGTCTCCAGAGAGCGCTGGCAAATATTTCGGCGTAGCTATAAATTCAAGGGGTCTTAAATTGTCCCCCGACAAAAGCGTTGCTATGGCTTTACCGCGGAGGTGTAGTTTCGCCCTAAGGGCGAAGCAATGAATGCGATAGCAACACAGCAATGTCATACGAAGTAAGGTGAGCGGCTTTGGTAGCAACAACACGCAGAACTGTTGTCGACGCCATCGGCGTTTTGCCCGCGTTAGCTCAAAATGCGTGCGGCGTTGGTGACTGTTGCTGGAGCCTCTGATATAAATAGGCACTTGGTGCCGCAGCTAAACGTCGCCTCCCTTCCCTCCCCCTCCCCCACGGCCTCTCGCGCGTCCGAAGAAGGCGCGTTTGCTCTACATATATGGTGATTGTAAAGGAGAAAAGAGACGCCTACTTCTGCAGCCCTTAAGCGAGCACGGCGCAGAACGCGCGTTTGTTCTCCGCCGTGCGTTCACTCCCCGTGAAAGACGCGCCCCTCGCGCCCTTTCACTCGCACATACAGCGTTCGGCGCGCGGCGACGATTTCATCTCCAAATGACGTCATACGGAACCTCACGGCGACGGCGACGGCGACGGCGACGGCGACGCCGACGGCGACGGCGACGCCGACGGCAGAAATCTGCTTTTGAGTGTCCATATAATTGCTATCGCAATAAAAAGATCCCCTAGTGGTCGCGCCCTTCCATGCGTCAAGACACAAAGGTTTCTTGGGGTGAGGATCGCTAGAAATCTCACATGGTCGCGGTCACCTCATGTGAAAAAACAGTGAGAAGGTTTCCTCGGCATCGCACGTATTCCAATTTTTAGCCTGATCACAGTGGGGCAGCAACTATCGATCAGTGTTGCCCCTCCATAAGGCCTCCATCGATTGAACACTACCATCGATCTTCCCGAGCCTGCACAAAATGTCTCCCACAAGCAAGAGAAAACTTGAGGCAGCACGAAACGACTGTCTCCGAGTATGATTTGGCCTTCCGAAGGGGTCTTCCGGCTCAGGAACTGTAGCAGAAGCTGGATGCCTGCCTCTTGAAGCGTCATCTTCGCAGGAGGCACATCGGATTCACCTCAGACACGTCATTCATACGAAGACCCACTTTTAAAAAGATATTTCTTGAACCCCTGCTATATCAAGCTTTGGGCAGGCCTTCGGATGCATATCTATTTCGATGCCTGCTCAGGCGTCACAAATTAGGCTATTAAACATAACATCATGGACACTGTCGCCACTGGAAATCGTGCGACATATCCCTGGAATCAGTACGAAAAAGAAAATGCCTCAAGCAGCGACCCATCAGACAGCTTTGCAATATATTGCCAAAGAATACGCAGCCGCAACGCACATTTTCACAGATGGCTCTACTACCCCACCTCGCTCATTTCGCGGCCTTTTTTTGCCCTCTCCAGGGCAACGATTCTCGTTTCTTAAACGAGCGACATCATCTACGTCAGCTGAGCTATATGGCATTAAGAAGACCCTTGTGTATGTATTTCGACAGCAGCCGCCAAAGACATGGGTGATATTCACGGATTCGAAAGCAGCCCTACAAATTATATGGAACAGGCACAAGCGAAGTAATAACCAACCTGCAGCATTTGACATTGCCAATCTTTACCACAAAGCTAAGATTGCTGAGCATTGCTTCACGTTCCAGTGGATACCTGGCCACGCAGATATTTCGGAAAACGAAAAGCGGATGGAGCTGCCTGAAATGAAGTCAAATGCCGAAATTGCAGACGAATATTTTTTACCAAAGCCAACGCTTCGAACGTGGCAAAAAAAAATATGCCTTTAATATTATACCGCCTCTGGAATCTGCCACTTCGCCAAGATAACTTTCTGCGTTATGTTGACCCACAAGTGAGATCGAAAATTTCACTACCGCTTCCTCGGCCCTTAAAGACATTGTACCATTGCCTTCGACTGAACGTGCCATAGATGAACAATCATCTTTACCGCATAGTGCGTACCAATAATCCCTACCGTGATAACTGTGACAGCTTCGAGACAGTGGAGCACATACTACTTGCAAGCCCTGCGTACCGCGACGAGAGACAATTTTTCATCGACAAATGAACATTATTTGCCACGATCCGTTAACGTTACCCAGCATCTTAAGTCCAATGTCTGACCCTTCAAAGCAGCGGTGACTTTTGTATTTATTAAAGCGAAGCTTTCTATATCGTACTGTCTGAAAGCCAACTTACATAATGTAACTCTGCACATCTGCGCACATAATAGAACAACGGCGCACGACATACGTGTCGTAGAAAACTACAGTTTACATTCGCAGTTGTAGCGATAAGAACAATAGGAACTACGACGCCACTCTACCGAGATGAACTGTACCAGTATATATTTGCAATTGCATTACGCGCGTCACGCAATGCACTCCCGGCCGTCACCATGGGTACACATGTAGCTTAGTGGCAATCAAGTTGTGATGCTAATCTCGAGGTCGGGGACTCGGGCGCAGCCGCGGCGGCCACGTTTCAATGAGGGCAAAATGCAAAAATCCTCGTGGATTTTGTTTTGGCGCACGTTCGAGAACTTCCAGTTGGTCTAAATTAACCAGGAATGCCACAGTATGGCCTAACGCATAATGATATCGTGGTTTGGGTATAGGGCCTACATGAAAACCTATACTTAAAAAAAGAAAGCCTCTTACCAGTAAACAAGCCGCCGAGCCCGCTGAGAAGCAAGTCGTACAAACGCTGTGCACCGTGCTAGAGCATAGATTGATTTCCAGGATGTCTGTAGAGCGTCGCGATCAGTTTTTTTTTCTGTTCAGTTTAAGCTGTCGTATTCATGAAGTTGATTTCACGAGAGCAACGCGTGCTAAATTGAGTACGCGACATGGCAGCTGCAATGTGCGCGAAAGAGCGCAGCTTGTTTATAGCAGCTGGCCGGCAGATGATCGGTAGCAGAGATGAGCAGCTCTTCTGTCGAAATCATAACAGATTCCACATGTCAGGAGTTGAAAATAATGCTAGCGCATGTACGTGCTAGCTGGCGTAACGCGGCCAAGCCGATACTTAGAAGAGATGTTGTAGCGTAAAATATGCCGAATACATATTATCGCCTCGTTTGCATGGTTGAAATAATTAATAAAGCTTTTAAGACAGGTACGTCTCCTAATCATCTCAAGATCACTACGCGTCTACCCAGTACACAGGGGAGTGGACGAGAAAGATCCAGGTAACTACAGGCCCACTTCTGTCCCCTCCGTTTTATCTGAAGTTTCTCAAACCGCTTTAAACACCAGACTTGGACAATTTATCACTATAAGTAAGAAACTGCATGCGCATAGTTAGAATTCCAGGCTGTCTGTAGAGCGTCATTTTCACTTTTTTTCTTTTCTGTCCACTGTAAGGCTGTGAAGTTGAGTTGACTTGATTGATGAAGTTGAGTTCACTAGCGAAATATTTCGTGGTAAATTGAATACGATGAAACCGGTTAAAATGGCTGTAGAATGCGTATGCCGTGTTTCCATAAGACAAGATGTCATCTGTATAGCTGAAATAGCCTTGGGGGTTTAACGGAACTGATTCTAATAGTGCCCATTCCAATTGTCTTAGGGGATACGCCCCCAGCGCTCACTCTGATCAGACGTATTTTTCTGTAGCTCCGGAATTCCGCCCCGTTTGTTGGTGTTTTCCACGCTACTGGAATGCTGTTCTGGTGGACCACTTTGACGGTCCAAAATCACTACTGGCGCCTATTTACAAGGTTCGTCGGCATCTGCACCCTCCTGCTGTGGCGTCCAGCCCGAGTTCTTTTGCGGCTCCGCGAGTGCGAGTGCCCCCGCGGCACTCGCCGCCTCGGCACGCAGCATTGAAGCAGTCGTCCGCTGTGTCAAAGTTCCGGAGCGTTACCGATGCAACTGCCATTTTTACCAGGAGCGTCTCCATCTTGGGGATGAGTGCAATGTGCGAAGAAAGTAGCCTGAGGATGGATACCACCAGCATCGAGCACAGCAGCCCTGCATTCACGGCGCATAGCTCGGCCAAGAGAACGACGGAACCTACTAGCCTTTCAGCGGATGGAAATGCAGCTCCAGCGGCGCCAAAAAGACTTCGCTCATCACAAGGCGTACCCCCTCGACCGACACATACGCCTCCGGTGTCGCCAACGACAGCGTGGTACAAAATGTTTATCAAACCTCGCGCTAGTTACCGACATATCCACTCTGCCCAACCGTACCATTCAAGCGGCTCTGGATGCATGCCTCGAGATGTTCAGATTTCAAGGTTTCGCCCTACACAAACCTACCAATACCGTCTCAGTATGGGTGCCTGCTATGGCACTAGTTTATAAGCTAGAAAAACTGCAACAGATCTAAGTCTCAAAAGAATGTGTCCTTCCAGCCCAGGCGTACCTCGCCAGTGGTACTGATTTAAGGCGCTATGTGGTTAATGGTGTTGACAATGACGAAGAACCTGAAAAACTCCCGCACCAACTATGGTGTCCTACGCACAAGGTCGTGGCTGCTCGCTACCTAGGTAGCGGTCGTACGTGCCTAATCACGCTTCAAGGTCCTAATTCCCCAGCTGAACGTATCCTATACTAAGGCTGCGCCCGCGCCCGTTCAAACCCTCCGTTGTGTACTGCTAGCTACTCCTGCTTTAAACAGGGACACATGAAGTCATCGTGCCCCTTTCCACCTAATGACGACACCATGGAGCCTGACCCATCAGCATCCTTTCGATGCGGCCTATGCCAAAGAAACGATCATGACATCACTTCCACGCCATGCCCTACGAAGTTGAAAGCTACTAAGAAATTTTCTCAAAATTTTTGCGCGCAAATAAACAGGGACGAAGAAAAGGAGACACAAGGACGAGCGCTTTTTTTTTAATAACGCTTGTCATGAAATGCCGCTACGCGGTCAGCATAAAAAGCAGCAATGTTCATAAAACAAGCACAAAAGGCGAAAACGCGTTAAAGATATGATGACAGCAGCGAATTCTCTTTATCTAACAATGAAACAGAAGGATGACTGATGCATTTTTCTTTTAGTTTTTCAATCCAGTGAGCTTCCACAATTTCTCTCGCGGTTTGATTTCTATGCCTGCACGCATGTTCTTCACAATGCATCGCCAAATGCGTACTAGGGCGACCTTTGAGACTAGACAAGTGTTCCCTTAGTCTCGTGTTAACGCATCTCGAAGTCTGCCCTACGTACACATGACCACACGTCAAAGGAATCTGATAAACAACGTTCATCGCGCAATCGACAAATTGGTTCTTACGTGGATGTTTTATACTACATCCTTTCTTAGCATCATCCTTACTTTCAAACTTACTTTTGACCTTAGAACACACACTGCCTATTTTGTTTTTTGCTGAAAACACCACTTTTACTTCGTAACTCCCAGCCACCTTCTTCAGTCTGTGTGAAAGGCCATGAACATACGGAATCACTGACACCTTAGAAGCTAAAACTTTCTGTCTTTGATTACTTGTGCATGATTCTTTATCCTGTTTTAGTTTTTTCATTAATCTAGAGCATGACGCCAGCATCACAGTGAGCGGGTATCCAGCCTTTCTCAACCGATTGACTTGTTCAAGAAATGCAATGTTTACAGTGTGATAACATGATTTCAACAACGCTGACCTGAAACATGAAATGACTATACCATTCTTCACAAGCCTGGAATGGTTAGAGGCATAGTTCATTAGCGGTTTTCCATCTCGGGGCGAGAATGACCAACACACATGTTCCGGTATAAATTCTAACTTGACATCTAGAAACTGCAGCTTATTATCTACTGGTACTTCAGAAGTGAAAGTCAAGCCCTTACCCAGAGAATTAAATGATTTTACTACCCTATTTCTGAAAACATCTTTGTCTACATGACAGCCCAAAATCAAGTAGTCATCTACATATCTGTATACCTTATATACTACACCTTCTAGATCTTTTGCCAGCTCTCTGTCTATGCTTCCCAGAAAAATGCTACTAAGGATGGGAGCTACCTTTGACCCGATGCACACGCCCCCTGCCTGTATATACGTTTCATCACAGAATCCTACGTGTGTATTAGCTAAATAAAAATGCAGAAGTTCAAGAAAGGACTCAACAGTCATCCCGCACGTGTTGCGAAATGACACCTCGTCATTCTCATTTGTTATGCAATCATTAACACTGCGCATTAAGGGCCCATGCGGCAAGGAATAATAGAGGTCTTGAACATCTATGCTGAATCCCCAGCTGCAACTTGTACTATCTGATGCCAAAAATTTCACAAGGCCTTCAGAGTTTTTTAATAAGTACGGATCCTGTACTTCTAAGGAATTCAACATTTTCTGCAAGAATCCTGCGACCAGAACCTGCCAACACCCTCGCTCGGACACAATTGGCCTAAACGGGATTCCTTGCTTGTGTGTTTTTGCAGTAAAAAATATATCCAATATCATTCCTTTTGAGTTCTTTACATGTGACGCGAGCTTTTCTTGGTTACATTTATTCAATAGCTCCACCGCCTTCTTTTTTACAATTTCTACATTCACATCACTTTTTCTAAAGCACTTGTTCACCGCTAGGAAAGCTTTTTCTAAATAACAATCATTTGGTACAACAACCAGAAAGCCTTCCTTGCCAGCTTGAACCACACGCAGATTATTCTCAACCAAATACTTAGCAGTCCTATCAATATTAGGTCTGGATCTATCGCTTACCGAAGCCTTGGCCACCACGTCCACACATTCCACCACACATCGTTCTTTTTCTTTCTCTGGTACACTCCTGGCAATGTCCCTTGTAAGTGCTAATCTGTCGACGATGCCAATCCTTGGCTCCACGCAGAACTTCGGCCCCAACTTGACCGACTCCAACTAGGCCGACTCGCAGCTATGCTACTAAGAAAGCTCGACAACACCGCTCTCGGCAGCAACCAAGCACCCATCAAGGTCCATCGATGAAACAAGTCCCTGTGTACAAGCGTTACGCTGCTCTAGCATCGCTGGAAGAAGACGCTAGCCAGGTGACAACAGCAAGTACAGCAACAATGATGCAGCGAAACCTACATATAGCGCAGCTGTTAGGGCGTCCACTTCGCGACCACAATGGCAATGGGCATCACAATCGATAGAAGACACGCCGCCACCATTGGCGAATAAAGAATTCGAGATCGACGCTCGCCTGGCCACTCTCGAAAAGGAAATCCAGCGTCTCAAGGAACGCCGTACACTCCTCCAGCGTCGTCATGACGGAGCGCGGTCATCACACTCTGTCGTGTGTGTTCCTCATCTGTGTCTCTCATCTAAAATGCTGCGCATTCCAACCTCTAGACATCACACTCGACGTCGACGTCCATTCCTGCTCACGTGGACAGCATGTATGTCAAAGTCTCTTTCACCCCAAGAACTCTTGCGCTTCGTTGCGCAACAGCTCCAGCAACTCACCTCGGTTCTAGTGGCCAACCTCAACCTTTGATGGCTGCTACGTGTTCAAGTGCACGAGAAGGCATTTTATAGTTTAACTGCCGCGGCATCGCCGGGAAGGTCGGGGAGCTGCGGCAGCGCCTTAGATATGGAAAACTGCGTGGTTGGGCTCTACTGCTTCAAGAAACTAACGGCCTGCCACCCATTTCAAGATTTGTGACGTACTCATCGCCTTCAATGCTGGACCATAGGAGTGCTATGCCTGATGCCCTTCGAGGAAAGGCTGCAGATTATGTACAATCCACCCTTTATCAGACCCATGCGATGTTTCGCAGCGGTGCACTTTATGACAAGAAGCCGTGGCCGTATTGGTTCGTCTCCAACGCACGGACGTCATCATCGTTTCGTACTATGCACGCCCCTACAGTGGTCGTGCGGCTCGGTTGTGTCTCGGCTGGTTGGCTCACCCACGACAGAAACATCCTGGTTGCCCCCTCATGGTAGTAGGGGATTTTAATGCGCCCCAAACCACATGGGGTTAGGCCATTTCCAGTGCGCGTGGTACGTGTGTGCTGGACACATTTATGGACGTCCAATTCACGCTGCTTAATAATGTGTCAGTGCCTGCTCGTAGGCGTGACCACCCTCGCGCGCCGTCACACTTACCGGGCATATCTTGGAGGCTAGGAAGTACGACCGTCTCGTAGTCATGCGAAACGACTGCTGCGGTAGTGACCACCATCCGGTTCACCTTGGCTTATATTTAGACTGAACAGGCCGCCTGTGCCGGCTGTGTCGAGTGGTGAACTGGGATCGCTATAGGGCGATATCAGAAAGCACTGTATCCAGCTACATGCAGGACCCGTCCCATTGTCTTAGTGCGGCACAAGTTGAAGCAACCCGTACGTCGTGGGTTGATGAATCACGAACCGCTCCAAATTTGCAACTTCTACGTCTCTGGGCGTCGCGGCACGGAGCAGAGCTTGCATCAGAACGTGAGCCTTCATGAAATGCCCTCCGCTTGGAGGCCCAACGCTTTACTGCAGTAACTCGGCGCCATGAACACCGCTTACAACATGGCCGCTGGATAGACTGGTGCTCTTCCCTCGGCTCTTCGTCATCCAATGCCTCTATTTGGCGCACCTTCCGTGTAATGGAACGCGGTCGGCGCCCTCCAGAACCTGCAGCGTGCGCGCCGTTAGCATCTGGCCAGACACCAGCAGTATTCGCCGAAACGGTCGCCCACACCTTTTTTCCTGCTTTGGACGCAGCACCACCTCTTTTCGTTGTTCAAAACAGCCTTCTCACGGACGCAGGCATGCCGCCTACGCTCGCCGGCATCGAGGGTGTACAAGCTGCCTTCACTATGGCGGAATTTTATAGCAGCAATAGACCTGTAGAAGCCAGACAAGCACAAGTGCCGGATGGCATACCGTGTGAACTTTATAAAAACATGGAAGACAAGGTTCTCGATGTGCTGTTAGGTGCCATAAACGAAGCTTGGGCTACAGGAGCCATTCCTGACTCTTGGCGTCATACAGAAATGGTCCCTATTTCCAAACCTGGATAGCCCCAAGACAATATCGCTTATATATGCGCCCAATATCGCTAACCTCTACGTTAGTCAAGCTGATGGAGCGTATGCTCGCGACACGTATTACATGGTAGCTCGAGCGATATTCCTGGTAACATCCTCGCCAAATCGGGTTCTGTCCACATCTGGGCGCTGCAGATGGCCTTGAGTACCTTTCTTCTATGGTTCTCATCGGAGGCCGCTCCCAAAGAATTCGCACTATTTTGGCAATGGACATCCGCAAAGCGTATGACCATGTGAGTCACGAAGTAATTGTTCGAATTCTCCATTGGCTTCAGCTCCCTACCCGTGTCTGCTCATTCGTCCAAGCCTTCCTGCATGCTCACACTTTCTCCATTGGCCTGGCTGGCCACGCAGCAGGTCAGATTGTCGCACATCGGTATGTTCCACAAGGATCTGTGCTCGCACCAGTCGTTTTCAACATCACCGTCCTTGCTCTAGCTTGGAAGCTAGCGACGATACATAACGTGCAATACACAATGTACGCAGATGGCATCACCGTTTGGTCAGCTCATCCTGAAATCGGCCGCCAAGAACAAGCGCTTCAAGAGGCCCTGAACGTAAGGCACAAAAGGTGTGCTCTGATAGGGCTTGAAATTTCCAAGGACAAGACAACGTACATGTCAGTAGCGAACACGTTTGGCGCCGTCTACTGGTACTCCGGCCTCTTCTGTCAAATCTGGATCAGCAGCCACTACACGAGGCTTCAACTCTCCATGTACTCAGCCTTGAAATGAATGCCTCTGCATCTGCGGGACCATGGGCCAAGAAGGCAAAGCAAAAAACCACAGAAACGATACAGTTGATACGTCGGATTGCGAAGATATCGGGCTCAGCGCGCACCGACATGCCTCGCCTTCTTGTCTATTCTGCACTGCAACCACGACTCGTCTACAGAGCCCAGTTTCAACACTTCACGAAGACAGAATGAGCTCGCCTGGAGGCCATTAATTAGGAAGACATGTGGGCCATAACGGGACTAGCACGTCTAACTCCACTGCCAACCGTATAGGCCAAGTCCCATCTCTACACTCTTGACGAACTGGTGCACCAAAATCGATGCGTACGCGCTCTTAAGCCATCGAAGCTATGCTCGGTTGCTGCACTGGCACGGTACATGGGACATGAAATAGACAATCCAGCTTCCACGATACCCGATGTAGCTCCGTGGAACAGGGTACACTTAAGTGACAATAAGCCTCTTGGTCTTCTGCATAGCCCGGTTCCTCGCCAGGCGAATGCTCAAGCTTCCCGACTTCGTCGCACCGATGATAATCAAGACGATGCGACTCTCGTAGCATACACTTACGAAAGTGTTAATGGTACCACGATTAACAAAGCTCTCGTGTGCCCATTGATACCAGAGGCAGGCCAGACGTGCTCATACGTTGCCGATCCTGCACCGCAGGCTTATCATGCCGAGCTTACCGCCATACGGCACTGGCCGCGTTGCTCCCTCTTGTTCAAGCTGCTCGATATTCTCAGTTCATCATTTGCACGGACTCGACTTAAGCCATCCACGACATACTTAGGTTATCGCGGTCCTCTCTTCTCTCAGATAGCATTCACCGTATTGCTGCCACTTCGAATTTAGTTTTACGCGTCCAGTGGGCGCCTTGAGCAGCCCTGCCGGGTCTACTTTAAGCAGATTTGGCAACACACCCAGAGAACATAATGTACCCACTTCGGACTTCCGCATTTTCCTGAACACGCCTGCGGAGAACTGCTCCGGGAAAAAGAAAACCTCCGACCTACCACACGAGCTCTTATACCTCCATGTGGGTGAGACCTCCCTGGTGGCTTAACCCGACGAGAGGAGGCTACGTTACGGAGGCTGTGTGTCGGCGTCGCGCTCACCCCGTCTGTGACCGCTCTCTGGGCACAACAGTATCACGGTCCCTACGATACATCGTGCCCATTTTGTGAAACTGCAATTCAAAATGTGACAGTGACACACCTATTATGAACGTGCCCAGGAATTCACCAAAGCCGCCTCCGCCAGCTACGTTTAACAAGCCTTCGGCCTGGCCGCCCACTTGACCTTGAACGTTGGATTCATGGACCACATCATTCTTCTAGGTTTTTTGCATGAATCATTCTGTTCGTGTATTTTTGACATGCTTTGTATTATGCCTAAGGGCAAGCTTTCAATATAAAAAAACTGTCTTATGAAAATAGACATGCTGGCGAAAATGGGTTCCTATGTTATTACCAGGAGTCGATAGGTAGTATGCCGAATCGAACTTAAAATAAGTAAGAGTAAGGACTAACCTCAGTAATGCGCTGTAAACTTCAACACGATGCACATGCTCGCTATATTTAGGTGATTTTCAGACCGTTTCAATGCCTTCAGTAACAGGCAGGTTGGTTCACAAGCCAGATGCATCATAGAAGATTGACCTGGCCACAGAGTATTTGGGTTGCGTTGATAGAATCCAGAATTCGAAAGAATTGGGGTTTGTCTTGAATAAAGAACTTGAGGGTAGATGGTATGCCTTACAGATGGGGATTTAGGCATTTTGCTAGCGACTCAGAAGGCGTGTTGTTGTTGGACACAAATGGCCATACTGGGATTTGTTGCCTGACATTAGTTGCACGAGAAATCAAAACACATATTCAACTAATAACAAAATTGACTAATACACTTCTTAGTTAATTACTTTACGACAAATATTGCAATTTGCGAATTGTAGCCGGTGAGCTTGCAAGACGCATCCACTTGAAATTAATTTACCAATTTCGAGATTCTATTTCCAAAAGTGTCGGAGGAAGTACATTGGCGTTCCAGTTACTTTTGTGCTTAAATGTATAAAACAGCCTTTTGGTAAAAAAAGTAAGTGGAACAACAGTGCATTTTTGCTGCAACTTTGATGCGCATATCTCCGAACTGGTATCATTTTGGAAATTCATTCCAAGTGGATACGCCTGACATGCTCACCAGCTACAATTCGTAGATTGCAATATGTGTCGTAAGTAATTAACTATGAAATGTATCAGTCAATTTTGTTAATTATTTGAATATGTGGTTCGATTTCTCGTGATACTAATGTCCGCCTCTTCGAATAACCTGGGTTTTGGTGGAGTCCGTGTATGCAAAAAACTATCATAATCAGCACTATCTCGAGCGTCTCTTCTTCCGCAGCTGGCTCTTGACGCCCCTCGGTTTGCGCTCGTGCTCGTGCTGGCTGGCGCTCGTGCCACTGCTCCGGCGTTCGTCGTTGCCGTCTGCTTTCACAGCTGGCTGCGTTCCCGCTAAACATTCCAGCCTAGAATTTCACGTCTCTTCGGCCGTCGTAATGACAACGTCACGTTTACGGGGGTATGAGCCATTGCATAAGGGGGTACGAGCCATTGATTGTCTTACGTAACGAGCAGGTTTTATTTTAAAGCAACTTTTATGGAAATAGATCTAGAATGAACACACTCGGGAAAGGGATTGTCGTCGACGTGCCGATTCTAGCGTGAGGGCTTCCGAAGCCCACGCTAAACGTCAGTAAGAGCCGCCATCCCGGAGTTGTAGAAGCGCATTGTTGAGGCATAGCGCCAGCGTCGTCTAGACCTCCAGGAAGCCAACAACGGTGGTGCACGCCTCGGCAACGCTAGCGCCAACTTCTCCGGTTCGGCGGCCAAGTTTTCAACGTGATTTTCTCAACCGGAACTTCGGAGCCAGCTGCAGTGACGTGTGACTGGTTGTGCTTTGAGCACCACGTGGTACTCGTCAGTGCTATTCGTTCGGAGGAACACTGAAAAAACGCACGATAAGCTTCGCTTGCCCCCATTTCCTCGACAGGGGAAGGGCTACTAATAGCATTTGCATCGCTCTCGGAGGGTGTTGGCATTTGTGTTTTGGGCCATCATTTTAAAAAATCGCGTTTATTTGGAATAATATTGGTTGGGCAATAGAAACCTTTAGTGACATTTTGCACATTTCACGGCTCCATTCACATTGCAACCAAGATTGGTTACTTTCCCATCATCGGAGGTTATGACAACGGCGGCTTTTTACAGCGTAAGCTCTTATGGGCTCCTTCATATAGCCGTTTCGGGTCGCGATGATGCCGCCGCCGCCGGCCGAGTAACTGCTATCGCCGGAAACGCGAAAAAAGTTCCCGATTCCCGCCGGGATCGAACCCGCGTCAGCTGCGTGGGAGCCGGATACTCTACGACTGAGCCACGCAAGCTTTTTTTTTCTTTATTGCCTGGCTTTGACACATAACATTTCACAAAAGGAACAGTACAATATACAACTACAATATACAGTATTGGAAGGCGTATTCAACTACCATCGTGCTGGCTGCTTCTAATTAAAATTCGCACAGATCCACAAGCGGCTCTACTCTTGAGAGCAACTCGGGGGGGGGGGGGGGGTTCCGCAAATGCCTTATTGATTTCAACAATCCAGTACATGCTCTCGCGAAAATAAATTCGGGCAGGCCGTGAGCCACGCAAGAGCTTGCTATCGGGCCGCGGAAACTACCCACGTATAAGCTAAGCACCGAGGGGGAGACGACTCGAGCCTCCGCCAGTGTGGTGGCGCCATCTAGGTAAGATGCCTGCAAACGCAGCGTCCGCAGGCACAGACGACGATATGCAATTCAGACGAGGCGCGCAATCAACGCGCTCCCGAGCTGCCGAGTCTCCGCCAGTATGGGGGTGCCATCTAGTTAAGGTGCCTGCAAAGGCGGTGAGCCCGACATGTAAGTTGCAGTTGTAAGGTTTGATCGTGCTCAGCAGACTGCTGTGCAGAGAGCATTACAAGCCGCAGCTCGCCTTCGACGCCGGGCGGACAGTTCAGATCGTTCCCGTCAAAACGAGGCGAACAGATTGCCGCGAAGACCGTGTTGTGCGTGGTGCCCAAATTAGAGCTGCTCTTGAGCCGCTCCACCAGCTTACGCTGTGACTGTGCTGCGTGTGCCGCGCAGGTCTGTCACTTTTTAATTTATATGTCATCAGGCCTTTTGGTAGTGTTCATCTTTTTTTATGCTTTCAAGTTGCTTATATGTTTCAATTGCTTCTTGTTCACGTCGACATAACGACACGCACCTTGAAAGTTAACTTCTTCAGTGACATTCAATATCACCAATAACCTTGGATAACAAAAGCTAAATAAAAGGTGAGTGCCTGTCATATAATTTGGCGCATGTAGCGAATTTGTCTGCTTAAGTTTTCCTGAATTGGTCCCCTGTGTCAGACAACAGTAGAACAACGGCCGCCCCCAGAGGCGCCGACAACAGTCATTAACGCCGCGCGCGTTCGGTGCGAACACGGCCAAAATGCCGACGGCGTCGACAACAGTTCTGCGCGTTGCTGGTGATTGCTGCATGTCCAAGTTTATACAGTTGATAAAACCACTATCCTTACTTCGTATAGCTCTCTACTAATTTGCTATCGCAATTGATGCATCGCCTTTCGGGTGAAACTGCTTCATTTTTTTTTCACAGTGTATCGAGCCCGGCAAAATACTGCGGCCATGGAGAGAAGCCCTCTGCAAACTATCTTTTTACGCCATTTGTGAAATAAAGGGACGCCATTGAATGAAATAATAGTGCCATTTTATTCAGAAAAAAAAGCTGTACAAACTGAGCGAAAAAAACATATCTCCTGTAAATTTAAAATTTCCTTTTTGTTTCTCGCGGTAGGAAAAGGCTTTTAGCAAGGAATCATCCTCATCATCATTGGGCTGCTGTTCTGCGTGGCCTAGGTTCAATACCGGCATCAGTCATGTAGTTCAATATTTCAACACGATTACCATTTTTACAGGCGAAGCTGTCTATGGCTAGGATCCTTGAGTGCATCTCGCGTCCGTCGACAAAAAACAATCATCGTCAATAATTATGACTGCCGCAAGCAAGCAAAAAATGGCTCATAGGCCCGCAAGGCAGACGCTACAATCACTCGGCAAAGGGAATCGAACAGTGCATACATTCTTTGGGCCTACTCCGGAGTCAATCCCGCGTTCGATGTGCAGGACGAGCCAATGTCCGCCACGTGTTACTGCCCGAATTGGAACTGAAGACACCTGCTCTGCCAGTCTGCGCTCCCGCTGGTTGCGAGGCGTGTTGGCGTGAGAAGTTGGGCCCGGACGTCGTAGAAGGGCAGGCTTCTAATCGCGCTTTTTATGACGAAAGCGCGATTATGATCAATAACATTACGAATCGTCGTAAGATCGCGCTGCTTTGCACAGGATGAGTTAACAGCACTGGGATGGCCGGAAAGCCGGTTTGTTTTGATAGATCACGTCTTTCTTACGCCATTTTACTGCCCAATACTCAATGATGCACCTTCTTTACCATATCGTAGCAGTGCGTACACGTGGTCTTTTCGTTCAATAGCGCACTGTTGCGTGAGCATCCGTGAGCCTGCATGGAGCGCCATTAATTGCAATGGTCTCATATTCTTAAGAAGGCGCCGTTTGCTTCTCAGAGCCCGCGGCACTTACACGTAGCGATATTCGGTCGATAACACTGTAGTTACACGTAGATCAAACAGCACACGTTTGTTGAGTACACTCTAAGAAATAGTTGTCGCAGTTTCACCTGAAAGGCGAAGCATCAATTGCGATAGCAAATTTGTAGAGAGCTATACGGAGTAATGATAGTAGCTTTATCAGCTGTATAAACTTGGACATGCAGCAGCACCGGCAACACGCAGAACTGTTGTCGACGCCGTCGGCGTTTTGCCCGCGTTCGCATAAAATGCGTGCGGTGTTGGTGACTGTTGCCGGAGCCTCTGATATAAATAGGCACTTGGTGCCGCAGCTGAACGTCGCCTCCCTTCCTTCGTCCTCCCCCCTCGGCCTTTCGCGCGTCGGAAGAAGGCGCGTTTGCTCTACATATATGGTGATTGTAAAGGAGGAAAGAGACGCCTACTTCTGGAGCCCTTAAGGGAGCACGGCGCAGAACGCGCGTTTGTTCTCCGCCGTGCGTTCACTCCCCGTGAAAGCGCGCGTCCCTCGCGCCCTTTCACTCGTACACACAGCGTTCGGCGGCGCGCGGCGACGATTTCATCTCCATTGACGTCATACGGAACCTCACGGCGACGGCGACGGCAACGGCGACGGCGACGCCGACGGCAGAAATCTGCTTTGGAGTGTCCATATAATTGCTATCGCAATAAAAAGAAAGCTGTAACGGGCCGTTTTAGGCATAACTTTACACTCGCGAAAAGCGAGGCAAGAGTGAGTTAGTCCGTCTGTGATTCGTTATACCTAGACAACCTAGACGTTGAAAAAACATGCACATTAATAGTGGCTACTTTTCCACAGCTCCTAAATTAGTTTGTAAGCCGTCTTCCTATGGTAGGCTCACGGGCAGCCCCAAGGTCCTTTGGTTCATCCACAGAATCGTCATCATAATCCTTAAATGAGCACACATCACTTTTATTTTGCTTACGAAACTGCTTAGGAGTCGTCAAAATGCTTTCTTTTACGCGCGCTTTCATTGCCTCGTTTCGAAGAGGCAGCCATATTTTATGCGGAGATGTCCCAGGCGGCAATATGATGAAAAGCGAGACACAAATCACACCACGTGGACAAGTGTGGCTATCTAGTGTCAGGAATCACAACTAGATGCTATAGGACGAGTATAGTCGTCATAGGTTCATTGTGTGACAAAATTCATTGTGTGATACCAAATGCGGTATCAAATCACCGCGTCATGTGCGCACTGTCAATGCGCATGTGCCAAGTTCCTTTCTATGTTCACTCTGAAGTTCCCCCTTTCAACTTTGCTTATATATATGCGCGCAATAAATGCTTGTGCGTTGTTCTCGGCTTACACTGTATCGTCAACGACTACCTTCTTGCATGGCGGCAACTAGGCTGCCAATGCTATGTACAGTGGAGACAAGCCAGGAACGCACCCACGCAGTCAAGGAAGAACCCAACGCTAAGCATTCAGCGACAGCCGTACCGTTGACCACAATGGCCTCCTACATGATTCCGAACATCGACGACGTCACAGATAAATGGAAGCCTTATCTCATCAAACTGGAGGCGTATTTTGAAGCGAATGTTATTTCGATGCCCTCTTCTTAGCAGAACCTAAGGAGAGGGCACTGCTAGTGGCTACACTTAACACCTCGACGGTCAAACCCTAATGGGAAGGATAGCACCTGCAAAGCCCAATGCCTTAAGTTATGATGAAATAGTCAAGGTATTAAATGACCACTATGACCCAAAGCGCAACGAAATCTCAGAAATTTTCCAGTTTTTCAACCGCTGCCAGCATGAGAATAAATCCATTCATAATTTTGTAGTTGTAATCCGGCGCATAGTAGACAATTACAATTTTGGAGAGTCGCTGACAAGGCTACTTCCAGACCGAATTGTCTGCGGTGTGCGGTGAAGTGCTGTGCAAAAACAACTTCTTGCAAAGAAGGATTTAACACTAGAGGACGCGGAGTCTATAGCTATAGCCACTGAAACTGCCGAAAAAGGCGTTAGGACAATGTCTGTATACGTACCACGCGTGTGCTTACAATGATAGCGCGTCGCAAGCTAACATCGAGATCAAGCATGGGAAGCGCAGAGCGATTGGAGTGCGGAAGGTGTGGTACTTCTAGACATCACAGCAACAGCTGTATACGGGCCCGTTATTACTCTTGCAGCCAGAGGGGTAACCTGGAAAAAATGTGTCGCAGTCGCAATGGTAAAGATGTTGCCACCAATCGGCGTCCCTCACGCGAAAACTTTAGCGATGGAAGAGGCTGCTTCAGGAGAGGACAGCAGCGATAGTGCGCCAATCTGGATGTTGGCCTCAGCTCGTAACAATTCGCTTCAGCTGCTAATTAGACAAACGTTTATTTGGGAGGCGTGGATATATAAATGGAAGTAGATATAGGTTTACCGGTGCACGTAATATCGCGACATCTTTTTGATAAACATCGCAAATGCTGGCCGAGCTTGATGCCTTTGCATGTGAAGCTATCCTGCTACAATGAAAGATTGCCGGTGATGCGTGAGCTTCAAGTTTGTGTGAAATTAACACGATATTTCGGTTGACTGTTGCCTTGTGGTGCTGGAGTGTCCGGACCAAGCTTGTGCGGCCGAGACCTGGTAATCCTCCTGGAGCAAGCTGGCCTTCCGGTACTGCGAATCACGTGCGAAGACAAGGCTAGAGCAATGCACGGGCTCGGGCTTACCCGAAAGCCCGGGCCGGGTCAGGTAGGGCCGTTTTTTCACGGGCTCGGGCCAGGCTCGGGCACGGCATGTGCTTTGTGACCCGGGCCCGGGCCGAGCTCGGGTTTTTTGACGCGGGCCCGGGCCGGGCTCGGACTTCCTGGTGGTGTGCATGCAACGTGCATCGAGTTATCCTCGCGCATCTCGACTCTGAAACACAGTGATTTTTTGGTCTCGGGCCGAGTTTGGGCCTAAGGTAAAGAGGTCGCGGGCCGGGCCGGGCGGGTAACGTAGATTATTCCGGGCCCTGGCCGGGCTCGGGTCTTGCCATAAAACTTTTGGTCGGGCTCGAGTGGGCAGCCCAACGTACAAACGGGCCCGGGCCAGGCTCGGGCTGAAAAAATCGGCCCGTGCAGTGCTCTAGACGAGGCGACGGCGAGTCAAGTGAACTGCCACAGCGTCAATGCCATTCGCGACACCTATGTGGACGTTTTCTCGGAAACCTGGGGTTGATCAAGGGGACACCGCTAGCCTCCTGCTAAAGGGCAACACTGTTCTCAAATTCTGTAAGGCGAGACCTACTCCATATGCTCTACGTGACAATGCATCGCAAGAACTTGACCGGCTTGTGTCGCTGGGTGTAATATCACCAGTCAAGCATTCGAATTGGGCAACGCCCATTGTACCCATTCTTAAGAAGGTTGGCTCGGACAGAATTTGCGGCGATTTTAAAGCAACTCTAAATCCTGCTTGCGCCACGGAGTAGTACCCGCTTCCGGTAATTCAAGATAGGTTTGCGTCACTAGGGTATATGTTTGCGTCATGATATTACTGAAGCAATGACATGGTAAAACGACAGCGTGAAGACAATGGCAAGACGACAACGGCATGACAAAAACTCACAGCTTCATCCGAAAGGCGAAGCATCGATTGCGATAGCAAATTAGTGGACAGCTGTACGAAGTAAGGATAGTCGTTTTGAGGGCCCTATAAACTGGTAAACATAGACATATTAACTCAATGAACAACCACGGTGTAACGCGCGCAGGAGCAAATATGAACACTCGATGAGCGCAGAAAACCCGATGTCAAAACGCTGGACTGAAGAGGCGCGGCAGCGAGCGAATTTACCTTCGTGCTGCGCTCGCATCAATGCAAAGTAAGCCGCCGAAACACAGTGCACGACGGAATGTGCCCCCGACGCAGATGGCTTTCAAGCTACAGCGGCCCGCACGCGCAGGTGTGCCCGCCACAGCCACAGGGCTCCCAGGGGAGGATAGGGATGGGAAGGGAGGGGGGTGGGGCGTTCTACTCCACGTTGTCCCAGCGGCTGCGTGCCCCCGCCCAGGATTCTGTATCTGGAAAGCCATCTGCGTGGGGGACACAGTCCGCCGTGCGATGTGTCTCCTCCGTCCTCCCTACCCTCAAACGGAGCGTTGCGCGTGACGGAAGATGGCGTGCTTCCTTCCTTTGCGTGTGCGAGATTGAGCCGAGATCGTTGGCTCACCCTCGCGCACTTTCACTCGTACATACAGCATACGGCGCGCGGCGACGATTCTATCGCCTTTGGACTTTATACGGAACCTCACGGCAACGGCGACGCCGATGCCAAGAATGCGCGCTGAGTGTCTATATAATTGCAATAAAGATTGCGTGATGACGATGACATGACGATCAGGGCATTGGACAGTCGTATGTAAAAGCTAGAATGACACCTATGGAACGACCACGACGGAATCACAATCACGTTATGACAACGAATGCATCACGACGACTCTATGACGACAAAGACGCGACGTAGACTATCACGAAGCCTGCATGACGATGATGGCCGGATGACGACGGCATCACGACAGTCAGCTGACGTCATCCACTGTTGGTCTGACAACAGTGGTCTGACAACAGTGGATGACGACACGATGACAACGACAGCATCACAACGGTATGTGTACAACGGGATGACGACAAGTGTATGAAGCCAATGGCGTGACGAAGAAGGTATCACGAAGCCTGGATGATGACGATGGCGTAATGTCGTCATGAGAAGAGCCGGATGGGAAAACTGGAATGATGACGATTCAAGGACCACGACGGCATCACGAGCACATAACATACCTAGCGTCCCAAGCTATTGCACAACGTGCGTCACTGGCTCGGCGTAGTCGCATCGACGACGGACACGGCGAAAGTCAGATCACAACGCTGAAATGAAGAGGAAGTCAAATGAAATGACGAGAAAATCAAATGTCTGTCAGTTCAGCCACCGTCAGCAGTAGAGTGGCGTCGCCAGCGAGGTCAGCGCTCCGGTCCTGGTGGGCCACCCCTGGAAGCGCGGCGTTTCCTACGACCGCGCTCTCAAATGGCACTAGAACAAGCCCGATGCTCTAACACTTACGCTACAATCGCTTTTGCTTTCATCTTATTCTACCGTGTCGACGCCAATATCATTGCGTGTTGATTATGATGATAATTTCCATACTATGGCAAATACCGGCAATGTGCAATTGGTCAATAAGCAGCTGGTATATTTAAAATAAATAGCAATAAGTGAATAAATACCAGACAATATAACAGTTGTCACGTTGTGTAGAGCACTGCGCGCGCGCCACTTTCTGTTACGCCAAAGACGCAGGAATGAAATGGGAAAACTTTGAGAGTTTTATTACACGCTTAACGAATGCTTGGCTTCACATAGATTACGAAATGTGCAATGGTTATGCGCGTCATGTTTATTTATTTATATCTGTATTTATATTTATTTATTTTCTTATTTATTTATCATTCCGATAGCAATTATATGGATACTACAGGCGCATATCTGCCGTCGGTGTCGCCAATATGTTCCCTATAAAGTCCAAAGGCGATAAAATTGGCACCAAGTGCCCTGTGCTGTATATGCGAGTGAGAGAGTGCAATGGTGAGCCGGCGACCGCGGCTAAATCTTGCGTATGCAAGTCAGGGAAGCTTGAAGGTAGCGCGCCGTCTCCCGTCGCACGCACCGTTCCGGGGAGGGGAGGGAGTGAGGGGGGGGGGGGCATGGTACTCCAGAAGGCGGCGAAAACACAGCGCAGGGCGGACTGGGTCCCCGTGCGCATAAAAGCCACCATGAATATGGTGGCTTTTATGCGCACTGGGGATTTGCAGCCCAAACTTCGAGCTAATAGTGTGCTGTTTTTCTAGGATCCGACTGCCTCGAGGTGTGCACCAGTGTGCGCAGCGTTGGGTTTAGCGGCGTCGGCTGAATAATCTTCGGTTCTGCGGATTGCTGTCCAGCGTGACACGTACCCTGCTACCTCGTGCCGTGGTTTGTGATTGCCATCTCATCTGGAACAATCAGCACTACACCGGTGCAGTTGCAGTTACTGCTCGTCGCTTGCAGCGCCCCCAAGTCAGCTGTCCTGTAAAAAGGATCACCCACGCCCACCGAGCGGGATTTGCAGCCCAAACTTCGAGCTAATAGTGTGCTGTTTTTCTAGGTGAGTGTGTAGCAACGTGCCCCTTGATAGTTTTCTTCTCTTGCTGTCTGGCTGCAATTCCCCATTGTGTCCGCAGTCATTGATTGATTAGCTATGGGTACTGATTTGTGCACTTACCGCGCCCGCATCGGCTGTTTCGTTCAACCGAGAAAAATTGCGGATCCACGTAGCCTTCTATGGCTCCGGTCGAGTTCGTTTGGTCGTCGTTACTTTGCGGGCGGTCGCCTAGTGCTTGTATTTTTTTCGCTTGCTCATTTACTCATTTGTGCGGGTGACGTTGAGGTAAATCCGGGTCCGGATAAGGTTGATCAACTTGTGACATTGGTGAAGGAACTGACAGTGTCGAACGATCGATTTCACAAGGAAGTGACGAATAAACTTAAGACATCCACACTACTGTGACAGACGTGAAAAGGCGGCTCTCCAAAATTGAGGAACGACTTGAGACTGTTGACAACCTAAGTGAAAGTGTTACAACTGTCGGCTCTGTTCTTCAAGAATCTCAAGTGCAGTTGAAGAGCATCGAGCAGAAACAGACTCAACGAGCAAATCTCGTAGTGGATGACCTGAATAATCGAATGAGGCGAAACAACCTCGTATTCAAGGGTATTCCTGAACAGACTACTGAAAAGTGGAGCGATACGGAAAAACTCATTTCTGAATTTGTCACGACAAACCTGGGCATTCAACCAGGTGAAATAGAGTGAGCTCATCGAGTCGGCCAACGTAAACCCGATCGCACTCGGCCTGTTGTGGTGAAATTTCTGAACTTCAAAGATAAAAACAATATCCTGAAAAGCGCTTTCAAACTAAAAGACCTGGTAACCCCGCGCGTCTGGATCGAGGAAGATTTTTCACCGCGAATGCAATTGATCAGGAAAACGCTCCGTGATTTCGCGCGTGCGAACCGCCTGCAGAACGAGAAATATAAACTACAGTTTGATAAGCTTATAATGGGTAACGGTATTTTCACGGTCGACCCTTCAAGTAATGAAGTGGTCCCCATTCCTAGACACGCAGCTCCGACAAATGGCAACTGACGTCTCAACGCTGCAGAAAATAAAAAGCTGTCCATAATTGTGGCAAATTTTAGAAGTCTTTTCAGAAAACAGGATCACCTTTGTGCGTTTGTCGAGTCCTGCTCTGCTGATATTATACTGGGAACAGAGACATGGCTGTCGTGCGATGTGTCCGACAATGAATTATCTTTTTCTAAAAACTTTGTTTTGTTTCGAAAAGACAGGATTGAAACGCGAGGCGGTGGTGTTATAATTGCAGTAAACAAAAAATTCCAAGCGCGTCTACTTGACACGGGTTCCGGTATTGAAATTTTGTGGGTCATGCTCCAACTTTCATGTGTAACTTGTGCCATTGGGGTTTGTTACCGTCCGCCTGACTCACAGGACACATTTATTAAATTGCTAAACGAGTCATTAACCTTTGTGTGTAACAAATTTCCTGGCTCACCTATTATTCTTGCGGGTGACTTTAATTACCCTGGAATTAACTGGCGGACGGGCACAGCCGAAGGCGGCCCAAGGAAAGTTGAATGTAAAAATTTTCTCGATATGATTTCGACATACGGTTTAAGCCAAATGGTTTCCTTACCAACAAGGGGGGATGCTATCTTGGATCTTGTGCTGACCACTGAACCCGTCAACGTGTGTGTTCATGTGTTAGATTGCATCAGTGATCACAATGTCCTCCATTGTGAATACGAGCTAAAGCGTAAAAAAAGAGTTCAAGAAAAGAAAACAATTTATGATTATGCGCGCGCAAATATCGAAATGATCACCAGCGAGCTCTCGTCTTTTTGCGGTGAATTCCTGAGTGGCATGCATGATCGTGATAGCAATGATAACTGGTCGATTGTTTGTGGCAAGCTGACTGAACTTAAAGAAAAGTACATTCCAAAAATGCAAATAACTCTGTCTACTGGAAGCGCGTGGTTCACCTCTCATGTAAGGCGCTGTATTAATAAAAAGAAACGCTCTTACTCAAAAGCTAAGCTGTCGACATCTGATGATGCCTGGAAGTGCTATTGGGAACAGTCAAAGTTATGCAAAATCGAAATTGAAGCAGCTAAAGACAAATTTTTTAACCATGATAGTTCCAGCATGTTAGCTAACAACACAAAAAATTCTGGAAAGTAATAAACCCCAAACCGTCATCATCCTGCTCCATGTCCATAACGAAAGACAACGAGTTCCTTCCACCATCAGAGGTCGCTACTGCATTAAATTCTTTCTTTAGTTCCGTTTTCACAAGTGAACTTCCTGTTCCCGCCAATATTGACGTCGGTTCTGTTACCTCCATCATGAATGATATCATAATCACTCAGAAGGGCATAGAAGCTGCTATTGATCGTCTTTCTAACAGCTCGGCTCCCGGTCCAGTCGGAATCTGTCCAAAACTATTAAAAATAACTAAACCAGTGATATCCCGCATCTTCGCTTGTCTTTTTCAACAATCTATTGATTCAGGATGCGTACCTGACGGATGGAAAATAGCTAAAATAATTCCAGTCTTCAAGTCCGGTGACCCTTCATCTGTCTCTAACTACAGACCCATTTCACTGACCAGCATTCCATGTAAACTACTAGAACACATTATTTCATCAGCAATTATGAAATACCTAACAGAGCACAATCTTCTTTTCATTAACCAACATGGGTTTCGGCAGGGTCGTTCATGCGAGACGCAGTTATTTGAGCTAGTCTCTGACTTATACCAAGCTATTAATGACTCATCACAAGTAGACGCCATATTCATTGATTTTGCGAAGGCGTTTGACAAGGTAGCTCATAACCGTTTATTAATGAAACTTCGCTGTTTTAATATAAATAGTAGGACCACTAATTGGATTAGAAACTTCTTAACTAACCGGTACCAATTTGTAACTGCTAATGAATTTTCTTCTCCGCGATCCCTAGTTAAATCAGGGGTGCCGCAGGGCTCTGTATTGGGACCTATTTTATTCCTGCTTTACGTTAACGACATCAACAGTAACATTAAATCTACAGTTAGACTATTTGCAGATGATTGTGTAATATATAGACGAATAACTAACCCTTCCGACGCTGACACTTTGCAATCTGACCTCGCGAAAATTACGGACTGGTGTCGAAAGTGGCAAATGGAAATAAATGTTTCAAAAACTAAGACTATTGCTTTCACTAGAGCTTCTAACCTGCAGCTAACCGAATACTCGATGAACGGCATTGCTATTGCTCATGTTGACACAATAAAATACTTAGGAATTCATTTTTCTTCAAACGTTTCGTGGAATCAACACATCGATGCGATTACTAGCAGCGCGTGCAAAACACTTGGCTACATCAGGCGTAACCTTTACTCGGCAAACCAGTCCACTAAATTATTAGCGTATACGACACTGGTTCGTTCAAAAATGGAGTACGCGTCTTTTATTTGGAACCCGCATCAGTCGTACCTCATAAACAAGCTCGAGTCAGTCCAAAACAAAGCAGCCCGCTTCATTACGAAAAATTACTCACGAACGTCCAGCATCACCAACATTAAAAATTCTCTAAATCTTCCCTCTCTAGAAAATCGTAGACTCATAGCACTTCTTTCCCATTTTCACAGGCTTTATCACTGCAGGTCATCTTTCAGCGCATGCCACATCAGGCCCGCACATCGTATCTTCCCGCGCCTTGATCATCCCTTTAAAGTGCAGCCCGCTCTGGCGCGCACTAAATTCTTAAGTCATTCGCCTCTCTTTCTCGCAATATATCACTGGAATAAGTTACCAAATGAAATAGTATCCCTTCTAAGTCATGATGATTTCCTAGCAAAACTAAAAGACTATTTTAAAGTACACACATAGGCTTTTCTTGCGCAATCGTTCAAGGCGCCATTGTGGTCTAGGGCTTTTTTTTTTGTTTTGTTTTTGTCACTTCATTTTTTTTGTCATCAACATCTTTTGATGCTCCTTGCGCACTTGGCTTTGTTTTAGGTGAGCACCAAGTTCCTTGTACTGCTTATTTTCTTATTATTATTTTACATGTATTTATATTTTTTTATTGTTACATGCTGTATTTGCTGTTGTCTGTACCTGTTTTAACAAGGATTTTTCTTTTGAATTACTCATTCTAAGTAACCTTGATCTTGTGCTACACCCCTTTTAATGGCTATAGGTGTCTTGAAAGTTTAGGATGTGTTCTTGTAACAGCTTTTACGGTTTCTCTTTGATCTTTCTTTCCATTTGTGTTCTTGTTTTTATTTTAACATGCATTACCTGTTTGAATGCGTCTACTGTTACTTAATGATTTATTATACCATCCCTATGTAATGCCCTACGGGCCTTTAGGGTACTTGAATAAAAAAAAGAATATAACGTTAACTTTTCTTGCTCCAATCAAGTGTTAGTCGTGCATCATGAACTATAACGCCTATAAGCTGAATTTTGAGCTATAATGCCCACCAATGTAGAGATCATTGTCTTTGATAATATAGGATTCTTCATCCATGCGCGAGGAATATTCTTACGTTCTGCCTCTATCGAAAAGTGTATAGCAAGGCAGGTTGTTGAACGGTGGCCTGAACGTCACGATTAGCAACGGACATGTTTACATTGTCGACATGGGTAGGCGTCGGGCAACAGATCGGCATAACGGGGCTCAGAACGAGCAACCAAGGTGGTTGGGCAGTGCCATTGAGTTAATATTGACCAGTATGTCATGATTATTCGCATCCTCTTTGAAACGGGGCAGTGACAAATAGTCACCTAGCCTGCTTTAGTTAATCAGGTATGCTATAAATGCTTTTTATTCTAGCATTTTGTATACATCGCCTTAATATTTCTTCGCTTCTTTAAAATATTTATATCTACCTTGTACCCCTACCTATGCCTGTAACGGATCCGTTCATATCAATCTCTTCCCTGCTTTTTTCCACCAGGCTCTGGCGGATCGCGTCTGCGGACAAAACAACGCGTAGAACAACAATTTTCGGCGGCCCTCGTCCCTCGCGTCGCACTCGCCGATGCCTCTTTCACAAGTGTCGCGATAGTCGGCGGCGGCACTTCCCACCAATCGTTGTGCCCGTTGTGCGTCTCGTGACGCACCAGCACTGTTATGAGCATTTTAGCAGGGTAGAAGTTTGGGCGTGTTGGTACGTCATTGTAATTTTAACTGGAATTCATAGCGCTAGAACGAGACAAGGACGAAGAAGAACACAGGACGAGCCCTGAACCTTCGGTTCTCTATGCTGTTCCTTAGCGCTCATCCTGTGTTCTTCTTCGTCCTTGTGCCATTCGAGCGCTATGTATCCTAGTTAAAACTGTTATGAGCAGTTGCTCTTTGGGCTGGCTATGAGAAGAACGCGTGTCGTTTACTCGGAGGAAGAAGAGCGGGAATTGAAGGAGCGCCAACGCTCACAGAAGTGCGCATGGGCGCGGAAACGACGTGAAGCCGCTGCCGCAGAACGTGCCGCCGCAGCCGCTGCCGGTGCTTCGAGTTCCACCACGTAAAGTCCCTGCGACTTCCTCACGACGAAGAGCAGCTCGACCGCCTGGAGCACCGACGTGAGCAAAGGCGTCGGCGCCACCGATGCCGGCGGGCGAATACCACCGACGAGGATCGGGCGATTGAAGACGGACGGACAGAAAAAAACTTTATTGATAGAAGCGCCTGCGAGGTTGCCGGCCCGGGCTCAGGCCACCCGGGCATAATGTGCGGTGAGGCGTAGCTTTCCACCGCTGCCCGGGCCCGCCGGATTGACCATAGTTGGTCGTGTAGATCTGAGCTAGTCAGAACGCTTAGCCATCGCTCCTCGAGAAAGTCCGGTTCTATGTTGTCCTCTCTGTGTATTAGCCAGAGCTCTGTGCATTTTCATAAGACGTGTGCCATGTCTGCATGTTCGTGCTTGCAGAGCTTGCAGCTCACTTCTGGGTATTGTATCGAATTTACTCTGTTAAGTGTACTGGGTTTCTGAAGGTTCTGGTTTGCAACCTTCTACAATCTGTTTCTTGAGATCTGTCTAGTTGTTTGTGCGGTTGTATGTTTCTCTTTGTTTCTTATAGTGTGACAGTATGTCGTGGTACGTGACTAGTCTGTCTGTGTCGTCCAGTATCGATACTTCGTCGTCGTCGCCTCCTCCGTCTTCCCCATCACCTCCGCAGCAGTCTTCACCCCCTCTGCGGGGGTGCGGGGTGTCGGGCCGTCACTGTTCGAGCCACAGTGGGTTAGTTCTCGCGCGACTTGGTGGGCCTTCTCGTTGAGGTTGGGAGGGGTGCTCGGGTCTTCTGTGCTTACTTTCCCCATGTGTGCCGGGATCCATTTGAGGTATTTGGGTGTGATTTTGCCGTTGTTGAAGTCTGCTGCTCTGCTGTTCAGGATTTTGACCGCCTCCGTGGCGACCCAGCCCTTTGTGAAGTTCCTAATGGTCATCTTGGAGTCGCTGATTATTATTATGTCCTCTTTCGGACTGTTCATTACGGCCAATGCGATTGCCGTTTCTTCCGCTGCCTCTAATGATCTGGTCCTGACGCAGCCCGCCGTCACGGTCTTTCCTGCCGTGTCTACGCTCGCCATTGCTGAAGACACCACCGTCGACACCACCGCCGACCCGGTGTCGCGCGTACCGGGCGGCGTCTACGAAAATCACCCCCTCCCGCCCGCCGTGGGTTTTGAGGATTGGATTGGTGCGGAATTTTCTTCTCTCGACATTGTGCACGGGGTGCTTGTTCGCCGGGATGTTTTCCGTGTTGATTGCGGCTCGGACGTCCGGGTGAATCTGCGTCTTGGGGCCCTTCATTCCGTGTTAGTCTATGCCGATGTTTTCCATGATTTCTCTGCCCGCCTTTGTTCTGGAGAGTCTTTCGAGTTGCGCTACCCTCTGTGCTTTCGCGATCTCGTCCAGCGTGTTATGTACCCCGAGTTCTAGTAGCCTTTCGTTTCTTGTGTATTGCGGGAGACCCAGTGCCCTTCTGTACGCTTTTCTAATGAGCGCGTCAATCTTGTCTTTCTCAGCCTTGTTCCAGTAGACGAATGCCGCTACGTACGCGATGTGGCTGATCGCGAAAGTCTGGAGGAGCCGTACCACGTTTCTTTCTTTAATGCCCCTTCAGCTGCTGGAGACCCTCTGTATTAGCCCAACGGTCGACGTGACTTTCTTTTCCAGGCGTGTTACGGTTTCCGCGTTTGTTGCCCTGGCTTCGATCCAGAGATCCAGGACTCTGATCTTCTGGACCGTGGGTATCTCAGTGCCGTTTCTCGTGGTTATCATGATTCCCCTTTTGCATAGTTCCGCTACGTCTCTGGATGGTCTGCCCAACCTCCTATGGCGGTAGAGTAGCAGTTCCGTTTTCCCCGGCGAACATTCTAGTCCGGTGCCTTCCAAATGATTCTCGACTGCCACCACCGCCCCTTGAAGTTTGTTCTCCATCTCGCCCTCGCTTGCGTCTTTCGTGGTCCAAATCGTAATGTCGTCTGCATAAACTGTGTGACTAATGCCTTCTATTCGCTCCAATTTTTCCGATAGTCCTAATCATGACGAGGTGGAAGAGCATCGGTGACACGACGTACCCTTGCTCTGTGCTCGCGCTGCCCATGTCCACCTGGATGCTCTCCTCCTCGTCTAGTCTGATTCTGGCTGTTCTTCCCGTAAGTACGTTCGTTCGCCCAGGCCGAGTTGCGCAATTTTTTCGAGGATGGTCGCGTGCTCGACCCTGTCGGATGCCGTCTTTAGATCGAGTCCGAGTATTTCCCTCAAGCCTCGCCCGTGACGTCTATGATTTGCACCTCGAATTGTATCATGGCGTCTTCAGTAGAGAGCCCTCTTCTGAAGCCGATCGTGTTGCTGCAGTATACGTCGTTAGACTCCAGGTAGCCGTTAACCCTGTTCGGGCAGGCGTGCTCCATCACTTTACCGACGCAGGAAGCGAGGGACATCGGCCGCATGTTCTGGATTTCCAGAGGTTTACCCGGCATGAGGATCACCTCGGACCGCTTCCATACGTCGGGTATTCTCCCGTTCCTCCAGCACTCGTTCATGTAGTCTGTCAATCGGCTTGTTGCCTGGTCTTCCAGGTTCCGGAGCATCTTGTTGGTCACTTTGTCGGGCCCGGAGTTGACTTGGTATTGATGGTCTGCACGACTGCCATGATTTCTTGCTGGTAGAACTCTATGTCAAGCTCCGCGTTGGGAAAGCCTGAGTAGTTCCGGTGTTCGACGGCTGGGGGTTTCTCGAGGTACAGCTTGGCAATTTCATCACCCAGCTCACGGATGTTTTTTTTGTACTTGTGTCTGATATTGATCATTTCCGCTTTCGCCGCCGTCTTGGTGCCCGACGGGTTGAGCAGGTGCTTGAGGATCTTCTATGTCTCGCCAGTGTTGATGCTGCCGTCCATGGCGTCGCATACCTCATCCCATTCCTGATTGCATAATTGGGCGCAATTTGTTTCGATATTCTTGTTTAGTTCCGCGATTTTGCGCTTTAGATTTCTATTGTGCTTCTGGCCTTGCAGGCGTTCCTGGATGCATTTTTTTTGCCTAGTACGAGGTGCGCAAGCCTGCTGTCTATCCGTGGTGGGTGACCATCGCCGTCGTCTTCTTCGTCTTCTCGTCGAGCCCCCCAGTCGTCCAACTCCATCTCTCTCGTGGCCTTTTCTGCGTCTCGTAGCAGCTCTCCGCTCTATTCTTCTGTTTCTTATGGGCCCCTGTTATTTTTCGTCTCTGATTTCGAGGAATTTGTCCCAGTCTACTAGCCTGATCTTGTTTTTTTTCCTCTTCATGGCGCGGGGCTCTCCTAGGGCGATACTGAGGATCCTGTGATCGCTCCCCAGGTCCTCGAAGGTGTTCTCCCATGTGATTCTACCGGCGCTCCTACACAGCGTTAGGTCAGGTGTGCTATCGCTATGGGGGCCCGCACCGACTCTGGTGTGCGAGGCTAGCTCGTAGAGAAGGGTTAGGCCGGCCTTTTCTATGAGGTCGGCCAGGTTTTTTCCCTTTTTTGACGAGTGCCCATATCCCCATTGCGTGCGTGGAGCGTTAAAGTCACCTCCGATGATGAGCCTGTTGTCGCCCGCGATGGTCCACGTTTCGTTAAATAAATCTTCGAAATTGTGTGTTAGGCCCTTTTTGGACCGGCTTCTGTAGACGTTCAGGACGAAAGTGCTGCTCTCCCTCTTGCTACGCGACACGACTTCTATGAGGATGTGGCAATTTCCGTGATTTTTCTCATTATGCGCGGGATCGCGACCACTCCTTTCTTGACTAATGTGGTCACGACTATGTCCCTCCCAGTTCCTTTTGTGCTTTGTTCGTGGGTGGCGTACCCGGCAATTTTGGCGTGGTCGAATATTTCTTGAAGAATTATTACGTCGGGCTTTTTTTGTGGTCGTTTTATTGTGTGGCGCCATCGTTGCTTTTTTGTTTGAGAAGCTGCGGCAGTTCCACTGCCAGATGACGAGTCTTCTTCTCCAGCTCTGCTAGCCTCCTGTCGTATTTTAGCGCCTGAGCCTTCCTCTGCGTCGCTGTCGCTTATGCTCGCCGCCTGCATCTCGAACATTTTCTACATTTTCTCCGTGTGCTGGTTGAGCGTGTCCTCAAGGACGTCTGTTTTTTTTTGCGCAAGGGCGGGGTCTCTTGACCTCCTGTACTGAACCGACCTGTTCGTTGGTCTTGGTCTCCGGGATCTTTCGCTTGGCACCCGGTTGTTGTGCTACCTTTTCTACCATCCCCACCTCCTCCATGGCTTCGGTAGATGAGGTGGAGACGGCGGAGACGGCGGCTCACGGGGGCGACGATTGTATCTGTATTTTTGAGAGTATTTCATTAAGTGTTTTCTGTATTTCACCTATTTTTGGTTGATTCGCTGTTCTGTTTTCTTGCTTTTTCTAGCTCCTGTCTGAGTAGCTGTTTTCCGTTCTATATTTCTTCACGCGTTCCTCTATATGTTCGTACTTGCCCCTATCGTTACTAGTATTGCCGGACCTTCCCGCTTCGCGACGGGCCATTGAAGACCAACGCAAGTTCGATGCACGCCGCCGCGACTGCACACCATCGGAACGTTTCCCCGGGGTGACGGCGAGGTTTCAGCAAGAGTTCATTGGCAACCCGTTCGGCGCCACGTGTGCCATATTTGACCGTCTTTGGTTCGCCGGAGACTTGGCCACGATCGGCGCCGTGCGGGAAGCACAAAAGCGTGAAACATCCGTGGCTGCCTTGCAGCAGTGCATCTCTTCCTAAGCCTTCCAATAGCAGACCCACCATAGTCATAGCTTTGCTGGCTTCCATCTTCAGAGTAGTGGAAGAGCTCTGATATATATATTTTGCTATTAGATATAGATCCACAAATGTTCTCACTTTTGTTATAGTTCGTTTCGTTTTTGCTTGTACGATGGCGCATAACCACTACGAGGAATTGGCCAACATTCGGATGGTATTAGGATATTGATGTTACTGCTAAAAATAGTGAATACTATCAAGAATAAATGAAAAAAAACTACCTGTATACTGTTCTTGCACCTTTCTCGTCGCACTTAACGTCATTTTCTTTACCGTTGTCTACCACAGTGGCGTAATACTTACTGGTGTTTCTTTTTAATGCGAATAGCTTTGTTTTCCTCCTTCGCCCGACTTCGTCGTTGGTCGATGGTTAGTCGTTGGACTCAGCAAGCAAAACGTTCGTTCGGTCACTAGTTCACGTTATTCGCTTACATTGGAAATCTTCGTCTCTAGTTCCTGCACCATTTTTCGAGCTCTTTGTGAGTTTTTCAAACTCTTTGAGTCCACCTTTTTGTGTTTTGTTTTTATTTTTTACAGGTACAGGTAACCCAGCCGGCCGTGTAGTTTCGCTCATATTCCTCTGTCGTGTAATTACGAGAGCAGTCAAGTTCTCATCTAACCGCGTACCAATGGCACGTGGCACGCGGAATGTGGAAAGAAGAAGAACAATTATCGCCTCTCCAGGACCACCGCATTCTCGAACGATGTCCGAATCCCTGCAGAAGAAGACGTCTACGGAAACACAAGGAAATCAAATGTCGGTCAGTTCGGGCACCGCCCGCAGTAGAGCGGCGTCGCCAGCTACGTCAGCTCCACGTTCTGGATACCTGACCCCTGGAAGCGTGGAGTCTCCGGCGACCCCGTCGTCCACACCGGCCCCAGAGACTCTCATGACTGGCTTCGTCGGCCATGACAACTGTGCTGACATCCAGGAGAGCATCCACGTCGTGCTGGGCCACGGGCCGTACCAACGCCGAGTCCTGCTGTGCAGCATCATGTCGGTGATCGTGGCTGTCTTGCAGGCGCTGTCGGACCGACTTACCAGTCGGCCCGTGGACCACTGGTGCCGACCGCCGGATGACCTGGGTGAACTGTCGGCCAACGCGTGGAAGAACATGTCCATCCCCGTCGAGTCTGATGGCTCGTTCAGCAAGTGCACCATGTACGACCCAGCCGTTGCGGTGAGATTACATATTCAACAGTTGATTTTAACAGTTGCTTTCACAACCCTGGCGTTATAACGCGTGATCATGACAGTCGTGGGCAGTGCTGAAGCATATTAACTACAATTGCACCAGCTTGCAGATGAAAGCCCACATGTGAACACATATTGCAGCACGTGCCCCAATATAAAGAACTCATAACATCATCATAAAAAGCGGTCGCAGTTTCACCTGAAAGCCGAAGCATCAATTGCGATAGCAAATTTGTAGAGAGCTATACGGAGTAATGATAATAGCTTGAGCAGCTGTATAAACTTCGACATGCAGCGTTCGTCGGCGCGCGGCGACGATTTCATCTCCATTGACGTCATACGGAACCTCACGGCAACGGCGACGCCGACGGCAAAAATCTGCTTTGGAGTGTCCATATAATTGCTATCGCAATAAAACTTACCATAAACATTTCAATTACGACTCCCCGTTATATAGATATTTTTTTTCACAGTGAAGCTGTATACCTTTCGTTGGTCGGAAAATTTCGTGGCGTTAACACAAAAGTCCATACCCCATACCGGCTGTGCGATAGCTTCGTCGAGCTGGAGGAGAGAGAGCTGAGAGAGAGTGAAAGCAGAGTATAAAAACAACGCAACCTACAGTTGATAAAAAAAAGCTGTCGCAGTTTCACCTAAACGGCGAAGCATCAATTGTGATAGCAAATTTGTAGAGAGCTATACAGAGTAATGATATTAGCTTTATCAGCTGTATAAACTTGGACATGCAGCAGCACCGGCAACAGGCAGAACTGTCGCCCGCGTTTTGCCCGCGTTCGCTCAAAATGCGTGCGGCGTTGGTGACTGTTGTCGGAGCCTCTGATATAAATAGGCACTTGGTGCCGCAGCTAAACGTCGCCTCCCTTCCCTCCCCCTCCCCCCCTCCCCCACGGCCTCTCGCGCGTCGGAAGAAGGCGCGTTTGCTCTACATATATGGTGATTGTAAAGGAGGAAAGAGACGCCTACTTCTGCAGCCCTTAAGGGAGCATGGCGCAGAACGCGCGTTTGTTCTCCGCCGTGCGTTCACTCCCCGTGAAAGCGCGCGCCCCTCGCGCCCTTTCACTCGCACATACAGCGTTCGGTGCGCGGCGACGATTTCATCTCCATTGACGTCATACGGAACCTCACGGCGACGGCGACGGCGACGCCGACGGCAGAAATCTGCTTTTGAGTGTCCATATAATTGCTATCGCAATAATAGCATCACGCAGCATAGCGGATGCGATGTAGAGAGGAGGAATGAAGGCAAGTGGTAGTGGGAAGCGTAGAGCTGCTGCGGACGCCGATCGCGTTCCCCCGCCTGGTGTCACGCGTGGTGTCTGTAACGCGCGTGGTGTCCGTAACCGCAGCCGATGACTCTGGCGGCGGCTCGGCAGGTTTCAATCAGACAAGTGGACACTAGTTGCTTCAAAAAGACTGAAGCGAGAGTTAGGGAAGCTGAAACCAAGCGTCGCAGAATAGAACATTCCGAGTTTAGATTTAGGGAAGCCGAGAGTTCGCGTAGGCCAAGAAATGAAGATCCGGAGGCTTGTGAACGTGGCCGGTTGAATTCATCGCAATACAACGCAGAACATCGCGAAGAAATCCTCAGCGCCAGGAAAATAAGAGTGTGGTTTACCACTAGCTTACTAGGCTTTCCCAGCTCCGCTGGTCTCTGGTCTTTGCGGTAGCACAGCCACGCATAATATTTACAGCGAAGCAGCATACCTCTCGTTGGTCGGAAAATTTCGTGGCGTAAACACAAAACGACAGGTTAACAAATGAAGGCAAACGGCATATCTTGCTTTGCAATCAGGCATACAGCATATGTCTTGTGCATATGTCTGTATGCGTACAGCATGCAGCTTTGTCTTGTGTTCTTGTGCCACTTTCTTGCGACTATGCTCCCTCTTCCACCGCCCTGTTTGCGCCCTCCAAAGCCTTCACCTCTCGCAAAGACTTCCTCGTCCCTTTTGCAGTTCTCACAGTCGAAAACTCTTGCAGCGCCATTTATGTCACAAATTGGTCCTCTTCCCCAGCCACCTTATTCCGTGGTGAATGTATAGGTCGGCTTGACGATGTTGATTCCGCCTACTCTACTCAACTGCCTTACGACACGATAAGTCTTCCCGTCGACAGGATTACTCCTGTTACCACTGACGATTCGTCCTCCTTAGAAGCCTTCCTCTCGTCAATTGATTCCGAACTCCCACATGCCCAGCGTACCCAACTCTTGGAACTGCTCGACCGCTTTCGGCTGTCGTTCGATCATAAGCAATCTTCCTTGGGCCGCACATTCTCCATCGTTCACCACATTGACACCGGCACCCATGCACCTCTACGCCAGCGTCCATACCGAGTTTCTCACGCTGAACGCCGTGTCATTGATGAACAGGTCAACGACATGCTTCATCGTGGCGTAATACAACCCTCGCACAGCCCTTGGGCCTCCCCAGTTGTGCTGGTGAAGGAAAAGGACGGTAGCATTCGATTTTGTGTTTATTATAGGCGCCTTAACCAAATCACACGAAGAGATGTTTATCCACTGCCCCGAATCGACAACGCTCTCGAACTGCTTGCAAGGAGCAGAGTTCTTTTCCTCTTTGTACCTTCGATCTGGGTATTGGCAGGTCACTATGAATGACACTGACCGTCCGAAGACTGCGTTTGTAACCCCAGGTGGGTTATATGAGTTTAACGTGATGCCATTCGGCCTTTGTAATGCGCCTGCCACCTTCGAACGCCTCATGGATAACATTCTCAGAGGACTCAAATGGCACACGTGTTTGTGCTACCTGGACGACGTCGTAGTCTTTTCGAAGGACTTTGACTCCCATCTGAACCGTCTCGCAAGCGTCCTGACTTGCCTTTCAGGCGCTGGACTGCAGCTTAACCTGTAGAAGTGCCACTTTGCCGCCCGCCGGCTTACCATCTTAGGCTATGTTGTCAGCAAGGATGGTGTCCTTCCCGACCCTTCAAAGCTGCGCGCCGTCGCCGAGTTCCCCAGGCCGTCTACGCTGAAGGAGCTCCGTATCTTTATAGGCCTGTGTTGGTATTTTCGCCGATTCGTGCGTAATTTTGCGTCCATAATCGCCCCCTTAACGCAGCTGCTTGCCAACAGCCAAGGCATCTCGGCATGGTCTACAGCTTGCGAAGACGCGTTTGCCACCTTACGCCATCTTTTGATATCCCCACCTACTCTACTCCCCTTTGACCCAGACGCTCCAACAGAAATCCACACGGACGCTAGTGGAGTCGGCCTCGGCACTATTCTAGCCCAGCGTAAGTCTGGCTTCGAAGAGTACGTCGTCTCTTACGCCAGCCGCACTCTCACCAAAGTGAAATGAACTATTCGGTCACGGAAAAATAATGTCTTGCTATCGTTTGGGCAATCACCTAATTTCGACCTTACGTATATGGCCGTCCATTTGTGTGACTGATCACCCCGCCCTGTGCTGGCTGTCGTCATTAAAAGACCCATCTAGTCGCCTAGCTCGTTGGGCGCTTCGTCTACAGGACTATGACATCCGTGTTGTCTACCGGTCACGCCGTAAGCATTCGGATGCCGACGCTCTTTCGCGCTCACCACTGCTTGATGAGTATGGTGCTGCGTCTGTCTCAAGCTATGATTCTTCTTCTCTTACATTCGCCGACATGCCATCTGAGCAACGCCGGGACCCTTGGATAGCCTTTCTTCTAGAGTATTTATCTCAGCCGTCACCCCGCACCACCGACCCCTCGCTTCGGCACACTGCTCGCCACTTTTCCATCCGCGAAGGGCTCCTGTACCGGTGCAACTACCTCTCTGATGGCCGTAAATGGTTGCTAGTGATTCCTCGCCATCTACGTTCCGACATCTGTGCCTCTTTTCATGCGGATCCGCAATGCGCCCATGCCGGTGTCCTAAAGACGTATGCACGCCTACGGCTTCGATACTACTGGCGCGGAATATACCGCTTCGTTCGGCAGTACGTCCACTCGTGCTCCAAGTGTCAACGCCGCAAGAGCCCACCTAACCAGATGACAGGGCCGCTTCAACCATTGCCTTGTCCCTCCCGGCCTTTCGACCGTATCGGCATTGACTTTTACGGCCCTCTACCGTACACCCCAGATGGCAACCGCTGGGTTATCGTCGCCATGGACCACCTCACGCGCTACGCCGAAACTTCAGCGCTTCCGGCGGCCACAGCACGTGAAGTCGGCTCGTTCATCCTTCGCAACTTTGTTCTTCGACATGGTGCGCCTCGCGAGCTACTGAGTGACCGTGGTCGTTCATTCCTCTCCGAGGCTGTAGAAGCTCTGCTCCGCGAATGCAACGTTGTCCATAGAACTATGAGCGCCTATCATCCGCAAACCAATGGTATGACTTAGCGCTTCAATCGCACTCTCGGCGACATGCTCACTATGTACGTTTTCGCTGACCACACTAACCGGGACCACATCCTTCCCTTTGTTACCGATGCCTACAATAGCGCCACTCAGGCTACCACGGGATTCTCTCCTTTCTTTCTTCTTTATTGTCGCGAACCTTCCTCGTTTATCGACACGATTCTTTTGTATCGCCCCGACCCTTCAGAATCTACGACTCTATCCGAAGCTGCCACCTATGCCGAAGAATGTCGTCAGATCGCACGCTCTCTTACCGCACAAAACCAGGCCAGCCAGAAACATAGTCGAGACGCAGGCTTGTCTTTCCCATCATATTCACCTGGAACGCTGGTATGGCTCCGCGTTCCTTCGTCTACTCCCGGCCTTTCCACAAAGTTCAGCTCAAAGTATGACGGTCCTTACCGGGTTCTACGACAGGCATCCCCGGTCAACTACGTCATTGAGCCCGTTCAGCCATCCACGGACCAACGGCGTCGCGGACGCGAAACTGTTCATGTCGACCGACTGAAGCCGCACCACGACCCACCAGTGCTGCCTGTTCCATAGGTCGCCAGGATGGCTCCTTTTTCGCCGGGGAGTGATTGTAGCGACACGGGCGCCAGCAGAAGACGAAGACGCTTCTTGTTGTTGGTGCTCGCGCTCGCTCCGCTCTGCCGTTGCCTGCTTCTGGCATTCATAAAAACGCCAATAGCATCTAACCTTGAACGCGTCCTATCAATATATATATATATATTGATAGGACGCGTTCAGTGTGTGTGATAGGACGCGTTCAACAGTGTGTCGTGATCGCGGCTCACGACACACTGTTGCTGTCAGGTACCCGTGCCGAATGAGCATTGCACATGTCAAACGCGGTTAGAAAAAAAATGAAAAAATATAAAAAATATAAAATAAGGGAAAAAATATAAAAATGAAAAAGATGTTTACGCCCCGGCATGGTTGTACGAAAAGGTTTGTACAAAAAAGTCCGCAGAGCAGCCAATGTCACCAAGTATATACACAAGAAGATCAGTCAAACAACCTTGACAGGGCATGACTAACGATCTTGACAGAGACCTACATGGTACTGGAGGGGGGGGGGGGGTCTTCACGACACACTGTTGCTGTAATTAAGGTATCCGTGTCGAATCAGCATTACACATGTCAAACGTGTTTACAAAAATAAGGAGAATTAAATATAAATAATAAAAAGTATAAAAATGATAGAAATGAATGACAATGAAAAAAATTTGTTTCGCCACGGCATGTTTGTAAGAACAGATTTGTACAACAAAGTCCGCAGAGCAGCCAATGTCACCAAGCATATACACAAGAAGATAGGGTTTACAACCAGATGACACATCAAACAACCTTGACAGAGACAGCTTTTTGCTGTAGGGTACTTGCACCATGACGAATCATCACTCAAACATGCTAAGAAAGCACCAGGGGATGATTGCAACGAAAGGTTCGTAGAGCAACAGTTGCAACAAAGGAACGGTTTATAAAAGATCATAGAAATAAAGGTGTAGACAAGTTCTAGCCAAAAATGAGACAGCAATAAATCGTTAATATCACTCATTCTAGGTTAAATATAATAGAATGACACATCATCAACTAGAAAATTGTTTCGGGCGAAGCTTGTACATGTGTGTCGGGTGTGCTGACAGCTGTGGCATAAACGATGTGACGACATATGAGCTGTTTCTTCTGAGGACAATAGGAATATGAATCTATTTCGCAGACAAAAAGGTTAATGTGCCCGGGTTTTCGTTAATCCGAGAGGCCACGGCACGAAATTTATGGATTAGAAATGATTCGCGAACTTCCCTTTCGTGGTGCGATTTGAAACCAGATTCAAGTATGGTGGCCGTTAGCTTGCCAAAAGAGTGGCCCGGGATAGATCGAGACATGCTTGGATAGCGGAAGATTCGAAAGGCTCACGACATGCGATCCATTATTGTTAAAACGCGATCTAAAGGCTGTTTCCGTTTGTCCAATGTACTGTAGCTTGCACGTTGAGCATTCAAGTAAACAGACAACATTGGTTGTGTCGCAGTCGAAGTTGCCTTTGATCTTGAGGCTAAAATCTGAAGCGGTGTTCATAACACTCTGCGAAGTCGTCATGTGAGTGCAAACCTTGCACCGTGACTTGTTGCAAGGATGACACCTTATGTGAATTGGCATTGTTAGCTTAGAAGACGTTAGCATGTCGCGTAAATTTTTTGATAGTCGGTAAACTGCGCGTGGCGGCTCCGGAAACACGTCTCTGAGGCGATTACTCTGCATGAGTATGTTATGTTTTTAAGGATGACATTAACGTTTGGAATCGATTCACAATGTGTCAAGACTAAATTTGTATGCCTTCGTTGCTCAACCCGTTTATCCTGTCTAGGAAGCGCACTGCGATCCACTGCATCGACTCACTTAATCGCGTCATTCACAATTAGGAGCGGATACTTCTGCATCATAAGGGCATCGCGGAGTCTGTCTCAGTTGTTAATGATATCAGAGCGTTCGGAACAAAGCCCCTGGGGCTTTGTTCCGAACGCTCTGATTTCATTAACAGCTGCATTAACAAGCACCGACAGCGCATGCCTTTTATGCTAAATCTTCTCAGGCTGAAATATTAAAGGTGCAAACAATAAAAGAAGGCCGGCCCACGATAGAGGCCGCGTCTCTACCAGAAAGCGCGCCTTCGTGTATAGCGTTCACCGCCAACGTTTCTCGGTAAACATTACGCTTACATAAGCTGCAGTTGCCGGGAAACGTGAGAAAGAGTCAAGGATCTTTGAATGCTATCGCGTTCCGCTCTTGAAGGCGAAGCTTAAGCGTCCTCCTAATTTTTTGAAGGTAACATCCTTTCACAAAGCGTAATGCTATATTTTGGTTGGTGTAAAGATGCTTCAACGCTTTAACAGCTTCAATGATTGTCACATGAGAGTAAGACTTCCGACGCTCATAGGAAAATGTGATGCATAGGTTCTGACGTGGCTGAGTGTTATTCGCAGCGCCTAATGTCCCTGCATATGACCATTGCATAAGCCAGCTTTATAGGTGCTTGGAAAACTTGATAAATAGAATGGGTTATGAATGTGTTGAAGTAGGAAGCACAGGATGCGCAAAATGTTCGGCGGGTTTTGATGAGCACGGGAATCGCGAAAGCTGTTTTATACCCATGTTTTGTACATGCATTTTACCAGAATAAACTTCAAACTCAGTCATAGCGTTTTGACATGTAATTAATGTGTTTGTCAAGTACTGCTTCTCCGCCACTGCACAAAAAGCTTTAGTTGGAAGCAGCATCTGACTCGTGCGTTTCTATAATTTAACCCTGTTTTTGCGACGACACAAAGCGCAATTTTGGGGTGTTGTTTTGCGCTTGCGTTGCGTAATCTTTGCCGGATCTGAACACAATGTGTAAGCAACTTGCACGTCGTGCTTCATGAGCAGTCACCGACCTGCCCAGTCCGTTGTATATGTATATAAATCAACATGTGTATCTCTAATATACATGTATATGCAAAAAATTGAACGAATAGAATTGTGAGCGTAACTTCCCAACAAAAGCATGCTGTCACCCGAACACATTTTCTAGGACACTCCGGTGGCCAACAGGTCGACAGCGCCTTGCCAGGGCTGGCACTACGACATCGCCAACCAAGGCGACAGCATCGTCAGCCGCTTCGGCCTCATCTGCGACCGCCAGTATCTGCTCAACCTGGGAGTCGGTGTCTTCGTCATTATTTCCGGTCTAGTGACACCAGTGCTCGGGTTTGCGTCGGATCGAGTGGGTCGAAGGCCCATCACCGTGGGCTCCGTGATCGTCCTGCTGGTTGGCACCGTTGGCAACAGCGTCGCCGGCACGTTCGCCTTCTACGTCTCCACAAGAACCGTGGTCCTGGCAACCGTGAACGCCGTCTTCATGCTCATTTTCATCCTGCTCTACGAGGTGACCGGAAAAGAGTGGCGACTGATGTTTACCATCCTGGTCACGGCCGTGGGGGCCACCGTGGTACCTCCGTTCGTCGGTGCTCTCACCCTATTAAAACCGCGCTGGGTGATATTGCACGGAGTCATCATCGTGCCCACGGCCATCCTGGCGGCCTGCTGCTACCTGCTGCCAGAGTCGCCCGCCTGGCTCCTGGACACCTGGAACGTGCAGCGTGCTCAGGAAGGGCGTCCTGGAGGCAGCTGTCCTAACGGATTGGACACCGCCAAGGCAGCGGCCACCTTTCGGGCAATTCTCGTCCAACTGGTAAAGCTCGATCAGAACCCCCACTCGTCAACGGAGCTCGTTGCCACTGACAGCCCCGTGCAGTTCGTGAATATGCGTCGCCGGGCGGCGTCGGTTTTCCTGGCCAGGCTGACGCTCAGCGCTGTGTACTACCCCCTGGTGGTGAAGGGGCGCTCCTCCGGCTATTACTGGTTGGCGGTACATGCGCTCCTGCTGACGGCGTCCTACGTGGCCGTCGGTTGGGTCATCGTCAAGCGGGGACTCCGGAACACGCTGATCGTACTGCTTGTCATCGTGTGCGCCTTCTCCGCCTTCCAGACGCTGCTGATGTCCGTCAGCGGTCTCCAGCTGGCCATTCCTGTGGTGGACGTTGCTCTCAAGGTCGCCCTGTCGGGCGCCATGAGCGTAATTCTGTGCTACTCGGCCGAAGTGTTCCCCACGAGGATCCGTTGTGCCGGCGTGAGTGCCTCGATGTTCTTCGGTTCCGCCGGTTCGCTCCTGGGCTTCCTCGTGCAGGCGTTAAGCGGCCGCAAAACAGGCGTCTTGTTCCATGCGACCGCAGCCATCTTGATCGCCTTGAGCGTCTTCGCGGTGCAGTGGCTTCCCGAGGTCCTCGTCGAGAAGCGGCAGGCGAAGCTTCACTCGGCACCCGTGAGCGCCCAGGAGCGCAAGGAAGCCCTCAAGCGGTCACTGGCGCTGCCAGTCGACGACGCCAAGAGGGGGAGACGGTGTAAAGAACAAATGAAAACGCCGACCAAGTCACCGGCGTAGCTATGGGCACATTTTTAGTGCACGCCAGATTCTCATAAAGTGGTTAAGTCGGTGGATAGACTAATACTGAAAGCAGAATAGGTGCAATGCCCTTTGAAACTTTATATCCTGACCGATGAAGCAGTTTCAGGGAATATGTTTGTATAACTTATCAGGCGTCTTCTGTCTCAAGTGTGTTATTAGTGACCATCTAATATTAGAATGCCAATTATGCGAAAGATAACGCAGCACTAAATTCACGAGTTGTATGTTTGTTGTCCCAGCAGTGTCTTTACTAGGCGCTTGAATTGGTGTGTGTGGTGCTTTTGCGCAGGAATATATATATATATATATATATATATATATATATATATATATATTGTGACAAGAGTATTCGGCAGGTAGACTTGACGACGCTTGACGGTTAAAACAAGCTGGTTCGTTCGAAAACCGACCTAGCGCGAACCATACGATCGTCAACGTCTTCTTCCACAGAAGCTGGCGCAGAGCTGGTGCCTATGTGCATCGGTACAATATATATATATATATATATATATATATATATATATATGTGTGTGTGTGTGTGTGTGTGTGTGTGTGTGTGTGTGTGTGTGTGTGTGTGTGTGTGTGTGTGTGTGTGTGTGTGTGTGTGTGTGTGTGTGTGTGTGTGTGTGTGTGTGTGTGTGTGTGTGTGTGTGTGTGTACATTCGTAAATTCCACCCATTTCCAAATTCTGTAGAGGTCGTCACTGCTTCCTTGTCAATACCTCTCGCAGTACTTCGATCAGGTGACTGGGAGATTTCGCGATATATCAAAAAAATGTTTGTACCCCTGAACTTGCCTTGTATACGATTTCTTTATGTGCCTGGGTACACAGACTTAATTTTAAACGAGACAATAGGTGAAGGTGCCGCTACATGGTCTGGCTACTCAATGTTTCAGTTCGTCAGCTTTGGCCGTAGCGCCTAGATTTCTGAAAAGAGTGATATTGCGAGAATCCTTTGTACGTCTCTTTAATAGCGTTCCCAGGCTCTATGTCCCTAAAGAAACAGGTCATAGGGACGAGGACTCGGTAGGTATCACTAAGCTACGCTGTTGCACAGCATCAAAATATTTATTTACACAGGGCTGGCCTTGCAACCTTTGCTGATTTGTTACTTTTTTGTGAGGCAGATAAGGCACAGCAAATTTTTTTTCTTGTCTAAGATTGGTTACCTAGCAACAAGACAAAAATTGTTTGAAACACTGTCTAATTCTCTATTAGATCTGACTTACTAATAATATATCTTTGACCGCCTCGAGTATTTGCCACAGTGACTCGAAGGTACGGGCTGCTGACATCCAGAACCTAATTTCACTCACAATGTAATACCAAATTCAGACCTTAATGTTTCCTTTTTTCTGTATTTAGTTTTTCATCTATTCATTCATTTTCATCCGTTCATACTCTACAATCTTTTGTTTCTGAGCATCTCTAAGCGACAGCAAACATCATTACCTCGGTTCTGTCCAGCTACGTGGCATTTGTATATTTTTAAATCTTGGTGCATGATAGTTGGGACACCCTGTATAGTACCAGAAAAGGTTGCACATTCCCCGCAATATGCATGCAGCTGACTTTTGTTATGACTGCGTCTGCCACAGCTTGAAGAAAATTGTGCACCGCCCACTAGGTTGCGCTATAATGAGTACTACAGCAATGCAAGACAAATCTAAGATGTAATAAAAGCCCATGTGGCGCTGTGAAGCCTACACATGCACCTAAAACATTCACGTAGACCGCAACCTTTCAATCGTGTATAGTACCTGCAATTATTAGGTATTATTTTTCGCAGTATACTCCAGTTTTTCATTGAGACATATGTTGACCTGATCTCTTGTACGGTTAAAATAAAGGTCACTGCAGCTGGCGGATTATAAGTGACTAAAAAGCAGCACGGACCGCTAAATAAGGAGCGCCACATGCCACTAGTCAGACACAAAAAGGCTACTACACTTAAATTTAGGTGCACGTTAAAGAACATCATGGCGTCAAAATTATTCCGTAGTCCGCCACTATGGCGTACCTCGCCATCCGATCGTGATTTTGACCCACAATTGCCACAATTCAATTAAAGTTTAACACTTCTGCCACGGTGCGATGTGCCATGTGAGGCGAGATACTCGGAGATTATGAACAATGGCGCACAACAATGCCTCAAGGAAAACGTCTTCCCGTGTGTTCTGTGCACTACGCAGAAAAACAGCAGTCGTGCACGCAAGGGAACGTTTAACAGTAACGCACCACTCTCGTATTAGACTAAACGCTGAATAAATTACACTCTCGCCGTCAACGTCACCGCTAATTATTGCCAATTAAAGCAAACAGCATAGAAAGCTTCGCTTACACCAATTCCCACAGTGCGAGGGATCCGCGAATTTTCTCTTATGTTTCCTTTTTAACGCTCCGTAATTTTTTGGATGTACTTACCTCCTGCGTGACCCACGCCCCTAGTGTGTACGAGCCATGCATGATCTGGTGCCAAGACAGCGCGTTACAACGGACAACAAAGGGTGTGCAGTGGCGACAATTAGCGCAATTTACTCGGGGCATCTTCAAGGTGCACCATGAATGCATGCCGCTAAATGAGGTCGCCTTCAGCACCGACTGAAAGCCATCTGCAGCGGTCGCAGAACCCACCACTCCCAGTACCGGTATTATTTTTTTATTCATGACTGACTAGCTGGCAGGGTAGGTCAATGAGCCCAGGCCCTTCCCTTGCTACGTCGTGCTTACATTCCTCGCGGCAGCTTCATCGCTCAAGTGTACTCTTTTTTTATTATTTATTTGGACACGCAAAGTGCTTTCCGATTCCTGCGATGGACGCCGGCGGATACCAGAACGACCGGGGGAGTGAGCCAACGACTGCTACGACTGTAGCACGTAACTTTGTGTGCTAAAATTGTGCGAGAACTGTCGACGATGATTGTCAATCTAGGCGAATATCCCAAACAAAAGAACGACCGAGCGAATGAGTGAAGCAGAGAGAGCGAACGGGAGAACGTTTTCTTGCCGAATGCGATTAGCGACCATCGCCCACGGCCTGACCATGACATTGACAGAAAGAGCTAAAGAAAACTAATCGCTTGAGTAAAGAGGTGGTCAAATAAATGAGGTATGTGTCCCCGCATTGTGGCGTGCTGCATAATGAAATTATGGTTTTGGCTTGTAAAACGAAACAAAAAAATTTTAGTTACCCTGCCTCAACACCGGGTGCGCACCCAAATACCTCGCGCACCACCGGGCGCTAGAGGTATTTGAGAACGCTATTCCTTATCGCCATTGACACCAGCAGACTCATCTATCTGGGCCGGCGGCTTCCTGTTGGTTGATCCCTATCATCCATACTGCGCAGTTTAAGATGAAAGTGCAAAGGTGGACGCAGGAAATGAAACACCATTCAGTCCTCTTCGCCGCACACCACAGCGACTTGGAAATTGCCACCTTTCTCAACGTAGCGAAGTCTTTTGTTTACAAGGTGCGGAGAGAACTGATCAGAACTGGACAGAACGAACAGTTCTGGCGGTGACGTGGCATCTATGGCGACGAGGAAAAAGCACAATAAGCGGTCGGACATTGTCAGAACCCCTGATTTTTTTGGCGCCTGCAAGTCATCGTGAGTGACGACCCAGGGAAGTCAATGCGGGCCATTGCAAATGAACCCCCAATGGCAGAGTCGACTGTCAGGCTCGCTGTGCACGAGGTCTTCAGGTACTATCCCTATGTCATGAGGAGGGGGCAATTCATGTCCGGTAAAACTCGGGGGAATCGTCTGCTCCGGTCCAAGCGCTTGCTAAGCAAGCTGAAGAGACCTGAGGACCCTGGAATGCTCTTTTTTCAGATTGAAAGAACTTTGACTTAGACCAAAAAGTCACACAAGATTTCCGTTGTCTGTAATGGTGTTAGCCGTCGTCAGCAACGAGGGTGACGTCATTCCGCCACACTTTTTTGCAGCAGGACTCCGCGTTAATGCTGCCGCGTACGTGGAGTTGCTTGCCACAGTTGTAAAGCCCTGAAGGGAGACTGTTTCGAAAGGAAGACCTTATGCCTTTCAGCAAGATTCGGCTCCCACCCCCACCGCCTGCGGCTCCCATGAGTGACTGGCTAATAACTTCTGCGGTCACGTGACTCCCAACTTGTGGCCTCCTAATTCTCCTGATTTAAATCCACTCAACTACTATTACTGGGAAGTCGTTGAGAGGCCAACAAACAGCCACATAATACAAAAGACTCTCTGAATGCCGCCATTGCTGACTGAATGGCCAACATCTCTAAAGACCACCTGATCCGTGCATGCAGCCGTTTCCGAAGCCGAATTGTATGGGTTATTGCTGCGGATGGTGAATTCATTAAGTAATTGTGGGAATAAACCGCAAGAGAAGTATTGCCCAAAGTTTGGTGAAGATGTCTGTTCTTGCTGGCGATATTCTCAGCCTGAAGCCTACATCGTCTTCTCAAATACCTCGCCCACTCGGTATATATATATATATATATATATATATAGAGAGAGAGAGAGAGAGAGAATGGGGCGGTGGAAACGCTCGGGTCTTGCCGCCGCCGGGAAAGTGAGAGAGAGAGAGAAATAAGTTTAATGATGCGAAATGCAGAGAGGTCGGCCTGAGGTAAATTCCTCTAGCCAGCTACTCTGCGTTGGGGGAAGGGGAAGAGGGAAAGAAAGAGGGAAAACTATACCCACGTCAGCGCGCTCAGTTAACGAGTACGGTAGTCTATAGAGGATATTGCACGCCCGTGACATATCCTCACTCGATAAAGTTCATTGAACAGCGGCTCAAGTTAAGCGATTCCCGGTAATGTGTAGCGCTGGTTCTACAGAAGTGGTATCCAGGCGCCTTGGCAACAAAACTGTTAATACATACGTTGTCTCCATTACCCAGTCGCATTTTTCTCGAGAAAAACGGCAAATATAGCATGCCTATGTACAGTAAGCGAGAATTCTGCCTATTGCTTTTACAACAATCACAGAAACGGAAAAAAACGAAGCCTTTATTTTATGTCAAGTAAAAAATTTGGTAGCGTTATTCTAGAAACTGACAGATGGCACTGGGCGTCCATCGTATAGGAACTCGTAGGATAAATCGAAACAGCTACGGCTATTGTCCTTATCTCGGAGGCGTGTTCTCGGTGTGCAGTGCAGCAACTATAGAACACTCAACAAATGTTATAACCACGTTACAGGGGCATTTGAAAAGTTATTGGTAAAGTTTGAAAGTCCGCCAGTTTTTAAGTAAATATAACCGATTATAAAGAACCAAGAAAGCAGACATACATCACATTGTGAAGTTCAAAGTGAATTATGGGAATAACCGATACACAGATGTTACGCGCACGCAATGATCAATTGTTGGTTCAAAATATACAAATACAAGATCGCTAGGGCGCATACTATTGTAAAAGGCAGACATGCTTGCTTTGCTCGGCAAAAGAAGAAAACTCTCTTGCGAATGGTGCAGACTCCTTAGGCGGGTGTCCTCTACGAAAGCGGAGTACGGCAAATGAAAGCGATGGTTAGTCATCAATCACAAAATTTGAACTGTTGAGTGAACGATTCTTGTCCAAAGTGTCTGAAAACTCAACATTTTATAATTACGAGAGAAAAACATAAAATTTTCATCATTCGAAAAAAAAAAGAAGCACAAAAGGTAGCGTAAATAACGCAGTCGGAAAAAAAAGTTTGCCCAACAAAGTGTCCAGCACCTCGTCGAGCACTGCTAATGTAGCGCCAAAAAGAAAAGAAAATGTACATTGCAACAGTAAGAATCGAGGCACAGAACAGAAATCGCGAAAGTCAGGAACTCAGTCGTAAAATGAACACTTTGTCGCAGGGTTCATCTTGGAGCCCACAGGACAATTGAAGGCCCTGGCGAAGGGCTCGAAGTTCACCACCGCCTTATTGCAGTCGCCGCCGTAAAGGTTGTCGGCGGGCGTCGTAGCGCACGTGGAGAGACACGCGGTGATGAAGAACACTTTTTCCTCCGTCAAATCCTGGGCGAAGAAAAACTGCGTATTTTATTCTTCCTAAATATTCACCACGGCAAGGATATTTCGGCACTCGTGCCGAAATGTTGCATTTTGCCCTTGCGGTGCGTTTCTAGTTATTACAGGTCGGCAAACAACGATTGTCGCCCTGTAACCATTAATTGGCAAGACAAGAAACACTTGGCCTTGAATGGTTTTATTGCTTTAGTTCTTATTTACTTTTCTCGAATACCAACCAATTGAAATATTAAATGGTTTCTCTAAAATCTAAGCGAGATACAGTAGGTCACAATTATTTTTGGCCAGGTGGTGAAAAGTAAATGTATGGTCCAAAACTGGTCACCGGTACTTGCTTTGGCAAGGTCCATGTGTGTTCTTGAGATGTACTTTGATGGAGTTAAAAAAATAAGAGCTTGCTTAAAAATGACAGCAGATCCACGAGGTGAATGATGATGAGTGGGCGAAGCTCCGGAGGGAATCATCGGATCTCCCGCTTAAGGGGACGCTAGCACAAACGCGTTAGAAACGTGCAGTACTCTCTAGTAAGGGGGAGCGGCCACAGCGTCTTACGCAGCCATTTACACATGCCGGAACGTGCACCGCGTTTGCCGACGCCATCACATGACTGTTGAGAGAGTATACCCCCCGTATTCATAAACGCTCCTCGACTTGAACTTGACTTGCCACCGCTTTGGGCAGCGCGTTCGAAACGCGTTGAAGGTAAGGTGGAGAGGCCACAGCGTCTTACACCAGCTTCTTACACGGGCCGTAACGCGCTAGCACGAACGCGTTAGAAACGCGCTAGAAACGCGGCCTTTCGTTAATGTTGGGTATTTATAGCCATCGTGGTGCGTTTGTCCATGTCCGCTTCGTGGCGTAGTGGGCTAACGCCGCGCGCTCGGAAGCGAGGGGTCCCTGGTTCGATTCCGCGTTACGGACACAACTTCGGAATTTTTTTCTCATTTTTCTCAGACTGGTTACACACTACTACTACTACTACTACGACGGGGACGGAACGGGTGCCGCCATAAGGAGCTTCGCCCCTAAAAAAGGGAAAAAAATCGCATTGGCGAGAATGTGACCAGCACGTGCGCTAAGAAGATAACGACGAAGCCTTCAGGTTTTGTGACCAATACATCTGCTGCTGCTCACGCTCGACATTTTAGTGATACCACTGTTGAGCAGGTACATAAAGGTAAATTGAAAGGCACATACTCATTTTTGGATTTTTCTAGTTTTTGCAGATGCTTTTGTTAGGTCAACAATAATGATCGAGTGCCGCGCGGCGACGCTCGATCAGTAGAAGCAATGAAACGCCATAGATGGTACTCCCGAAGAAGATGCCGTGCTGCGCGATCAATTCCGCAAAACGCTGGGGATGGCTTGGTAGTGCTCAGCCTAGCCCAAAAACCAGGACTAGCTAGGTGCCCATCAGCTCCGCTATCTCTTTAGCATTGCGCCTCCAGTGCAAGCTACGCTATTTTTTCTTCTTTTTTTTATCCCAGACATATATTTCTCCGTTCTTTAATTCAAAATTAGCCATTATCTATTACTGAGAATGCTCTCACGATCACGAAATCAGCCAATAGCGTTGGTCGGCCAGCTGCTTCCGGTGCGACAGCATTGCGGAAGCGAGGGGAATCGATTTTTTCCTGTGTTGGCGGGAAATTGTAAATACAATGATGCACGCAGTGGAGTAATATTTGGCTCACGCGTTCACAGCAACCTCGACAGAACGACTGTATTTTCTTACTATGCTTACAAAGTGTTTCATGGCCCCAAGACTCATAGGAATGAATGAATGAATGTTGTCTAATGGCACAAGGGCCAGGTATGGCCAAACAGCGCCATGTCAGTGTTAGTGAGTTTCGCGGTGGAACGATGAATTGTGAAAGTAGATGAGGCGTGGCTGTAACGGTGCCTAAAAGATCCCGAGAATTCGCTTCTTCATTTACTTGGCATCTTCATCTGTAGTAGGCTATTGCAGTATTTCAGATATGGGTGTTACGTCTATCACCACGAGAAAGACGTCTCGTATTGTCACCCACCTCTGATAGCTGGGTATCGTTATCTTCGAAACTTCGCTTGAAAGCTTCGTACGCAACTTCCATCGCCGGAATCTCGGGGAAAATGCTGACGTTTCCGGGAAGGCAGCCAAGAGTACGCTGCTCGTAGGTCTCCTGCAGGTCCTCGTTCAGCCAAGATGACACGATCTCGCCTTGCGGGTTTATCTACAGAAAATTGATGATGGTCAATTAGATATTTTACTGGAGCAAGGGTCACGTATGGGAAAGAGCGCCAGCAGGGAACTAATTTACGAGGCACAGCTGCGTGGTGACGCTATCAAACCGTGATCGTTGGGTTGCATCACTATTACGAAAGTGATGATTTTTCGCTTTCGTGACACGAGATAGCGATACAATAAGAAAACAAAATACGTTATAGATACTAACTGTTCGTTCGAACAGACTAAAAACCAAAATTAAATGTGAGCGATAGCGTTGTTTCATCTTCTCATGCGTATTTATGAAAATATGTGGATGGTACATGCGCCACAAATAGCAACATCGGGGTACCCAATTACAATATTTACTAATTACCTTTTTCATTATTCACCGTGGGGAACATATTGCAAAGACGAAATTGAAGCCAAGCAGCAGTGAAGGCACCTTTGCACAAGTGAAATTTCAACTTCCGCACCACCTTCAAAAAATCCGGCCCAGAAATGTCCTACCAAATGCATAGGTGCCCCAGCTAACAGTTTCCCAAAAGCGTGAGCCATGCAGTTCGGGACAGTCTTATCATTAAGATAAATGATTTATTTTTTTTTCGCACGTTTTCGAGACGGATGTTCCGAAAGCCTTAGGACTCCTTCTGCGCAAAGACGGCTTGGATTTCGCAATTGCAACTTCTGCCCTAAAGGGAACAAATAAAAAGGTTATTTCGTGAAACGTTTTATTATCTTCCTGGACATTGCAATTTGTCGCGCAAGTAACGTGCACCCCCTTCAATTAATCCACTTAAACAGGTCGAATTGTGCTGTGCGATCTGTGCGATCTATGCGAATCTTTAAAAAAATGTTTTAACTATAGCACACACGCACGCACAATTACACGTACCATGGCGCTGCAAAAAGGAAAAACATACGCCCCTGAAGTGCCGCAATGCCATCAACATGATTTTAAAAAATAAGTAAACAAACTTTTATATGCTGAAAGGTTATTATTCTTTAACACGTGCACTATATTACCGCGAAGAGCTTTGTCGTTGTACGACAAGTTCCACCACCATGTACTCGTAAACTTCAATCTACTGCGTATACAGCTATGCGAGCACATCAATTTATCATGTTATGACTACGCACGTCTTTTTTATCATTGAATTGTTTGATGGCAGAAAAAAAGCAGATTGATGCTCAATATATACGTCTCATCGATATATTTCAGTCCGTCGGTCGCTTAGCTTTTACTGGGAATTTCTCAGATCAGTGGTGCGTTGGTATTATGTTAGGTAGCGGAAGCCATAAGTTGGTCATCACGGTTCGAACTGCAAAACCAGATAGGGCGGCAATCATTAGGCAGTATATTTACTTCACTTTGCAGATCATATGACACCTATTCTTGATAGTTTCCAATTATCTTTGGGAGACTTCAGAGTTGCGAAGTCTTGCGACTATAAAACCAGTTGAAACATTTGCGTGTGTCTGGTATTGTCTAGTATTGGTTCTGCCTGGTAGGTAACAGCGAAGGGCGACGGTGAAAGTGTCAGGCTTGTGAACGGACAAGTCACAAGGCTGCGGAATGCGCAAAATTGTTTTGCGCTAACACTGTATGAAACTTCCTACGGAAACCGCAACCCGACATTCAGTTGTTTTGCACGGTCGTGATTTTTCGCGCACAATTGCTGCGAGGAGTGGCGCTCGCACCCTTCGTCTCTAGGAGCTACTCAGCGCTGATGCGACAAAAGTACCCGTACGGTTGAGCACATCATAGCAGCTCGATGCTCTAAACATGGCCTCTGAGATCAGACGAAGCGCACCCTTCCTTCTCGGAGGCCATGCTTTAAACTATAGTCACACCACAATCATTGGACCTACTGCTGGGAAAGCAGGGATCGATCCCACCGTCGTACTCGGTAATTCTTTTATGTGTGTGACCTGTTCGGCAAGACAGCAGCGCCTAGAAGCTGCATGCCACGCTCAGCTGCCAGCGTTCGCTAAGAAAACTTCGCATTAAAAAATAAACATGTGTTATTGAATGTTTTGTTTTCTGAACTCAATAACGGCAAACGGAAGTTATCATCGCCCTGCTTCTCTGTATGCACTTTTTGGTGTCTGAGTCATTCAATTACATTAGCATGTTCAAATAAAGCCAACAGACAATGACAGCAAGGCGAAAATGGTGCCGCAGTAGCTCAGTTAGTAGGAGCATCACACGCACAATGCGAAGACGTCGGTCGAGTGACCTAACGGGGGCTCGTAATACATCTGCGACCAGTTGTCCTTTCGTCCACTTTCATTTATGTAATACTTAGAAGAGCGATGAATTGAACTAGTTGGTGTGCTTAGTTGGTGTACGTGATTGGCTAGTACTTGAAATTTCTTCATTTTAATTAAATAAAGAGTAATTTCCTTCTTTTTGTTGTCTCTGGGCTTTATCTGGATGTAATTTAGGATAACCGGGACCCTCAGTTTCCTTTCTTCTCGTCCATTGGCATATGTAGGGCATGGACAACACGCTCTGTAAGGGAGCCCTCGATGAAGTCACTTAAGCTGAGCTCACCTTCGTTGCTGCGGCATTTTTCGCTAATTTCAAATATCAAAATTCGCATCTTGCAAAAGACACATGCAGATCAAAACGAACTCCTGCGGGAAGAAGGAACTGGGAACGGCTCTCAAGCACCTCGGAGTTTATTTACGTAAGCTTGGTTTGTTTATAATATTACAAGTTCGCTTCGGTAAGGTTTGCCGTGAGCTTTTTATTCCTTAAAGATTGGTTGTATTGCTCCCTCTATTGGTCTGAATCCACTTATGTATGCACCTATTTCTTCCAACTTGTCTCTTCTATTCTCATCGTACTTGAGAACACTACTTGTAGCTATAGAACATTAGCATCCAAAGACAGTCTTACTCTGCTCGCTGCTCGCTGCTCGCATTGGTACACATTGCAAGAGGTGGCTCCTAACGCCTGAACAAAGACGGCTGCATAGGGAAATATCAACGTACAGGGCCGTCCAGTGTAAGAGGAAACGCCTCATTAGTATTCAAGCTGGTGTAACTTCAACTTGCCTTCTACTTCACGTAGGAAATGTGCCGAATACGACGCCTGATGATGATACCAATAAGGAATTAATCGTTTTCTCTATTTTGTGCTGAAAATCAACTGCTATAGGCTCGTGAATACTAACGATGTTCCCCTTAAAAGTGGCGGGCCCTGTACATGGAATCTGCGATCAGGTGTGCTATAACATAAGGCTATTCCAAACTTTTTTATTCAATTTCTACAATCAGCCCTTCACAATCCGCCTTTTGCATGTCCCGAGTGCGCATGCGCTGTACCCTAGCGGCGAGCACCGAAAACGTTTTGTACGGCCACGGCCGGGCTCGACTGGCGCGCGCGCTCGCTTCTTAATGGTGGTCCCACTCCGGCGGCACGAGCCCCAGTACTTTTGGAGTAACCGTGGCGGCTCTTCTACTCAGGATATAAAGTTGTAATATATACCATAAAAAGCTTAATTCTTGTAGATTCCAACTATATCTAATATAAGTAAATTGATTATTGTGATTTAGAAATAAATGTTCAAGAACAAGCATGATATACATGGTTTTTGCGAACTGTGTCTCAGTTGTGACCATATTTAGAAGAAACTACCGCACTTACTGCATTGCGGCTTGCTCTGTAGCTTTAGGACATATTTATCTAGTTCCTACACGTAGCAAAATAATTTTTAATTTTTACTTTTTGGATAATTTGCTTTTGAATATTGTCCAATATCGCAATATTCTGTTTAAACAGCCCGGCAACTACATGCTCAAGGAAGATAAAATTTTGGTAAAAGTAGAGTTCAATAAATTTACATTTAGGACGCAAAATTTCATTCATGTAACTTTATTAGTTTTCCTAATAATGCGGCCGAAATTAAGCAATATTTAGAATTCTGGTTTTATTTGTGCCCATTTTTGCGGGAAGGTACTAAAGCTACGAAGCTGCGGTTTAAAACTAATAAAGGTACATGAATGAAATTTTGCGCCCTAGATGGAAATTCCTTGAACTCTACTTTATCCAAAATTTAGCTTCCTTGAGCATGTAGTTGCCGGGCTGTTTACAACAGAAGATTGCGATATTTGGCAATTTTCAAAAGCAAATTATCCAAAAAGTAAAAATTCAAAATTATTTGGCTACGTTTAGGAACTAGATAAATATGTCCTAAAGCTACAGAGCAAGCCGCAATGCAAATATTTGCAATGCAATGCAATGCAAATATGGTCACAACTGAGACACAGTTCGTGAAAACCATGTATCTCATGCTTGTTCTTGAACATTTATTTCTAAATCACATCAATCACTTTCTTTATATTATATATAGTTGGAATCTACAAGAATTAAGCTTTTTATGGTTTATACGACAACTTCATATCCTAAGTAGAAGAGCCGCCACGGTTGCTCCAAAAGTACTGAAAACGGGGGGCTCGTGCCGCCGGAGTGGGACCGCCACCTTAAGCGAACGCGCGCGCCAGTCGAGCCCGGCCGTGGTACGGCGTCGGTGGTTCGTGCAGCTGACGACGCACGCGTATGCAGCATAGCCGTCTAGCACGCGAACTTCATTGTCGGCGTTGTGTCGGTCGACTACGCGGTATTTGCGCTGTGTTTCGGTAGAAACTTCAGCTGTTCGCAGCGATATTCGGTTAACGTCCGGTACATCACAATGTATGCCGATACGACACGGATGTCGGTCAGAAGTCGACCTCACGCCGGCGCCAACGCTCGGCCGGCTGTAGTTGTGATACTGTGCCAGTGGGAGACCTATATTGTCATACAGGTATATGACGAAGAAGCGACCGACGACGCGGCCGACGACAGCGAGTGATCGTAGTGTGATAAGCTTTCCTGCTGACGACGCCGACAAAACCAGTGTGCTGATCGCCGTGCGAGCTGCCGCCGAGTGAGAACATCGCACCGACAACGTGAATATCGCCGCAAATGCGCTCGTGTATGTATTTATTGACGCTCAAATTGAGTCTAAACGTGCTTCCGACGCTGATATGCACGATTTACAGCCCTTTACAGCCCTCCTCATCAAGTTTGAGGCGGTGTCTATCTCGTTCAGGCAGCTTCATTAGGCCTAACATAGCCTACGAGTTCGTCCGCTACTGGCGGACCTGAAATATAGGATAAGCAAGTACGACGAAGGAAACTGCTCATATATCTTTCGGTTCTAACCTTACCAACTTGTAGTGAACCACTCTTAGCACAGTGTGATGCACACACAGAGAGAGTGAAGCGGCGACACGGCGCAGTATACTAATACCGCGGTACAGGCACCGTTCTTGAACGAAGGTTGTCGGTCGCGGTCGCCGGCGCTTGCATGAACGAAGTGCAACTATATAGAGTGTATTTTTATGCTGCCAGATTTTATTATGCCAGATTAAGTAGTTACCGAAAACGCAGTTTGCCTCTTATGCTAAACAGGCAACACGTGATGGTACTTTCGATACTGCATCGTAAGCAACAACACCGCTCGTTGCCACGCGAGTATGGCGGGCATCGGCATTTTCGCGTGCCAGTGCGGCTAGGTGGTCGTTGTCGATGTGCCCGGGACGCTCATGCCTTCTCGTCTCAGTGTGATCGCTTCTGATATGTGCATGAGAAGTGTTCATATATGTTTTGAACATTTGCTCATTATTTCGTGTGAGCGGTGCACGGTTTCTACTGTACTTGAAGCGAACAGCGAGCGGTGATCGTACGCGTGCTGATGTAAACAGCGCCGTTCTTGCGTTGTATAAATACTCTGGGCGCAGAGTCGCCCCTTCAAAGAGCTATGGCCATTGTGGTCAAGACTCAGCTATAAAAGCGCAGTTTTTATCATCCTATTAGGGTACGTTCAGTACAGGTCTAACAGTGGCAACTGCATGAACTCTGCTGCTATATACGATACGGCTAACCTCCGCTGAGCGGAATCGACCCCAGCCTAAACTTGATGTGGGTGGCTGGCGAGTGCTCACGTTCGTGCAATTCAACTTCCAAAGCATGTTTGGACTCATGTTCGGTGCAAATAAATATGAATAACAGGAATACAAGCGTAGGCGCTGTGTCAATCGCGTTACGGTACGATGTATTCGTTCAGAGGCACATCGCACGGTGACTGGTTTCGTCGGTGTAGCTGCACGAAATCCCGTCATCATATTTCGACGACTTCCGGTTGTAATCGCACCAGAGTCATTGCCGGCCTAGGCATCCTGTCCAACAAGCGGCCACTCACACAAAACGAATATTACAACTATTGACAAATGCACCAACCCATTTCAGCTCGCTTCTTGGAGCGTGCCTCTGCGTCCCGCGGGTCCCTGACGCCGTACATATTGTTTCTCGCGGAGCCCGCTAAGGTGGCGCCACAGCGCAATGCAAACGGCGGATTGGTAAAAATGTTTTCGGGCCACCCCCACATCACTTGTCAGGTCACGCAACGTCAGGAAAACTGCGAAAGCTCCTTATCTGATATTGCGTGTACACACTGATTATGCATGATTAGATCGAACAAAAGAATTTTTTTTTCCTATTCTACGCCTTTTCACGATCAGCCCTCCCCACTGGTCAAACCAAATGTTTTCGGGCTGCGCCAACTTTACCTGTCTGTCACGTTAGGTCACAAAAACAGGACAGCTCACGACGTCAAAGTGACGTGCACGCATTAAATATTAATTAATCAGACGAACAAAACTGAACGTTTTTTTTTCGAAATAGCCGGAGGCTGCCCGTTCTCAAATGAATCGAATATGGCTGCGCGGCCGTCGCTTCTGGCATTGGATATTTGGAAATGTATTGGATTTATTTACGTATAATACAATTTTTGCGGAGCAGTATAACTTTGTCAAGCCCTTTCAGCACGTACTTGTCAGCACGTACATGCATGTACCTTTATTAGTTTTCCTAATAATACGGCCGAAATTAAGCAATATTTAGAATTCTGGTTTTACTTTTGCCCATTTTAGCGGGAAGGTACTAAAGATACGAACCTGCGGTTTAAAACTAATAAAGGTACATGAATGAAATTTTGCGTCCTAGATGGAAATTCCTTGAACTCTAACGTATCCAAAATTTAGCTTCCTTGAGCATGTAGTTGCCGGGCTGCTTACGACAGAAGTTTGCAATATTTGGCAATCTTCAAAAGCAAGTTATCCGAAAAGTAAAAACTCAAAATTATTTTGCTCAGTCTAGGAATTAGATAAATATGTCCTAAAGCTACAGAGCAAGCCACAATGCAGTAAATGCGGTAGTTTCTTATAAATATGGTCACAACTGAGACGCAGTTCGCAAAAACCATGTATCTCATGCTTGTTCTTGAACATTTATTTCTAAATCACATTAATCAATTTTTTTATGTTACATATAGTTGGAATCTACAAGGATTAAGCTTTCTATGGTGTTTACGACAACAATATATCCCAAGTAGAAGAGCCGCCACGGTTGCTCCAAAAGTACTGAAAACGAGGCCCTCGTGCCGCCGGAGTGGGACCGCCACCTTAAAAGCTGCGCTGTAAAAACTTGGTAAGCAAGGCAGAGCTATTTGCATTGAAAGCAAACAAAAGTTACCTATTGTAAACGCATAGAGCGTTCATTGATCAGTTCCAACAACGCTGCGAGTCACCGCGCGATGATTGCATTGGCGGTTACGTAAATTTGCCGTCAGGAGATTGGAATCAAAACAGAGTGCTACACTATTACGCTATAGGGCCCCAGGTACATTACGCGCAATGAGCTCTTTATTAGTATACAATGAGTATAGAGATTTGGTGACAATACTTATTCCTTGAAATGAAGCAGAAGGGTAGCTTGGGAAACAAATCGCTGCAGAAACCATCGAAGATCGAAGTAAGCGAAAAACTGCGGTGGAACGCAGAAATCAAAAGGCCAAAGTAGCAATGCTTTTGAAGTATACAACTGACTACTGCTGTATATTCGATTCTGTTGCATTGTAATCGTATATTATAATTATTCCGATTTCAATGAGGGTGTTTCAAGATGGCGGCACAAATGTGTTGGTAGATGGCATGACAACGTGACGGCGAAGACGGCGGCGCGATGGTGACGGGTTAACGACGATGAAGGACAGTGCGACAGAGATGGCAGCTTGACCAAGACTGGATGGCGAAAATGCAACCATGAAGTTTTGGTGACAATGGCGCGACGACGGCGGCGTCACAACGGCTGCGTACCTCGGCTATAGTGTAATATAGAATACGGTCGAGTAGGACGAGCGGCTGGGGCGGCGCATGCTTTGCAGTGAGGCGCCGGACGTGGAAAAATACTGTGGCGGCGCTGCGATCGAAGTGGATTGGGCCGCATCAAGGTCGCGCCGTTGCAAACTGCTGGCGATACTGCTCGGCAGGGTCATTCGTACTACTTCGCGCGCTGGTATTTGCGTTCAGACCGCTCAAATGGTGTTAATAATTGAATATGACATGTATTTATGCCTTAAGAATAAATGCCTTTCTTTCTCTTTATTTTATTCTTTTATGCCGCTCGGTGATTGCGTCTGCATTGCGGCCGCAGTGTCGGCTTTCATTCTACTATGTTATTGTACGGTTCATTTTGGAGAACAAACATTTTTCTCGTTCTTCAAGCAGCATGTATCTCTTGTGTATTGTTCCGCATATAGTTTTTCATCAGTAGGTCCTTCGAAACGCATACGGAGGAACATATGTAACCTGAATTTCTGCTTGCCGCTTCAAACAAGTAAAACATATCTGCCCCATCCTGCACTTTGTACTCAGATTTCTTTCTTCTTTTGGCGGTTTTTGACGTGACAAAAACCAGTTCTGATTATAAGGCAGGTCATTGTGGAGGGCTCCGGATTAATTTTGGCCACCTGGGGTTCTTTAACGTGCACTACAACGCAAGCACATGAGCTTCTTGCATTTCGCCTCCATCGAAATGCGGCCGCCGCGGCCGGGATTCGATTCCGCGACCTCGTGCTCAGCAGCGCAACGCCTTAGCTAACTGAGCCCCCGCGGCGGGTACTCAGATTTACGGGAAGCATTGTTATTGAAAAAAAACTGCAGCGCAATATTCTATTCAAGTTTCCGCCTTCCTCGCGTAACAGAACGCGGAGTAATTGGTACGAGGTCATTTATCGCGGTCGGTGTCAATCTGGAAATTCATTTCAAGTGGATGCGTTTTGCAACCTCACCGGCTACAATTCGTACATTGCAATATGTGTCGCAAAGTAATTGACTTAGAGGTTCATTAATCAATTTTTGTTAATAAGTTGAATATGAGTTTCGATTTCTCGTGCTACTAATGTCTGCCTCTTCGAATAACCCAGCTCATCAATAAGAATTATGCTAGCTGCCACAGGCGATTTTTTAAAGTTCCCTAAAGCTTAATTTTGAACACCAGGTATAGTGTATACGGCGTTGCGCTGCTAAACTGGAGCTCTCGGGTTCAATCCGTTGCGGAATATTTCGATGGGAACAAATGGAAAACACTCGTGTACTTCTCTTTAGGTGCACATTAAAGAAACCCAGGTGGGGAAATCTAAACCGGCTGCCTCATAATCATATCGTGGTTTTGCGACGTAAAACAGAAGAATTTGTTTAAACTAAATAAAAACCAGGTGGCTGCGTTCTCCGGCTTTTTTTCTAGGAGTGTAAACAAAATAAATTATTCTCGAGTCTGCATGATTTCCGAGAAAAACATGTTACGCTTATCCTATATTTCACACATAAATGTAATGCCTCTGACGACAAGTTCCACCACCGTAGGTTAGTACTGGTAAACTTCAATCTACTGCGTATACAGCTATGCAAGCACATCAATTTATCATGTTATGACTACGCACGTCTTTTTTATCATTGAATTGTTTGATGGCAGAAAAAAAGCAGATTGATGCTCAATATATACGTCTCATCGATACATTTCAGTCCGTCGGTCGCTTAGCTTTTACTGGGAATTTCTCAGATCAGTGGTGCGTTGGTATTATGTTAGGTAGCGGAAGCCGTCGAAGGTGCTCGTCAAAAGATTCCGAAAAGACAACGACATCATCGAGATAGACGAGGCAGCTTTTCCATTTGAGGTCAGCGAGAACGGTATCCATCATTCGCTGGAATGTGGCTGGAGCGGAACAGAGGCCGAAAGGGAGTACTCGAGATTCGTAAAGGCCGTCCGGAGTAACAAAGGCAGTTTTCTCGCGGTCCCGCTCATCGACTTCCATTTGCCAGTAGCCACTTTTCAGATCGATAGAGGAGAAATACTTCGCGCGCCTCAGCCTGTCCAGAGAATCGTCGACACGAGGCAACGGGTACACGTCTTTGTGACGTTGTTTAGCTTCCGGTAGTCAACACAATACCGAAGCGTGCCATCTTTCTTTTTAACAAGCACGACTGGCGATGACCAGGGTCTGCATGAAGGCTATATTACGCCGTCTTGAAGCATTTCCTTCACCTGCGTTTGAATGGCATGTCGTTCGGTTGGGGAAACACGATAAGGCTGTTGCCGTATGGGGTGCGCGTCGTCATAGGTGATGATACGGTGTTTCGTAATCGCCGTTTGACGTAACTTCGACGACCGTGCAAAGCAAGAGTGAAACTCGAGTAACAGCTCGCGCAAGGGTTGTTTGTTGTCTTCAGGAAGCGTTGGACTAATGTCGACGTTGCGTAAAGGTGCTTCAGCAGTGCCAATTGCCTCGGAAACAAAACATTCAGTGACATCGGCGATTGGGTCGGCGTAGGCGATGACAGTACCGGGGAAAAGGTGGCGGTGTTCGTAGCTGAAGTTCGTGACAAGAACGTCAGAGTGGCCATCATGAAGATCAATAAGGCTTCTTGCTACGCAAACACCTTGAGAAAGCAGGAGCGAGTGGTTGCTTTCTGCGACCACTTCACCGTGTAAGAGCCTGTCACATGCCACTTGAACCACGACACTTGCACGCGGTGGTAACGTGACAGCGTCGTCGATAACACGAAGAGGTGCTCGAGGGTGGATGGTGTTGGTCGTCGCTGCGGCGCTCTTTGTCGAGAAAGTGACGAGGCGTTGGCGAATGTCGATGATAGCTCCGTGCTCCCTGAGAAAGTCCATGCCGATGATTAGGTCTCGAGAACACTGAGGGAGAATGCTCAAGCTGGCAACAAACGTAGAGCCGCGAATCTCTATTCGTGCCGTGCACATGCCGAGTGGTGTGACAATGTGCCCGCCAGCTGTACGAACTGGCGTTCGATTCCAAGGCGTCGTCACTTTCTTTAGGAGGGTGGCCAGTTTTTCGCTGATTATTGAATAATCCGCTCCAGTGTCCACTAAAGCAGTCAATTCACGACCGTCGAGCAATACAGGAATGTCCAAGGAAATTTTTCTTCCGTAATCAGCAGGTACTGTCGTCGTCGATGTATCGTCGATCCGCGTACGCGTCAGCAGGGGTCCTTGAGCACGTCCATACTGAGCGGCCTCGCCCCCGAAGGCCGCTGTGGTTAGTTTTCCCGGCGCGGGCTGGGCGACCGACCCTGCACCACGCTCGAATATCTACGGCGAGTCGGAGAAAACCGCCGCGGCGAAGGGGAGCGTGACTGGTGTCGAGCTGATGAGGATCCGCGCTGCTGGGCAACGTATTCTTCAATTGCAGGAGGACGCTGGCCGAACCTAGGTCGCGGCGAGTTTGCTGGGAATCCGCGGGACTACGCGGTCTGAGTCGTAGTCTGAGTCGGTAGACATGCCCAGCTTCGCCACAGTGAAAGCAAAGGGGACGGCGATCAGGCGCCCGCCACACGTCTGATTTTCTTGGGGCCTCCTGTCGGTTGTCGTGGTAATACGAGGCCGCTTGGTCGGGCTGTAGTATGGCCGGGGACGCGGTGCGAAACGGGGAGGAAGGTGGTGCAGGTTGCCGCAAAGCTTGCGAATATGACATACGGGGGCTGTTAGTTCTTAACGGTCGAGCTTCTGTGTTGAAGGGTGGTTCTCTCAGCGCATGCTGGACTTCGTCACGGACAACGCTGGACAAAGAGCTGAGCGTCGGCTGTGAAGGTACCGACAGTTTCTGGAGTTCTTCGCGGATTACGGAACGGATGAGCTCTCGGAAGAAATCGACGTGGCCCCCGAGAGCTCCGAAGAAGTCCGTAGGTGAGGCAGCGTTCACTTGGCGTTCGTATGATGGTGCCCGCTGCCGAAGAGTCTGTTCCATGGTGACGGCCTCGGAAAGAAATTCCGACACAGTCTTGGGAGGACTGCGTACGAGACCACCGAACAGCTGCTCTTTCACTCCGCGCATCAGGTACCGCACCTTCTTTTCTTCTGACATGCTGGGATCGACCTGTCGAAAGAGACGCGTCATGTCCTCGACATACATTGCGACACCTTCGTTCGGCATTTGAATACGGGACTGGAGATCACGCTCAGCTCGTTCTCGGCGATCAGGGCTCGCATACGTCTCAAAAAGACGGCGTTGGAATTCTTCCCATGAAGTTAGGGTATCTGCACGGTTCTCATACCAAACACGTGCGCTATCGTTAAGGCTGAAATATCCGTTTTTCAGTTTGTCTGCATCGTCCCACTTGTTGAACGCGGCAACACGTTCATAGTGCACCAGCCAATCTTCAACATCCTCATGCATGGCACCGTGGAAGGGATTCGGTGTTCGCGGATTGAGTAGCGTACAATGAATCGGCGTAGTGCCTGCCATACCGGTTGGGGTGGTCGGAGCTGCCATTGTCTCTGGGAGGAGTCCAAACTCAGGGGCTTGTCCACGGATCCTTCTGCTGGCGCGGTGTACAGGCGTAACCACCGGTACGGGACTGGAGCTCCTGCTGCTCGGAGGGGTTTGGTGCGTAGATTAGATTACCCCGCACCTCCACCAGTTTGTCACGCGCAAGGCAAGCGCAAGCAACACTACCAGCAGCCAGGCACGAAGAATGCCAGACACGAAGAATGCCAGACACGAAGGGACGGTTCTCCAGCTCGCGCGGGATCTTCGACTTCGTCGTCTTCTCCGTTCTTGCTGGGCACCCAATGATGATTGTTGGCTGACTCAAAACACCAGGTGGCAATATCTATTCCAAGCTATCCAAACATTCCGCTCATGAAATAAGTCAGGATTAGTGTGTTTTGCTCTTTGTTTTTTATTTGGCAAGTATTTTGAAGCAGTGGCTTGTCAGTTTCTGAATCGGTGAAGTTTCTTGGTGCGACCACTATCTGACTATTTTCTGCGTAATCGCTCGCGGGTGTGCTCAGTTCCGATAGATTTGTTCTTGCTGCGCACAAGGCTTGAAACGTAGCTGTTTGTAGCAAATCTTGTAGCAAATATATATTACAGCTAGCAACTCGCTTACTCTTGTGGATCGTCACGAAACATTCAGCTTCAACCATTCGTGTGCAATCGGTGTAGTCCGTCATTTATTGTGCGGATACAGTGCGCATATATTCAAGTGTGCGCCCATTATTCTTGATACGTTGGCGATAGAGTGGGCGTAAGTTTTTCTGCCATTTGGGATCTATATGTGTATAGATAACGTGCGCGTCATGACAGGAAGCGGCGCTACTCCCTTTGTCATTGTTTAACGAGTGGTACTCACTCTTGCCGACGTTCTGGGGATGAAGCCCTTTTATTGAAGGTTAGCGATACAAGGCTGGCGGATGAGCAAATTTCTGTATCCTCGAGGAAAGCCGTACATCTCTAAGTGACGATAACACGTTCGGACAGTTGCAGCAGCGGTCCGCGAACTTGGCCACACAGATTCAGTCATGCCAGTCACTATTTTTGCAGCTAACTACTGCACACGTCTTCAATCCACATGATTCAATCTAGCATGATTGGAGCACAGTGTTAGCGAAAACTCAGTTGCATTTCCGACAGCTGATCGCACAGAAGCAAGGTAGAAGCGGTAGCGGTCGCTGAGAAGACGTATGGCGCGCCGCCGTGAGCGCCATCTCGTTTCTCTAAAACAAACTGCTCCGCGAAAAGGGTCAATAAAGCGCGCGTTCGTTGTGCTTCCGTCATTCTCTCTCTGTGTAACGATGTGCGAAACGCCATGAACAACGTCAACGTCGGCGCTAGTTGCAGCGGCAGCGCCACCGCCGCGGAGCAGAGGAAGGCTCGGGAAGCCGAACGTAAACGTCAGCGTCGGCAGGCGGACCCCAAACTTTGGGCCAGGGAAGCCGAATGTAAACGTCAACGTCGGCAGGAAACCCCGTACAAACGTCTCCTCTCTTCTCAATACATTTTCTCACTCTAACTTTCATTGGGTTGTGTTGCCAAGTGAAACGAATGGGAAACTCGATGCGCACCCCCCTGGATGCTTTCGCATCCCACCATGGTTGCCCGTAGGGGGAGATGATGTGATTTTTTTCGCCAGTCGCAAGCCCGTCGTGGCGGAGGCGCTGGTTTTCCCTTTAGCGAGATACCCGGCCGTCGGCGCCCAACCAAGCGAAACGTTAGCCAAATATGTGTATATTCGCTTTTGGCATTTCGTCAGCAAACGTAAGAAATCCTCCCCAGAGCAGGCGAAGAATTTCACTGACCGTGCGAGAACTGCAATCGCCCCACGGCCATTCTGCAGACCTGTGTGCGTGTTACCATAATGAAACGAGCAATCTGCACCAACAGTATAGCACCCCGTTATAGCGAAATTATTCGATCTCACGTCCTAAGTATCGTATGTAGGGACTCGGCGGTGAGCATCACGTAGTCGTCGCATGCTCTGCAGGTATAGCTTTTCTTAACCTAATACTTTAATTTGCGCCATATTGTCTTTCTGCGGTGCTAACGGGCTCCCATTTCGAAACGTCTCCAGTAGCGGTGAACGCCATGTTATTCATTATTTATTCAGTGTATCTTGAATGGCACATTATATCGCGAAGTATACTTCGCGATATAGTACAGAATAGTACATAGCAACACTCGATAAACTCGCTCGTCGTAACTTTTTTACATGCCGGGGCTATGTCTGAGAGCCTTGTCCCAATGTAGACGACGTCTTGCATTGATGAAGTGTTTAGCGCGTCCTTTTTGGAAGTTGTTCACCAGAGCTGTTTCGAAGTTTTGCTTGACGTGCACAAGCGTTACCACGTGGCGACCTCCTCAAAACCCTTACCACGACTCCTTCATTGTCGATCGCACTGATGAGTGCCCGAGCGTACAGAAACAAGACGCCGCCGTGCAACATGGCCTTGGTGCCCTGCGGGTAGTAGAGCGGCGCTGCCAGTGCTCCAAGGGAGACGGACAGCCGGTTGAGCACCCGGATGTACTCCACGTACGGCAGCCGAGTGTTGTCGCCCAGCAGCAGCTCCTGTTCGGCCGCCTCGGAGCCGAACAGCAGGCGCTGGCTGCGCCGCGTGTCGATCCAGAAATCGGCGAACGACGAAGCGCTGCCGTTGAAGTCCGCGTAAACTTCCTCGAGTACCTCCGGAGTGAGGAACTTGTCCGAGGGCCAAACCACGGTGCGCACATTTTTCAGCTTCTGCGTGGCAACTTGCTTGGTCTTGTTGTCGAGCCACGAGACAGCCCACGTTTTGTCCACGGCCACCTGGGGTAGGAAGAGTTTGTGATGCGCAGCTTGTCATCGACGTCAACGTTCTGCTCATACTTGTTCACTTAGCACATCATTGGGTGCCGCCTTTCTAGAGGTGTACTAAGTGGCCCCTACGAACGGACTTTTCGAACTTCCAAAAGGGCGCAGCTCTTTGCTTTCACCTCGAACAAACAGCGAGTTACCGAAGCGTTCTCAAACAACGAAACACAAAAGATCCCCCCCGTCCAGTGTCCGAACTGGTCATAAGTGAATGCGCCTTAAAGCCTGGCATGGCCATTTTCTGTTGGAGACGCCAGTATCTGGGATCTGGGAAGGACTGGGAAACACCAAACGAGACCGTGCGTTAGACAATTAAAAATAAAGGCAATGCGCATCTGCCTACAAATTGCTGTGTTTGCAAGTGTGAACTTCGGTGTCGCATGATTTGGGGCCGAAGTAAAGAAACCACTGCATGCTAATATTCGGAGGCTTTCTACATAAAAATAACATAAAAAACACCCCATATCCACGAAGTGAATGATGATGAGTGGGCGAAGCACGGGGGATCATTCGGGCAAAACGCCGGAAACGTTCTCCGGAAGCCGGCAGCTGGCTTCCGGAACCGGAAGCAGAAGCCGGCTTGGCGTGCATAGACTATGCATATATATATATATATATATATATATATATATATATATATATATATATATATATACAGGGTGTTTCAGCGAACACTTTCAAAATTTATTTAAGGCTGCCTGTGGTAGATAGCCCAATTCTAGTTAATGAGCTGGTCTACTCGAAGAGGCGGACATTACTTGCACAAGAATTTGAGATGCATAATCGAATCATTAACAATAATTCACTAATTAAGTTTTTAACTAATTACCTGATGGCCCATATTGCAATTTACAAATTGTAGCCGGGGGGGTGGGGGGGGGTTCGCAAGGTGGATTCATTTGGAATTAATTTTCAGGATGGTGTCAGTTTCGAGATATTAATTCCCGAACTTTGGGGAGAAATGCATAGGCGTTCCAGTTAATTTTGTGCTTGAATGCATAAAGCGACGTTTTGTTAAGATACTATCTGGAACGCCAATACATTTCTCCTCAAAGTTCGATAATTAATATCTCGAAACTGGTGTCATCCCGAGAATTCGTTCCGAGTGGATCCGCCATGCGAACTCCACGGCTACAATTTGTAAATTGAAATATGGGTCATCAGGTAAATAGTTAAGAACTTCATTAATGAATTTTTGTTAATTAGTCGATTATGCATGTCAATTTCCTGAGCAAGTAATGTCCGCCTCTTGGAGGAGACCAGCTCATGAACAAGAATTGGGTATCTGCCGCAGGCAAGCTTTAAGAATTTTTGAAAGTGTTCGCTGAAGCACCCTGTATATATACATATATGCATATACATACATACATAGCGGTCTCCATGCCAATCAGAGCTACAGACTACGAGGGACAATTAATTTTTAAGGCTCGGCCCTAAGGTGCTTCGCCCCTGAAATACAAATGTCGTAGTTTCACCCGAAAGGCGAAGCATCAATTGCAATAGCAAATTAGTAGAGAGCTATACGGACCAAGGATAGTAGTTCTATCAGCTCTATAAACTTGGACATGCAGCAGCACCAGCAACGCGCAGAACTTGTCGACGCCGTCGGCATTCTGCCCGCGTTCGCACCGAACGCACGCGGCGTTGGCGACTACTGCTGGTGCCTCTAGGGTAGGGGCGGCTCGGAGGTTTTCGACGAGATCAGAACGGGACACTCGTTGAGCAGCGTCAGAAGTCTTTACCGCCTTCTCGCCTCGCAACATTTTTACAAAAATACGCAATTGGTGCGGCGGCTAAACGTCGCCTCCCCTCCTTCCCTCCCAGAGGTTTGCTGCGCCGCACCGGCGTCACGTGCTTGCAGTGTAAACGCGGAGGCAATGGAGGCAGCTGAGGCAAGCAATGGACGCGTCACCACGTGATCAAACATGGCAGCGCCTACGGGAGCCCGCGAAAAGGATCAATAACAGGACGGCACCATATGTAGCTTACGAGCAGATTTGCAGTGGCCTGCGACCGACATTTAATTTCTGTGGTGCACAGATACTGTAACCTGAGTGTGGTGATATGATAAGCAATACAATTTTTTTGCCAAAAACAAAATATTAGATGAAGCGTTGGCGGTGTCTGGCGCATAAAAGTATGCCTGGCAGCGTTGAATCTCTTGCTGGGAGCGAATAAGAAAGACATGTTTTCGTGCCCCCAGACAACTTCAAGCCCGATTGAGCCGCTTTTTACCTGGGTATCTCCCCACAATATTGTTATAAATATGTTAGATATTTATGGACACGTATGTCGATTGAATATTTCAACGATTTCGTAAGGTTACCAAAGCTGTATATGTCTACCCTCCCATAGATTTGTCTGGACCTAAAAACTACCGCGCCCTCTATCCCGCCTCAAAACTCCCGCCAGCTCATACCTGGCATAGCAAGAGGAGAGCTAAGAAACCACCAGTACATACATAGTTTCATACAATAATTACTAGAGGGAAATATGGCGCTAGTGTCTGCGGGAGCTGCAATCAGGGCGGTTCAACCAGCATAGGAGTTGTGGGAAGTACATGGATTTGCCTACATTTCGGCCTTCTGTCTTTAAACGGGTCTTCGACTTTGTAAATTCGTCATTTTCAACTAATTACTGTCCAATAAATAAATAAATGTTTTACCGCCGGAATTACACCCCCGGCAGCCGTAAGTGGCTCCTCGTCATTCCCCGCCACCTGCGTGCCGAGATCTGCTCCACTTTCCACGACGACCCCCAATGTGGCCACGCAGGTTCCCTGAAGACTGTATTCACGTATTAAGCTTCGGTACTACTGGCGTGGCATGTACCGTTTTGTTAGACAGTATGTCCGGTCATGTTCACGTACCAGCGACGCAAGACTCCTCCTCAACACGCCACCCGCACCTTATTACCTCTGCCATGCCCGCCCGACTATTTGACCGCGTTGGCATTGACATCTACGGTCCCCTTCCCAGCACACCAGGCGGTAACCGTTGGATAATCGTTGCCGTCGATATCTCACACGGTATGCCGAAACTTCACCTCTCCCGTCGTCCACAGCAAAAGACGTTGCCACTTTCATTCTTCACAATCTCGTCCTTCCTCATGGAGCTCCTCGCGAGTTGCTGAGTGACCGTGGTCGTGTGTTCCTCTCCGACGTCATCGCTGCATTGCTTCGTGAATGCCGCGTCCACAGCACCACCAGTGCCTATCATCCACAGACAAACGGGATGGCAGAACGTTTTAACCGAACCCTGGGCGACATGCTCGCTATGTACGTCTCGTCAGACCACTCCAATTGGGACCGAGCCCTACCTTTCGTTACGTTCCCACATCACCGCCATTCAAAGCACAACTAGATTCTCCCCTTGCTTTGTCTTTCACGGACGCGAACCTTCTGGCACCATGGACACTATTATTTTATACCGACCCGACGCCTCAGACACCACGGCTCTATCTCAAGCAGCTACATACGCTGAAGAATGCCTGGCAACTTGCACGTTCATTCACATCACAAGACCAGTGGCGCCAGAAGCAACACCACGATGCATCCACTACAACTACGTGCAATGCCCCTGGCTCGCTAGTCTGGCTGCGTGTCCCGTCCGCTACACCTGACCTTTTAACGAAGCTGGTCTCCAAGTACCAGGGTCCATATCGTGTACTTAACGAAACCTCATCGAGCCGTTAGAACCGTCTTCTGAAAATCGTCGTCGCGGCCAAGAAATTGTCCACGTTTCCCGACTCAAGCAGTGCTACGATCCCCCTCTGTTTTCTTGCCCCTAGGTCGCCAGGATAATTCCTTAATCCGCGGTAGGTAATTGTACTGAAGGCGAATGACCGCGCTTCGATGTCTGGGAAAAGAATACGACGATGAGGCGGTGGTTCTTGTTGACGGTCTAGCTCGCGCTCACGAGTAACCAGACTGCCTTTTGAATAGCCTTCTGCAACACAACGTCCAGGCCTGGTTGAAGATTAACACCCCTCTTTTAAAACGTTATTAAAATCATCGGCATCCAGGATTTGAACACAGGACGCAGAAGCCCGACATTGAAACCATTACGCCACGGACGCATGCATGGACAAGTGGCATTGAACGCCCTTATGAATTTGTTGCGGGCAAGGCAGCGTCTTGAGATGCTTCGCGCGTTTCAATTTGGACACCTCTACAGGTCGAGCCGCTTTTAGTGGCGATAGTGTGTGTTCTCGGAGTTCTGCGTTGTCAATAAACGTTCCTTTTCGCAGTCACTCGCACAGTAAGTTCTTTTACAGCTCCGCTGGTAGCCCGCATTCACAGAGTGGAATGGCTGCGATTTCTTGTGCTCCCCGCTTCCCTCAACGCCACCTAGACTGGCGTTGCTCTGCCGCGCGCTTTAGGGTAGGACTTATCCTACATGCGTAATGGACAAATGGTGCAACAAAAGGTCCCTGGCTTGATGCATGCGGACGATATAGTTCTAGCGGACAATGCAACAGATTTACAGGCGCTTGCGAATATCTGTGTCAACGCAGCGACAAATCTAGACCAAGTTTAGCATAGAGAAATTGATCCTTAGGATCTTTAACGAAGAGACAAGAAATTACGTGATGTCAATTCAACAGCAAGTCATACCCATAGCCTAGCAATATAAATACCTCGGCATATACGTACACGAAGGACAGACGGACAGACTTACTCAAGCAACCACCAAGATAACCTGAAAATAAAGGGGAAGCGGAATGCAGCAATAATGAAACACAGAGCACTGTGGGGCGACAATAAGTATGAGGTGGTGCGTGGAACCTGGAAAGGAGTAATGATGCCAGCACTAACATTCGCAAATGCCATTCTATGCTTAAAATCGGATATCTTGTCGGGTTCGGAAGTTAACCAAAGATCAGTAGGCCGGTTGGCTTTGGGAGCCCACGGTAATACCACAAATGAGGCAGTGCAGGGTGACATAGGTTGGGCCTCTTTTGAAGTCAGAGAAGCACAGAGCAAAATTAGTTTTCAAGAAAGGTTCAGGGACATGAATGAAAATAAATGGGCGGCTAAATTGCACAAGTATCTGTACATGAAAAGCGTGGACACCAAATGGAGGAAGAGATCGAGGAAGTTCGCAACCAAGTACACGATAAACGAAACTTCAAATAGACAACCAGGAGTCATCAGAAAGAAAGTGAGAGGAAGAGACAGTTAACTGGATGCAAAGAATGGAAAGAAAAAGGTCCATGGCGATTTACGAGATTCAGAAGAAAGTAGTTATACTGGAAAATCTGTACGATAACAGAAATGGCAGTGCCCTGCTTTTCGAGGATGTGCCCGTTGCCTAAGGACGAAAACATATCGGAAGAAATATTCGGAAATAGATGAGGCATGTGTATGCCGCAGCGAAAATCCGAAGACCACTGAGTGCATCCTAATGGAATGCGAAGGGATTCACCCAGTGAGAACCGTAAGTAACGTACACCTTCCAGAAGCCCTTGGATTTAAAGCGGACGGAAGGATCAACCAGTCTGCAGTCGAGATAAGCAAGAGGCGTTTAGAGTATTGGTGGGGGGAAAATCAGGGGAGAAATTGATATGGTCCGATCTCTTACAGTCGTAGGTGGCGGTACAAGGTAGATTTTGAAGAAAAAATGAAATATTAAGGAGATGTATGCATAAATGCTGGATAAAAATTATGTATAGCATATCTGAATAAATCAAGCAGGCTAGGTGACTATTTGTCACCGCCCCGTTTCAAAGGGGAGGCCATTCATTCATCATCATCATCGCAGAGCGCTCCTTCGATTTTCCCCGGCGCGCGATTCCCTTCTCCACCTCCAGACGCCTTCCTCCTCTGCTTCCTTCGCGGATTCACGATACCCATCGCTGATTTTACCGACGGGCCACATACGCTTGCGCGTAAAAATGAGCGCCTCTCATTGAAAACGGGGGAGCTTCCAGCGGTGGCCACTATCAGAGCTGATTACTCAGTGTCCCTGAAAGCTGGTTATGGTCACATTTCCGCGTGCCTGTTAACAGGACGTTCAATCTATTTATTCATATTTTAATACGCTTGTTTATGAATACCTTACATGACATTCAGAAAGGCATTCGATAAAGAAATTCTGCTTACATGAACGTAAAATGACTCGCCGGGGTGGTTTAGTCAGCTAAGGCGTTGCGCTGATGAGCACGAGATCGCGGGTTCGAATTCCGGCCGCGGCGGCCGCATTTCGATAAAGGAGAAATGCAAAAACGCCCGTGTGCTTGCGTTGTACTGCAGGTTAAAGAACCCCAGGTGGTCAAAATTAATCCGGAATCCTCCACTACGGCGTGCCTCATAATCAGAACTGGTTTTGGCACGTAAAACACCAGAAAGAAGAAGAACGTAACACAAGCGTTATTTAAGAAAAAAGAATCATGAATGTACTAAAATCATTCGCTCAAAGCAATAGCATGCAACATAAATTCAGTCAATACAAGAAACTACAATTGATAAGAAAAATAAACAGAAAAATTCCGCTCGCGAAGATAACTAGTAATTAGTACACAACAATTATTGCACTGCGGAGTTGGCGCACAAACGCGAAAATAGCCATATCAGTTACTGAATCACCGCAACGCGAAGCGCAATAAAACAAAGAAAGACAGGTCGCAAGCAAAGTTTGCCATCTACAATAGCCTGCCAGTACGCATACGTTGACTGGTGTGTGAAGCCACACATGGTCTGTTTAGAAAAATACAATAATAAACTAGCATTAAGTACAGACTACAGATACTACAACATCAGTGGATAAGGATATCAAAATGTACAGGACAGAATAAGGGTACTAAAGGATTAGTAGATTAAAAGCTTGCCTGGTATATATTCAGGGGAAATATTCCCCACAACGTTAAAACAGGTAATGCGCGTGTTCAGATATCACGTGGTCTTACATCTGCAGCCATGGCAGCATCAGCCCTTGGCTAACAGTGCCATCTCGGTCACGGTGGTGGTGCGCACCGTATCACACTTTTTATCTGGGCGGCGCGCCGAATGGGACGGTCGGAGGCAAACATGCGAGCATGCGCCCTGTCGGAGGCCATGGCCACAATGGACACACTACGTATCTGTCTGGAAGGTGTCTGCCCGTTTTAGATGCGAAGCATCTTATGGTCGGGGCTATGTCACTCTCTCCCTCCATCCATCCGCCGTGCGGCGTCCACACCCGCAATGCGCATGCTCCTCCTCTCCTTGTCTCATCTCTACTCTCGGCATTCCACCTCTCCGACGCAGCGCATCCTCCTCCCCTCCTCTTCTTGTCTCATCTCCTCTCCTCTCGGCATTCCTCCTCTCCAACGCTCCTCTCCTTTCTGGATTGCGCAACGAATGGCAACACCTGCGGCTCCGCGCGCGATAATGCGAAGCAGCTTAGGTTAGAGGCGCGACGGTAGGCGCTGCATACTCCGCTGGGAGCGCCACTGTAGCTCGCGGTATAATGACGCGCGTGCGCGCTCCGCTCCTCTCATTCTCCTCCCGGGCGCCGCGATGAGTGCCACGGACAGCGTCAGCGTCAACGCCAGTGTCAGCGCCGTGGACAGCGCCGCGGAGAAGAGGGCTCGAGCCGCTGCCACGAAACGGCAGTGGCGACAGGCCGATCTGAAAACTAATGCGAACTTGAGTCGACCCCATGGCTGCTTCGCATACTACTCAGGGTTTCCCTACGGGAAGATGGTGTAATTTTTTTATCCTGCGCCAGTGCCTCTGGCATCTAGCTTGCTATCGCCACCACTCATTCTGATAGGACAAAGTGTGCGCCACAATCTCTGGCATATCAATACGGGCACCATCTCACCCACCTGCACGATGCCCTCCAGCTGCTCGTCGATTCGGCGCCGTTCCTGCTCGGAGAAGTGGGCTACCGAAGTCATTGCGGCGACGAGGAGCTTGTAGCTTGGCTCGATCTGGCCGGCGCAGAAGCGGGGCCGTTCTTCTTCGGCGCGGTGCTCGCTACCGTGGACGACGACGAGAACGCCCGTGGGGTAAGCCACCACCGCATATACCTGTGCGAACAGGAACGCCAGGTGACGCAACAGCGTGGTGTCGTTGACTCGGCCGAATATGCGCAGGATATTATCAAAGTGGGACATGTCGCTCACGAGCACCAAGTCGTCCATTGTGAACGGCGGATAAATTCCCAGCACCTCATTGGATATATTCATAATGTGCTCGCCAATGGGAATAGGTGAGCTCTTGTCAATGTCACTCAAGGAGAACAACCCTGGAGTGTGTGATTTACAAGGGCATGACGGCACAAGGGTGTCATAGACGTATTCAAGAATATCGTGCGTCTGGAACGCATCGTTGGTTTCGGGCTTCCTGCTCTTGTCGTCGGCAAAAATCTTGAAGAGGTCGGTGTATACCCTTTGGAAGGATTGCTTCGGTATCTGGTTAATCATAGCCTTCCAAAGCAGCATAAGTTGGTTGGGCGCAAGGAAGATACGCCTTGGCATCTTAGTGGGAATAGCAGGGAGAACCTTCAAGGTGAACCACAGGTGTACGTTCCAGTTGAAAGAGAGATCGAAAAGAGCCTTCGCCGGAGGAACTGGTTCTTCTGGGCTCTCCGGCCAGACGATTCCTCGTGACCGCATGAATCCTTTTATGATGCCGACCTGTGACCCCTTCTGCGTCCTGCACCTTTCGAACATGGCTGCGACTTTCTTGCCCACGGGGAATTGGACTACACCTTTTTCCAGCGTCGCTGGAAGCTTGTATAGCCACGACAGGAACATGTCGGACAGCTCGGAGCGTGACAGGTGAAACTCTTTGCGAGGCTCCCAGCGTCCGCAGACGTAAGCGTAGAAATCGTCACAAGGGTCCACGCTTTGGTCCAGCTGATTTTCTAGGCGGCGCCTGCCAGAGAGAAGAAAATCGTACGAATCATTTTTATCACTACCTGCGGCAAGCACAGCTGCATCAAGGGTAAAGATAAGGAGCAGTAACCCTAACCACAAGGGTATTTGCTGCTTCATCGCACTTTCTCTGTACCGATAGCTAGGGCCACACTACTAGGCAGGGGAACATGATACAGTGTCGTGTTCTGCTTTGCCTGTGTCCTTGTCTATCTTCTTAAACACATACGCCTTGGCATCTTATTGGGAATAACAGAGAACCTTCAAGGTGAACAAGAGATGATCAATCCAGAGAAAACAGTAGCGATGTCAGTCACAAATAAGAAATCAAACTTAACTTCTCCTATGGCTTTGGCAATGACATTCTTACAACAGTAACCGAAAAGAAATACCTTGGTGTCATAATTTCTGATGATCTCAGCTCAATAACTCAAGTGCGAAACACAACCAAAAAGCAACGAGGAGTTTATGTTTTTTAAGTGCGCCGTGTGTTTTGCAACTTCAGACACTTCAGATACAAAGGCGCTTATCCGTCCAATCTTAGAATACGCAAACATCGACTGGTTTCCGTATATATAAAAAAGATATACACATGCTGGAATCAGTGCAACGAAAAGCGGTTCGCTTTATCAACAACAGATACCCGTGCGCTGACTCCCCCACCGAGCTGCTTTCAAGCGCAAGCCTAGACACATCACGTCACGTAACACTTCATAGAGTCAAGTTCTTGTATCAAATAATACGTAATGAATTCAACATGGATCCTGCTACTTACGTTAGTTCGAACCGTTCTAGAGAAACGCGTCACTAGCATGAATTTACGATAAATGAATACTCTTGCGCTAACATACGTTACTTCTCTTTCTTCCCCCGAGCTATACGGGAATGGAACGCCTTAGATAAATTCACCACTTCGCAGGATACGTATTAAAACAAGTTCATTGAGCTCACGGCTGCATCAGTCCTGTCAGCAAGCAAGTCTTGATGACCATCTTCAGTCTGCTATTGATTTATATCGTTACTTGCTCGATGTGTACTCTTTGTATGAATGTACGTATGAATGAATGTTTGCGATGTGCATGAACGCTTGCTTTAAGGATCAACGTTGGCGGCTCTCTTCGGTCTCTCATGTTCGGCACTCGATGTGTCCGCTTATGAATGCTTTCATTTCTTGACTCTTTACACCTGATTGCTATTTTATTGTAATATTGATTGTTTTTTCTGCATTTTTCATATAAACCCACTCCTGCTACAGTCCAAAGTGGGACTAACAGTATATTCAAAAGAATAAATAAAAATAAAAAACTTTCAAGCCCCACATAAGAATTCACTGATGGAAGGTTCCGTTGGAGCACCCGCACACCAATACTTCATTTACTCCTTTCTTGATCTTCAGCAATTTCCATTAAATTGGACAACACTGGATTAAAGAACAAATGACTGCTATTCTACCTTTCAGGAAGAAATTCTGAATGACGTACTCGACAAGCGGGATATTGTGAAAGAAGGTCGCGGCCACTGGCTTGTACCTCGTACGCCACAGCAAGACACCGCGAGTACCTCGAACGATAAGGCCTGAACTGGGTAAAAATGCTACCTGTTATAGAGTTGTCATGCATGCCTCTGTTACCAATGTTTATATCTTGTTCTAACTTTTCATCCTAAAAAAGGAGTAAATGCATAACTACGAAGAAAACTGCGACAACGAATTTCAATTCGTATATGGGTACCTGCTTTATTAGTTCAAGAGCACCTGCGTAAAATCCAATCTCAGAATCTCGAGCAATGACACAGCACATATAGCTATTGTAAGCCATAATCCAGGTCAAGTTACCGTGCATATACTTGGTCCTATCCCCTGCCTCAATATACCTAACTGGCTTATTATTCGCATAAATGCAAGGTAGTTTCCATTAAGGGATTCCTGAAACACTTTGTTAACATAGTGAGAAAACGTACCCGATCTGTCATAGAACATGCGAACGCAATATTAGTCCACTGCGTGCAGCATTGAATTTACATTTTCCCGTCAAACGCAGAAAAAAATCGCTTCCTATCGCTTCCGCAATGCCGTCACAACGGTAGCAGGTGGCCGTCCGACGCTAATGGCCGATTTCGGTATCGCGATGGTATTATCAGTAATACGTATTTGGTTATATTTAATGAAATAAATGAAAAATATGTACGTCTGCGATTTCAAAAAGACGGAAAAATCGCTTCATATTTGCACTGCGCAGCTGTATCTGCTCCGCGTATCCTCTGAGATGTCAGCGGCGTGCTGGGTAGCGTAGTCTACCGCGGCCGCCACCGGTTGCGTCGACGAGCCCTTTCGCCGCCGCGACACTCAACTTTCGGCTGCGGCTTTGCCTTCTTGGCTTCTCCGCTGTGTAGCTTCCAGAGCGCTAGCGGAGACAAAAAGAGAGAAAATTCTGGGTATCGCCGCGGTTAAGTCGACTTAAGAATTCGAAAAATGCTTTCGGCATGAGAGTCGTCCTTTAACAGTGAATGGCCGACAGAGACCGTTCCATGAACAGTTTAGAAAAGTGTTTCAGGGTCCCTTTACGTAATCGTTCACGATTGGAACCTTACCTTTTATTACCCCAAATTACCTCGTACCTCCATACGTTTCAGCATGATTTGTCTACAGTGCGAAACTGCGTTAAGAAGCGCATTCCTACCCCGTGGTCAGAGAGTTAACGGGAGCCTGAAACGATTTGGACGATTTTGTACAATCGTACTCAGTCGTTAGTGTAGGTCCTTCTCATCATTAGGTGACACATTCAAGCGCTCCACGTGAAGCGTGTAATTTATGATAAATATTTAAACAATGTGCATCACTGCCGATAGCAGCAGTGGCGCTCCCCTGAGTTTTCAGCCGCCCCGTTACAATCTACGTAGCTGGCTCGCGTGACGTCAATTGGGCGGGCTATCCCACTGGCTGCCCAGGTTGCATCATCTATAATTTTTCTAAGGCGTTGGTGAAGAAATGTTGTTCGTAATAGTTGGAATGTTGGTTATTTCATTCTAATAAAATTAACAGAAAGAGAACACACAACGACAATTTATCACTACATTTAAAGACTTCTGGCACACAGAAAGTGTCGTCTGCTTGTGTTACAATGTGCTCTTTGTTTACGCGAGCTCCACGGTCAGTGCTGGTCTGGAGCTTTCTTTTAGCGAAGGACCATGAGTCGCCTTTGTTGCGCTGTGGGTTGCAATCCTACCGATTGGCGACATGTCATGCTGCGACATCGTGTCCCTCTGCAAGACAGCATGCGAGTGGAGTAGCTGCAGCGCATAGGAATCTGTACCCGATCGGCGCCCGAATCTGCGCGTTTGCGGCTGTCCCTTCACGCCGGAGGATTACTACCACAATAGAGAGTTTTAGAGTGTCTGGTATTGCGGTAAACGCAGGCGGACTGGGCTTTTTTTCAGATGGGCTGAGGCACGGACGTGAGCAGCCTGCAGGGTTCAGGCACCTGGTGCCACAGAGCTAAATCAGACAAACACGGGCGTAATATTGCAGTAAACAAGTATATTCTACTTTCCTGCTGGTGTAAATTTTTGGCAGCAGCATAATCGTTACAGCAATGCTAGCTCTGTGACTGGTAAAGCTGTGCGCCACCAGGTCGATGCACCGCGCAGGCCTAGCAGGCAGCTCACGCTTACGCTAAAGCCTCTTCATCACAGTGGTAGTACTATGGAGGGGCTTTAGTTCACGCCGCCAGTCCGACAGAACGCCCAGCAGCAGTCAGAACGACCGAAGAAGAACGAGTATTCAGAGAAAAATGTGACCTGAGATACAGGCAGAGCAGCCGAGCAGCTGCCGGCCGAGCGTGGATCGATTGAAAAGTACTGGGCACCAAACGTCTCGGTAAATCTCTATTCCCCGTGATCTCGACGCAAGAGGTCACGTGTTGGGCCACCACTAAGCAAAGGGACTGGCTCCACGGAGCGTTCGCTAGCCAAGGCTGGCTACGTGACGTAATGCTCTCTCCTAACTTTTAAAGTAAAAGCTTTACTAACCGAGTCGAGCGGAATTTCGTTATCACCAGCAATTTGTCCTTCATTTGACCGTAGCTGCGCCGTAGCCTTGGCAACGCATCACGTGACTCGCCCCGCCGAGCTGCGCCGCCGCCAGCTTGGCGCATGCGCTCTCCGCAGCTAGGTCATCGCCTAACCATGCGACTCGCCGCGCGCCCGGCTAAGAGGAGCGCCACGCTCGCCTAGTCAGTGTGAGCTTGGTCATGGATAAGAGTGAGGCCGGGCCGTTTTCTCTGAGCGTTGCGCGGGAGTGGAAGGCTTTGAGCCGTTGTCGGCAAGTGGCGTCTGACCACCCCGCGGATATCGCCCGGCGAGCTGCTTCACTGGACAGAGTCCGGAATGCCAAGCGCGCGAAGCTGGCGTCGGAGACTGAGGAAGAGCGAGTCGTTCAGCTCGCAAAACGCTTGGACTTGTCGGCTTATAATTTATACCTGGCTTAACGATGAGTGTATTCCTAAGTATATTAATTACAGCTAAATAATAGGTTGACCTAAGTAATAGGAAGACTTGACCAGGCTAAACAAAGTTTTCGCTTTACATATTCAGGGTTAGCTGAGCCAAGCCGCAGCCATTTTTTCCTTCCTCCATGGAGGCGTGTAACTTGTAACAGTCCGTAGCTCACCTAATATTGTCGTGATACACAAAGCTCAGGGGCTTTATTATAGAAGCACCGCGCCGTACTCGGGAGAAGATAGCAGAGAGGCGCCAACTACAAGAATGTCTTCTTCTCTTGATGCCTTCCGGAATCTAGAGCAGCCCGGTCGTCGTCTTTGTCGGCGCCAGGGCGCACTTGTGCACGAATGCCGACGCGGCAATATGAGACGCCTCACATGAATTGCGGCGCGAATTTGTAGGGGCGAAGCTCCTTAGGGTGTGGGTCTGTCCCTCCTCTGTAGTATGTAGTAGTAGGTAGCCACGTCTACTTTTATGGAAAAAAAGTTGTCGCAGTTTCACCTCAAAGGCGAAGCATCAATTGCGATAGCAAATTTGAAGAGAGCTATACGGAGTAATGATAGCAGCTTTATCAGCTGTATAATCTTGGACATGCAGCAGCACCATCAACACGCAGAACTGTTGTCGACGCCGCCGGCGTTTTGCCCGCGTTCGCTCAAAATGCGTGCGGCGTTCCGCCGCCTGGGCCTCCCCTCTGGCAAGGAGGAAGATCTCCTCTTCCCCGGCCGACACCACCTTTCTGCACTTCGAGGCGTCGTGGAGTTCCTTGACTCGTCAGGGCTCTCCGCACGCCTCTAAGGACATTTCTACAAGCGGGAAGGCCTCACGGCCTCCCACTTCACCCCGGGCCTGACCGGCCTGGCACAACACCCCTGCAGACTCTGCAGCACACCAAGGCCTTCCATCTCGGCCTGATACGTGCCGCCTATGCCTGCCGGTTTTGCTTCGCCCAGCCATGGCGACTCCACTCTATCCCTTCTTTCGCTCCCACTTACCCCTCCCCGTTGGCGCTGAGCCGTGCTCCCTCAAGGGCTGCAGAAGATAGCGCCAACCTTTCCCTTTCCCTCAAGAACCACTTACCACCGAAGCGCACATGGACACACGCACCACGATGACAATAAATACCCAGAATTAACGAAAGACTGCGCGTTTCTAACGCGTTTGTGCTAGCGCGTTACGGCCCGTGTAAGAAGCTGGTGTAAGACGCTGTGGCCTCTCCGCCTTACCCCCGTATTCATAAACGCTCCTCGACTTGAACTTGACTTGCCACCGCCTTGGGCAGCGCGTTCGAAACGCGTTGAAGGCGGTGGCAAGTCAAGTCGAGGAGCGTTTATGAATACGGGGGTTATACTCTCTCAGCAGTCATGTGATGGCGTCGGCAAACGCGGTGCGCGTTCCGGCATGTGTAAACGGCTGCGTAAGACGCTGTGGCCTCTCCCCCTTACTATAGAGTACTGCACGTTTCTAACGCGTTTGTGCTAGCGTCCCCTTAAGCGGGAGATGGTGCAATTATAATGAATGGCGCTGTTATAAAATAGGAATGACGTCACATATGGCGCGTGTCATTGGTGGAAGTCAATCGTTCGATTTAGTGCGGCGAGACTGGGCGAATTACATGGAAGATTCACGGTTTACCGATGATTCCCTCCGGAGCTTCGCCCACTCATCATCATTCACCCCGTGGATATGCGGTGATTTTTTTGCTGCAGCTGTACCCTACGCGTCTACAAAATTTCTCCAAACTGTTTCAGGGACCCTTTAATATAGCCAATCCTAGAGGAAAAGCTCCCCATAAAGCGTATGCATTGATATCGGTAACCGCAAGGGCGCCGCCATGTTGCTACTCGGCACGGGCATGACGACGAGGTGTCACACAGACGAGATGCGCAATCAACGTGATCCCGAGCTTGAAGTAAACTGAACTTGTTCCCCCAGTACGGCGGTGCCATCAATAGTTTTGGCACCTTCAAACACATACTCTCACGCACCGTAAATGTTTCATCGAAATTTTATAAATAGCCAAGCGGTCTTTCTCAAAACTACACGGAATGAACTTTAGACATTCTCCGTGCGTATGTGATACCTGTAAATAATTATCTCGCATGATATTTTGATTATTAAATGCGAAGCCTTTCTTGGCAAACATTTCCTACTTTGATAGTATCTATCTATCTAGCCGCCTACGTCGTCGAGCTCTCATGGTCGTTTCGTTAGCTTGGTATGTACCAAAATTGTCATACTATGGCAAGAGTATATGACGAACATAAGTGATATGGCATGAGATGAATGTCATGACATCCGTGTCATGTAGGTCATGAAACAACCGCCTGCGTACTGATGCTCTCATGATCGTGTCGTTAACTTGGTAGGTACCTAAATTGGCATAGTATGACACGAGCGTATGACGAACATGAATGATAGGTCATGTCATAAATGTCATGACATGGGTGTGATGTAGGTCATGACAATGACCCAGCAAAAAAGATTAACACTCAAAAACCGTTGAAATGGTTTCGGACGTGGGTGCTAAGTGAAGGAAACACTAAAGGAGGTTGGTAGAAGCCATAGTCATGAGCGTGGCTCAGGAAAAATGACAATGGCTCTGATAAAAAAAGATTAACCCTCAAAAACCACTGGAAATGGTTCGGACATAAGCACTAAGGTAAGAATACACTAAAGGATGGTGACAGAAATCAGAGTCATGAGCATAACTCAGCATAAATGACAATGTTTCAGCGAAAAAACGTTAACACACAAAAGCCACTGAAATGGGTTCTGACGTGGGTACCAAGAAAACACTAAAGGATGATGGTTGAAGTCATACTCATGACCATGACTCAGCAAAAATGACGACTCAGCGAAAAAAGATTAAGACTCAAAAACCACTGGAATGGGTTCGGCCGTGGGCACTGAATGAAGGAAAAACTAAAGGATGGTGGTAGAAGTCATAGTCATGAGCATGACTAAGCAAAAACGCCAATGCCTAAGCAAAAAAGATTAACACTCAAAGGTCACTGAAATGGGTTCTGACGTTGGTCCTAACTGAAGGAAGCACTAAAGGATGGTGGTAGAAGTCAAAGTCATGAGCATGACTCATCAAAAATAACAATGACTCAGCGACAAAAGATTAACACTTTGACCACTGGAATGGGTTCGTATGTGGTATAAGCGAAGGAAAAGGCTAAAGGTCGAAGTCATATCATGAGCATGACTTTGCTTTCGCCTAAGGTATCTTAGTTAAAGGGACTCCTGAGGACTGATGACATGGATGTCATGACATGCGTGTCATGTAGGTCATGACTCATGAAACAGCCGCCTACGTCTTTTCGCTCTCATGGTCGTTTCATTAACTTGGTAGGCTCCCCGCACACTGTTTCTCATAACATCGATTCTCACAGGGTGTGGGATCTGCCAGCTTTTTTTAGAGTTACAAAATGAGAGGTAGCATCATGGTGGCTTCTTTGCGGTTGCCGACGTTTTCGCCGATCTTTGCCTCCAGAGGCGAAGGTCGGCGATAAAGAGTCGCCGATCTTTGCCTCCAGAGGCATAGATCGGCGACTTTATAGTGACTCTATGCCTGTGGTTCCAGACAAAGAGTTAATATAACCTTTCATAGAGGAAAATCTCCCCATCGCGCCTATGTATTCGAACCGGGAACCGCAGGGGTGCTGCATTGTTGCTACCCTATGCAGGCGCGCAGGCGCAGACGACGAGATGCGATTCAGACGAGGTGCGCAATCAACACGATCCCGAGCCTCCGTCAGTATGGTAGCGCCATCAAGTTAAGGCGCCTGTAAACGCAGCCTTTTAGACACCGTAAATTTCACATCAGAGTTCTCTAAATAGCCATCCCATCTTTCTGAAAAACATACGGAATGAACTTCAGACGTTGTCCGTGAATATGTGCTACGTGTAAGTGCTTACTTTCGAATAATATTTTGAATATTTTAGTTGTACAAAAATGAGTCGGAGCAATTAACATAGTGGCGCCATTGGGGTTACAGCTTTTTTCGCCCAGCTTTTCTTCTAGAGTTATACTGTACTAACTTTATGGTTCCAGACATCTTTGAACATAGCCGCTTCTGCTCGCATGCCTAGGTTTCGGAACCATATTCACGAGTCACATTGAACGACTCCGTCTAACTCCGAAGAAGCGTCAACACTTGTAATCTACGGTCATGTGGCACAAGATATATTTTACAGTGCGGCAGACATATACGCCCATCTGTCTTACCGATGCTCCTCGCAGCCGGTCGTAGTACAAAACCTCTCGAGCTGCCGCTTTGATTTCGGCTGCAGGAAGAAGGCGACTCCCAGGATGATCGCGATGAAAAGCGCCGCTATGAGTACCTTCACCTCATACGTCAAGTTGAACTTCGAGCGAGCAGCCCTCTCGGGAGATGGAACCTGCAATAATGACAAGGCCGCACAATGTTCCAAGAACAACGTGGGCACCCAAAGGTGCAAGTATAACTGTATCGCACTAGTTCAGGGCTCTTCCTCAACAACACTTTACATGAATGGTAGTCCGTTCATTTTATTTTATTTTCAGTCCTTATTTTATCCAAAATAACCGATGTAAGGTCGAGTCAACTACGCACACACTCCGGAGACAGTGTATGATCAACGTTGTGCTGGTCCCGTATAGACCGCGTAATCAAATGGGTGCCTTAATGAGCTCACTAACATCAGGGCACCATACTGACAAGGGATTTAATGTGGCTTGTTCCGCGGGTCAGTTCTAGATGCAGTTGAACGTCACAGGATCCACAGACATCATAGCTTAACGAATGCATCTTTTTCAGAAAGTCACGTGCGCCCCTAGTGGCAGCCCGCTGATTAACCTGGATGAAACCGCGCCGGCTCCGCTATTGTCTGTCACCGCCATGTATTTGCATGGAATTTGGGACAGGCGCAAGCACCTTCAAGAGTTTCTTGCTGTTTTAGATCAGTAAGTGCTGATAAGCTTGTTTAATTTTTCTCATGTATATACACATATTCTCTCATGGCACTTCAAAGCTAGAAAAATCATGTAAATCAGCAGTTTTAAGTTTGTTACTTGGAGCACCTCTTGCGTGGGTCTTATACTGGGACGTGCGCTTTTACATTAAAATTGCAAGAACATATTTCGCATTTACCGCAGCTCTGTTCTTGCTCAAATCTTGCAGAAGGATCGCATTTTCTAGCCCGAATCATTCGATGTAACGCTTCGCTTTGTTATTTCCCTAGTTTGTCAAGAAATGACTGCGACTTCGTGTTCGCCTACACCTCTCAGATGCACCACCGAGCCACTACTGGAATCGATTTTTCAAGGCTCTTCGCTGCCGTATTGCAGACGTTGGAAGGGACATTGCAGGCATGTTTCCGTGACGTTCCATTTCAGGCATTATGGGAGTGCAGACGAAGCCAAATTCCCAGTTTTTTTCTCTCTCTCCCTCTCTGTTTTCCTGTTTGTTTTGATAAGCCAGAAATGCCTAGGGGCCACTCGCGAAAAACGGCCCTTAGCGCCATGAGTGTCAAAACGCCACAACTTTTAGCCTCCCAAATAAACGCGTGGCCGCAGGGAGCAAGTTGTTTTTGTGCTTTCCGAAACTGTAACCTTAGCGAGTTTGGCGTTTTCTTTTTCATTTTTCTCATTGCGAATATGGAAAATGGTGAAGAGGCTAGGATCATCGAGGACGAATTTGCGTGTGGCAAACGCCCTAAATGTGTCTTGCGCATAAAACTCGGAGCCACCAGCACCTGCAAGCGTTAAGACCGATAGTATAGCGGTAAGGTTTCAAAGGAATCGACTCACACTTAGAGTTGCGCAAAATTACTGGAGAAGGGCAAGGATTGCATACAGTAAATTGTATTCTACGTTGTAAAAGTGATACCTGACAACGTCGGTTCAGTGTTTCAGCGGAATACAATTCACGAGTGAAGAAAATATAAACGCCGTCGTAATTTAAGTTACCGGTCACTTGTTCCATTTCTGCATACTCCAGACGCAAATATAGAGACGGTTCGTTCGTAAGCAGAGTGACGATTATTTCTTTGGGGCCACCGGCGGTGCCCACGGCGCCTGAATGAAAAGCGCGTCCACGCGAAGGGCACGACCACTCGCCGCGCGCTATTCACGGTTCGCGGGCCGCCGGTCGACTGCAACCTTGTTGGCAATTCAAACAGCGAGTTCTCACTCAGACGATCCTACGAGATCTCAGTCATGGCCTACGAGATCTCCCTGCCGCACAATGATGTGGCCGTTCAGTCACAGAGGAGTGGTAGAGGCTATGCTCCGGCGTCGCCGGCAGCCTTACTGCCACTGATCACTCGCGGCCGATATTGTCGCTAGGTCTATTCCGGTTCACTTCGAATTTGGAGCTGACGACGCTTCAGAACGATCCGCCGACGCTCTCTAGCAATAATGTTTTGTTACCATTGTTGCCGCTTTACCCTCTCCTCATGATAATTTCACACGAAGACGTAAACCTGCTTACATTTGCAGCGACGACGGCTGTGATGCGAGCAGGGCCAAGCCGGTTCGCCGTGCACCGTCGGTAGCCGCGGGCGCGGCAGCTGAACTTGACGTGTTTCGGAACTCTAGCTGGATGTTAAACATTTTATCGTGGACGCCGCTTTTATTAAAACGAACATTACGCGTCACTTTGCTCTAGCGGAGAAGACATTTCCTGGAATAGAATCTGCACAGAAAAAAACCCAATGTATGTGCCACGTGCTCGCGGCGACGCACAGCATGGTTCTGCGTCAATGCTCTGTTTCTGGAGCAAGTACAAAGGGTTCACTGTTTGTGTTCGCTGTGAGACTGTACGATTAGCAATGTCATTTGCTACCTTTTCGTTTTGTCACCAGGCAGTGTAAAACCGCGCACCGCTGGAAACCCAGTCGGCATTTATGTCGGCTGGCGCTAAAATTACTCTAAGCATTTAACCCGCCCCCCCCCCAAAAAAAAAAATTACGGCTGTATATAATTTTGTACTAGAAGCATGTTGTCGGTAATTCTCATGGTCACTTTCAATGAAATCAAATGCACACAGATATTTTGTCCGAGAAGCTCTACAAATAACTGTTGAAACGGCGTGCCACTGGGCCTGCCTGGTGCCTCAGGCTCGCAGTTTTTACGAACAATAACAGAATGATAGGGTTGTATGTTACGGCTTTAATAGTTGTGCCACTTAACAACGCAGGAATAATGACCGCCTTCAAAATTTGCTTTTCACGGATTCTTGCACGTCCTCCACCGCACCGCCGCTGTCTATTTCCCACTCTTTGTGTACCTAAACAATGCGCGCGATGTCCACAAGGGGGCACTATGCGGGGGGGCCATGTAGGGACCCTTCATGTACCGCTTTACATGGAGGCTCCCTAGTAGCAGGGATGTAGTCTATATCCCTTGTTGTTCACGCTTTATGCTAAGGGCATAGAAAGACGACCAGAAAACCATGAATTACGGGTTTCATTATTCTGACATGTGTAATGCACAAATGGTGCAACAGAAGGTCCCTGGACCGATGTATGTGGACGACAGAGTTCGACTAGCGGACAATGCAAGAGATTTACAGGCACTGGCGAATATTTGTGGCTACGCAGCGACAAATCTACGCCTCAAGTTTAGCACTGAGAAATCGGGAGTTATTATCTTTAATTAAGAGACCAGAAATTACGTGGTGTCAATTCAACAGCCAGTCATAATCATAGTGAAGCAATATAAGTACCTCGGCGTATACATAAACGAAGGAAAGACTTACTCAAGCACCCACCAAGACAACCTGAAAATAAAGGGCAAGCCGGAATGCAGCAGCAATGAAACACAGAGCACTGTGGAATCAAAGTAAGTACCAGGTGGTGCGTGGCATCTGGTAAGGAGTAATGGTGCCAGCGCTTACGTTCGCAAATGTCATTCTATGCTTAAAATCGGATATATTGCTGGGGTTGGAAGTTAACCAAAGATCGCTAGGCTGCTTGGCTTTGGGAACCCACGATAATACGACAAATGAGGGAGTGCAGGGAGACATGGGTTGGGCCCTCTTTTAAAGTCAGAGAAGCACAGAGCAAAATTAGTTTTGAAGAAAGGCTCAGGGACATGGTTGAAAATAAATGGCGGGCTAAAGTGCACAAGTACCTGTACTTGACAAGCGTGGAAACAGAATGGAGGAAGAGGTCAAGAATGTCGGCAACCAAGTACAGGGAAACTGAAACTGTAAATAGACAACCAGGAGTCATCAGAGTGAAACAGAGACAGTTATATGGATGCATATAATGGAAAGAAAAATGACCATGGGGATTTAGAAGAGTGAGAAGAAAGTAATCAGAAGGGAAAGTTTCTACGATAACACAAAAGGCAGTGCATTGCTATTTGAGGCTCAAGCCGGTTGGCTAAGGAGAAACACATACCGGAGGAAATACACGGAACTAGATGAGACAGGTGTATCCCGCAGAAAAAAAATCGGAGACCACTAGCACAACCTAATGGAATGCAAAGGAATGCAAAGAATTTGATACGAACGGATATCTTAAAGTGATAGGTAGCGGTACGAGGTAGATTTTGGAGGGGGAAAAAGACTAAGGAGATTTATCCCCCCAAAAAATTGGGAGGACGCTTACGCTTCGCTTTTAAGAGTGGAACGCGATAGCATTAAAAGATCCCTGACTCCTTCTCACGCTTCCCGACAACTGCAGCTTAAGCAACCGTAATGGTTACCGGGAAACACTCGCGGCGAACGGTACGCACGAAGGCGAGCTTTCTGGTAGAAACGCGGCCTCTTGCGTGGAGCGATCCCGGAGATATTGCACAACCGCGCCAAAAAATTGCATAATTTTCAGGTTTCCGTTTTTGTTTCGTACTTTTAATATTTCAGTCTGAGAAGATTTAACATAAAAGGCATGCACTGTGGGTGTTTTCTTTCATGACATTTGCTTGTGGATTGTCATTCTCAAAATTTTGACGAATAGCTTTGCCAAGAATGCAAGGCAATGTATGAACAACATTAATGATAGAATGGTGTGGCATACCTAAATATATTTAGAGGGCCTGCGTGGTTGGGGATAATTTTCTCGGCCGCGGGCGCCAATGCCGACGCCGATGCCGGAAGTTTTGCGACACTGGACCCTTAACGCTATCGCGTTGAAAAAATTCACATTTTTTGTGAATCGATGTTTCGCCGAAACATCGATTGCGATAGTAAATTCGTGGACAGTTACACGAAGTAACGATAGTAGTTTTATCGGCCGTATAAACTTACAAACAAATGCATACCAACTAAATTAACAAGCATGGTGGCACGCGCGCACAAGCAAGCATGAAGGCATCGCACTCGATGACCTTGGAAACTCGCTGTCAAAACGCTGGATTGAGTAAGCGCCGTTGCATGAGCAAGCGAAGTGACCTTCTGCTGCCGCTCGCATCAACACCAACTAAGCCGCGAAAACACAGTGCAAGGCGACTTTGTCCCCGCCTGAGGTGGCTTTTAAGATACAGCGGCCAGGCGCTCGCGCGCGGCGTAGATCGCCTCCCCCCTCCTACCCGCCCCCCGGAGCCTTGAAGAGCCTGGTGTCCTGGTCAGGCGCGCGCGGCCGAAATAAACCCCCCGCCCCCCGGCCCCTCCTTACTTTGCGCGCGATTGGAAGACCATGCGCTTCCTCCCCACTTCGCTCTCATGCGCGCGCGAGATTCAGCCGCGATCGCCTGCGATCGCCGGAGAGGAACGCCGGTCGCCGAGCTGTGCGGACGTGCCTCCGCGTCGCTCCGGCGTTTTGCATCTCTGCGATCTTTTATGTGCCAAATTTCGCCCGGATTTTTGTCTCATCGTGTGCGACTCATCCCCCGATCACGAGGAAGTGCGGATTTACGTCTCCGAGTGAGTTTTGGGCATCTTTCGGCCCTTTTCCCCTTTACGCCACCGAAGCCTAGTTGGACCTAGCTACGAGTACACCCGCCGCTCCGAGCGGCGCCGACACGGCTAGGCTTGACATGCCCGGGAGCGTTTCGGCGCCACTTCTATCGACGCCGAACGTCTCCAACTCCGCCGAAAGGGGCGAAGAAGACGAAATCCAAGCAATGGAGGGAACCAACTGGCAATTGGTTTAATTGAAATCGGCTAAGAAGAAGCAAGCGGCGGAACGCGGCAAGTCTCCGCCCGAACGCTTCTAGAGGCTCCCAAGATGGCGCCAGGGTTGGTGCCAAAAGCAGTCGCCGGGCGGCTGCCTTAAAGAAGAGAGTGATCGCGGCTTCGCGTATGCCGGAGCTACCGTCTACGCATTGCAAGATCATCGTCAGACCCCGAGGTGGTCTGGATTTACGCAAAACCAGTTGCTACGGCATCTCCACCACCATCTTCACCGCGGCCAGAATCACCGCCACCCAACATAGCTGTGGTGTGCACCGAAAAAGAAGACAATGCTCGCAAGATCTTGACTCTCAAGAACATTCGCGTCAACGGCAAGGAGCACGAAGTGGCGGTGTACGCCACCGCCGAAGGCAACTACGTGAAGGTAGTCGTCCGCAACGTCGAGCGCGACATCGGCGACGCCTATCTCGCAAGGCTCATCGTACACCGGGGAAACACCTCGGTTCGCGGAGTGAAGCGCATCAAGGAAATCGGCTCCTTCATCGTTCTCTTCGACGGAGAAGAAGTCCCCAGCTACATCAGAGTTGGCCAGGCAATAGTTCGGTGCTACCTCTTCAAGAAACAGATTGAGGTGTGCAGCAAGTGCACTCGAGTTGGTCATCGCGCGGACGTCTGCCCCACTCCACTGGTCAACGTGTGCCGCAACTGTGGCGCCAAGGACCTGAAGCAGGAACACTCGTGCCATGTTAGATGCAAATTCTGCGGCAAGCTAGGGCCACCCTACCGGAGACAAAGCCTGCCAACAGAAGTACCAGACCCCCTTTGTCGTTCGACAGAGGCGAAAGGAACGAGAGATGGAAGTTGCCTTCAACGTGGACCTGCAGGATTTCCCAACGCTCGAGGCCGGGCAGCCTGGGCCGTCTTCCGGCGGTTGGCTGCAGCTTTTCATCATGGGAGGCGGACCCGCACTTCCCGCCACTGCGAAATGAACCACCTAGGAAAAGAATCTAACCTTCTAGAACATCAGCTCTGTCCAGGTAATCGGGGGCACCGTCACCGCTAAGGAATCAGAGGAGCTTCAGAAAGTCAGGAACGAGAACGCAAAACTCAGCTCAGAGCTAGCGGAGGTCAGAAAGGAAATGGCGGCGCTCAAAAGCACGTTCTCAGCATCGAGACAAGATGGCGACCAAAATGGCGCCAACGGTCACAAGCGCCGAGCTGTAGGTGACGTTCCCAAGGTTGACGTAACAGACAGTCTTAACCAAATCAAAGAATCCTTGAAGCAGATTTCTTCGACGCTTTAAGAAATCAACAAAAATATAGTAATACTCAAGGCACAAAATCGCTTCATTGATTTTCGCCTAAGGGACCTGAATGTATGATAGTTTTCCTGACGCCTCCGCCGCTCCCGACAGAATTATCGCAGTTAATAACAGACCCCGCCGTTGTGGCGGAACTCGCGCTAAAGCAGATACCGCGCCCTCAAAGCGTTCCGAAGGCTCAGCCTTGGGCTGAAACTAAATCATAATCATGGCTCTGATATCTAACACCGACTTTCGTGTCTGGCAGTGGAACTGCTGCAGATTCAAAAAGAAAAAAAAACAGTATTAGCTCAATATCTTCGACCGTGCGAATCAAAATCTCAGGTAATTCTAATTCAAGAAACGATCACGCCCGGCACCACGTTTAGTGGTTACGAGTCTTTTGAAAGCGTAAAGAACGGTGGCAGAGGAGTCGTTACTCTGGTATAAAGGGGCATCACAGTCATTGAACACGAAGACATAGATAAGCGCTCTAACGCCGAATATGTATGTACAGAACTGTTACCGGGTAAGAACATGCGCAGGGGATTGCTTATCCTCAACGTTGTAAAGATGAAGACATGCACTTGGTCTCGGGCGCTCGGACACCGGGCGCTAGGGGGCGAACGAGGAGAACGACGACACGGGGAGAATAGAACAGCCGGCCTAGGAACGGGTGCTGTGTCTGTCTTCGTCATTCATTACACTGGCGCAGCCGACGAACGCCCGGTCTTGAGGCGCTCCAGCCTTAAGCGCCGTGCTGCGGAGGCCTTGCGTCCTCCTGCATCTCATCGTCCCGAGTCCATTCGGCGAGGGAACGCCGTCAGCGCTTCCCTTGGCATAGCTGCCGTACCTGGGACTACATTGATCTCCGAGCTGCCAAGGCATGCCGTCCACGCTGCCTTGGACATGGATTCTCGTCCTCCTAGGTGCCTCCTGCGGCTAGGGAACGCCGTCCACGCTTCCCATGCCCTGGATCTTTGCCCCACAACACCATCGACAACTAAGCCAGCAAGGAATGCCGTTCACGCTCCCCTGACCATGCTTCCGGCTACAGTGAGTACGGCGACCGCCACCAGCCTTGGCTCAACGGATGCCGTGCACGCTCCCTTGGCCACTGGTCGGGCTGGCCCGAGTGCTGCGGCTGCTGCCACCGCCTCAGTGTGCGCGGATGCCGCCCTTGGCTCAACGCACGGCTGAGCCGGCAACTTTTCCAACGTGATGCGAGCCATCTCGCTGCTGTCACAGCAGATGGACTACTTAGTTTCAGCCACTTCCGGTTTCCCTCTAGCAGCCTTTCTATCACCTGCTGCCTCGGAACTACCGGAGTTCCACGGATTTCTGAGTGACCCTATTATGTGGGTGCAAGCGGCCAAAGCGCTCGGGGCACGCCATGCCTGGCCCGACAATACGATATGGTTGGTTGCGGCAGGGCGACTTCGAGGTGCCGCCAAGGCATGGAAGAACTATGAGGGTATCAAACAGCGGTCCTGTCGTGAGTGGAGTGCAGCTCTAATAGCTGCTTTCGGCCAGCTACCTTCTGCCGCCGGTGAGTCCGACCAGCGAAGTTCTGCGCACAGTGTTCCGGCGAGCCACTGCTTCGATGCTGCGGCAGGTGCGCCCAGCAACACGTCGACAGAGTGGTCCGCAGGCTGCCTCGCCGCAGACGCCGGCTCACCGGGGGTCAGCGCCTGCTTTAACCCTGCAGACGACGGGAAGCGCATGATGACCACTGCTTCCGCTAGTTTCCCGCTTCCGATAGAGCCATCTGGTGGCCGCCCGCTCCCTTATGCCTGTGCTGCCCCTACATTCGCGAGCATCAGCTGCGGCTCGTCGTCGTCGAAGATCGCGACCGAGAACCAATGGTTCGGCAGCAGCGGTGGCGGCTGAGGTCTCGACCCGCCACCGCATCCGTCACAGGCCTCACGTTCGAACAGCTCCACGTCGGCGTCCTCCGCCATCCATGGCGGGCCCGGCGGCGGGGCCTACAAGAACGCGGATGAAGCTGCATCCGCAGCGGCGTCGGAAGTAGAAGCATGTGGGGACAACGCGGGAAATTCGCCGTGCTGCAACCCTTGGGACAGGGACCCATCCACCATGGATCTGCGGCTGCTGAGGGCCGAGGAGCAGCGCAACAAAAGCCCCACTCCGGCACAGGCCAAACCCTCTGGCCAGTGCCTCCTGTGCCCAGTGCCGTCGTTGCCCTCGTCTTCGGAAGTTTCACTTGTACCGGGTCGCAGCGGAGGCTTCACGGGGCAACCTTCACTGCGGGATGCCTGTTGCCCGGGGCCACTACCGCATCAGGGGAACAATGGCAGCGACCCGGTATCATCCAGTACCCAGCAGCAACCAGTGCCAACACCCCATGGTTCCAGCAGCAGTGGCAGTGGCAATCCCTCGGCGCCGGCTCCCGCCACCAGAGATCCCGAGCGGGTGTTCAGGCAAGCATCAGTGGCCATTGACCAGAGCTATCCACCACCATGGTCTCCCACCTCCGAGAACGCCTTCGCCGCACCCACCGGGGCCGTCGCTGTCAAGCGCAGCATCCACGCAGGTGTCGAGGCGCTCCCCCCCCCCCTCACCCCGAGTTAGCACAGCGTCCAAGGCACAGCGGCCACCGCAACGAAGCGCCGCCCCAGAGTGGCTCCGACCATGCCCTCCAGCCACCCAGAGCACCACCACCCGCGGACAGCCTCCCAAGCTACCCCTGTGACAGTCCCCGAAAGCCTGAGGAGAAGAGAGGAAGACTGGCAGCACAAAACACAAAAATCAACGGAGCACCCTCCAAGGGAATCTCCCCAACCCTGCCCGAAACTGACAACGCTCAGCGGCAGGACAATCGACGGCAAGACCCGCGACCAGAGCGCAACAGTCAGTGCTGACCCCCCGAGGAGCTGGTTGCGCGCTGGACGGTCTTGATGACGACTATACAATGATTTTCCAGCATCAGCGCGCATTCACAAACGCCAGAGCTATCTTCAGCAGCGTGGCCGAGTGTAAAGATGAAGACATGCACTTGGGCTCGGGCGCTCGAACACCGGGCTCTAGGGGGCGAACGAGGAGAAAGACAACGCGGGGAGAATAGAATAGCCGGCCTAGGAACGGGTGCTGTGTGTCTGTCTTCTTCATTCATTACAACGTATACAGTTCACCAAGGCGATACTTCATTCATTACAACGTATACAGTTCACCAAGGCGATACGACGAGCGCTTCTACGGCTTCTTCGGAAAACAGCAAAGATGGCTACCAACGCCGGCATAAAACTCAAAGTAGCCGGCGACTTTAACGCACCTCACTCCACGTGGGGTTTCGTTAGAGACTCGCCCAAGGGGGTTTCCATATGCAAAGCCATACAGGACTTTCATCTCACGCTACTCACGGACTCTGGTTTCCCCACGCGCATAAGTGACTCGGTAAGGAGACCGTCGACCCCAGACCCCTCTCTGGTCGCCTATGACGGCAAGTCATCAGGCGAAACATGGGGGAAGATCTGGGTCCGATCATATTATCATTGAAATGACACTGCATGCTAAATGCAAGAACACCAGAATTCAGCGCATAGTTGATTGAGATCTCTTTAGATCCAGCAGGAAAGACAGAGCCCCTCCCAACGACTACGGCGAGTGGATAGAAACCCTGTTCTCCGATGTCTCTGCCTCCACTAAGGAGACAGAGACGAAAGAAGATTTCCCAACCAATGACAGTCACTTAGCGCACATGTTTCAGCCTAAAATGGCTCTCAAAGAACGGTGAGCAAAGAACAAACTCAACAGGTCACTAAGGAAACGAAGCGCAAAGATCAATGCAGAAATTGCCTCGTACTCCAAAGTGTTACAACAGAAACACTGGGTCGAAACGTGTGACAAAGTCGACGGGCAGATGAGGGTGGGCATGTGGAACTTGCTCAAACACCTACTGAAACCCACCGACACCCGCGCCGCCCAGAGATCGGCCATCGAGAGACTTGCTCACCGAGCTCTCACTCTTCGTAGCAAAGATTGGGTCATGAATGATCTCGCCGCAATTCATCTGCCGCCTGACACCATCTCATCCACGCTGCCGCGCGGCTACGCCGGAACTGATTCCGGCGAGCTGGACGGCGGCGTATTAGAATGGGAAGTCAGGTCTGCACTTCACAAACTCAATAGCACCTCGGCGCCGGGCGCTGACCGCGTCACGAACCGCATGCTCAGAAACCTTGACAAGTCGGTCACCTTCCTGACCAATCTATTTAACAAACATTGGAAGAACGGCTCGTATCCACAAGAATGGAAACACGCCACCGTCATACTGATACCCAAACCTGGTAAGAAGTGCACGACAGAGAATCTTAGACCGATGTCACTCACATCGTGTGTCGGCAAAATTTTCGAGCATGTCATAAACGATAGGGTCTCGAAGCACATAGAGCGCAACGAACTCTTCCTACCCAACATGGTAGGCTTTCGCCCACACTTATCAACACAAGACGCCGTGCTTCTAATCAAATCGCAGGTCATCGACGCCTCCACCAGAGATCCAAGAGTCATTTTGGCTCTGGGTCTAAAAAAGGCATTCGATACCATACTTAACGATCACAATCTGGAAGCCATCTCCAAGCTTGGTCTCGGTAGGCGTTTCTTTGACTTCGTTAGGCAGTTCCTGTCAGGCAGAACGGCTGCTATCGGGTTAGGGGAGGTGGAATCAGACAAGTTCCAGCTAGGCAAAACTGGTACCCCGCAAGGGGCAGTGATTTCGCCCCTTCTCTTTAACATCGGTATGATGGCTCTCGCTAGAGAGCTCGATAACAACAGCGACATCGGCTCCGTCATCTATGCCGACGACATCACCGTTTGGTTCCGGGGCGGCTCGGTAGGCCACACTGAGAGTACGCTCCAAGAAGCCGTACGTACGGTCGAGAAACACCTTTCTCGTATGGAACTTGCACTATCAGGCAAAAAGTCCGAGCTCCTGGTCTACCAACCCATCCGCATGGGGCGCCGCCCTAAAGGGTGGAGACCGACCGCGGAGATCGACATACACTTGATCACTAAGAAGGGCGCCGAAATCCCCTGCAATGACACCATACGCGTGCTAGGCATGCTTATCTCGGAGAATTGTACGAATGCAGCTACGATACAGAAGCTGCAACAGCACGTCGCTGCCACCGTTCGGCTCATTCAAAGGATCTCGGGCAGAAGAGGAGGCATCAAGGAGGACAACCTGCTCCGGCTATTCCATGCCTTCCTTCTAAGCCATGTCAATTACGTCGCTTCCATGCACGTCTGGAGCGCTGCCGAAAAGGCCAAACACGAAGTCCTTATTAGGCAGACTGTGAAAAGGTCTTAGGGCTCCCTTCTAGAACAAGTACCACAAAGCTCGAGGCGTTGGGCGTGCACAATAAGCTCGACGAATTAATAGAAGCGCAGCTGACTGCCCAGATTTCCAGGCTTTCGAGCGCTGGAGCGGGCAAGGCGATTCTAGCCAGAGCAGGCATCACCTGACCTAACCCTGACTAAGGAGAGAGCAGTTCCATTGCCAGACACTGTAAGGTCGACGATCACGGTTTATCCACTTCTACGAAACATGAATCCGGTACATAATCAGGGTAGAAGCAGAGCGCGGGCTAAAGCCTACCTCTCTCAGCTAAACAGCAGAAGAGAAAAAGCGCCTTTCGTAGACGCATCTCGTTCGGGACCAAATGGCTTCGTGGCCGCCGTGGTAGACATGAGCGGCCGCACCGTTAGTGCCGCCTCTGTAAGGACCAAGTCCGTCGGGGTAGCCGAACAAATCACCATCTCTCTTGCGTTAACGGCTAGAGATCCATTTCTCATCTTTTCTCATTCCATGACGGCCGTCAGGTCGTTCGACGCCAATTAAATCTCTTTGGCTGTTCACAGCATTCTCACTCACAACAAAGTATTCCCTCACGAGTTTACGTGGTTTCCCGCCCACATGGGCGCCTCCGTCGATGGCATCGCCGACCCCAACGAACTGGCTCACGCTCGGGCGCGAGGACTCATTCACCGACCGGGCAAACGAGCTCCCCCCCCCCCCCGCGCCGACTGCGGGGGAGGGAAGTGGCGGTAGCGCCGATGGGGACCCGTTGACTACCTTTCACGAGATAACTTCGCATTACAGACTAGACAGGAAATTCTTCACGGATCCGCATAGAGAATTAACTAGGAGGCAGGAGATAGCTCTCCGACTCCTCCAGACTGAATCCTTCCCGTCGCCGGCCACGATGGCCATGTACACGGACATTTCACCCAACTGCTTGGCATGTAATCAACTCACAAGCTTTCCTCATTTGATGTGGCGGTGCTCCCGCTTACGCGTTTCCACAAGGAAGCATCACGTCAACTAGACGGACTTCTTCCAGTGCATCGCAAGCTCAGACCTTGCGTACCAACTCCGGGCGGTCCAGGGAGCCTGTGAGGCGATCGGGAACCTTTGGTTCCCGACCCCTTCGCGGGCGATGTCGGGAACCAACCGATGTTGGCGGGTTCCTAGGAACCCTCTTCCCTGGACGCAAATAAAGTTCATCTGTCTGTCTGTCTGTCTGTCTGTCTGTCTGTCTGTCTGTCTGTCTGTCTGTCTGTCTGTCTGTCTGTCTGTCTGTCTGTCTGTCTGTCTGTCTGTCTGTCTGTCTGTCTGTCTGTCTGTCTGTCTGTCTGTCTGTCTGTCTGTCTGTCTGTCCGTCTGTCCGTCCGTCCGTCCGTCCGTCCGTCCGTCTGTCTGTCTGTCCGTCCGTCCGTCCGTCCGTCCGTCGTCCGTCCGTCCGTCCGTCCGTCCGTCCGTCCGTCCGTCCGTCCGTCCGTCCGTCCGTCCGTCCGTCCGTCCGTCCGTCCGTCCGTCCGTCCGTCCGTCCGTCCGTCGTCCGTCCGTCCGTCCGTCCGTCGTCCGTCCGTCCGTCCGTCCGTCCGTCCGTCCGTCCGTCCGTCCGTCCGTCCGTCCGTCCGTCCGTCCGTCCGTCCGTCGTCCGTCCGTCCGTCCGTCCGTCCGTCCGTCCGTCCGTCCGTCCGTCCGTCCGTCCGTCCGTCCGTCCGTCCGTCCGTCCGTCCGTCCGTCCGTCTGTCTGTCTGTCTGTCTGTCTGTCTGTCTGTCTGTCTGTCTGTCTGTCGGCTGCGATCGCCGGCTCACCCTCGCACGTTTTCACTCGCACATAGAGAATACGGCACGCGGCGACGATTTTATCGCGCTTAAGCTTTATACGGAACCTCACGGCGACGGCGACGACGACAGAATAAATGCGCTTGGAGTGCCCATTTAATAGCTCTCGCAATAAATGCTAGGTAAAAAACATGTATGGCATACCTGAAATAATCAAGCAGGCTAGATGAAAATTTGTCACTGCCAAGTTTCAAAGAGAATACGACTAAATAATGACCATTAGCAAAATCCAGCGTTGGTTCCAGATTGCCGAAAGTTTTATGTGTTCAAGTAAATTATGCAACATGCCGGCTATAACATTCGTCGCCTGCAATAAGGCAGAGCATGGCCTTCGAGATTTATTTTCAATATTTCTCTGAGGGGTGGGCACTAAGACGTGCAGACAAAGACCAATTCGCCGTTTTCCTTGGCAAACTAGGCAAGTAACAACGCAAGTTGTTACAATGAGCTGTCCAGGCTATAAAATCCTATCTTTGTGCAAAATTCATGGATGGGGTGGAGGTACAATTAAAAATCTGTGTGCGAAGGTGTTTGGAGAAATAACAGCCTTTCTAAAAGAAGCTGCGAATCCCACGCGCTGTGCGACTCGATTTAAGAGGAAGCTTTGGCTCGGCGACTCCTATCTAAATACATGTTAAAGGGGAAATTGTTTTTCTCAGCTACCACTGCACCAAATTTGACGAAGTTTATTGCATTTAAACGAAAGACTTAAAATCTGGTGTCGGTTGGTTTCGAATTTCTGATTTAGGTCGTCAAGTTTTTATTAAAAATTGGCAAAAATCGCACATTTTCAGAAAACGAAGCTATCAGGTTTACAACTGTAACTCAGCAATGAAAAATGATGCGATAATTCTGTGAATTGCATCTAATAGTGCATCTAAAGCGAACAAAATTGATATATTACACATGAATCTTAGAATATGTAGTAATATGGAAATACAGCTTTTGCAGAACCCTTGTACACATAGTAATTATCTTGTACACAATGTAACATGGAATTGTACACAATGTAATTATCTATGTAAATATAAGATATATAACTATCTATCTTATACGCCTAAGATATATCAATTGACATATCGAATTTGTCCGCTTTGAATGATCTAATGAATGCCGTTTACAGAACCGTGATAGCTGTTCGTGATGCGGAGCTATTAATTTGTAAACATCTTGCTGCCATGTTTTTTTTTTCGAACTTAAGAATTTTTGAAAATTATTTTTAACAATTCAGGCTGTAAATCGAAATTTCGCTTCCAGCACTCACTAGAATCTAGCTTTCTCTCTCAAATGCAACAAACTTCATTAAAATCGGTCCAAATGTTATCTCAGAAAAGCGTTTCTGCGTTTTACACGTATTTGAATAGGACGCACCGGAGTTAATGGGACCGAGCTAAAGCTTCCTCTTAATTAAGCGAAGCGTGCATTGTTCTTGATATTCGTGCAGCGCTCACAAAAACGAGTACGAACAAGAAGATAATGGATGCTCACCAACTAGCTCTGTTTTCAATTGTAATGCGTGCGTACGTGTTTCGCGAAGAACGCTATTTTTGTTTAGCGCACGAACAAGTTGGACAAATTTTCACCGAGAAACGCTTTGCCCATCATCAACTTGTCGCGTTCAAACATGCGAATGTAAGGCATGACGACGCCGAAATGGCGACAATAGAACGAAAACAATGGCATGACGATGACTGCATGACGACGACTTGACAGCGGAACCACGATAATGAGATGAAACTGGATAGACCGTGAGAGAATAACTACGAAGACGTGACGACAAGGGCAGGATTACGACGGGGCGACGACGACGGCGAGCTGATGGTGGAATATTGCCTGCGGAATGATCACGACGGCGTGACCACGGTGGTGTGACGGAATGGCTACTAGAGCTTGGCGGCAGCGGCTTGAAGATGAAGGCACGAAGGCAGTGGGATGGCGACCACGGAAGGACTACCAGAGAATTACGACAATGGGACGAACATGAAGACATGGCGACGACGATCGCAAAACAGAGAAAATATGACGAAAGTATGACGACGAGCGACAAAGGGATGGCGGCGCTGGATTGACGACCATGGCATGACGACATCGGGATGACCGCCGATGGACTAATGACGACGGAACGACTAAGACGGGAGCACGACGATGGGCGGTGACCACGTAGGTATTGACCCTTTTCGCAGCGATCCCGTGGGCGTTGCCATGTTTGATCACGTGGTGACGCGTCCATTGCTTGCCTCAACTGCCTCCGTTGCCTCCTCGTTTACAATGAAAGTGTATGACGCCGGCGTGGCTTAGAAAACCTGTTTTCGGAGATATCGTAGACGGTGGCTGGGTGGACGGCAGCTTCAGAGAACCTGCAAAAGCGCTTTCGGAGCTGATTAAGCTATGTCCAAACGGCGCAGTGAGCAGCCTATATTGTGCTTGTTCTAAAAGCGGGGCTAAATATGTATTCCAAGCTATCCAAGCTTTCCGATTATGAATTCAGTCAGGATTAGTGTGTTTTGCTCTTTGTTCTTTATTCGGCAAATATTTTGAAGCAGTGGCTTGTTAGTTTCTGACTCAGTGAAGTTCCTCGGTGCGGCCACTATCTGATTATTTTCTGCCTAATCGCTCGCAGGTGTGCTCAGTTCCTATAAATTTGTTCTTGCTGCGCACAAGGCTTGCAACGTAGCTGTTCTGTACATTGTAATACCTTGTGGCAAATATATATTGCAGCTAGAACTCGCTTACTCTTCTGGACCGTCACGAAATATTCAGCTTCGACCATTTGTGCGCCATAGGTGTTGTCCGTCATTTATTGTGCGTATACAGTGCGCATATATTCAAGTGTGTGCCCATTCACTTATTCTTGATGCGTCGGCGATAGAGTGGCCGTAAGTTTTCCTGCCATTTGGGACAGATGTGTATAGATAACGTGCGCGAAATTTACTATGACAGGAAGCGGCGCTACTCTCTTTGTCATTGTTTAATGAGTGGTACTCACTCTTTCCGACGTTCTGGGGATGAAGCCCTTTCTTTGAAAGTTAGCGATACAAGGATGGCGGATGGGCAAATTTCTGTACCCTCGAGGAAAGCCGTACATCACGAAGTGCCGGTAACACGTTCGAACAGTTTCAGCAGCGGTCCGCGAACTTGGTCACACAGATTCATTCTATTCCTTAACATGCCAGTCACTATTTTTGCAGCGAACTACTGCACACGTCTTCAATCCACATGATTCAATCTAGCATGATTGGAGCACAGTGTGTTAGCGAAAACTAATTTGCATTTCCGACAGCTGATCGCACCGAAGCAAGCTACAAGCAGGTAATGGTTCCGTATTCGTGCGCGGTCGCTGAGGAGACGTACGGCGCGCCGCCGTGAGCGCCATCTCGTTTCTCTAAAACAATCTGCTCCGCGAAAAGGGTCAATAGTATATGACGACGACTGCACGATGTCAACGCAATGACGATAGCTTGACGACAAAAGAATGGGGACTACGACTTGATTGCGACGACGTGATGACAAAGGGATGGAGACGACGGAATGACGGTGAGTGCACAATTACAACGGCATGACGACGATATAATGACCATTGTATGACAACGAAATGGTGTTGACGGCGTGATGACGAAATGGCGACGCAGTGAAGACGACGGAGCGATGACGGTACGACAACAAAGGAAGAATGATCACAACTAAATGAAGGCGATGAAATTACGACGAAGGCATCACTACGCTGGCTTGTTTTTAGAGCGCAGCTGTTAAGGCGTTTACGGCGCGAGCGTCAGAAACGTTGAAGCCACCTAGGAACTCTAACTTAACGCTCCTGCGGTGTTCAGGGGACCTTGGAATGCTGCGTGCATGGTGGCCAAGCCGAATTCTCAGTCGTGACACGTTCCTCGCTGCTTTTCCGATCGCTGTCTGGAGAATCGTGGCAGCATTCATCGCTAAGTCAAATTTAACTCGGCCGCTTAGCGCTGCGTCAAAACAGCCGACAATATACCTAGAATGTAAAGCCACCGGCCAATGGTTACCAATTGCTCTCTCTTGACCCCCTATAACGGTAGCACATTCGGCTCACAGTTTAACATGGCAAACTTTGCGAGAGAAGGTAGCGATGCGATAATCTTGACGTAAAGTGACAACGCGAACCATCTGTGAGGCCACTCACTACAGAAGAGCGTGGCTCGGAGTTGATTAAGCTATGTCCAAACGGCGCAGTGAGCAACGTATATTGTGCTTGTTCTAAAAGCGGGGCTAAATATGTATTCCAAGCTATCCAAGCTTTCCGATTATGAATTCAGTCAGGATTAGTGTGTTTTGCTCTTTGTTCTTTATGGCAAACTTTGCGAGAGAAGGTAGCGATGCGATAATCTTGACGTAAAGTGACAACGCGAACCATCTGTGAGGCCACTCACCACAGAAGAGCGTGGCTCGGTGCGAACGTTGAGCAACGCGTTCAAAGCCTTCATTGTGTCCTTGTCAGGGATTTTCGGGCCCGCAGGGGCAGTCGACGCCACGGCCTTGCCTTGAGAGGGCGCAGGCTCCTTTGATATTTGCTGGTCAGGAGAAGCCGTGGCCTTGACGGTCTCGGTAGTTGTGGAAATCGCAGGAACCTCGGCTGTGGCAGCTCTCTTGGACTGTGAGAAGGTTATAACACCAAAGCACAGGAAAAAGAACATTGGCACATTTCTCTACACGTTACTGAAAACGCGTACGAACAGGCGATCCTAGTTCCCTCCTTTCCGGTGCACATTTCTGCTCCGCTTCAGGCGGTGCTTTTGCGCCACGACTACATACACTTCCTTGTCATTTCCTTGAGAACAGGATAAAACTTTAATCATCTTATGCTGCTATGGTGTCATCGCTCGGACACCGCTTCGGTTTCACAGTGTTGTATGGGAGGAGCGCCTAGTGTCCACATAGCGAGGCGCGCCTGACGACATCAAGTGCTACGCTATATATATGTATATCTATTGGGCGCTTTCTGCATTCCGCTTGTTCGACCCTTTATATTGCTCAACGGCTGGTGAAAAGCCCGGGGTAGCGGCCGCCTACGTCGAGGAGCCTACATTTACCCTCACGCAGCACAAGTGCCGTGGTACAAGGTACCGTGTGTTACCCATGCCGTTAATAACGCAATTACGTTCGAACCCACAGCGGCACGCGCAGACTAGAATGCAGGGTAGCTAACCGGGATGCCTTGGGTCGTCGCTTGCTGCTCCACAGTCCTTGGCGCGGAAGCGCGCGAACCGAGATGTGTAGTAGGCTGCGCTTTGCTCTTCTTGCTGGGGTGGCGGCGACTCTTACGACCACCGCGAGCGGCCTTTTTCTCCGGTGCTGCAAGCTTGGACACTGGACTGGTTCTGCCATCCGTGGTTGCGCCGGTTACTGGACTGGTTCTGCCTTCAGCGGTTGCGCCGGTTACTGGACTGGTTCTGCCTTCCGTGGTTGTGCCGGTTACAACAGTCGCAGTGGTGGCTGCGAGCGACACGTTCTCCTCGGTCGGCCAGTCGGCAGCGGCGTTGCCGTGCTGGATGCCCTCGTAGTCCTTTTTCGTCGAAGTTGACATAACGTGACCAGTTTCTGAGGATTCCGGTGAAATCAAGTGACAACGCAGGCGACCAGGAGATCAGACGTTTTCTTCTTTTGCGCGTGCCTCGAGCGCACGTTCATTCACGCTCGAGCAACGCTGAGGTTTGTTGGTTGGTTAATCCTACTCACTATGGCTTCAACCCACTACAAGGTATAAACCATGAATCGGAGGGTCGCACAAAAAAATCCCATAAAATAAAAATAAAGAGAACACATTAAAGGGATACACATAACAAAGGAGCTTAGTTCTCTCAACTCTGTTATCTTGAATTTCAAGAGAGAGAGAGGGGGGATAGAGGGGGGGGGGGTCTTTGATCAATCGTGAAGTGCTTTGACTGGCGGCACGGGGGAGCGGAGGAGGGGGGGGGTAGCTAGCATGCAAAGCCGGGAAGATTGACAAAATCAAATTGTATTCACAGTGCACCTCACAGATACACGGAACACGTGATCGCAAATGCTCAGAAAACTCAATTTCTCAGACCAGTTTCTCCGAGGAAGGTCAAAATTCTCGTTGCTCGAGATTCACAGGCGGCGTTACACCATGGGTGAAGCATGCGTCGCTGCTGAAGGGAGGACATCATTTCCCGAATGTTCACTAAAGTCTTTAGGGTTGTTCTTTTTAATGTAAATAACTTACAAGCTCAGAATGAGTGGCCAATTTGTTCCTGGACGTTGCCCGCAGGGCACAGTGGTGCGTCTTATCAGTTTATTTTAAATTTGAAGCATTTAGTATATGCGACATATAACCGAATTCAGCGTAGGCGTGCCCGATCACGCACGTTAAGTCAACATAGCATGCGAAATTTGCAGATTGGATCGTAAGTGCGTATGGTTTCGCGCTGCTGCTCTATGTTGGTGTGATAGCATGCTAGTAATATTGTTAGGATGTCGACAAAACTGAAGGGAAGAAAAAAAGTACTTTTCTTTATTTCCGAAGCTTTCGCAAAGGCATAAGTGATTAAACGCAGGAAAGCCCAAGACCTTCGGAAGATGTCTCCGTCTTCTATGAACTCGCCCCTGAAATTTTTTTCAGGCGCCCCTTACCCCTTGTTTTGGAGGCGTTAAACATTAAAACCGGAAACTTAAACATTGTCCACATCTATCGTACATTTTCATCAATTATTAGCGAAATTGGTGACTGTAACGGCTCGGTTGTTAGTTTATTCCGCACAAACGTTGGGTGTCACGACGTCAGGGAGCAAGATAAGCTCAGGCCGTTACCAATATCGTCAACCGAACTTGAGAAAACTCCTCGAAACGATGCAGGTGACATTTTTTTTGCACGACAAACTAGGGTGCTCGCTATCATAAACGGTCAGTATCCTGCCAACAAATGAGGTTGTTCCCAGATATAACAAGATAGCTACGTACGAAACTACTGCCGGGTCGATTTCCGCAGACGTAATGAACGTTTTCAAGACGCCTTAAAGAAATTGCAGTTTCGCACTAAAGGCATAGCTATAGTAGAGTGTACTAGATTGGGGGAGTGGGGCCAACAAGGGCTCTCTGCTGAGGCATTTTTCTATTGAAAATCCAGGTGGCGCCACCGTCACCTTCTTCCGAATGAGCGGCCCCGCTCGCCGGCCGGACGCTTGTCGCGTCGGGTACTCAACCGCAGCTGCGTGGAGCTTTGACAGGCGTATACTTGGTGGCGGTAACACTGAGACTATTCCCCACCGATCTATTGTAAATAAAATGGAAAAAGAGCGGCGGGAAGAACGCAAACGACGCAACAACGACGGTACGTCGAGCAGACGACAGCTAATCAGCCCGTGAGCTCGCCTCAGCCAATGAGAGCTGTCGAAACAAAAAGCCGCAGCCAACGTTTATCGGCCGGAGATTCAGAATAAGCCGACGGCTGCGCCTCCACATTTTCCGCGTGCTTTGCTTCACGCTCGGCGCTTGCTAAGGCGTCCGCTGGACCCACTCCCCCATTCTAGTACATCCTAGCTATAGTGACTACAATTACCGCGGCCTCCCAGGTGGCACCGCATGCAATGAATGTCCGTAGCTGCCGCTCGGAGCGCTGCAGTGCAGCGGCTGTCGAGGTTGGATGTTAATCAAAGATCGGTGGGCCGGTTGACTTTGAGAGCCCACGGTAAAACCACAAATGTGGCAGTGCAGGGTGACATGGGCTTTTGAGCCTCTTTTGAGTCAGAGAAGCGCATAGCAAAATTTTCGAGACTAAGGAACATGGATCAAAATAAATGGGCGGCTAAAGTGCACAAGTGTCTCTACCTGAAAAGCGTGGGCACAGAATGGAGGAAAAGCTGAAAACATTTGGCAACCAAATACAGGGTAATGATTCTCTTTCTCTCAATATCTTTCTGATGACTCCTGGTTGTCTAATTGAAAGTGTAATTAGACAACTAAGAGTCATCAGAAAGAAAGTCAGGGAAACAGAGACAGCGAATTCGATGCAAAGAATGGAAACAAAATGATCATGGAGATTTACAAGACTGAGAAGAAAGACAGTAGAAGGCAGAATGTGTAGGATAACAAAAAGGGAAGTGCCTTTCTATTTTTTGCTCGAACTGGTTCCCTAAGGACAAAAACATGCCGGGTTTGCAACTGTTGTATCTGATAGTGCACTCCTGATCTTAAAAAATCGGGGTAGCTTGCACTAGTGGCGCAAGGCTAAAGACACAGCGGAGATGATCGGTTCCTAGTTGGTCCTGGCTGTACGAAGTGATGCTAAGTTATACGAAGCATTGCCTCGTGGTCCGTGGTATAGGGGAACGCCTCGCGAAACAATTGTAGTCCGAGCACACGTAGGGGAAGTGGGGCAAAAGCTATCCACAGTGTACGGGTGGCGCGCAGCAGACTACACACCGGGGTGTCGTCACGGCACATGCGCAGTAACGCGAAGCTGGTGGCAGCTCGGCCGAGCCGCCGCCGGAGGCGCCTGCTGCTTTTCTTTTAAATTTCTTTGGGATGCGGTGGCATCCCTTTTTTCATTTATTTTACTATTGGCACTTACGCCTGCTGTACCTCTTTGTTGGTGCGGGCTTCCCCATTTTATTTTTGATTTTTTGTAATGTTTGCGGACGCAAAAACGGCAGTCATGGACACCGCGAGCATTCGGCCCTAATGCAGGAAAACGGAGAAGCGCGGATGGTGTCGGCAGCACCTCTGCGTGTTGCCTCGTTGGTGCTGCTACAATTTATTTCTCTCGCTCTCTCTCTCTCTCTCTCTCGCTGTCATTTTCTCTTTCTCTCTCTCGAGCATAGCGCGCGGCGACACACGCACTCTCTTTTGCTCTGATTTGCTCTTTCTCTCTCCCGAGCATAACGCACGACGCTCCGCCAGGTGGTTGCTAGGCAACGCAGTGGCAGACGGCACACATTACGTCCGGCTTAAACAGCTCCGCTGTTAAAAGGCACTCTGCGAAGTGCGCATGTGCCGCATATGGTTCAAAGCCGAGCGCCGCTTGCTAGCGGCGTCTTTTGTCGACCTAGTCATGAGCCCATAAGCATGTGTGAATAAACGTCGTTCTACGGGGAACTTGTCTGCTACTTTGTCATGGCTAATGGAAACGTAACAGCAACAAGATGACGTATGTGTATACTGCAGCAAAAGTGCGGAAACCCCTCAGCACATCAAAATGGGATGCGAATGCTATATCGCACACGCTGCAAAGGTTAATGCGAAACAGATACCGATGCCGCATCAGCAATTTCAGGAGAAGCAGTGCACATGACAACGTACACTGGAAAATACTGCTACAGATATGTTACCATGCTACTAGAGAGTGCCTGGTATTAAGGGTGAGCGAAGGATCGGTTGACCAGTAGGCCCGAGACTGTAAGAATGCCATCAAATCACGTGGACGCCGAGCCACACGGGACTCGAGGGGAACGAAAGGGCGAACGCCTTAGCTCGAGCGCTAATCAACCAAGCGGGGCAAAACCAATCGTCTCATTAATCCCCACCCTTTACCTTCATGCCCCTGCCATCAAATTACTGCGACCGACTCGAGATCCAGCGACTCAACCGCAGGATTTATCCTCCCCCTCACAAAAAGCTCTACACTGAAGAGGCAATAGCCCTCAGACTTATCCAAACAAACACATTACCAAACCTACACAGTTACCGCAAAATATACCCACAAACATATCGCGGCATCTGCCCCTGGTGCGGCGACACACGCCCTACCCTCTTTCAAATCTGTTGGGGGTGCGGGGGCAAACCTCAACATTTAAAGACGCCTAACACGACATTTGAGCGGTGGGAGGTACAGCTGACCGGCGATACCCTGGCGGGACAAGAAGCTCTCGTCCAGCAAGTACGTCGAGCAGCCATGGCCAGTGGAGTCCTGGAATGAGGACACCACCCACTCGTCCTCAAGACCAACCACATCGATGGTCTAAACAAATGGTTTTTCTCTCTCTCTTTTACGTTTGGGTGAGGAAGAAGAATGATCTCGAACAAGAATGGGGAATGAAAAACCTTGCATTCATAGAAAAAGACAATATACTTGACACAAATGTAACAATTTGACCAGGCTGGGAAGCTGATTAAGGGAAGGAAACCGAAAATTACGAGTCATTGAAGCGAAAAAGAAAGGAAGTATCATGCCTCGTTTTGCAAGAAAACCTGACAGCTACCTACAGCAGATTCTTCAGTTTTCCTTTGGTAGCTGATTCAGGCGCTATTCACAAGCTTAATTCGCGGTTTTGGTCCAGGTTCCCACTCAGCACATCCTAACGGAATGCGAAGGGATTCACCCAGTGATAACCATTGGTAACGTGCACCTTCCAGAAGCGCTTGGATTTAAAGGGGACGGAAGCATCAACCGGTCAGCAATTGAGATAAGCGAGATACATTTAGAGCAATGGTGGGGGAAAAAAGCAGGAAAGAAATTGATACGATCGGATCCGTTGCAGGCATAGGAAGTGATACAACGTAGATAGAGAAGTTTTGAAAAAAAAAGATTGTGGAGATGTATACAAAAATGCTAGAATGAAAAATATGTTCAGTATACCTGATTAAATCAAGCAGTCTATGTGACTATTTGTCACCGCCCCGTTTCAAAGGAGATGCCATTAAATCATCATCATCATGGAACGAATGTCAAAGTGCAGTACCTCGTAAACTGGTTCAGGTGGTGTAGGTGAATCAAACACACCTTGTCAGGATATTGTGCAATGATGCGCAGAAAGGCAAACGTCTGACATACAAATTGTGTTGTGGAATATGTGCATCTAGAACAGGCATGACGCTTCGGGTTCCAGCAGTATGCAGAGGTGCTTCAGAAAATACCGTCATGACTCTGAAGTTCCCGGTGCTGTTTTAATGCCTAAGCATTCTTTTGAGACTACCCCGTCAATTCCGTTAGCAAAATTGTGTCCGTAACGCAAAAAACATGACATCTTACCTATAGGGACACATAGGGCTTCATAGAGAATGCATGGAGAAGCCTAGAGTAAGGGTTGGCCAACTTGAATGAATATTTAGGCATGGCCCAACTTAAAATTTCCGAGTGGGCCAACTTGTAATTTGAACGTCGGCCAACTTATATTGGGGGTGTGCCAACTTGAAATTTGCGGGTGGGTCAACTTACATGTGGGGATGGGGCAACCTAAATTTGAGGGCGGGTCAACTTGAAATTTAGGGATGGGCCAAGAGAAATATGGGGGTGGGCCAACTGGAAATTGGAGGGTGAGCTAACTCAAAATATGGGGGTGGGCCACCTGAAGTTTGGGGAACTAAAGCCAAAGCTCAGTAACAGCCGAGCCAAGGATTGCTTACATCGACAATTATCAGATTTTGTGTATAATTTTTGTTTGTCATCGATTTCTATAATATGAATTAGAGGTGTTATGGAAATATAGTAACCTATTTGCCTTGGTCCTATGATTTTTCTGCCATGTTTGACCTTTCGTCGGGTGTGCAATTATTCAGCATGGGCCAGTTTGGAATACTGTTTTGGTGTGCAGGTGCTTCTAAATAGCTATACAGTTATCGTAGGTTTTAAGAATCACCTGAGGCGATATATGCACTGATGGGTTGGCTACCTACACAAATCACTTTCCACTTTCTGGCGCAAACAAGTCATCATGAAGACCTAATTTTTTTACCACGTCATTAAGTTTTTTTTTTCATTTTGTATGGCGTATCATCAGTGTGACGCCTTACTGGTGATGAACTTAAGCCAATTAAGGTCAGCTGTAAATTACATCAACAAAAGTTATTGACCGAAAATACACCCCGAGACGTTTTTCTTTGCTATACTTTAATACCAGTTCTTTGTATGGCACCTGCTTGCCCTATATGATGTCAATTTTGACTATCAAATAAAGGCGACGAATGGACTGTGCAAAATGTCGAAATAATAAACTGCTATTCATAAAATTGCCACAAAGGAGTTACATTGATGCCACTTCCCCTCCTGTTTCCCCTTAACCGTGCCAGTTGCCGTGTTCCGGTGTTAAAGATCCTTAGAAAGAAAAAAAAAGGAAAGAAGGAAACACTGCCAGTTTCAAATCTTGCCGATTGTAGGCGCAGAAACTTCTCTCGACGTTTTGCGTGCCAAGTATGCGCACCGCCGTGTCTCATTTCACGGTAGTCGTGACAATTTTGACTATGAAATAAAGGCGACGAATGGACTGCGCAAAATGTCGAAATAATAACTGCTATTCATAAAATTGTCACTAAGGAGTTACATTGAGAGAAAACCATTGCATGCCAAAAATCAACTAAATCTGGCTATGAGATATTCATTTATTTATGTTGAAATATTGTCAATCCCTTACTGGTATTATTACAGGGGTGGGAGTGAATACAAAAATAAATATACAGAAGTATGCCATTAGAAACTATGCTAAGGGTAGGATCTCTCCTGAGGCGAGGCGCATCATCATAGTCAACAAAGCAAAATTTTCTAACGCACAGAAGAACGGCAGGCAATTGCTCTGGTTCCCAGCACATACGACTCCAGGCATTCACGCGATCAACCCCAACGAGGTAGCACACCGCGAAGCTCGAGGTCTTACTCGCCGAGCTGAGCAAGGAATGAGTTCTATCGGTCAGGGGAACGCGGAGGAGGAGATCTGGAGAGAAAAAGACAGATTAACAAGATTTAGCGATATTACAAAATTCTATCAAAATCAGAGGCGAATATTACCACCACCTCACACTAAACTGAACAGAAGTGAGTCCGTTGCTTGGAGGCGATTACAAACAGAAACCTATGTGAAGCCCGTGCAGTTAACGACTTTCTACCCCAAGATGTACGCCAGCGATATATGCAAGCTATGCAAGTCTGCTAGAGCCACCCTTCAACACATGTTGTGGGGATGTAAAGTACATCAAGAAAAAATGTCAGTCTCCCCGGAAAATCTACGGGCGCGGTAGTCGGCCGCGCTACTCAGCTCAGAACTCCTAGACCAACTTTGGGCCGTCCAGCGAGCGATTGATGCCGTGCGGGAGCAACAGCTCCCAGTGGCCATCTAGGCGGCCCCAGGCCCGGGCCTCCCAATCGCCGGATTTCAAATAAAGTTATGTCACTCAGACAAGTATGATGCTAACAACAGCATATTCACACAATAGAAAAGAAAATTATCCAGGCAGAACAATTAGAACAATTTTTTTCACAAATTATTAATTTGGACAAGCGGACTACAACAACGACAGCAACGATAGCATAAAATACAATCAGCAACACATAATGCGCTCGTGGGAACCGGCTTCTTCCACGAGTTCAGTAAACAAGTCTAGCTTGGGCAGAAGCACAATACAATCATCCAAGTGATTCCAGTCTCTAACTGTTTGGGGGGAAAAGGGGAAGCGAAATGTGTTATTAGTACAGTAAAATTCCTCTAAGGTGAATTTAGGTTGTGGCGCGTTTCTCTGGAAGAGTTGTATCGAATGAATGACCAGGGATTCAGCTTGAAACCATCGTGTAAAAGTAAGTACAATAATTTTAACCTCTGCACTTTGGCTCGGCTAGACAAAGTTGCGAGACCAGCGAGTTGCAGCAGTTCGGTTGGGGAATCGGTGCGCTTGTAACGATCGAAAATAAACCGCGCAGCTTTCCTTTGTACTCTTCCAAGTGTAAGAATATTGTTTTTAGTGCACCGAAACCGCGCAACACTGACATATTCAAATATTCGTCGGATGAGACTGATATAAGCGAGAAGTGGTGTTTCATACGTAGAACCGGTAAGCGAACGTTTAAGAAAGAACAACTTATTCAAGGCCTTTTTAGATATTTGCTGTACATGCGCGTTCCAGCTAAGGTCACAGCTTATCAAGACACCCAGATATTTATACTGTGAAACATTGTGCAATATGAGACCATTTATGCTGTAAGGAAAGCAAAGGGCTGATTTCTTGTTTGTTATGCTCATGTAAACTGTTTTCTCCTCGTTTAATAACATTTACCAATCTGTGCACCACTGAGCAATTATATCTAAGGCTATTCCTAGCTAGGCTATTATTTAGCTATTATTTCTTAGGCCTTAATGAATTAAGAGAAAGGAGTGCCTAAATTTATTTTTAATGCGAGCCAAACTTCTTGCATGCCATATTTTCATAATCGAAGTTCCAATTTACATATTTTCATTTACTCGCTTTTTTTCCTTCTGTGTGGACTTTTGTTGCCGTTGTCTACAGAACAGACGAGGCCTACGGAAGAAAAAAAATTGCGGGTAGCCAGTGCTCTCCTATTAAGGGAAATATTCGCGGGCTTCCTGGCCTGCTATGGCTGCGGCTATGGCTGCTGTACCAACCATCTTTAGGATGCATGTGCAGCCACTTTGCTGTTATTTGTCACCTTTCTTAACTACGCATTCTGCATCTTTTCTAATTTATTATACAACAAAGTTTCACTATGTCACATGGTGTGAAGTATAGGTGTCTTGCTGCATTTTAGCCTGCATTCGATCATGATTTGTGCACAACACTGCTTGAATAGCTAATCTCTACAGTTGTGTCAATAAAAAAAACACCACGCAAGCACTCCGTACAGATGCTTAACCAGCGAAGCTGAAACGTGCGGCCCCAGTGTTTAGCAGAGGGTTAATCCCGACGCTCTAACGAAGCGTTTCTCAATTATTGGTTACATATTTGAGTTTCTACTGAACGCAAGCGCCAATGACGGGCGGATGCTGCTAACCACGACTTCGAGCGAACTCGAGATATCGAACGCATGAGACAACGGCGAGCCGAGGCGCCGGAGTAGCCGGCAGAGCAGGTACGACGCACAGAACGACGTCACTGTAACGGCGCTGCCAATGGCGCGCGCGCTTGTTTGCGACGTAGAGAACGAAATAACTGTCGGCGCAACCAATGGAGACGTTTAGAGAAACAAGGGACGAACGGTTTTTCGTTTCGACTAGCTATATACAGCTTTCGCTGTAAAAATTTGTAACAGCATATTCAGTTTTATTTTCCGTTTCCGGTAAGATGCCATGTTCTATGAAAATAAATCACTAATGGGTGGTATGGCCCAGAACTGGCCATTATTTCTGCGTGATGCTATGCGAGCAAAGGGCGATATTTTACAATGCGGCACCCACAAAGTAAGTCACAATTCATTCTTCAACGATGCATGGACATCGGAAAAAATGTTTATATTGGTGGATACAATGATGCACAGATTGTTTTTGTGGGTGTGAAACATCTTTTCTTTTTAGGAATTTATTGTGGCACACTACTATGTTTTGTATGCTAGTGTCATGCTTATCTGGCACCTGTAACTGAAATATGGACGTCGTTTCTGCCTGAACCGCAGCATAACTGACAAAACCTTTCCGTGCTTGAAACTATTTCAGTTCTCAGGAGACCCATCAGGGTAATAATTTGTCGACAACGATGCATGAGATGTGAGATCCTTGCTCCATTCAGACAAGCACAGTTAGTGTGACATCAGCATACAAAGCAGATACTTTTTTATTTAAAAATAATTGCTACAGGTGGCATTCAATGATTGGTCTAAGAAAAATGTCCTTATTGACCCCTCAGGCTATGCTGCAATATTGCCGTGCTGCAGGCTCTTCCTAAAGAAAGGATGGTTCGTATTTTAAAGAACTACCTGCATCACTATATCCGACAAACTAAAGTTTTTTTATTGTGTCCTTACCTCATTTAATAATGAATTGTAGCTGTGGACACCCCTCGTGTTTCAGTAAACGCTGTCTGAAAAAATCTAGGTATGTCTAGTTAAAGTTTTCAGCTGTTCTTGTCAAGAGGTTCATTAGCCAACCTTTGGCGTAATGTTAGCAGGGCTTACTGAAGTACCTCAAGACGTCCGCCGCAAAAAATGTATTGATCAAGACAGCTGCTAGAATTTTGAATTAGCCGTTCAAGGCACCTTTTAGACATCAATTAGCTGCATCTGTGTTTCATGGGTCTTTACTATCGGTGCGCTCTTGGTGCAGATCTGCGAAGCAGCAGCGCAGCAGACAACGCCCAGCACACGGGCGCAAGCACCGTTGAAAACCTACATGCGCGCGGCTACTGTGTCTTCGCAAGCGCGGGGTGTATTTAAGCCTCAGTAGCCGACATCACACCAGGAGTTCAGGACCTCTCAAATTTACGCACTCCATGCACATTGGTCGGACAAAGCGTGATTACCGCATGTACAGCGTCTGCACCTCGGCATTAGTTTCGAGTGTCGCGCCACGGCCGCTGGATGCAAGCCCACACGGTGCGCTTGCATCCAGCGGCCGTGGTGGCGCAGTGCCTACACCTCAGAAAAAAATCGGGCTGCGTAATTTTTTGAACTTCTTGTGAACCACCGTGAACTGGTTCACAGTGGTGCAGGCGAATCGAACGGACATCTGACTAAACTGCTGCGGACCGTGTCGAGTGGAACGACCTGACAAAGACAGCGGCCGATCTCGCAGGCCGTGTGCAGCAGATCGTAGTTCACGACGCCGCCGCTTCACTCAGTAATATGAAATCGTTAATGGCTCTTGAGGCAGAAAATCCGGCATTGGCATGACCACGACTAAAGTGAGCCAATCGAGACAGTTGATGACGTCAATTAAGCCGAAGTTAAGGAATGTTTAGTTAACATATAGTTAATTAAGGCACTCGAACTCATGACCATTGATGGCAATACCCACGACCTTTATTGTTAATTTAGGTGCAGTTGATTAAGGCACTCGACTCCGCGACCTTTGGTGGGAGTCGGACCGACGACTTTTGGTCTCAAAAATGGCGAAGTTAATTAAGTCACAGTTAATTAGGGTAGAGGTAATTAAGACACTCGAACCCACGATTTTTGTTGGGAGCCGAACCCTCGACCGTGCGTTGTGCCCACCTGGTGACGAACACTGTTGGTTGTAGCAATGACACAATGCACCGAAACGTGTCGGTCATGCAGTTACTCCACGACTGAAAGAGCATATTTCATTTCATTTCATTTATTTACCCTAAGGGCCCAGAATCGGGCATTACATAGGGGGGGGGGGGGGGGGGATAACAACAAGAAGCTTCAAAACGGCGTTATAAGCATGAAGAAGAAAACGCAAATAAAGAACACAAATGATCACACCATTAAGGAGATACAGTGCATATACTAGAGGCATGAAGTAATTATTGTATAATGCAATAATACAAGATAGAGCTACAACACTTTTATAATAATACAACAGGTATAGGACAGTGTTCAAAGGTAGTAAGGCGTGCAAGCAGGATAGTATGGTTGTTTAGAAATGATCAGCTGGTATGCCAGGTTTTCTCATTAAGGTAGGTTAGTAGAGCCGATTGAAAAGAAGATAATTCCTTAATGTTGGCAATGGATTGCGGAAGGGCGTTCCAGTCATGTATTGATAAAACTAGAGGTGAGTGTAAATGTTTTTTAGTCCGAGAAAAAGGTGGGTAGACCTTGAGTTCGTGGCCAATACGCGCGGAGATGTGGGCTGCTGGATGAATGAATTTGCGTGAATAGGCATATGCATCGCGCGGAGGTCGCAATGCTTTCACATTCGTTCATGTAGGGATAACTAAGTGCGCCTTGCATTTTTTGCGATTTTTTCCGCCTCTGGAGTGGAGGTGCCTCTTCAAAAGGTAAGCCAGTCGCCGCCACCTTGCTCGAGGCAAAAATCCCGAACCGCCTTAGCGGCCGCTGCAGAGCGCAGTTGGTCGTGCTTATTGATCGTGCGCTGCTGCAGCAGTGTGTAACTGATTGTGGCATGATTTTCGAGAGCATTACAACACATCAGCAGGTCTCATGAAAGCAACAGTCGTGCAACGTTTCACTTGTAACGGGTAAGCTGTCGTCATAATTGTTCGGGGTCTTCTGTGCTTCGTGCGTACGTTTACTTTAATTGAGAGCAGTTGGGGAGGCGCTTGTACATACGCGTACGTCAATATTAAATTGACGTCTTAAGTACCCGTTGACACGTCACTGTGTATGGTTTTTATAAAGCGCATGTATGCGCTACGTATGCATAGCTTAGAAGGAGAGAATGGGACCTCGCCGCTGGCTTGCAGTGGTCTAGGGTTGTGCTGGAATGCATGAAGTACCTGTGCTCGTCCGACGACATAATTTGTTTCCTCTGCACCGTGTACTTATAGTGCAGGAGCCTGTGTATTAATAGAAAAGCCAGCTAAACAAAAAGTATATAACGAGACAAGACGTGGGCAGGAAGAATGCTGGACTTGCAACGAGGGAAAAGTTGCACGTTCAGCGCTCGTCCTGTGCATATCTCTTGCGTCCTTGCGTGTACGGTTCTTAGGTTTCCCGTTCACTCATTTGTACCTACTCAACTAGCAAGAAATACTGCTGTAAAGCTCAGCTCGAACACAATAGCCTGAGCCCTCTATTACAAGAAGGTTGCAAAGTGCTAAGGTTTTGGGTACACCAAATATCTGGGAAAGAAAAGAAAAAAAAAGAAAAGCGTGAACACTGATTTCGAGGCTTGCAATACTTACAAAAATAATGAACGCCAAACCTGGGTTCTAAACTGAGCGATCTATAGTGAATTATTATGCTTTTTGAAAGCAGGTATCACTTTCGGAATTAAATTCTGTGGTTTCACGTGCCAAAACCACGATCTGATTACAAGGCACGCCGTAATGGGTCACTCCGGATTCATTTCCACCACCTGGGGTTCCTTAACGTGCGCACAATGCATGATACACGGGCGTTTTGGCATTTCGCCCTCATCGAAATGCGGCCGCCGCGGCCGGGATTTGATCCCGCGTCCTCGTGCTTATATAGCAGCGTAACGCAAAGATGTTTCAGTTGTTGCATGCTCTACAATAACAATTTTTCGGAGCGCATATAAATATAAAAGAACGGTCACAGTGAAGTTCCGTATTACGCATCCTTTAGCTTCAGTATATGAATATAAAATATTTCAGGATCTAATTAAAGACACCGATTGCGGTGCCTTTGTTCTGTAAACAATATTGCGTGCTAGAATAACCAGCAGTTCACATAGTATTGTGATTCAAAAAAGACCTCCATTGCAATAGCGTGAACGTCGTTTTAGAACTATCTGCAGCAGATACAAAATATTCAGTACAGTTTCTCCACGTGTCCACAACCGTGTGATAGCACTCACGAAATATAAAATGGTGGACACGCCACATAGTCAAACTGCGTTGGGCTTTTATACGAGGTGGATGAAAATCTCTCACGTCAGTTAGTGGGTAAAAAGATGGGCATATTCATTACGCCGTCACATTCCCAGGAATATAGTTTTTACAGAGAGACTGTTCATAATTTAACCAAGCAATGCAGTAGGATTGGCGAAGCGAACCGCTGATACATTTTTTCGAATCCAGCGACAATAAATTGATGCAGGAATACTTTTATCGACAACAGCGACACGTGACTGTGAACAGATTTAACTTCTAAAGAGGTTCCTTCTTGTTTTCCAGGGCGCAACCACAATAGGAGCGGAACGCCGCTCATATTCCGCGGCTGCCCATTCTGGAGGGGAGACGGCTTTCGGTGCACACGTGAGGTCGAGAGAAGGAGAAGGGAGGAGAAACCAAACAAAAAATCACGTGCCATTCCAATGCTATGAAGGTGGATTAATTAACAGCGAAGTAGTTTAGCACACGACATAGAGGTGACACAGAATTTAGATAAAAGGATATATCAGCAAATTTTATTTCTCTTCAGCGGCGACGGCGGTCATCCCGAAGAAAGACACACGCACACACACTTTTATTTTGATCAGCGGCATACATTCGCGTGGAAGACTACCGCTACCTCGGGCACCCGAAGAAAACCTGACAAGCGCGACGGGACCGCCAACGCCGGGAGCGCGGAAGGAAACTAGGCATGCAAGCGCTTGGAACGACGACAAACACAGAGCGGCGAAAGCATACACATGACCGACTCGGGTCGCGCAGCGGCAAATCTTTGAGAAACCCTTATTACAGCGGAGTTGTTAAGGCCTCGCTAGGTTGGTCTCTTGTCTTGCGCAGCATCCCCGAGCTGGGAGAGAGTGAAAGCAGAGCATGACACACCCTCGTGACACGCCAAACGACCCTGATTGGTCGACCGCGTGACGTGATCCGGCGCCGACGCAGCTTTCCCCGCACCTGCTCTAGTCGGGGAGCGGAGGTAAAGGGCACGATCTCGTACGCGTTCCAAAATAGAACGGAGGCGGTCCGTTCTTTAAGTCACGAAATAGGCAGTCTGCAATGTTCGCGAGAACGAGAGAAAGCAAACAGCCAATGAGCGAAGTGGAAGCCTGCGTCAGGCTTTTTACGTCTGCTTGGGGACCGTATAATATCTTTAGAAGCGTTTCTATCATAGTGAGAAATATCTGACTGTAATGACTGAGTAGCAAAATGTGCTGGTGTTGCTTTTCAAAGATTCAATTTGGAATGCGGAACGATTGAAACAAATTATTGCGGTTAATGTCTTGAAATGGCGCTAGGTGGCATCGCAGTTTTCGAAACATGTAGTGGTGGCGCTACCCACTACCCCGTTTCAAGCAAACGGCGCGACTTTTGAAGCGGTTGGTTCTGTCGAGCCGTTGCATGCGGAGAGCCATGGCGGAAAACGTGTCAGCTTCTGCACCCGTTAAGGGACCGCGCGTTTCCGAGGTCCAATGGGAGACGGTGCTCGCTTCTACGGAGCAGCATCCCCAGCTGGCTTTAAGATCCAGCGAGCTGGGGTCGGGCTTCACTCTTGTCGACCGGCGACGGTTGTGGCAGCAGCTGCAGTGTTGCCAGGTCTGGCTATATTGCCACAGGGTGTGGCACAGCAAGGGGACTGGAACAGAAGAGAACGAGGTTCGTCTCGGCATCGCGCGTCGACGCTTACGCTTGCCTGGATTCTCATTCAGCGTATATTCTACAGCAGGGTATACGCGACAATTTGGTGGAGCTTGCTGGGTACGCTCAACTTATGCAGGAGACCCCACCGGGCAGCAAGAACCTCGCCCCACAATTGGAGCTGACTCCAGTTCACCGCACAAGCCGGCGAATCCGAGGCCTTGCCCCTGAATATGGAAACCTCCAGGAACAAGGGATGACTGCTACCACTGCGAGTTCTACGGAAAGGGTGACACCGACCTACCTAACGGTGCTGAACCCCCAAGTGCCGAAGGCTTTTCATGGCGACTCATATGAAGACGTCGAAGACTGGCTGGCGGAGTTCGAGTGCGTGGCTGCGTGTAACGAGTGGGACAACAACGCCAAACTCAGGCACGTCTACTTCAGCCTGCAGGATGGCGCTCGCACATGGTTTATGAACCGCGAAAGTGCCCTGTCATCCTGGCCGGAGTTCCAGCGCAGGCTACTGGAGACTTACTCCAGCCCCGATCCCGAGAAAAAGCGGAGCGTGCCCTTCAATCACGCGTTCAAAAGCCCAACGAGAGCGTAACGATGTACGTGGAGGACATGATGCGTCTCTTTCAGCGTGCCGACCCGAGCATGTCCGAAGAGAAGAAGGTGCGTCATCTGATGAGAGGCGTAAAGGAGCAGCTATTTGGTGGTCTTGTCCGGAATACGCCCAAGACTGTTGCGGAGTTCCTCACCGAAGCCACCGCGATGGAGAAGACGCTTCAGCAACGGTCGACCATGTACGACCGGCAACTCAATGCCGCCTGAATTCCGGATACGCCGGTAGGCTTCGGGTGCGACGTCGCCTTGCTTTGCGAACTGATTCGCTCCGTGGTTCGCGACGAGCTGCAGAAGCACCACGGCACGTCACCACCTCCAGTCAGCTCCCTCGCCAGCGTCGTACGCAACGAAGTGCAGCAGGAACTGCAGGCATCTATTTCCAACAGTGAAGCATCACCCCTGCCAAGCGAGTCTCGGCGCAAGACTTATGCAGAAACATTGCTGAGCCCCGCCCAAGCTTTCGCACCTACTGATGTTGCGTCGCCAGTCGAGTTTCAGGCAGCGCAAGCCGCTCCGACAACCCCGCTACCGTACTTCGACGACCGCCGAACACCCATGAGGAAATAAGAGGTTTGGCGAGCACCCGATCGACGACCGCTGTGCTACCACTGCGGCGAAGCGGGTCATGTGTATCGGGAGTGCCCCTACCGACGACTCGGACTGCGGGGTTTTTCTATCGATTCGCCTCGACCTAGGTTCGGCCAAAGGCCTCCCGACATCGCAGAATTCCTCGACCAGCAGCGAAGGCCAGACACAATGCAGCGGCAGTCGCGCTCACCCTCACCGCGGCGATATTTCCCTGCTCGTGATACCACCTCGAGGACGACGCAAGGGAGATCACCAAGTCCACGCCGGGAAAACTGACGTCATCGACCTTCCGAGGCGGGGCCGCTGATACTCAACGCGCTGAAGACCTCGTATCGTCCCGACGACCGCGGAACAACGAAAACACAATGACCCCAGAATCAGTTCCCGCGAACAAGATTTCACTGGACATACCTGTGTTGATCGACGGCAGAAAGATGAGTGCACTTGTAGATACCGGCGCCGATTACTCCATTATTAGTGGCAAACTGGCGAGCGTTCTGAAAAAAGTTACGTTGCCCTGGAATGGGGCACCAGTTTGTACGGCAGGTGGCCACGTCGTCACACCGCTTGGCTTATGCACCGCCAGAGTAGAAATTCGCGGTGCTGCTTTTCTCGCCACTTGTCTGGTTCTACACGAGTGTTCCCGCGATGTGATTCTTGGGATGGACTTTCTCCGGGAATATGGCGCCATTATTGACCTCCGCGAGCGCTGCATCACTTTCTCGACACTAAGGGCAACAGCACAGACCGACGCCATTGGACGCAGATCGGCACTTCGCGTTTCGGACGACAGCATCACGATACCACCGCGTGCGAGTGTTATGGTTCCGGTTAAGTCCGACGAGCTACAAAACGGTTAAGCCATTGTAGAAGGCAACGTTTCTATGCTGCTGACCCAAGGTATTTGTGTAGCGCGAAGCCTTGTGGAACTTCGTGATAGCCAGACAGCGGTCCTCGTTACCAACTTTACTTTTGAGCATCGGCACATTTTTCGTGGCACTGCCGTCGCCTACGCGGAAGCATCAAGGGAGATCGTCGAGCGTTTTGCTGCTGAAGTGGACACAGACGACGGTTCGCTCAGAGACATCGATGTGAACTCTGAGCTTATGGATGACCAAAAGAGCGCACTGCAGGAACTCTTGAATGAATTTCGCGCGTGCTTCGCTCGGTCTACTAAGGTGGGCCAAACGTCAATCACGAAGCACCGAATAACGACATCCAACGACGCGCGCCCCATCAAACAACAGCCTTATCGTGTCTCGCCGAAAGAACGTGAGGCAATTCAAGCCCAAGTCAAGGAGATGCTAGCTGATGGTGTCATTCAGCCTTCGCACAGTCCGTGGTCCTCCCCGGTCGTTCTGGTCAAGAAAAAAGACGGAACGCTTCGTTTCTGTGTTGATTATCGACGCCTGAACGATGTTACCAAGAAGGACGTGTACCCACTACCACGTTCGATGACTCTTTAGACAGGTTGCGGCGAGCTAAATATTTTTCGTCTCTCGATCTCAAGAGCGGTTACTGGCAAATTGAGGTAGACGAACGAGACCGCGAAAAAACTGCTTTCGTCACTCCAGATGGCCTTTACGAATTCAGAGTACTTCCTTTCGGTCTCTGTTCGGCACCAGCAACTTTCCAGCGAATGATGGACACCATTCTCGCTGGTCTGAAGTGGCAAAGCTGCCTCGTTTACCTCGACGATGTGGTTGTTTTTTCGGCGACATTTGACGACCACCTGAAACGACTGTGGCAAGTTCTCGAAGCTATCCGTTTGGCTGACCTCACCCTCAAGCCTCAGAAGTGTCATTTCGGCTACCAGGAGCTGATGTTTCTGGGACACGTGGTCAGCGCGGAAGGTGTGAGCCCCGATCCCGCGAAAACTGCCGCTGTAGCCACGTTTCCAACAACGACCGACAAGAAGGGTGTCCGACGCTTCCTGGGTCTTGGTGCATACTACCGGCGTTTCATCGAAAATTTTTCGAAGATGGCGGTGCCGCTGACTCGCCTCACGAGGGACGATGTATCGTTCGTCTGGGCCGCAGAGCAGGAGACTGCTTTCACCGAGCTTCGACAGCGTCTGGTGTCAGCACCAGTTTTGGCCCACTTTGACGAGGAGGCGGACACGGAAGTTAATACAGACGCCAGTAGCGTTGGCCTTGGTGCGGTGCTTGTACAACGGCAGGAAGGAATTGAAAGAGTGATCGCATACGCAAGTCGCACGCTATCGCGTGCAGAGACCAACTACACCACCACGAAGAAAGAGTGTCTTGCCGTCGTATGGGCGCTGGCCAAATTTCGACCTTATCTCTACGGCCGCCCGTTCAAAGTTGTAACCGATCATCACTCGTTATGCTGGCTTGCAAATCTGCGAGACCCTTTTGGACGACTGGCACGGTGGAGTCTACGTTTGCTGAAGTACGATGTGACCATCGTGCACAAGTCGGGCCGCATACACGAAGACGCTGACGCACTCTCGCGCGCCCCCATCGACACTACCGACCAAGACATTGAGGACCACGGCGCTTTCCTTGGGGCCGTAAGCGTTACTGATTTGTCTAACGGCAGCGCGCAGACGACGCACTACGGCCTATATTCGAACATCTAGAAGGACGAAACCCATCAATACCGCGGCATATCGCTCGAGGATTGTCATCTTTTTGTTTACGAGATGGCATCTTGTATAAGAAGAACTCCGCTGCCAGCAACAACACCTACCCCTTTTGGTCGTTCCAGCAGACCTCCGTTCTGAAGTTCTGTTCGCCTGTCATGACGAGCCTTGATTAGAGTGCGCAAATCCTATTACTGGCCCAGACTTGCCGAGTGTGTTAAGCGGTACGTCCAAGCCTACCGTGAATGCCAGCGCCGAAAGTCGCCAGCTGTGAAGCTTGCGGGATTGCTGAATCCGATTTACCCACCTGGCAAACCTTTCGACCAGGTCGGCATGGATCTTCTGGGCCCGTTTCCCCTGTTTATCTTCTGGCAACAGGTGGATAATTGTCGTCACAGATTATTTAACGCGGTATGCTGAGACAAAGGCCCTGCCTCGAGGCACAGCTTCCGAGGTTGCCCAGTTTTTCATACAGAGCATCGTCCTATGGCATGGCGCCCCATCGCACGTCATCACAGACCGAGGAAAAGCCTTTACAGCACAGCTCATTGAAGACGTTTTTAAACTCAGCTGCACGACCCACCGAAGGACAACTGCCTATCATCCACAGACAAACGGCTTGACCGAGCGACTGAAGAAAACGATGACTGACATGCTGTCTATGTAGTACGTAGACGTACAGCACAAGCGTGGGACGAGATACTCCCATACGTAACGTTTGCCTATAACACTGCTACGAAGAAACAACACGCTTCACGCCGTTTTACCTCGTTTACGGCCGTGAAGTGCAGACTATGTTAGAAGCAATGCTGCCATGCGACAACATCGATCATCTTAATCTCGCCCAAGATGCCGAACTTTTCGTGCAACGTGCTGCTTGCTTGTCCGAGTGCACATAAAGAAACAACAGAGCATCGATGCGCACCGTTACAATCTCCGCCATCGACAAGTCTAGTTCCAACCTGGTGATCAAGTCTTGGTCTGGACTCCCGTGCGCCGAAAAGGACTGTCTGAGAAGCTTTCAAGTCGCTACTTCGGACCTTACAGAGTGTTGCAGTGAATTAGTGACGTGAATTACGAAGTCCTTCCTGACGGAAGCCAGCCTCCCCGACGTCGAAAACCGCAATCTGAGATTGTGCACGTTGTGCGGTTGAAACCGTACTACAGCCTCTAATATCCGACGTTTCCAGCCACTTAGGTTAGATTTGGTTGTTTGTCGTCCCTCAGTGCCTTGTGACTATAACGCACACAAAAGTGATTGTGACTGCAGCCTATGTGTTCGTCCTAGGCCATCTCGGCGCTCTCACGTCAAGCCTGTGTATGTTTTCCTTCTTTTTCATTTTTTTTTTTGAAGAGGGGGTAATGCCACATGGTGTGGCACAGCAAGGGGACTGGAGCAGAAGAGAACGAGGTTCGTCTCGACATCGCGAGTCGACGCTTACGCTTGCCTGGATTCTCATTCAGCGTATATTCTACAGCAGGGTATACGCGACAATATATAGCCAAATTGGGCTACAGGAAAAAATTTTTGGCGTCGACTTGGACGAGTTGGCCATGTGGCTATATTTGGGCTACTGAAAATCTGCGACTTGGCTTTGTTTGGACTATAAGTGGCGCCCTAATCCACGCTCCAGAGGTGGCTCTGATCGGGTAGAAGCAAATCTCGAAGGCTATATTTTAGCTGGCTTAGCCGGCCGGTGTGGCTGTGCGTATGTACGTGCGCTAAATGACCCCCCCCCTCCCCTTCCCTTCCCTCTCTGCTAGAGATGGGCAAAACGGCTCACTGCAGTGAGCGGCTCGGAACGGCTCCGCTCACTGAAATGAACCGGTTCATTTGAGCAGCTCACCGGTTCACTTAAACGTGTAACCTGTGTTATGCATATTCTATAGTTATGTGGCTTTGAAAAAAAACCATATATGCATAATTTAATAACCGTGTTATTGGTATTTTGGCTATGTTTAGAGAATATTGTTACATATATTAAAAGCGTGAATATTTAGTTGTAATCATGAGAGAGAGAGAAAGCGAGAGAGGAAAGGCAGGGAGGTTAACCAGAAGTCAGTTTCCGGTTTGCTACCCTACACTGGGGTGGGGGATAAAGGGGTTGGAGAGAGTGCAAAGAAAGAGAGCGAAAAAAAAAAGAGAGAGACGCAGGCATAGGTAACAAAGGAGGCGTTCCAATCACAGACGTTCACACAGGCCAGTGGACTTCAGGAACCGCAGGAGCGCTTGCACGGCATTCTCATGCGATGTTGAGCCGCGTCGATGTCGCAGAATTCTTTTTCCGATAACGGCTGGTAGTCCAACTGGTTCAGCACGACGGAGAGCGATTGTCTCTGCACAATGTATTGTGGGCACTGACAAAGAACATGACGAATCGTTTCCGCGTCTCGAAAGTTGTAAGTAGTTGTAATGAAGCTTTCTTTTGTGATATTGGGGATAAAATGCTTATGATACTGTGACAGGCAGAATGCGACGTACTTTTTTCAGAAAAAAATATGTAACTTCATCGTCATTACAGAGCTTGTCCGTGTTGTGGTACTTTAAAATCAACTTTTGTCAAACTAAGAACGCAAAATGATTGTAGATTATGTTTCAACTTTATTCATTTATTTACATACGTACGTTCACTATAATATGAGTAAGCTGTAACGCCATGCAAAATGAATGTAGAAATCATTTCTTGAAGTACAATACAAAAATCATACGAAAGATCCACAAAACTGCCGCACGTACCTTTCGTTTTTTTGTTTGTTTTTTCTTGACTGCACGCGCGATACTGGCGATCATGCCATCATACACCAGGACAAAAAAAAACGAAAAAAAAAGAAATGAAGTTCTATTACAACACAACAGATCATTGGCCTCGTTTTATTGAAGTGCTAATGATACACGCTCAGAAAATGCACTGAAGTGGATGTCATGGGCGATATTTTCATGACTACCCTAATTAGCACAAATGAAGACCAGGACGTAAACTGTACGTTCACCTCTTGTCGTTAAAGGGCCCGTAAACCACCCAGAGGTCGAAATTTAGTTGTGGCGTTGCAGTTGTGCACGAGTCTACAACGAACACGTAGCCGCGATAATTTTTCGAAATGGTGCCGTAATAGCGGAGTTACACGCGTTTCATGATCGAAAAACGGCCCTCGCTCGTTTCGCTCTTTCCTTCGCTACTCTTCTCATCGGCTGGTCTCCCCTCCTCGCCAAGTGCTTCTCGAAAGATCACGTTGCATACGTCATCGCCAACGCGCTTCTCAAAACACTGCATACTTACGGTCACGTCCACGCTAGCGGCACATACACCGACGGCGAACCGTCCGCCAGTGCCGTAGAACGTCTGCCGCGCGAGAGGTGTCCAAAGTAGACGCAGTTCGGCCGGCGCCCCGCCCGCTGCACCATCAATGGCCCAATCGACGACCGCGAACCTGCGCGCCTCCGCCACCGGCAACGAAAACATCAGCTGCAGCCGGGAGACGACGGGCTCGGCTGTGCTCGCATCGCAGCCGACGGCGCCGCTAATATCAGCGTATTTTTCTTCTTTCTGCACAAGTATTGCGAAGAACGATAACAACGATAATAAAATATTGCGGCTTGTGAGCGTCGGTATTTCATTTCAAAGCGCCATCCGTTTTAGCTTTGAAGGGAACCAGAAAAGGCCTCGCGACGATATCGGTGCCGTCGAGCGATCAGCGGCGGTGAATGTGCCGCACAAATGAGTCCCGGTCTCATCCTCTCTACGTACGGCAAGGAAATCTCGCCGTTCGCGAGCGAGAACCGCTGTCGAACGGCGGCCCGCGAATGGCAAACGGCGTGCGATGAGTTACCGTGCCGGTAACGTGGACTCAGCGCTTCTCGGCTACCCGCGGTTGCTGCGGTGCCAGCCCGTGTTATGTGAAGCGTACCGCTATAGTAAACTGTGTTGCGCGCACGTCTGGAAAGACCAACACTGTCGCACTCTATTCGTGCAGCTAATCAGACGGCTAAGCACGACTGTGTTGGAACGCGAGCGATTTGGCACTTGCGTTGCGGGCTATAATTACTGATTCGCAAGGGCGCACAAACGAGCAACACGACGAGGAAGAGCAGAAAGCGCGCGTACCTGCTAGCATACTAACCGGAAGTCGTAGTTTCTTGTTCAACCAATGGACATCGTTTCCGCAGTTGACACCACCAGATTCCCCCTGCTGACATCATGACGACCGCAGGGGATACCGGAAAGGCGAGGGAAGGAGAACGCCATTGTTTTTTTTTTTTTTTTTTGGCGCTCCCGCAGCGCGTAGCGCTGCAGCGATTGGCATCGTCGATCTTGACGGCATTCTGAACTCGATGCGCGTTTACTTGCAATGTTCAAAAAATATCTGAGGTGGTTTAGGGGCCCTTTAAAGACACGGAAGACCATCTTCGAAGTGTTATTGGACCAGCGCACGATGTGCGATCGGTGAGAGACGTGCGACATCGTTCGAACAGCAGCAGCAACGAACGGTACCATCCTTTGCCAATTAAAACTTCTTTACTTCTCCCCTCGGCGGCATCGGGTGCCACACCATAAGATGCACAAAAAACCAAGGGGACTGCTGCGCACACCACACACAGCGAGCGAGTACCAGTAGCGCGAGTCGGCCCACACTGGCCACCATTCGTCGGTCAGAAATTGAAAAACATCGAAACCCAGCAGAAGACCCAGCTCTGAACGGTTCGGCACTGCTCATTCAAGGAGAGAGAACCGGCTTCCTCACTCCGAAAGAACCGCCGCTCACTTACTGAACCACAGCTCCCTCGGTCTTCAAAAGAGCGACCCGCTGCCGAGCGCTCAGGACCGAGCCGGGTCTTTTGAAGAGCGAGGGAGCCGAGGCGAAAAGAGCGGCTGGCTCCTGAGCGCTCAGGAGCGAGCCGGATCTGTTGATCCGCTCTTTTGAAGAGCGAGGGGGCGGTTGTTCAGTAAGTGAGCGGCTACGAGCGGCGGTTCTTTCGTTCTTCAGCCGAAGGCTAGGGGGTGAAGACGACTCTTGCGAGGAAGGGTGGGAGGGCAGTTGCTTTCTCGTACCGCTAATAGATGGCGCGGAAGTCGCACCCAGCAGGAGACCCGGCTCTGACGGAACGCATCGGCACGGCTCTCTTAACGCGAGAGAACCGGCTCCATTTCTCCAAAAGAACCGCGGCTCATTTTTACTGAACGACCGCTCACTCGCTCTTTAAAAAAAAGTTGCAGTGGCTTAGCTCGGCTATGCCAGGATATACGTAGCGTTAGCAAAGGTTCAGCTGATTATTCTTAGCTTTCCTGGTTGTCTAGGTTGTCAAGGATTAGCTTGATTGTCATGCTTACTGCTGCTCCAATGACACACACGCAGTATACGTATTATGTGGCACATGTATATAGCCTTCTTCTGTTCATTCCTCCTACGCTCAACCGCTAATTGCCAGGCAACTACTTCGGGATCCGATGAGTCAAGCTTCTCCGTTCTTCTGCGCTGTTGAGCAGCATTTGCGCTCTCCTTCTCCATGGCTATACCACACTGGCAAACGCCAGTCAGAAGCACAGCGGCTCCAGCGCAGTGTCAGACGGCGACTGCACAGCGAGCGAGCGCCGGCGCCAGTGCGTCTACCACGGCTACGACGTCACTCCTCTGGAATGCGCAGACCGGCGGCGGTGAGTCGCGCGCGGCGGCGGCGGAGTGCGCGAGAGGTGCCGGCTCCGGTGGCTCCGGTGCGCAAGTCGTGTGACATCACTGATCCTTGCGCATGCGCAGCACGGCTCTTGATGTGCCGCGCGAAACGGGCTTGGCTAGGCCAGTGTAGCTAACGCTACAAAAGAGCCACTCACAAGATCCGGCTCGCTCCTGAGCGACCCATCTCTAGTTTACTCTAGAGCGGCAGAGAATCCACCGCGCGGGGCATCAGGCACGGAAAGGATGGCTGCTGCACCTGGTAAGTTATTGATCCTCAAGCTGTTAGACAAAATAAGCTCTCGTATTTTATTGAACTAACCGAATAAGCCATAACATGGCCATAGCCACTTTTATGCATGCCATAAAATGCAATGCAACTGTCGGAAATGCTGCATGCTTTGAGTGTTGCAGCGTCCTGTACGGCCACCACGTGGACAGCGACCACGTTGGGTGGACACCCTGACAACTATGTCGTCGCAGTGCGCACACAGCCTCGAACAGGGCGTCGAGATGTTCCAGGTTCGTAGATCCTTTGGTGTCATTTTGCATGAAGGAAATAAATATTCTTTATGCTCTGTTATTATAACTGAATCATGAATCTGGAAAACAAACCAACTTCGGATGTAAATAAGAAATATGCGTTGTATTGAGGGCTCGGTATCGTATCTTGCCAACGATCAACAGCGGGGAAAAATGTTGGTTCGCCCTGAAAAGGGCTATTTGGTGGTAAGAGATGCATTTGAGTAGATGACGGAAGAGTAGTTCCAGCAGGCCTTTGTCTGTCGAAACGAAGAGCGCATAACTTGTACACGACGCTCGATAGTGCCAAAGGAGGCCATCAGGCTTGTGGCTCTTCAATAGAGAGGGAATTGTTGTGCAGGTTGCAATTCTTGAGAACAGCAGCTTCCGGCCATGAGCTGGTTGCGAGTAATCAGCAACTCATGCCAACAGTTCCACCACGACTATTCATTTCAAGTGCTGCGGAGGATCGAACAATCCACCACCCGCTCGCTGTCATGGCAGAGAGGACGACAGCAGCTCAGGAGGGCATCCTGGAGAAGGTGCGCTCCCTGGCATTATAGTCGTGTACAAGTTTAGAAGACAGGAGAGGCCCCGCCTAGATGACCGAAGCGCAGGAGCCAATTGCCTGCGCGACTAAACAAATAATCCTGCTCAAAACATTGTGACTGCTTCTAAAACGCGTATTTCTCGGTATAAATAAGATTTGGGTATCTTGATGAGTGGTTTGGTAGAACTATCATGATGGAAATGCTACAGCACATGCCGGTTCGCGAGAGAAAAATAAATCCTTGCCTTCTACAACGCTGTGCGTCGTCTGCTGCGGAGCAAGATCGACGGCACCGCCGCACCGGGCATGTAATTATAAAGCAGTCGCTGGATTAATAACATAAGATTCATGTACACTGTTTGTGGGTTTTCACAAGCTTATTTTTTTAATGTGTTAGGCTTATTTTTTAATTATTCTGTTTTTTGCGGCTGCGAACCTGGAATCTCGTGAGTTCGCGCACGTTCGCGCACGGCATTCCGTGCCAGTTTTCCGCCATGGAGACCAGCGAGGTGACATCGGAACGCGATCCTTTGTTGCAGAACGAGCCTTGTGTCGCCTCGATGACCACACCGCCAAGGAGCATCGGCAAGAACAAGAGCGGCCACATCCTGAACAGCGATTCACGCAACATGATTTTCCACTGCTACACGTTTTGGCGTAACAGGGAGCCTGAACGCAGCGTCGAGGACACGGGCAAGTTTGTCGCCGACATGCTCGGTGTCAGCGAAAGGACTGTGTTCAGGGTGAGGGAGGAAGTTAAAGCTTCGCATTTTTCGGGTGGCAAACAGGCGACGCCCTCGCGAAAGCGCCCACGCTATGCGGAGAAGAGAAGACGCAGCGCGAAGTTTGACAGCTTCACGTCGTGCGCGCTGAGGTCATGTGTGCACGATTTCTTTCGCCGCAACGAGATACCGACGGTCGACAAGATACCTACCGAGTTCTCGGACCGTATGGAACTCCCATCACTAAGGCAGTGTATTGTACATACGTGCGTCGCCTGCTTGCCTAGATCGGCTTCAAGCACGAAAAGAGAAGCCGCAACTCGCTGCTTATCGACCGGTATAACATCACCGATTGGCGGAATCGCTACCTCCGTGACGTGGAGCGCCACCGGGCGGAAGGCCGCAAGATCTTCTAGCTGGACGAGAGAAGGGTGACGATGGGACACACTCGGTCGATCGTGTGGACAGACACCATGGTGCAGAAGCGCGGACGCCTATTCGCTCGACCAAATGGCCTGACGACGCGTCTAAAACAACCTTCTGAGAAAGGTCAGCGCCTGATCGTGACGCATATCGGCAACGAGGATGGCTTCGTCGACGGCTGCTTGGATGTATTCCGAGGCCAAAAGACAGGCGACTACCACGAGGAAATGGACGGCAATCGCTTTGAGGGCTGGTTCAATGACGTTCTGCAGAAGTTGCCAGCTGGTATCGTTATTCTTTTAGACAATGCACCTTACCATAGCCTGCGATAAGAGAAATTACCGACGACGGCCTGGAAGAAGGAAAAGATACAGGAGTGGCTCACAAGCAAGAACATCACCTATGGTGAAAGGATGATAAAGAAGCAGCTGCTTGAGCTGGTGGCATCTGTAAAGTCACGCTTTCTGAGCTACATCGTAGACAACGCAGCTGTAAGGGCCGGTTGCATTGTACTGAGGCTCCCGCCTTACCACTGTGAATTTAATCCCATTGAGCTTGCGTGGGCGAAGGTCAAAAATGACATGGCTGCGGACAACAGAGACTTCAAGCTGTCCACGGTCGACGCCATCATGAGGCAGGAAATCAAGCAGGCAACGGCGGAAGACTGGAGGAAAAGCATTCAGCACGTGATGGACATGGAGGCAAAGTTCAGACTTGGCACGTCATCGAGTGAACACATTCAACCCGTCATCATCCAGTTGGGTGAAGATGACACTGAAGAAAGCGACTCCGACTGCGAGCCGTCTGGCATTAAGCCACTCGACGAAGCATAACGGCTTCTTATTAACGAAAGAACAGCCCTTATTAGGGATACCAAAATTTTGCCGGTGGGTTCGCAACAGCCAACCATGCATTTCCTGACCTCTCAAATAAATAAGCAGTTTCATTTATGGCGTATTCCTTATAATATAAGCTCAATTCTGATAAGCACCGTCCTGCACACATCGTGCAGATTTAAGAAGTGACATGGAAATACATTTAAATGCTGGCATATCTGAATTGAAACACAATTCTTAACCCTGATTATCGTTGGCGGGCTCAAAATGCTCATTGGGGCAGCAACCATAGAGTTTGACGCGCCCCATAGTGAAATAGCAGAAGTCGAGAGCACCTTTATGGCTCCGTTAGCAGTCTGCACTGGAAATAACAGTCATGTCATAGCCAGGGCTGGTGAAATAGCAGTAGTCAACACGAAACTGACAGCCACTGTTAGCTCCTTGCACGCCAAAGCACATTCATGTGGTTGCGTTGTTTATTTTGGTTATCTGGCTCACACAAGTAATGCGAATAAGAGAACAAATATAAGACATCATTAGCTTAGTGAAGCCCAAAATGCTCATTCAGGCAGCCACCGTCGAGTTTGACACGCCCCATAGTGAAATAGCAGAAGTCAGAGAACGCTTTATGGCTCCGTTAGCAGTCTACACTGAAAATTGCAGTCTTTTCATAGCCAATTTTTAATTTCTTTATCTTACTTGGGCAAGTAACGCGAATGGAAGTACAAACGTGAATAACTTTGCTAGGATTTTTTGTCATATTTACGTACCGTAAAATGCTCAGCAAAGTTCAACGTGTTTTAGTGAGTCACTTTGTTCATTACAAGCCGTAGGCAAAGTGACGGCCAGATTCAGACAGTGATATTGGTGAAGTAATAAACCGTGAAAGTTGCAAAAGCTCTCACAGCACTGCTTTGCTGGACTCCATTTACTCGAAAACTTCGTTTGTACTGATGAAAGCGTCAAGACAGGAAACGATACCGCGCTGCACAATGTTATATATGTGTACCACCACATGTAACGGGCAGCAAAACCATCGGTTTATTAAGACTGAATACAACAACATAGCAAAGTGCTGTTTCACAATATGGCACTCTTTCATATGCACTTCTGGCAAGCTGCCGTATACACTGATGCATGAACACATTAACAGGGTTAAGAGACGAAGTTACTGTGCAAGCCATGTGATGCTTTTAATATTTTGTGTCTGTCAATGTTTCTGTTGTCACAGCTGATAGAACTTTCGTTAGTGCAAGTTGGTAAATCACGTTGCGGCAACAGCACAAGAAACTAGGTCAGAATAGTAGGAGAAAACACAGCAAGATGGCAGACTGAGGAGGCAAGGTAGACGAGAGAGAGAAAGGCTTTAATGACAGCCAAGAGCCCAGCCCTGCTATTCACAGGACTTGGTGCTTTGAATGAGATGAGTTTGTGAAATTGTAAAGAAATACATGGGTGCAGCATGCTTACAAGAAGAAACGCAAAAATAAAAGGACAGAAATAGGAATAAACACATACGTACGGAACCACTCGCATATTCACACACATGCACACAAACGCGATCACGAAAACTAAGATCTAAAATACTAAAAAGAGGAAATAACAAATATACACAAACACGCAAGAAAACACGCACAAATATTTAACGCAGACGCGAGCAGGACTATTAGGAGTCAATTCACAAGCAGCTGTGCCTACTTTATCGTACTTTTTTAATGTACATATTGGCTCTGTTGCCTTCACTGTCATAGGACTTTTTTACTAGCGACATATCACGACAAAGCGCAAAGCTGTGTTGTGGGAAAGCAAGTCGAGCGCTGGCAGCACAACTTACACGCGATTGTGTCACAGCAGGCATTCTACAGCTGGCGCGTGCAGTGAGCGAAGAGTTCTAAGCCACACAGCGACGCGAATTCATGCCAAGCTCCCGTGTAAGGGCACCAGTGTATCAGTCATAGTTTTATATTGGTACTGAGGCTGACATTAAGGAAACAAACACTGCTCCCAAACGCCTGACCGTTAATAATCGAATGACATTCGCTCAAGCAGCGCGCGTTAGTCACTGACTGTTAGCATTGGGGGAAAGCAATCAATAGACGGTGCTACACAACACTCGAACGACGCTGCCAGACGCTCGGCTATCTTATCACACTGCTGTCAACGATCAGTCGTTTGCGCGCTGAGCTGGCCGCAACGAATCTTTGCGTTGGAGGTTGTTTTCGCAAATCTTTTCTGTTGAGAAACTCGTAGCTTTGTTTCATCCGCACTCTCTTTTCTCGTTTACCCTGATAGTGGTTTTGCTCCATTAGTTCGCCACGTCCGACGAGAAACGCAGGGGCACAGTACACAAACACACCCGCCGCTCAAAGTAGGTACCAGACTTTGGCAAACTCTCCTCGTCGTAACTTCAATTAGGAGCAAAGCAAAACACCATGGAACAAACACGCACAATTATTGTTTGCAGCGGTATGTCGCCGCGGGATCCTGTTTCGATCCAGACGAAGCGCAGCGCAGCGTCACCGATGTTCGCTGCAATCTTTCTTCGCCGGCTCACGGCTCAGAACAAACGCACGCGGTAGAAATTGCGCTTCGTAAGCTCGTAATAATATTTCCGGGATGACAGACCACCACAAACAATTCGAATTCACTCTGACGAAGGGAGACGCACACAGCTGACACGACTCGGCCCCGTTCAAAGCGAGGGCGGCCTTGTCAGGCATGTTGTCCATCGGCGGGGTCACCAGCTGTCCGGCTCATGACGTCACCTGAAATGCGCGCTTATTGATGGAGGCTCGTGTGCACCCGCTTTTGAGGGGCAAATGCGCTGCCTTATAAAGTTGTGCCCGACTCTATAGACGTAGCTGCGCACCTGGAGCAAGAAAGAAGAAAGTAATTGGTTGCTTATTTTCACCTTTTCAATTTCATTTTATTCATTTATTGTGATATATGAGTTCCGTTTATTTTATTTATTTATTGTAGCTCAGTTTTATAAGTTCACTTAAATTTTATGCATTCATTGTTGCTTGCCTTTGAGTTTTAGTGTTTAAGTTCATTGTTGCCTTGTATAAGTAATACAGGAGGATTTTTTTTTTTTGACGAAAGCCGTAATGCGTGCACCCATTCTCGTTTCGCAGTATTTGCCTCTTTCTATTTGTTAATCCAGCTACAAAACCAGCGTGCTTTTTTTTTATTTACACATTTCAACGGCGCCTAGTCATTCACACTGGAATCATAAGTAGTTGTAGATTTCTGTGTATGGGTTTTGTACTGTGATATTTATATTGCTTCACTGTGTTTCGTAGCGCGCTGCACTCATTATGAAGCGTGACCGCTTAGCTTTTGCAGTGTGATATTTTCATTTCGGCACAGTGAGGCTAAGGTGCAACAACTACAATGTGGTCTTTTTCAGAGCACAAAACTAGTCACTCTTCGTGTTGCATAGTTTCCCAAATGTAAATGGCCATCATCATTGCACCACGCCGGTGATTGGTTTCCTCTTGCCTTCGTTCCAAGCGAGTCATTGCAAGAATAAGTTTCATGTGTGACACGTTCTGGGTGCTGTGAGATTGTAGAGCCAATTATTCATGTGGTATGTAATTCATGACTGGGAGCTTACCACTGTCGTTGAAAAGAAAAGTGTACAATCATTGCATTCTACCGGTATAAACATATGGAAACTTGGAGGTTAACAAAGAATCTCGATTACAAGTTAAGGACCGCACAAAGAGCGATGGAACGAAAAATCTTAGGACTAACGTTAAGAGACAGGTAGAGAGCGGTGTGGATCAGAGAACAAACGGGGATATCCGATATTCTAGCTGACATTAAGCGGAAGAAATGGAGCTGGGCAGGCCATGTAATGCGTAGGATGGATAACCGGTGGGCCATTAGGGTTACAGAATGGATACCAAGTAGAAGAAAAGCGCAGTCGAGGACCGCAGAAAACAAGATGGGATGATGAAGTTAGGAAATGTGCAGGCGCAAGTTGGAATACGCTAGCGCAAGCCAGCGGTAATTGGAGATCGCAGGGAGAGGCCTTCGTCCTGCAGTGGACATAAAATATAGGCTAATGATGATGATGTAATTTATGTTTCATCACAGCTGGCAAGTGCACTCAGCCTTTTACAATTATGATTAACCTGTTGCTTAGCATCGCACTACAATTCCTGTCGATAAATGAATGGTTCTAGTCAGTGAATCATAACACTGAGAAGGGAACGGACATAGCTGTCAAAGTCACACTTTCTTGCAAGGTCACGTAGATGTAACTGCAAGTTTTATGTGCCGTAGTGAAATCGAATTGCGTGATGCTGATGTTTCAATGCTCTCACATGTTTTGTTACATGTAGCGTGTTGCACAGGGTCGACCACATCTAAGGTCAACACCTCATCAGCATTCAAGCCGGTAAAACTACAGCGTTTATGCTACTTCACGGGTGAAGTAGCGCTCTGCGGTTGCCTTTTAATACATGTAATTTTTTTAATAAACGTCTTTCTCTCTCTCTCTCTCTCTATGATGTCTTGAATACTAGTAAGATGTTTACCTTAGATGTGCACAACCCTGTACAAGGTTCGTGATGTACTTGTCATCATAGCGTGTGATAAAGTTGACATTTGTATTTTTGTGCTGTTACGTAATTTACGTCTACCCATTTGGCCACGATGTGACGAGTGTAATGTTGTCACAACACCCAGCGTTAGATTTTTTTGTGTGTTTGAATCTCCATCAATAACGCTTTACTTGCTTGCCTCGTCTCCGTATTCATGCTTGCACGGAAGTTTTGATACACCTAGCAAAATAGGTAGCTAGCAAGCATATTGCCTCATTCCTACGAATGTACACCGAACGTCCCGAGGCACAGGATGCGGCGGTTGCGATCATTTTGGTGTGTTTTATGAAAATTGTGCAAACCATTTCCTGATGGTGAGCATAAGCACAGGGTGCCGATCACCCTGCTCCTATCAAGTCTGTCATGACTATGATGGGTCAAGGGATGTTTCCATTTTTGTTCATTTATTTATTTATTTATTTATCTATCTATCTATAAATACACCACAGGTTCCAATCGGAACATTAAGTGATGGGGGAGGAAGTACAACAAGAAACATCAAGAAACGTAAAGCATAAACAGGAACAAGGGAACGTTATTAATGACTAGAAAAATTCTATGCAATACCCACCACCTCTTTTACAAGAAGAGTGAGTGCAAATTCTCGCGGAATGTTTCACGGTTAGTGATGGAAACAAGGCTATGAGGAAGATCATTCCAGAGTGCTTGATGTATCGGCCTGTGTTAATGCTGAGGAATTGAAAGTTTTAGTTCTACCAAATGTTCGCGTGAGGCTGAGGTGATTATGAAGACGCCTGGAAGTACGTAGTGGGGTTACAAGGGGCAATTTGTGCTGTGTTGTGCCGTGAATGTACTTGTGTAACAGACATAACAGAGCCATTTTTCTGCGGGTATATAATGCTTGAAGGCAACAGACTACATTAATTATAGTGACACTGGAATGCCGGTCGTACTTGGATGACATAAATCTGGCGGCTGTGTTTTGTACTGCTTCTAACATTTAAATTAGGTAATCTTGATGAGGTGACTAGATTGACGAGGCGAATTCAAGCGCGGACGAACGAAGCTTACATAAGCGAAATAGCTTACGTGTGCTAGCGGGTGAGTGACTTAGGTTGCGACGTAAATAACCTAATGTTTGGGATGCTTTTGCGCATATGCTCATGATATGGGTTTCCCATGAAAGATTAGACGTGAGATTTAAGCCCAAGTACTTAATTGTCTGCGCCCGAGCCACTGGAGAGCTGTTTATTCTGTACGCAAAATTAGAATTTGATTGTTTAGGAGAAACAGACTATTTTGCACTTCGACGAATTGAGGGTGATTAGCCGATTGTAACACCAGGAATATACAAACTTCAGATCGTTTTGGAGGCAGATGTGGTCGTCAGGACTTTTAATAGCTCTATATATAATGTAATTGTCGTCAAAAAGTCCCATGCAAGAGGAAATGTCAAAGGGTAATCATTAATGTAAATTAGAAAAAGCAGAGTACCCAAAACACTACCCTGTGGTACTTATGCACTTTTAATATTCCAGTCTGAGAAGATTAGCCATAAAAGGCATGCGCCGTGGGTGTTTCGTTTCATGACATTTGTTTGTGGATTCTCTTTCTAAAGAAATCGCAGCTTCGCCAGAAAGGCGGAGCATCAATTGCGATAGCAAATTAGTAGAGAGCTGTATGGAGTAAGTATAATAGTTTTATTGGCTGCATAAACTTGACCACATTAGCTTACTAAATGAATTAACAAGCCTAGTGTCAGCGAGCACAAGCAAACATGAATAGATCACACTCGATGACCACAGACAACTACTGCCGCTGGCGTGAGCAAGCGCGGTGCAGCAGCGAGCGAAGGTTGGTGCGGTTTATCGCTTCAACGAAAACTAAGCGGCGAAATCACAGCGCACACAAAGGTAAGAACCGTGTGGAGATAGCTTTCAAGATACGGTGCGCGAGACAGCCGGAGCCGCACAAAGTACAAGTACGCAGTTGCTGGCAGAGTAGAAGCCGCACTAGAGCACTGCATTGGCGGTTGTTATCGGCCCGGGCCCGGTGATTGTAGAAATTAACCTGCCCGAGCCTGGCCTGGTGCCTTAAAGCAAGACCCGAGCCCGGCCCGAGCCCAACAAAAATTTTCACCTACCCGACCCGGCCCGGCTCGATCGCAAATCACGCCCGACGGAGGCCCCAACATAGGCCGTCTAGAGCAAGGTGTTTGAAATAGCAACAACCCATGTTTTGTTGGCGCATGCCTCGCTAACAAGTACTTTAACCTTCAGTAATTTATTTTACAAAGGTCTTCATGGTGGAAAAAATGTCACAGTTTCGCCCTAAGGGCGAAGCAATGAATGCGATAGCAACACAGCAATGTCATACGAAGTAAGGTGAGCGGCTTTGGTAGCAATATGAATTGTATTAAACATGAGCTGATTAAGTAAGCAGGTGTGCTGCGGCGTACGTAGACCGACATGAAGAGAGACTCGATGACCACGAGAAGGCGCGTGTGAAACGGTGGCGTTGATGAGAAGCGCTTCCCGTGGGCAGCGCATGCGAAGGGACACACCTGTAGCGCTGCACTGCCGATCGGGGCAGCATTGCATGTGTAGCGTGCATTGGGAATTGTGGCCCGACTATTACTAACTGAATGAACAAGCGTGGTGTGAGCGCGCACAAACATGAATAGATCACACTGAATGACTGCAGACGACTGTCAAAACGCTGGCAGCAAGCCCATACGCTGCAGCGGGCCCGTATGTGCGGTCTATCGCTTCAACGGAAACTGAGCGGGGATAAACTTACTAAATACTTCATACCAACATCCTGTCGACTATTGGCCACCGGTATTCAATAAAAATTTTATTTACAAACTTTCTTTAAGCGATGAATGAACATCCTTCAAACATTAAATGCAGGGCATCTTTTTACTTCTTAGAAACATCCTAGCAACTTTTTTCCTACTTTTTGCTGGTCGCCCTAGAAACATCTTTTTAACATTTTTCCAACTTTCTGTTGCTTGACCTAGAAACATTCTAGTAACTTTTTTCCTACTTGCTGTTCGCCCTACAAACATCATTGTAACTTTTTTTCCAACTTTCTATTGCTTGCTCTAGAAACATTCTTGTAGCTTTTTTCCAACTTTCTGTTGCTCACCTTAGAAACATCCTGGTGACATTTATCCCCTTTTTCCAGCATTTTTAAAAATTGTCTGGTAGTGTTCTGATGCAACTTTGAACATATAAAAGTATGTACCTGTTAGCAAAACACACCAATCTTTTCAAACACTTATGTTTATTTTCCAACCCTTTCATACATGCGCTCAGAAGCCACAAGCAAGCAGTGACTACAATGTGGTCTTGATATCTCCCGTGTTCTTGATATCCCTCTTGCTGCAAGCCTAAAGGAGGAAAAATGCAATAATAGTTAGTCTTATGAATTGTATCTAGACGAGATAACATGATGCAGTCATCCACAAGAATTTGACTTCAAATGACCCACAATCAGAACGAAGATTTCAACTGACTGCCTTGCCACACATACTTTGAATGGCATTCACACTTCTGGGGTGCTTCTTTTTGGGCGAAGTCCTTGTGGGCATTGGAACGCCACCCAAAAAGTGGCTGAAGCAGAACTGCTGCACATAATATGCATGTGTTACATGTAGGAATCGTACACTTGTGTAAAGTAGCCGTAAATCAGTTGCAGTAAATAAACTCAACGTTTTTAGAACAGCTTCAGCGAGATATGCCGAACTCAATAAATGCGATGACATGCGTAAAGCACTTTTTGCCTAAACCATGGCTTTAGGTGGCAGAAAACATTTTTATAGACCCTCTAGTGCACATTATTCACAGTTTGAAAACTCAATTTGCTAAAACCACAACAAATTATATTAAAAAGTGACTATTTCAATATTTCCACCAAGTGCAGGGCAGCTTGAGAATGAAGCAAGCTTCCTTGTGAAATCTCAGTCAATCCGAGATAGTGAGCAAGTGGTACCACAAACCACAGATGCACACATGCTCTGGGCAGTAGTCAGCACTGTTACCATGTCACCGGAAGCTTGTGTATTAGGCAGGTGACAAGTAATATGAAAGAAAAGGTAAAAAGGATTGTTTGCATTTCAGATAAGTGACAGCAAAGAACAAGCTTAATCCAATGTCAACTGGAGAAGAGCAGAGACACGCTGAAAAAAATGCCAATTTAAAGGCGAATGCTCAGTGTTCAGCTGCACTGTCGTGGTGGCTTGCAACTACTGCACTGTGCGGATTGTGGTGAATTAGCAGTTTGCGTTACCACCTCAAATTTCTGTAAAATACAAAGGAGACCAGCTTCCTGCTTGAAGCCAACCTGCACTTTGGGTGCATATTAAACTTGTCACATTAAAAGGTTATTGGTTTGTTATATGCTTGAGGAATTACCTTCTCCTACTGTGGCTAGGGATTCAGCAGCTACCTAATAAAGAAGAAAATCTTGCTGTTTGTATGCTAATTTTGGGAGATGAAGCACGGTACGCAATACATAAGTGTGACCGATTAGAGGGAACAATATAGGCGCACAGGCAATAGTGTGAGAAGTGAGCTTCATAATACTGCATAATAAAAATGGCAATATACACATCTCGAGACCTCATGCTCCTCAACGATTATCTTAAAAAGACAATCTGACTAGATTAATATACAGTCTGTACATAGTATATCTGCAGTTACTCAAGTCAGAGTTATATTTAGCTCAGAGGAGGCTAGTTAAGGGTACGTTCATTAAACTGAGGGCCCTCCAGATGACCAAAAGTTCATTGCAAGTGATTTGCCACTAGAAATCATGAAAATGGCACACACAGTAAAATTATTGCATAATAAAGAAACATATCCTACAACACACAAGGCAATGACAGTTTTGTACGCACCTTTGCAAAAGCACGCAGATCAGTTGCTTTATAGTGGTGCTCTCCAGCTTGCAGCAGTGCTGCAGGTTCCTGTGTGATGCCTCCAGAATCCGCATAGCCTTCTACTGCAACAAATGAATAATTTATTGCAATGTGCATCTGGAATATGAATTTCAGTGTAATACTGATCAGTCATATCAGTGTAATACTGAATTGCAAAGAGCCTCACACTAGCAGCTACATTAGTGTGCGTCTCGTACGAATCTGTCTTCATTATATCTCAGGAGGTTACACGGTTATGTTGTAACAAGTGAGATTCCAAGCGGGAATGCAGCAAACATAAGACTACCAGGAAAATCACCGGAACTCAAATATGTAATAAAGCAAAAGAGCATTGGATTATGATATATATATATATATATATATATATATATATATATATTGAGCACATGAAAAGTGTTTTGAACCCTAGGCCTTGTTTGTATAGCGATGGTATTCCTTGTCGCTCTTCGTCAGTGGTTTGACCGACGCGCCGCCCGTGTTATGAACTGGAATAGCTGGCCGTTCACGATGGGTGGTAAAAGTGACGTAGGATAGAGCGCAAAGTATCGCCACGAAATCGCAGCGCTTACTTTATTACTGCAAGGCACAGTCATTACCTATGACTGGAAGAGCTGGCATACTGTTCTTTAGATGAATATGTATATATAGTAAAAGCCAGCGTCTGATTGAGATGTCTCAATTAAAAAAAAACCTCGTCATTGCAACATCGGCGTATATCTGCCTTGCAATATAGAACACGACAGGTTCTATAGTTCAATATAGAATACAGACAGGATCTCGCGATGCGGGCCTTCAAAGTAAACTGTATACAAAAAAGTCTTCATACAAGCTAATATGTGCGCAAGCGTCAAACATAGCTATCCTGTGCCAACGCGTGAAGCCCTTGACACATCGACGTATACACACCTGCTGTGTACTCGCGAAAACGCTTATATAAGGAATAATTTTCTGCCGGGAAACTACCCAACAAACAGTAACTTTCAGTGTTTCCATAATTGTGTTCCCATTCAGTGAGAGCAATCAGACGGGGTAGCATACTTCACAGGAAAATGCAAGTACGCGATAACATCAACAGAAGCTTTCGTAAAATTGCTTACTAAATGTGCACAGAAACATGGACAACTTACGCTCAGAATGCGCTCTGCTCTAGTTACACAAAGCTCATTACATGAACCATAAGCTACAACAGCGCGCACAAGCACCAAACTTGCTTACCTTTCAAGACGTAGTCAGCAAACGCTCCTTCGTCTCACAGGTGCCGTGGCACCAACTCTGTTTCGGGCGCAAACACTGTAGAGCTGCCGATGAACTACAGCACCACGAACGCACAACCTCCAACAAATTCTTCCGTACACTGTGATGAAGCCCCAGTACCAGGCTTTTCACGAGAGAGCGTAGTCAGGTGGGAACAAAGGCAGCTCGGACGGGCGCTGTAAGACACTGTTGACACTGACGTATCGCACGGAACACACGGGAAACACACGGCATTTCACGAGCCCGGGGGTTGTGCGATGGTTAATGCACACGATAAGAAGCACATTTCGCCTAAGCACTTCTAATATAAAATTCAACTACCGCCTCACTGCAACGAGCACTCAAGCACGGCCAACGTGGTCCATACACTACAGCAACTTGGATTGGATTGGATTTATTGGCAACAAAACACTGCAGCAGCGCCGCACTGCGGGTAACGAAAACGAACCTACCTCCCCGATTTGTATCGCTTCAGGAGCATAGCCTTCGAGATTCGCAGTTGGCACTCAAGGGAAGTCGTAGCTGAAGCATGAGCCGATCCGCGCGCCGTCCGTGCGGCTCCGTCTGCTTGAAACATGGAGGAAGGAAAAAAACTAGGAGGGAGCGTCACGTGACAATCTTGAAACCTAGTCATAAAAAATTTAGAGGAATGGGATGATGGGAAATAGGCCCTCACGTGATAGGTAAGCGGTAGTAGAGTGACCTAGAATATAGCGGTAGATTTTACTCGGCTCGCTTCGGTGACTTCGGTTTCGTCTGCAGCGGGGGTTTCGGAATATGCGCACATACTCGGCGTGGCAAACGCGTGCCGAGGTTAGTGAAGGAATTCGAGTGTGTGAAGCAGTTGAGTCTCGCCGCCTAATTAGCAGGCAGGCGCCAAGGCTGTTGCGAACGAAGGCGTCGGTTAACCGGCATTGCGCCGAACAACCCGGGAGGACCACCTCAAGGACGATTGGTTGCGTTTCGGTGTGGTTTCAGGGAAACGAGGGAACCTTTCGCCCTGCAAACGTGTGAAGGCAACCAAGCCGCCCTTCCGACGACGATTCGTTGCGTTTGACGACGTCTTCTGGGAAACAATGATGCCTTTCGCCCCCGCAAAATGTGCACGCGATTAAGCGAGCGTACAGGGTCCGAAGCGACTGTCCCTGCGGGAAAAAAATGCGTCCCGTCTTGTGCCCAAGGATTTTACTGGCGAGCCGGAGACTCCGAACATATTTAGGGCCGCGCCGGCCCGTAGCGCAGTCGACACTGTTGTTCGAGATCTCCTCAAAGTCTTCGGCCTATTAGCAGACCGGCGAGAACTCCCGTCAGCAGTAGGCGCACCTGCGTGATGAAGTGTTTTGTGCCAGGATGCCCTAAACGAACAGAAAATCGGCGCGATGGCCTGTCCTTCCATAGGTAAGCACAATGAACGTTTCTTTTATTTATGAAAATAGAACTGCAATATTCGCGATCGTTAGTGACTACGTGCTCGTGTGAAATATAACTGACGAAATAGTGGTGCAATACTATTCAAGCCATTTTTTTCCAACTTTGTCATAATTCCCACTAAGCGTTAAACATTTATTTCTCTTTAAAGTACTTTTATCAGCTAGCGTACACTCCTTAAATGGTACGATGTGAAACTATTTATTGTCGAAGAATTAGATTTCCTGCTATAAAAATTATTATTGACTGAATTTTGTATGTATTTCTTGTGGCTGAAAACAATCAAAATTTCAATAAAACTAATGAATTGAAGAAACCATGAAGGATTAGTCTTCACATAACATACCAAGTTTTGCAATAGTTTCCAAGAACAATAATTTTGTAGAGAATATTCTGCTCGTAGTAACTCGGCTTGTACGTGAGTGCAAAGTTCAAACATCATGTTGCAAAGTTCAATCACTCCCCATGTTGAGGCTAAATATCATTTTTTTTCAGAAGATATGATGTTGGTTGCCATATTTTAAACAACAGATTAATAACAGTTGAGATGAAATAACACAGTTTTACTTTAAGTTACAGGAGTGAACATCATTTTCATTCACTTATTAGTAGTACCCTGAAGGCCTGGAGGCATTACAGAGGGGGCATTACATTACATTATGTATGTGTTACGGCTATATCTTTGATATTTTTGTGTGAAACATGCACTGCAAAGTTACTACAGCTCCATTTCCCCCGAGATTCAGTTAGCTGTATGTGTATTTTACAAGCACACTTAGATCAAAGATAGTTTTCTACACAAGGGGATGCGGTGTGTAGGGAAAGCATGCACAGGTCATGTGAGGTCTTTTGCATGACTCTGCAAAGGTTGTGTAAATGCATTCCACAGCAAATGTTATTGTTGGACCTTAAAAATATCTGGTGGGTTATTCTTTAACTGCAGACGCTTGCAAAGGACGATGCCACAGCAATGAGTCAACCTTAAAGTGAAGCAGCTACATCCACGGGTACATAACAGCATCAAGTTGAGCCAGTAAGTTGGTGCACAGATGTATGCAGCCATAATGCATGTTTCCAGTTTGATCATATCTTTTTCATGACTGTGGTAGATGTCCCCCACCATTGCTGAAGTGAAATATGCTTTTCTTATATTCAGGCAGGTCTCTCTCAAGCCACAATGGATATGGACATCTCTGAGGGCTTGTCTGATTGATGTGCTAGCAGAGGGTACTGCTACATCTGCTAGCGCGTCCTTGACTGATTCAGACATCGCTGATGAGCCTTCCAAAATCCAACATGTCCTGGCATGTTGGATTGTCGTAATGATCACAGAGCTTGCTTAAGACATTTTCTCACATGTATGCCTTGGTTGATTCATGTTCTGATCTGCTTTGCAAAAATCTGGTGTTTCCCTTTAATTTATATTTTGGATTTCACCTTTAAAGTAATTATTTAAGTTTCAAAAATGCATATGAGACTGTCATACGGCTTTTTGTAAGATGTTTTCGACAGATTTAAAAGATCTATTGGTAATGCTCAAAATGAAGACAAAGATAGAACTGTTCAACCTATCATTGGCTACATTACAGCCCTTTTTTGACAGAGGTGACAAGCATACTGCGTTCAAATTTCATTGTTAACACTGGCAAAAGCAAGTGCTAATGAATGAAAGCCATATATGCTACATCATAATCTCATTTTAGTCAATCTAAGATAAGTACAAGATAAGGAAAATAAAACAAACTGCAGCAAAGCAGTGTTATGCAAGATGAAAAACCACTTTTTTTCAGTAAAGTTGGAATAAGGAAAACACACTCCTCTGAATTATACTTCAGCCATGTCCTCTCATTACACACATAATTAACACCCTTGCTAGCTCCAACATTTACAACAGTAATAAAATTTATAACATGCCAACTGTGCTGGTAAGCTTTATCAACTTTTTTTGGGACAGCAGATAAAAAATACAGTATATAGCCGCAGCCACTGATCTCCCTAACAATGTCCTGCTTGCTGGTCATTATTGTGCTTAAATTTTAAATGAAGCCAATGGTGTCGCTATTAGTCCCAGGTATTAGCTTCAACTGTGCATCTGGTGGTTCGTTTGCACGGTCAGCGATTTCAAGTTATGTTGCAGTAAGCAGTCCCTCCTCATTGCACTTGGTGTATTTTGTCCAGTCTCCCAGTCCAAGGCCCTCCAGGACGCTCAAGGGTGAAGCTTCTGCAGCACTGCCTACACACAACCCAGCGATACCTCGAACAGCAAGGCATACTATGGTGAGGATAATACTCGACCACTACAATTTTTACATACTTGTTTCCTTAGGTAGCTGCAAGTGAAGTGGCATATATTTTCGTGGCAACTGTTTAATAGCTCAAGCAAAATAAATGTCACTCAGTGAACTGCACTTGGAAACTAACATTTATGATCATGGCAACCATTTAATTAATACTGAAACATTCATATTTGTTCGCAGCGGTATGAGTTTCCTCAGGGTTTGCATTAAACACCAATTATCGGCCAATAATCCCTTTTCAATTTTTCTTTTCCATTCAAATGACACAATAACTAGAAGATCAACAGGTTTTTGACAATTTTCTATGCTCTTCATATGTTCGATCGGTCACAATGAGCCGTGATATATAAGCTCAGTATATTTTGCCCACTCAAACTAAAAGGCTTCTTTAAAACATCTCTCATTGAACTATGCTACATTGGCCTCTTCTGTGTTAGTTGTTTTGTACTTCTACCTTTCCTGCCTGGGCCCAGATGGGCCTGCAGTATTTAGCAAATAAATAAACAAACAAAATTAAGTGGCACTAGCAAGCTCGTGTGGTTGGCAGTTTTATACCCCCACAGTTTTTAAGTTCACAAAAGTGTAAACGGAAACCGTCGTGAGCAATGTAATGACCTAAAATTAAGCATTATATTCTTCATAGCTTGCACAAGAGTGTATGCCACAACAATTAATTTGTTCTGCGTACGTGCTTTGTGTCATGTTGGTCGCTCATGCACCTGTTACAGCGCGTGATATTTTGCAGCCACAAATAGCAGAAGACGCACCTGAAAAGGCCTTTCTGAGGCATGAAGTATGGCGTTACACAATTACAAACTGCGACCAAGAAGAAGATGAAGACTCTACGGCAATCCCATCAACACCTTTTTCAAAAGATTGCTCATCTCGAAAATGTCATAGATTTATCTGACAATCGCATTCTAGGAAATGAGGATGTCGCCATATTGCAGAGTCTTGGTGGGGCAAAAAAAGACTTGCTCATGCGTCAACTGCCACATAAGTCTGGTGCCAGCAATGTACCCGCTTACTCGCCAGAGCTCAGGCCATTTGCACTGACTTTGCATTTTTATTCCCCTAGAGCATACAGATATGTACGAGCTGTTTTCAACACATGCCTCCCGCATCCAAAGACACTGTGTAAATGATATCAATCCATTGATAGGGCTGCTGACTTTTCAACAGAGGCAATGACTGCATTGGCTATCAAGGTAAAGCACGGCTCTCCACATTATGCAATCTGGTTGTGGATGAGATGGCCATTCAAAGTAGTAGTGTGGGATGGGAAAAGCTTCCATGGATATGTTGACATGGGCATTGATGTCAATGATGACAGCTTTCAAGTTGCTTAAGATGCATATGTTTTAATGCTTGTTGCAATCAATGGCAGATGGAAGCTGCCGATTGGCTACTTTCTAGTGCATGGCCTTGGTGGTGAGCAGAGGCGCAATTTGATGCTGCAAGCTGCTAGCTTCACTCACGAAAAAGGTGCACACATTGTGAGTTTGACCTGCGATAGCAGTGCAGCGAATTTGTCATTGCTGCACAGCCTTGGCTGCAAGATGGACCTGACTGAGCTGGATGCTTCTTTTCCACATCCAGTGACAAAAAAAGCTTTTCTTTGCCATGTTGGATCCCTGTCACATGTTGAAGCTACTGCGGCACACCCTGTTTGATAAAAAGGCTATTGTGATACGAACAAACAGTTCATATTGTTGAAACACATTGATGAGCTGCATGAAATCCAGTACAAAAAGGGCCTACATTTGGCAAACAAACATAGACAAGCACATATTACCTGGAAAAGCCAGCCCACGAAAGTCTCATTGTTGACTCAAACGTTTAGTCAATCGGTAGCAGATGCTCTTGGTGACTGCAGAGCTCAAAAAAATTCAAAATTTTCAAATTCCTTGCCAACAGAAGAGTTTATCAGACATGTCAACAATGCATTTGACATTTTAAATTCAAGACATCCAAGCCAAGAAGAATAGAAACGACCGCTGTTTCCTGAAAATGTGGCTGCTGTCACTGCATATGTCGAAGAACTTATGGCCTACTTTTGCTCGCTTAGGGAGTCTGCAGCTGGTAAACTAATGACAGGGACCAACCAAAAGACAGGCTTTATTTGCTTTGTGGTGTGCTTAGACAACCGTCCATACAACCACTTGGTTACAGAAAATGGCCTATTGGCATATCTTCCGACTTCCAAGCTCAGTCAGGACCACCTTGAGTTACATTTTTGCTGCAATAAAATCATTTGGGGGCTGCAATGACAACCCAACAGCAAAGCAGTTTGCAGCAGCATTGAAGCGTCTGATACTTCGTAATGAGTTCAAGGACATTGATGGCGGAAATTGCTTTCTATTGGGGCACATCGAAATTCTCTTTGTACGCTGCTCTGAAAAAACCATACTCCATCGATGTAATTAACCTCACTGCCCCTCAGAGAAGCCCTGCAGCCAGTGAACCACTCACAGAAGCAATTTTACAGGATCATGGTTACTCTGCTGACCCAGGCAATGTGTCTGAGCTTGGGTGCCTACGGCTCGCAGTACTGGAAGAATTGCTACACAAGTTTTCTCGTGGGTGAATTATGTTCATGATGGCCCACACAATTATTTCCTTTATCCATCAACTTCAGCTGTCCCACCAGGTTTTATGCTTTTTGAGTGACTTTGTAAAGTGCATATATTGTTCAAGAGCGTTGTATGCAGATGTCAAACTTTTATAGAGGGAAAATGTGAAACCTCATTGTAAATTCTGCAAGTACATGTTTGTTGTCTTGCTGAATGCTGTAGCTTGAATCGCCTGCATGCAAATTATGCTTAAACAATTGTTCTGTTCAACCCAAGCTAAACAGTGTGGACAATGATGGTAGGTTATCTGGCCTAGCTTTCACTAGAGCAAACTGTGTGATGACATGGACATGCTGTGAATGCTCTCAATGGATTATGTGTGAACTAGGTATACGCTTGAGGATGACAATGTTTTTTTAATGTTTATCCTGTATGTCTTTTACCTGACTTTTGTGGAAATTTGCCACTGCCACCTGGAATACCATTGGTGTTACTATTTAAATAATTTAATGTGCTCACTCTGTTCACTTGCTTTACAATAGCCTTTTATGATGCCAGATTCACTGTAACCACAAACATTTGGTGTATACCACTCAATGAATGTTTTAAATACCGTGAAATATTCATTCATTTGAGGTTCACAACGTATAGAGCCATCGCGTCCTAATTGCGGTGTGTTGGCTCAGTTTCGACGGTGCTAACTTTTTTGTAGGTATGTGATACAACATAAGCTTTGTTGTACATTTTACTTGCAGCAAAATGCATTGTATTTTAATGTTGACATACTTTGTGGGTCTGACCTCACATCAATTGTTTCAACTTTGTGAACTACCACTCTTTCTTTTAATTTTGCATATCTATTGCTTACTTTTCTCACAAGCACAATCACCGAAGCCTTTAGATATTTGTGAGGACAGCGCAGGTATAAATATTATACAATTATAGCCCTGTATTGCATACAAGGCATTGTATACTTACAATGCCTTGTTTTTCTTACAATGCCTTGTATATAGGCGTTGCATACAAGGCATTGTAAGCAAAACTGCAGCTACATTCAAGGACAGCTGATCCCATTGACCAGTTTTATTAAAGATATCAATACTACGTGTGATATAGTTTACTTTGTATAACATTATTATACAAATGCCCTGTGGCATACAAGTATGCTAATACTGATACCGAAGAGCAGTGGCACAATAAGTTTTCCTACTTGCTGTTTATAATTTTCTTTTGTGTATTATCTTTGCAATGTACTTCATTTAAATTATAAATGTGGCTTCCTTCTGTATTTGTGTGAAATCTTCTGGCTTCTATAGGTGCAATAAACACTGAATAAAAATGAAACAATTACTGTTGTCATAAAAATGTGCTTTCCATAGTACAAGTACACAGCAACACAATGAATCCACAAGTGCAAATGAATGCTGCCATTTTTCCCTCGCCGCTATGTATTCAGTTTTCATGCCGTTTCACACTAGCAGAGGAAGAAGGGTCCCCCTGGCAGTGTTTGATTCTAGGACATAATTATGCTGTGAGGCTATACTCGCATTCGGAAACAGCTGAATAAACTCTAGATAATGCACAAATGCCGTCGATTTGCTTTATTATATAACGAAAATTGATTCCCGAGGCGCGTCTCAACAGCGTCGTCGCACCACAGAATCTTGCAAAATAGTACACGTAAATCTGAATAAACGGCGATTACTTCGGCGTTTAGAATGCGGGCTAATGCTATTTATTTCTCTCAAAATGAAACACGCCCACCAGAGCCTTTTATTAAGCGAAAATGCGACAAAAAGTGTCCTTCTAGACATCTCGTTTCTTTCTAGGTGCAAGACAGCGGGACGAAAAATTAGCAAGATAATACACACCACAGCTTAAGGTGCACAACGGCTGATTTGACGAAACTTGAGTACGTTGGAAAAATAGACCACACTCGGGCGTCTGGACGGGTTTCGAGCCGCGAGCGCTGGCAACTCCACTAACCGCGGTGGTAAGCGCAAGTGACGCCTTGAAAATTTTCTGCCTTCATGAGTCAGACGCCCCAGTCTTGCTCCACGTTTCAAGGCATCGCATTTGAAGCGAAGAACGACGCGCGCAGTAGCAGAAAACCACCACCCGCATACGGGCCTCCAAGCCAGTGACGGCAGGCGCCACTAAAAGTTACCACGTACCAAACAATCACGAATGTTCCGGCAACCTTGGGGGTCTTTTCCGCCCCATAAGGCACCGCGCACGGGGCCCCTGGGAGAGGGAGGGGTGGCTTCAGAGGAGATTGGCTTGCCGAGGCTAGCGGAATCAAGTGACGCTCACTCCTAGTATTTTTTACCTCCATGGCTTGAAATGACGGACGGTCTACGGGCTAATCTGAGACTTACCGAGCACATATCCGTGATCACCGCCCATATACACGTTAATTATGGCGCCAAGTGTAGTGTTTTCAAGAATATGTGCCCTCATCTTGAATTGGTGAGACCATATTTCCTCTTAGGGTTAGGATTAAAGGTGACAAAACGTGGCGATGGCTGGCGTGCTACAGCAGCTGAAGCTTCGGCTGAAGTGCAACAGGCGTACTGCTTGCACGCACGCGTAAACAAACAGATACGGCCATGTCAGCTACACAACTGACTACTCAGTAAACTGACAATCGTAAATTATTCACTTGTGTGCCCAAACAAGCATTTACGGAATCCTTGCTGCCGTACAAATTCCGCCAATATATCAACACAACGATCACCCGTAGTTTTGAAAAGAAAGGCCTCTTTTAACAGCGACCGCAGGTACTGCATTTGCGAGAAAGCTAAGTTTTGTGTATAGTTTCCATAAAATAGTAAAGGAAAGGTTTCTCAAGAAGCCGAATTCCAAAAAAAAGGCGGGGCGGGCCCCTCGCCCCCACGCTGGACGCCGGAAGGGTTGCGATGCGACGCCGACGTCCGCCAGGACACACCTGACCGCGACACACCGCCCAGGCGTTTAACGCCGCCCAGGCTCAAACGTTTAAAAAATCAAAGACGGTACTCTACAGACGTAAGTATCCTCCAGCAAAGAATTTCTGAACTTGTTTCTCAAGTGAAAGCAAATGTACTGTCTGACAGGGGCCGGAACGCCGCGACGGCGATCTGCTGACCGCCGCGACGGCGCTGGCGCACCCACACTGGCGACGAGCGTGCACCTTAGTATCTCTTTTTGTTCACTTCGCTTAAGATTTTTTTGTACACTTCTCGTCCTGTATTTTTTCTTCTTCTTTCTTTCTCTCTTATTCATTTACTTCGGGCACCTATCTTCGCGGTCGAATTGCGGGAGCGGAGTTATCTCGTGGGCCGAAAATGGCGAGGTTATTAGCTTCAAGTAATTCCGTCTCCCGCAATCGATTGCTGGAGAGGCCGGCTGGAATGAGACCCGGTTTAGGGAAACGAATGATCACGGCGCATACACGAATACGAGTTACACACGGGGGGCTCATTGGGGCTATTTATCTCGCCCACCCAATTCCTCCATGGATGCTCTGGATGAATTACACAACTACCTTGTCGCGCATGTGAAGCCTGAGGATCAGTAAATTCTAGCTGGAGATTTTGACTTGCCACATGTTAATTGGACATCTTTCTCTTTGCAACAACCTAACTATAAAATTGGTGAAAGAATGATTGATATAGCGTTTTCTTTTGACTTGATGCAAATCTTTGATGAATTCACTCGAATACAGGCAAAATCTTGTTCAATTCTAGACCTCTTTTTCATTAGTGGCTCAATCTCTGCTCAAGCTAGCTGCTCTGTTCTCCCTGGAATATCTGATCATCAGGCTGTGATACTTACGCTTTCTGATGTTGTTTTAAAGGAAAATTGCAAGAGGGTCTTGTTCCCAAACTTTTCACGAGCAGATGACACTTCAATATTCGACTTACTATCATTTGAATTTCATTCTTTTTCGAGTTGCACTACTTATATTCATTATTTGTGAAGCGTTTCAAGGACCTTATAAATGAGTGTGTCGAAAGATTTGTTCCACGCATTGTAAAAAAATCGAAAGGAAAGAACCCCACGATTTCTCGGGAAACGCTGCAGCTGCGAAGACGGCTCAAACGTTTAAAAAATCAGAGACGGTACTCTACAGACGTAAGTATCCTCCAGCAAAGAATTTCTGAACTTGTTTCTCAAGTGAAAGCAAATGTACTGTCTGACAGGGAACGCTATTACGACCAACAAGTTCCGATTCTCATGTCTTCGTCTCCCGAGAGGTTCTGGAGTTTAATTTCGCCTAATACTGTGACCACTGATGTTTTTGAAATTGACGGTGTAGAAACTAGTGATTCCTCTGTTATTTCTAATGCTTTCAATGATCATTTCAAATCTATTTTTATGAGGGATAACGGAGTCCTGGAAACATTTCATGTGGCAAACCCCCCCCCCCCTTTTGGATATTGTCATAAGTGAAGAGGGAGTTTTTAATTTGCTTTTTAATTTGCACCTTGTTCGCCCGAGACGTTCAGTAGTTAAGGACCTCGTCCTCGATCTCCCGCACAAGGCTCTGCACGTGGCTGCCGAGGTCCGCGGGGAGCGCCGCCGCCACCGCCGTGTTCTCCGAAACAGAGGACAGTACCTCTTCGTCCTCGGTGTCGGCGGTGTCAGCCGGTCGCTCCTCCGAAGTCGCCAGCATTCGATCTATCAGGTCGCAGAAACGCGCGATCACCGAATCGCCGTCCTCCGAAACATCCCACTCCCCCGAGCGGGGCAACTTCCCAGCACTGGGAGGATCCGACGGGCACGGCGACATGACGTGGGTCTGCCTAGTGTTAGGCATACCTAGGCAGGCCCAGCAGCACCATGGCGCATACTCGCTCGGTGGGCGGCGTAAAACAGCCAACGTCCAAAATTAATAAATAACCCATTTTAAACCCAACCCACGCGTCGAATGGCCTCCCTATACGTTTAAAAACAACACCAGCTAAAAGTTTAGAAGCCGAATCGAAAATACATTTGATTTGCATGAAAATCCAAGAGAGCGATGTGCCGCCCAACCGAGCAGTAGCACAGGCGCTCGCTCCAAGCCACCCGCGTTAACCAGCACTTCCTTTGCCTCCGGCGTTCGTAGCTTGATCAGCCACACATGAGTCATATACAAGGGCCCTATACAGGTCACGTCTTTAGTACACCCAGCTCTTGAGCGGGTCACGGAAATCTTCGAGACGGTATGGTCTCCCGGCCTCGTCACAGTGTAAAAACAAACACTCCTTCATAATTTCTCCTGATGGCAAAGTCGGTAGTGCTTACCGATAACCCGGTGGGGCGACAAAAGACCTGTTACCATGACCAGACGCGGCCGCTGAAGCGTGGACTCTTGCAGAGCTCGACATGTTGCGTCCGAACGCGTCCGTGTCCAGAAGGAGACTGCGCTATAGACTCACGCTTGCAGAACATACATTTATGGGAACCATATGGTTGCACTTTACCGACGCAGCGATCCGCTGTATCATCAGATTTCGCAAGCGTGGAACTGGCTTAGTTTTCATCCACCTGAGAGTCTACTTATTTTGAAAATATTGCCTATTGATAACTATAATCTACTGAAAATGCAAATCCAAGTGATGAGACATGTAAGCTTTTGCATAGAATGAAGCGATTTTGCATCACATTCGGGAGCTGAGTTTTTGCACGCACACATCTGTTGACGGACACGAAAAATACATAGAAGCCTAGCCATAGATAGCTTTGCTCTGAAACAAGGAAGCATAAGACGCCAACAACCAATCGGAAGTGACTCTACCAACGCCCACGTGACATTTGAGGGTGCGCGTGTTTCCAAATAAACGCATGCGCAGAATGGATTGCCCTGTCTGGGTCGCCGAACAGGTCGCCACCTCTCTGCCGTTAACGACTGGACATCCATTCCTAATCTTTCCTGGTTTCATCAAAGCCGTCAGGTTGTTCGACGCCAACCAAATATCTTTGGCTGCTCACAGCGTTCTCAATAACAACAAAGTATTTCCTCACGAGTTGACGTGGTTTCCCGCCCACATGGGCGCCTCCATCGACGGCTTCGCCAACCCCAATGAACTGGCTCACACTCAGGCGCGAAGACTGATTCACCGCCCCGGCAAACGAGACCCCTCCCACTGCGGGGGGGAGTGGTGGTGGCGCCGATGGGGACCCGTTGACCACCTTTCACGAGATAACTTCGCACTACAGACTAGACAGGAAATCCTTCACGGATCCACACAGAAAATTAACTAGGAGGCAGGAGATAGCCCTTCGACTCCTCCAGACTGAATCCTTCCCGTCTACGGCCACCATGGCCATGTACACGGACATTTCACCTAACTGCTTGACATGTAATCAACTCGCAACCTTTTCTCATATAATGTGGCCGTGCCCCCGCTTACGCGTGTCCACAAGGAAGCATCACGTCAACGAGATGGACTTCTTCAAGTGCATCGCAATGCTCAGACCTTGCGCATCAACTCCGGGTGGCCAAGGGAGCCTATGAAGTGATCGGGAACCTTAGGTACCCGACCCCATCGCGGGCGATGCCCTAGGCGGGTTCCTAGGAACCATCTTCCCAGGACGCAAATATAGTTCATCTGCCTGTCCGTCCGTCCGTCCGTCCGTCCGTCCGTCCGTCTGTCCGTCCGTCGATCGGTCGGTAGGTCGGTTGGTCGGGTCAGGTCGGGTCTTTCGGGTTGTGTCGTGTCGTGTCGGGTCGGTCGGTCGGGTGGGGTAGGGTCGGTCGCTCGGTCGGTCTGTCTGTCTGTCTCAACGGATTGCCCTGCCCTGAGCGTGGAGAGGCAAAACAGGTGGCGAGGGCAGTAAGAGACGCTACTGTATATATATATATATAGATATATATATATATTATTTAACAATACTGCCGATCTCACAAGAGATCATAGCAGGGAGGGCATACATACGAATTCGAAAGAAGTACAATCAAGTCTTTTGTACAATGCAGAACGCTGAAGTAATCACTACATGAAGATCAGGAGTAACAATGCGACAAGTAGCAATGCGACAAATCACGACATGGCTACAAATTAGGACAATTACAATGGTAGCGTGTGCAATGATGCAATCAGGTTATTGAAACACAAAATCCGGGTACAGGTAAAAAAATGCAGAAATTGCTCAGCCTGTACATCTATTTCTACCATAGTTAGGAACATATCTAAAGATGAAGCGTTAGTAATGCAAGGACTAAGTTGGTTCCATTCCCTTATGGTTTGAGGGAAGTATGAATATTTGAAGCAATTTGAGTTGGAAGTGTATTCATTAAGTGTTTGAGAGTGCCTGTAACGTGTTGATCTAGAACGATTGTATGGAATTAGTCTAGACGTGTCAATGTTTATGTCACCATAGATTAACTGAAACATAAACTTTAGTCTTGCTAGTTTTGCCCGACTTTGCAGTGTTAATAACCCAGCTTTCTTTAGTAATTCAGTTGGAGAATCCGTTACCTTGTAATTATTATAGATTAACCTTACTGCCTTCCTATATATATATATATATATATATATATATATATATATATATATATATATAGGGTGTCCCAGCTATCACGCAGCAAGATTGAAAAAAAGAGCAACGGCGTTACGCGAAGCAAACCTAGTGCGTATTGTTTCCAGTACAGTGTAGCAGCCGCCAGTAATTTTTTTGTTACTGATATTTAATTAACTAATAGTATTTAATTATCTAACTCGAGAAGTACTGTCCTAATTATTAAGGCGTCAATGAGGCGTTTGTAAGCAACAACGTGAGGCATCTAACTGCGGTATTTTCAGCGCCGTACTAATTCCGTACTCTCTTTTTTTGAGTGATAAAGAAAGCCCGCGAAACATAAAAAATATCACGTGACGACGCTCCCACCCGCATCATAAAGGAGCGCCCTCAAGTAAGCTGATTGAAAGCAACGGCTTTTGCCTGTCGCAAGAGACAACACATCACCTTGACAATACCGTATGGAAGGATCCGCAACAGCAAGTTTCGCGGCATAGCAGCGATTTCTTCCTGTCAATTATACGTCACGCTTCTTATCCGTCTCTCACGGCTGAGTGAGCCACTTGATAAAAATGGTCCTTGATAACGCGGGCGAAGCCATGCTCTGGGGTGCGATCTTATACGCGTTATAAAATGGAACGGAGGCGGTCCGTTCCATCGAGCCACACACGATTGGTCAATTTGGTCGTCACGGTTCAAATTGACCAATCGTGTGCGGCTCACGGTTCAAATTGACCAAACGTGTGCGGATCGATGGAACGGACCGCCTCCGTTCCATTTTGGAACGTGTACAAGATCGCGCCCCTGATCACGGACGAAACCCAATAAGCAATGAAATAGACATAGAATACTTCAAAATACCAGCTCTGCTCGCACCGCATCGAAGGAGTGCATGCGCAGCTATACTTCGCGCCAGAAGCTTGCTTCGGACCAAAGCCAAATTAAAGTAAGGGCGTTATTTTTCATGAGTACGTGCTTCCAAAACAGGTTCATGGCAAAAAAAAAAAAAGTAAAATAAACACACTCGGAAGTGACCCGGCCACGTGTAGAGAAAAGACAAAACCGATGCGTTCAATTAAGTGATGTTCTACTGCCTAATGTTCCGATTTGGCAATCGGGACGTGAGCGAACAACAAAGGAAAAAGTCCGATTTCAGGGTTGCTTTATTATCGGTGCATTCGTAAGCACCGTTGAATACTAGCTATCGCTTATAGTATGTGTTCGAATAGGTCCCCTTCTGCAGCCACGCAGTACTGGGCGCGCTTTATCACATCTTCAGTGGCTTTTTTGATGACCGAGGGTGGGATTCTGCTGCAGACATCCGTTATTCTTGCCTTGAGCTCATCTGACGTCTTCGTCTCGGTCACGTAAACACGATGTTTTACGTAACCCCACAGAAAGAAATCGAGCGGAGAGAGATCAGGTGACCTAGCCGGGCAATGGACAGGCCCGTGCCTTCCAATCCATTGTGTGTGAAAAGTCGCATTTAGTCAGTTTCATGCTCGACTGCTGCTGTGTGCTGGCGCCCCATCTTGCTGATACCGCAGAAGGGGAAAACGTGACAGCGGGACTTCGCTGTAAAACCTATCCACCTCCCTTCAAGGACTTCGTCCACGTAACGCTGTCCAGTCAGTGTCTGATCTAAGAATATTGGACCAATTATACCACCGTCGTAAATTCCACACTACCCATTGAACACATTGGTGCCGAGTGCGCTTTACCCAGTGTGGATTGGAGTTACTCCAATAGTGTGCATGATGCCGATTTACCTGGCCATTTCTGCAAAAATTGGCTTCATCTGTCCAGATGACGTTGCTAAGAAAGTTCGGTGATTCATCGGATTTTGTGAGGATCCAATTCGAAAAATCTAGGCGATTCTGCAAGTCCTTCGCTTCCAAGCATTGGTGCAGGTTAACGCGGTACGGGTGAAAGGCCGAGTCATTTAAAATCCTCCAAACTGACGACTTGGAAATTGGTGCCTGGGCGGCCATGTCTCGCACGCTAGCTTGAGGGTTTGAGGCCATAAGTGCCAGAACATCCGCGCGTATGTTATGACTCAAAGATGAAGTCCTCTGCCACTGTTTTTTGAAGCTGCCGGTTTCTCGCAGGTTTTCATAATTTCTGATGATTGTCGATGCGTTGGGTCTACCGCCACACTTCCATGACCGATAAATCTTTGCGGCCTTCTTGTGTTGCCATTTGCAGCTCCCAAAGCAAGCGTCATGTTCGCCTTCTGCTCATTAGAATAAGACATGGCGACTGGGGCGATACAAAACACACCTTTAAACCCTTGCGCGGATTTCATCGATCAGCTTCTGCGGTGAGAGGTTCTGCGCAGAAAGAAAAGGCACCCATGCACACTATCTGCGCTAAGACAGCAGCTATCGCAGCTCGTTTCCAACTAACACCAAACGCGATGTGCTCCTTCGGTCGGGGTCACGTGGTCGGGGTTAAGCACAAACTCGGTCACGATTTCTTTCTTTCTTTCGTTTATTTCATTCTGGCTAACTCAGAGAGAGCTTGTTCGAGGGCGCTGCTTTATTATGCGGGTTGGAGCGTGGTAACGTGATATTTTTCATATTTCGTGGGCTTTCTTTATCACTCAAAAAAATTGAGTACGCAATTAGTACGGCACTGAAAATACCGCAGTTAGATGCCCCACGTGGTTGCCTACAAACGCCTCATTGACACTTTGATAATTAGGACAGTACTTCTCGAGTTAGATTATTATCTACAATTATTCAATTAAATATCAGTAACGAAAAAATTACTCGCGGCTACTACACTGTACTGGAAACAATGCGCACTAGGTTTGCTTCGTGTAACGCCGTTGCTGTTTTTTTAAATCGTGCTGCGTGATAGCTAGGACACCCTGTATACATATATATATATTTGTGTGTGTGTGTGTGTGTGTGGTGTGTGTGTGTGTGTGTGTGTGTGTGTGTGTGGTGTGTGTGTGTGTGTGTGTGTGTGTGTGTGTGTGTGTGTGTGTGTGTGTGTGTGTGTGTGTGTGTGTGTGTGTGTGTGTGTGTGTGTGTGTGTGTGTGTGTGTGTGTGTGTGTGTGTGTGTGTGTGTGTGTGTGTGTGTGTGTGTGTGTGTAGTGGGTTATATCAGTGCTGTGCTTACATGACGCCCACGATTTTACCTTAAAAACCTCGTCAGTTCGATTGCGAAATAAAGCGCAGGAAATGTCTGCCAGGAGCGACTCCATTGTAGTGCGTCCATCTCTTGAACTTTTAGTTTCGACTGAACAAACGAGGATATTTCTTTCCGCTTATAATGGGGAAATGAATTTACAGTGGTATATATATTGCTTTCGCGCCTTGAATTCGTCGACTGCTTTGTGGACTGTTCTTACATGTTACTTATTCCGTTAGCAAAAGCTAAAGCATTGTACGTCGTGGAATTAGTGCACTGTCTAGGGCGATGTTGCGAGCTTACCACTTACCAGCGTGAAGAGGCCTGTCAAGGAAACTTGAGAGGCATCCCCACTTAATTTTATATAACTGTGTGTAATATACCGCTGTTGCAAACAAATATGCAGCTTTAGAAAAGGAAGATCAAGACAACATAGAGGTAATGAATGAAACCGCAACTAGGTTGATCTCAGAAGCAGCAATTGAAGTGGGAGGTAGGGCACCAAGGCAACCAGTAGGTAAGCTCTCCCAAGAAACAAAGGACCTAATAAAGAAACGACAGAAGATGAAAATGTCCAACTCAAGAGATCAGATAGATTGCGCTGAACTGTCAAAACTAATCAACAAGAAAAAAGTAAGGGATATTCGAAATTATAACGTGGAAAAGACTGAGGAAGCCCTAAAATATGGACGCAGCATTAAATCAGTAAGAAGAAAGCTGGGCATAGGACAAGGCAAGATGTATGCCCTGAAAGATGAGCATGGTAATATCATCAGCAATTTCGATGACATAGTAAGAGCAGCGGAAGAATTCTATACTGACCTGTACAGTGCCCAAAACAGCCAAGCTACTTTCATTCAAAATGGTGATGAACCGGATACAGAGGCTCCTTCTATAACTAGCGCTGAAGTTAGAAGGGCCTTGAAAGACATGACCAGCGGAAAAGCTGCTGGAGAAGATGGAATAACAGTAGATTTAATCAAAGATGCAGGAGATAACATGCTTGAAAAGCTTGCGGGCCTTTATACGCAATGCCTCACAACTTCATGTGTACCAGAGAGCTGGAAGAACGCCAACATTATGCTAATCCATAAGAAGGGAGACGTTAAAGAACTGAAGAATTATAGACCCATTAGCTTGCTTTCAGTATTGTATAAAATATTCACCAAGATAATTTCCAATAGAATCAGGGCAACACTTGACTTCAGCCAACCAAGAGAACAGGCTGGTTTCAGGAAGGGATATTCTACGATGGATCATATCCATGTCATAAATCAGGTAATTGAGAAATCTACGTAGTACAATCAACCTCTCTACATGGCTTTCATAGATTATGAAAAGGCATTTCATTCAGTAGAGATACCAGCAGTCATAGAGGCATTGCGTAATCAAGGAGTACAGGAGGCATACGTGAATATCTTAGCAAACATCTACAAGGATTCCACAGCTACCTTGGTTCTCTACAAGAAAAGTAGAAAGTTACCTATCAAGAAAGGGGTCAGGCAAGGAGACACAATCTCTCCAATGCTATTCACTGCATGCTTAGAAGAAGTATTCAAGCTCTTAGACTGGGAAGGCTTAGGAGTGAGGATCAACGGCGAATATCTCAGCAACTTTCGGTTTGCAGATGACGTTGTCCTATTTAGCAACAATGGAGACGAATTACAGCAAATGATTGAGGACCGTAATCGAGAAAGTGTAAGAATTGGGTTGTAGATGAATATGCAGAAGACAAAGATAATGTTCAATAGCCTAGCAAGGGAACAAGAATTCAGGATCGCCAGTCAGCCTCTAGAGTCTGTAAAGGAGTACGTTTATCTAGGTCAATTACTCACAGGGGTCCCTGATCACGAGAAAGAAATTTACAGAAGAATAAAATTGGGTTGCAGTGCATACGGCAGGCATTACCAAATCCTGGCTGGGAGCTTACCACTGTCGTTGAAAAGAAAAGTGTACAATCATTGTATTCTACCGGTGCTAACATATGGGGCAGAAACTTGGAGGTTAACAAAGAAGCTCGAGAACAAGTTAAGGACCGCACAAAGAGCGATGGAACGAAAAATCTTAGGACTAACGTTAAGAGACAGGAAGAGAGCGGTGTGGATCAGAGAACAAACGGGGATAGCCGATATTCTAGTTGACATTATGCGGAAGAAATGGAGCTGGGCAGGCCATGTAATGCGTAGGATGAATAACCGGTGGACCATTAGGGTTACAGAATGGATACCAAGAGAAGGGAAGCGCAGTCGAGGTCGGCAGAAAACCAGATGGGATGATGAGGTTAGGAAATTCGCAGGCGCAAGTTGGAATACGCTAGCGCAAGACAGGGGTAATTGGAGATCGCAGGGAGAGGCCTTCGTCCTGCAGTGGACATAAATATAGGCTGATGATGATGAATATACCGGTGTATTACCAAATCCTGATTAGGAGCTTACCATTGTCGTTGAAAAGAAAAGTGTGCAACCATTACATTCCACCGGTGCTAACATATGGGGCAGAAACTTAGGAGGTTAACAAAAAAGCTCAAGAACAAGCACCGCACAAAGAGCGATGGAATGAAAAATGTTAGGCCTAAACTTAAGAGGCAGGAAGAGAGCGGTGTGGATCAGAGAGCAAACGGAGATAGCCGATATTCTAGTTCACATTAAGAGGGAAAATGGAGCTGGACAGGCCGTGTAATACATAGAATGGATAACCAGGGGACCATTATAGTTACAGAATGGATACCAAGAGAAGGGAAGCACAGTAGAGGATGGCAGAAGTGCTACTGGGCACGGTATTCCGAATCGGCTCGCCGCCGACGCGCAGATTCACGCTTGGCCCATCGGCGCGCTTCAAGATGAGCGGCGGCTTCTTCGGGTGTCCGGACCTTGTTTGGTCGTCCCATGTCAAGGCTACATGTACTCGCCACAAAGTCGACGAGAGTTCTGCCGCCGTCGCGGCGGCTCCGAGCTTTATCTCCTCGGTGACGTCATGACCAAGCTGCACCTCCACACTTGCCGGGGCGTGACTGGTCGAAACCTGCCGAGCCACCGCAAGAGGCGAGACTGCAGTCAGGGACACCACGTGCGTTCGGCGCGAACGCGGGGAAACGGGGCGGGGTCGGCAGCAGCTCTGTGCGTTGCCTCATTGGTGCTGCTACAATTTATCTCTCTCTCATTTTCTCTTTCTCTCTTTTGAGCATAGCACGCGCCACGCGCATGCTTTCGTTCCCTCTCTTTAACGTCCCATATCATAGCAACAAGTGCATGGCACGGAGAGGAGGCGAAGTACACGCCACTCCGCGAGGTGGTTGCTTGGCAAAGCGTGGTGACGTCATCGTTCAGTGAAGTTTCTTGTACACGCTCCAAGGACTGACGGTAGGCTTAAACACCTCCGCTGTTAAAACAGTACAATTAAGGACGCACTTTCGATCGCGAACGAGCCACATTAGCGAAGCTCATTTTTCGAAAGCGAAACGAGGCTAGCATACATTACGATGCTGGCATCCGTATACGTCAGTAAGTGTCATTTTGTATCTCCCATAAAGACCACTCAACTCGGAGTATTCCCTCGCAAACTGGCTGGCGTATAGCTGTATTATCAACCATGAGATCAATTCGCGTTTTGGGAAGCCGCTTTGTATCAAAGTCCAAACACTCTTGCTCCAGGTTTGACGTCGCGCACATGGCTGGCTGGAGCGTAAAGCGCCTTGAGTGTGAGGTCATCGCTGACGTGCGAGCTGTTCTGGTCGCTTGTGTATTAGCTGGAGCGAACGGTATAGGCTCCCTTCAATGGTCAGGCGGCGCAGCGATCGGCTCAGCCATCAGCGCCGCCGTGTCAGTTTCGCGAAACACCGAGGCGGCCACTTCTACGAAGGCATGCTTCTGCGGCGCTCGTTTGAAACAAGTCGGGCGTTCAAAACTGTGGTTTTTAAGGCAATTGAAAACATTGAGGCCCATTTTCGACCACCGACACTCGAGAAAGGACGTCAACTTTACGACAACAACCATATATATCGTGTCAAAAAAGTAAACCGGACGGACATCGCAGCAAAGTTCTTGTCACACCAAATAAAGCACGTTTACGACGTCGAACTCAAAGTAAGTTAACAAATAAATAATTTATTCTGCTTAAGTGGGCAAATACGGCCGTAAACGTTTTTCAACTATCATTTGTAGCTTCAGTATACTTCGAGTGTGCCTTGTTCATCACATTTGTCGAGGTTTTGGCGAGTTGGAAGGTCACTTGAATGATTGTGGAGCTTTTCTATCCTTTGACAAAGTACCTCGAACATAGTCTGGTGTTGTCATTCGCGCTCCAGTGTGAGAGGTCATCACTGCTGAAACATAACAGAGAGCAATCAGCTGACACTCAACACCAAGACTGAATAAATGTGTGCTAGCGTGCGCGAGAGAAGTGCTAATTTGCGAATACTCGATGTGTGCTGCGGTGCACTCCAGCCTTAGTTCTGTTCTAAACGCGAGAGAGCATCGGCATGAATGAGCCCGGTTTCAGCAGTCGCGTCTTGATCCAGGCGCAGAAAGGAGCTGCACGTTAACTTATTAATGCACAACAAGAACTACAGTGCGTACAAAGGCCCAACGCGGAGTGCTTACGAAGCTAGATTTGACACATAACGACTGCGCATTTGTTTCGGAGCGAGAATAGCTCAACAATTATCCAAACCAATTTACAAGAGCGGGAATCAGATCACGCGTGTTTATGCAGTTGTCGCTTTATTGTGCGTTTTCACGGATGCTGCCTTGTGTTTTTTTTCTTTTTATCCTTTTTTTAAGTTTGCGTTTGCGTCTTAGTTCATCAGAAATTCGCAAGAGCCACTCTTGACGGGCCGAACCGCGACGATCCACCTTCAGCCGCCGGGTTTCTCCCCACAGTCTTGAAGGGAAGCGGCACAATTTGATGCCGACATCCCCTTCACGGTTGTCAAAATACCTAAAACAGCAGTATATGCGCATGTTCTTTTTGTTTACACTTCTTACGGAGCAGCTGCCGAGTGGTCGCGGTGAATCCATTGAAAAATTGGATAAGGAAGCTTTTAGGCGCGCCTCAGCGCAGTACGGACCAAGGTGAAATGGCAGTGAGGGCCTACTCGCGGGTGCTCACCGCCGCTGCTAGGTGGCGCGACATGTACAGCCAAACTGCATTGCAGGGTGCCTATAGCTGGTTTGGATGAGTGTACTGTTGATCCTACGGCATATTTCTTTTTTCGTAATTGCATGTTGCGTAGCGGCCCCTTTCCACTTTTATTATGCTTCATCGCATAATCGACAGTGCTGCGGCAAAGCTAACTTTGTGCAGTGATGCTACTGGTGCAAAGCCTGCTCATGCTACCGAGCCTGGTGAACAACTCGTTAGGAGTGGACCCCTCATTAACGCAGCCAATCATGTTAATGAAACGATAACGTTTATGCGGTGTTTAACACCCAATTATGCAACGCTCTTTAGACCCTTGCTGGTTTGTGTTTGGGTAAGGCTGCAAAATGATGATTAACTATGTCAAACAAAGTTATATTTTAGATGTGACAGAAGCAGGCTGTTCTCATGTCCTTGTAATGTGCAGAGAAGCACTGATGGTGACTGGGATGCAGTTATACATTTGCCAAAAAGGAAGTAAAACTCCAATTCAGAAATAAAAGTTAAATAGCCAAAATGCACATCAATATCGCAGGAATGCTCCCGGCCAGACTTCAAGGTAAGTGCCAAGCGTGTCAAGTTTTACGTAAAACCAGCAGATAAATAGCATTTGGCTTCTGCAGTGAGCACTAGTGCTGACAAAGCTGAACTAGTTATATTGTATTCGGCGTAACCAACCAATTCTAGCACAAAAATGCTAACATAAAGGAATAAACAGTAGCAGGAGGTTCGTAATGTTACCCTGCGAATTACTCCTTGATTTGCATCATTTTAGTTAGGCGCAAAAACTGGAAAATCGAGATGAACTGCAGCAACGTATGCATGGTACAGACAAACTAGTTGAAAAAACACCGCATATCCACGGGGTGAATGATGATGAGTGGGTGAAGCTCCGGCGGGAATCATCGGTAAACCGTGAATCTTCCGTGTAATTCGCCCAGTCTCGCCGCACTAAATCGAACGATTGACTTCCACCAATGACACGCGCCATATGTGACGTCATTCCTATTTTATAACAGCGCCCTTCATTATAATTGCACCATCTCCCGCTTAAGGGGACGCTAGCACAAACGCGTTAGAAACGTGCAGTACTCTCTAGTAAGGGGGAGAGGCCACAGCGTCTTACGCAGCCGTTTACACATGCCGGAACGTGCACCGCGTTTGCCGACGCCATCACATGACTGCTGAGAGAGTATAAGCCCCGTATTCATAAACGCTCCTCGACTTGATCTTGACGACAGAGAACGCTGGACTGTCGAACAGAGAGGTTGTGTTGCGTCTCGCTCCGACGACCTCGCCTCGCCAGTCGCGCCTAGCTCTTCTCCCGTGCGGTCGTGCCTGCACTTCGCCCCGGCGTGTGCTGCACGAGCCGCGTGGCTCACCATCGTCGGCGACGTCACCTGCAGCCGCGCACGATTTGCGCGTCCCAACGCGCAACCTCGTGTGTTCCCTGCGGGCTTGTATCGTGCGACGAGTGGATTTGCTTCAGTGTTGTGCTCCGCGAGTGGCGTGCCCAACCCGACATCTGTGCCGCGTCCCCGGCTGTGCCGCCTCGTGCGCGCATCGCGTGGTCGGTGCTGTGCGCGCGACGTGCGTGTAGTGTGTTTGCCCCCTGTGACGCGCGGTTCGCGTGTTGACTGCGGAGCCGAGCGGCATGGAGGGCTTCCGCAGGCCAGGAGAGCGCCCGCCGCGCGCGGGCCATCGTCGAAGTGCGAGCGCGTCTCTCGCGACCCTTGTGCCCGTGACGCTACAAGCGCTGCGTCGCGTGAGCGAGGCGAACTAGAGGTGCGCGCCGCCGAGATCGTGGACGCGTGGATAAAGAAACAGGCCACCACCACCCAAGCAGCTGCCGCCGCGGCCGCGCCCGCCGTCACCGAGACACACGTGGCGCCGGCTATACCTTCCCCTCAGGCGAGCCTTCCCCCCTCGGAGCAGGACGCCACCATTGCTGCCATGGCGAGCACCCCGCTGCCCCCATCCGACGACGAGGAGGCCATGGACTCCTCCTCCTCGCGCAAACGCACGCGCGAAGCAGAGAGCGAGGAGGAGGAGCAAACCGGTCGCCGCAAGATAGCGCCAACCTTTCTCTTTCCCTCAAGAACCACTTATCATCAAGCTGCCGCCGCCGACCGCCCCACCTTGCCCGGAGAGCAGGGACGACGGCGACGCCATCTCCCGGCGCCCGGGGGACTCAGCCGCCTCCTCGTCACCGCCCGCGGCACGAGATGGCGCCCCCGCCGATCCGCCGGCTGCGCCGGCTTTCCTGCTCCCCTCGAGCACCAGCGCCGCCCCTCGGACGCCCGGCGAGTCGTCCGCTGCCTCCTTCGCGCTCTCCCCGAGGGAGGGCGCGCGCATCAACACGGTCGCTCCTCCGGCTGCCGGTGAGGCTGGCGCGAGCCCTGCTGCGTCGTCTGCTACGGCGGATGCTCGTGACGCGCCCGAGTCTGTGCCGTTGGGGCTCGCGCACGATCCCCGAGCAGACACAGCCCCAGCCGGTCCGACGCAGCACGGCCTCGCCCACCCAGCGGCGAGGTTTCCTGAAGGATCCCCCCCACCCCACTCTACCGAGGCAGGAGGGGAAAAACAAGAAGCAGAAGAAGGCGGGGAAAAGCTCTGCACCCAAACAGGCTTCCCCCCCTGCTGCCCCTCCGGCCCCGAGGCCCACTCTGGCGGGCTCCGGCACACCCACAGCAAAGGCTGCTGCACAGGAGACCCCGTCCACCCATGCACCACCAGCTGAGGGCTTCCACCTGGTGCTGTCCAAGGCCGATCGCCGCCGCGCAAGGGCACCAGTGAGTGCTGCCATCCCGGTGGACCCCGCGGTCATTGGCACGGCCCACTTCCGCCCATCTGTGGTGGGTGGCACTTTCAGAGGAGCACCACGCCTCTCTCTTGCGGCGGTGCTCTCAGCGCGGCCAGGTGTTGCCGCTGTGAGAGTCAATCACAGGCGCAACATCGTGGCCGCCGACGCCACCACCCAGAGGTGCTTGGAGGAGCTGCTGGCCACCACGGAGCTCCGGGGAATACCGGTGACTGCCCGGCAGCCTGCCGAGCGAGGCAGGAGCACTGGTTTTGTCCACGGCGCCGACGGCATCCCCGCAGACGCGGACCTGCTGGGCGCCATCGAGTCGGGAGTCCCAGTGCTGGCTGCTACCAGGGAGGCCGACACCATCACCATCCGGTTCGCGGGGCCGGTCCCCCCTGAGCATGTGAGCCTCTACAAGCTCCGGTTCAGGGTGCGGCCGTCCAGACCGCGTCACTGCAGTGCCAGCAGTGTGGCCGCTTTGGGCACGTGGCTGCCTCCTGCGACTCGCCATCCAGCTGCCGTCATTGTGGGAGGTCTCACGAGCAGGGTGACAGCTGCCCCAACGCGGCCCACTGCCGCAACTGCGGTGGCCACCACCCCGCAAATACTCCTGCCTGCCCCAGGTGGCAGGAGGAACGCAGGGTGGCCACCATCTTGGCAACTGCCCCTGCTCCCCTCTCCCGCCGGGCAGTCCGCGCTGGTGTCCGGGAGGAGAACCTGCAGGCCAAGGCCACCTCAACGCCTGTGCAGGGCCTGTCTTATGCACAGGCACTGGCCGGCCTCCCACAGGCGCCCCAGCAGAAGGCAGCCCCCCCCCCCCGGACGGCCCCCCACACCGGCCCCACGGAAGCAGCGACGCCAGCCGCCTGCCACCCCTGGGAGCGAGCCCACCACAGCCCCAGCATCACTGGCAATGCCTGACCCGGACCCTCGGGACCAGATCATTGCCAGCCTGCAGCTCGCCCTGAAGGCCATCGGGGAGATGCTGCCTGCCGAGAGCCCCCTCCGAGCCATCTGCCTGCAGGCAGTGGCAGTCCCGACCACAGTTAACCAGCATGGCTGATCCCTCACCAGCCACAGCTGGGAAATGCCGTCGCCACCCGAGTGTTCTCCAATGGAACACCAACTCACTGCGGCGGCGGCATGCAGAGCTGTGCGCGCACCTCCTGCGGTGTGATTTCGACGTCCTCGCACTGCAGGAGGTGTACACTGTGGCCGAGGACCTGCGGCTGCCGGGATACACGGGCTACTCTGGCGCCACCACCTGCTCGACGCAGAGCTGCACGGACGCTCCCTGCCTGGAGGGTGCCCACAAGAAGGGGAAGCCGAGGACTGCCATCTACGTCCGCAGCAGCCTGGCCCACTCGGTGACCCCAGTCTCGGACGTCGTAGGCGGCGCCATGGAGTGCTGTGCTGTCACGGTACGCCTTGACAGACAGGACACGACCGTGGCGAGCGTCTACGTTCGTCCTGGACAACAGTGGGACCCCTCCAGCCTGGTGCGGCTTGCAGCACGCCTCGGCGGACATGCAGTCCTGTGCGGTGACTTAACGCCCACCACACCGACTGGGGCAGCCGCAGGTGCACCCGCCGAGGCAGGGACCTCTGCAACGCCATCAGCCGAGCAGGCCTGGTGGTACTCAACAAAGGAGGACCCACGTACGTCCGCCGTGGGGTGAGCACAGCCATCGACCTCTCCCTTACCACCGAGCAGCGCTCCTATGACTGGGCTACAACTCCCGACACTTGGGGATCTGATCACTTCCCCATCTTGATCACCCCCGGGTGTGGGAGAAGGCCGAGGTCACGAACATACCACGTCACAGACTGGTCCCTGTTCAGGAAGCGCTGCAGTGAGTTGGAAGATGGCTGTGACCTCCTGAGTGCCATCATGGAGTGCGCCCAGGCAGCCACAGTCCAGTGCTCTGCTCTGCCCGATACTCCTGCCCCGGATCTGCTCCTGCTCAACCTCCGTGCGTCCAGGCGACGCGTGGAGCGCCGAGCAATCCGGACGGGCAATGCAGAGCACTGGACCGAATACAGGAGAGCGGATGCCCGCTGCAGACGACAGGCCAGGCGCAGAAGGAGCCAGAGCTGGGGGAGCCTCTGCGCCACCATCGAGAACCGCTCCAAGGGCCCCCTGGCCTGGCGCCTCCTAAAGTCCCTGACCGGCAGGAAGGTCAACCGCCACCCCGTCCTCGCGGTGGCTATCTCGCTGGGCATCAGCGAGGCGGCCCTGGCGGAGTTGCTAGCGGACCACTTCGCCCCCCCGGCTGCCCTCGCTGCGGCCATCCTGCCGGTCGGACTTCCCCCTGCCAACCCGCCTACCTGCCTGCTGGAGCTGCATCCGGAGTGGGCGACCAGCCAGATCGCGGCCATCTGCCAGGACCCACTGACTCTCCACGAGCTGCAGACGGCCCTGAGGAGGGGCAAGCGTCGCAGTGCACCGGGAGCAGACGGAGTGACACTACAGATGCTCCGCAACCTGGCCACCAGTGAGCAACGACGCCTGCTCGACTGCTACAACAACATCTGGTGGTCAGGACAGGTGCCGGAGGCCTGGCGCACAGCCATCGTGGCCCCCATTCTGAAGAGCAATAAGCCGGCCAACGAGCTGTCCTCATACCGACCGGTCTCTCTCACCTCCGCTGCCTGCAAGGTGATGGAGGCCATTGCTCTGGCACGGCTCGAATGGGTGGCCCGCGCCTGCGGGTTCCTCGCGGACCAGCAGACAGGCTTCCGGCGCCGAAGGTGCACTGCGGACTCCATCGCAGACGTCGTCTCCACCCTGGAGGACGCCAGGGCCAGCGGAGACCTCGCCATGCTCCTCCTCATCGACGTCAAGGGGGCGTTCGATGGCCTCCCACATGCGGTCGTCCAGCAGGCTCTGGACCTCCTGGGCATTGGCGGCAACCTGCGGCGGTTCCTGTCATAGTTCCTGAACGACCGCACCCTCAGGGTCCGCGTGGGCCATGCAAGGAGCACTCCCCGTCCGGTCGCAGCAGGCGTACCACAAGGGTCAGTGGTGAGCCCGTTTCTCTTCAACCTCGCCCTGGCCCGGTTGCCTGCTGCACTGCCGACCGACCCTCACTACAAGGTGGAGTGCTCCATCTACGCGGATGACATCGCCCTGTGGGTGCGGGGACTGCCGCAGTCAAGCCGCCACGTGTGCCTGGCCCTCCAGAGAGCCCTGGACACCACGGCCGCCTACCTGGGAAGCATCGGACTCTCGGTTTCGACGGGGAAGACGGTGGCCCTCCTCGTCCACCCGAGAGCAGCGGCACGGCGCTCAGCTCCCCGGCTGCAGCTGGAAGGCGTGCGCATCCCATGGAGTACGACTGTGTCGTACCTTGGGCTGCGCATCGACCACCGGCTAACCTGGCTACCGGCAGTCGGGGCCATGCAGACCCAGACCATCAGGGTCCGCAAGGCCGTGTCGCAGCTCCTTGCCCGTGGAGAGGGCTGCTCGGTGAAGTGGGCCCTGCGGCTCTACGAGGCGGCGGCCACATCACGCCTGCGGTACGCCCTCCCGCTGGTGGCGCTGCCGCCACGCCGCCTCGAAAAGTTGGAGCTGCAGCACCGGGCGGCCATCCGACTCTGCCTGGGCGTCCCCCGGAGCTCCCAGATTGCCGCTACCCTTGCGGAGGCTGGAGCATGGCCCCTGTCGCTCCTCTTCCTGCAGCAGGGGCTGAGGCACGTCGACCGCCTCCACCATGCTCCTGATGGCAGAGGCCTGCTGCGTCGCCTCCAGTCCCGGCCTTCCTCAAGGATGGGTCAGCTGTGCCGCCTCTACGAGGAGGTGGTTGGCAACCCACCGCCGAATGCGGTACAGCTGCCCCCACCGCAGAGTCCTCCTGTCCCCATCGCCACGGAGCTGCCCGGGATTTCGAAGAGGCGCTCGCCCGCTTGCGCCCTGCAGCAGACGGCCGCCTGCCTCCTGGACGAGACCCTCGGAGACCACCTCCTGGTGTACGTCGACGGTTCGGTGGTACCGGACACCGGCTCTGCCACGGCGGCCTGCACGGTACCAGCCCTGCAGAAGAGCAGGCAGTGTCGACTGCCCAGACACGCCAGCTCGACTGCAGCGGAGGTGGCAGGCCTCCACCTGGCCGTCGACCTACTCTCCGAGGAGCTTCCTGGGGTACCAGCGGCCATCCTCTGCGACTCCAAGGCAGCCCTCCTCGGCCTGCAGAGGCCAGAAAGCGCCAGCCTTGGAGTCGCACTGCTGTCTACCCGGCTGACAGCGCTGCAGGACGCAGGCCACCCGGTGTCCCTGCACTGGATCCCCGCCCACGTAGGGATCCCGGGCAACGAGGCAGCCGACACCCTGGCGAAGGACGCCCACCACACCACTGTGCCCCTCAGTCGGGTCGTGACGGAGGGCGACTTCACAGGACTGAGGCTGCGGCGACACCTGGCGACCCACCACCCAGACAAACGGGTGGCACTGGGATGCCCCCCACGACCACTCCCCCAGCGAGGCCTGGCTCGCAGGGAGACCTCGCTCCTTCTCCGGCTGTGCATCGGCTGCAGCTGGATGGCAGCACGCAGCTACCGACTGGGACGAGCGACGTCCCCGGCCTGCAGCTCCTGCGGGGAGCCGGAGACGATCGAACATCTCCTGCTGGCCTGCCCGGCGTACCTCCAGCAGCGGGGCCCACTCCTGCAGGAGTTCCGCCGCCTGGGCCTCCCCTCTGGCAAGGAGGAAGATCTCCTCTTCCCCGGCCGACACCACCTTTCTGCACTTCGAGGCGTCGTGGAGTTCCTTGACTCGTCAGGGCTCTCCGCACGCCTCTAAGGACATTTCTACAAGCGGGAAGGCCTCACGGCCTCCCACCCTACCCCGGGCCTGACCGGCCTGGCACAACACCCCTGCAGACTCTGCAGCACACCAAGGCCTTCCATCTCGGCCTGATACGTGCCGCCTATGCCTGCCGGTTTTGCTTCGCCCAGCCATGGCGACTCCACTCTATCCCTTCTTTCGCTCCCACTTACCCCTCCCCGTTGGCGCTGAGCCGTGCTCCCTCAAGGGCTGCAGAAGATAGCCCCAACCTTTCCCTTTCCCTCAAGAACCACTTATCATCATCACTTGAACTTGACTTGCCACCGCCTTCAACGCGTTTCGAGCGCGCTGCCCAAGGCGGTGGGTCCCCGGTTCGATTCCGCGCTACGGACACAACTTTCGGATTTTTTTAGGGGCGAAGCTCCTTAGGGTGTGGTCTGTCCCTCCTCTGTAGTAGTCGTCGTAGTAGGTAGCCACGTCTACTTTTATGAGAAAAAAAATTCCGAGAGTTGTGGCCGTCGCGGAATCGAACCAGGGACCCCTCGCTTCTGAACGCGTGGCGCTAACCACTACGCCACGAAGCGCACATGGACAGACGCACCACGATGGCAATACATACCCAACATTAACGAAAGACTGCGCGTTTCTAACGCGTTTGTGCTAGCGCGTTACGGCCCGTGAAGAAGCTGGTGTAAGACGCTGTGGCCTCTCCGACTTACGCCCGTATTCATAAACGCTGATGGCGTCGGCAAACGCGGTTCACGTTCCGGCATGTGTAAACGGCTGCGTAAGACGCTGTGGCCTCTTCCCCTTAGAGTACTGCACGTTTCTAACGCGTTTGTGCTCGCGTCCCCTTAAGCGGGAGATGGTGCAATTATAATGAAGGGTGCTGTTATAAAATAGGAATGACCTCAAATATGGCGCGTGTCATTGGTGGAAGTCAATCGTTCGATTTAGTGCGGCGAGACTGGGCGAATTACACGGAAGATTCACGGTTTACCGATGATTCCCTCCGGAGCTTCGCCCACTCATCATCATTCACCCCGTGGATATGTGGTGTTTTTTTAGGGGCGAAGCTCCATAATAGCGGCACCCGTTCGTCCCCGTCGTAGTAGGTAGCCACGTCGTTTTATGAATTGCTCAATAGATGGCGTTGTGCGTCCGTATATGTATGTATACCCATATATACATAATATGTATACGTATAGTATAACCGGAAGCCGACTTCCGGTTCCACTTCCGGTTCCGGTTCCGGAAGCTTCCGGAGAACGCTTCCGGCGTTTTATGAAAAAAAATTCCGAAAGTTGTGTCCGTAGCGCGGAATCGAACCAGGGACCCCTCATTTCCGAACGCGCGGCGCTAACCACTACGTCACGAAGCGCACATAGACACACGCACCACGATGGCAATAAATACCCAACATTAACGAAAGGCCGCGTTTCTAGCGCGTTTCTAACGCGTTTGTGCTAGCGCGTTACGGCCCGTGTAAGAAGCTGGTGTAAGACGCTGTGGCCTCTCCGCCTTACCTTCAACGCGTTTCGAACGCGCTGCCCAAGGCGGTGGCAAGTCAAGTTCAAGTCGAGGAGCGTTTATGAATACGGGGGGTATACTCTCTCAGCAGTCATGTGATGGCGTCGGCAAACGCGGTGCACGTTCCGGCATGTGTAAATGGCTGCGTAAGACGCTGTAGCCGCTCCCCCTTACTAGAGAGTACTGCACGTTTCTAACGCGTTTGTGCTAGCGTCCCCTTAAGCGGGAGATCCGATGATTCCCTCCGGAGCTTCGCCCACGCATCATCATTCACCCCGTGGATATGCTGTGATTTTTTTTCATAAAAGTAGACGTGGCTACCTACTACTACTACATACTACAGAGGAGGGACAGACCCACACCCTAAGGAGCTTCGCCCCTAAAAATTTGGGGGACGCTTAAGCTTCGTTTTTAAGAGTGGAACGCGATAGCATTCAAAGATCCCTGACTGCTTCTCACGCTTCCCGACAACTCCAGCTTAAGCAACTACTGGTTACCGGGAAACACTGGCGGCGAACGCTATGCACGAAGGCGAGCTTTCTGGTAGAAACGCGGCCTCTTGCGTGAGGCGATCCCGGAGATACTGCACAGCCGCGCCCAAAAATTGCATAATTTTCAGGTTTCTGTTTTATTGCGATAGCAATTATATGGACACTCAAAAGCAGATTTCTGCCGTCGGTGTCGCCGTCGCCGTCGCTGTGAGGTTCCGTATGACGTCAATGGAGATTAAAGCGTCGCCGCGCGCCGAACGCTGTATGTGCGAGTGAAAGGGCGCGAGGGACGCGCGCTTTCACGGGGAGTGAACGCACGGCAGAGAACAAACGCGCGTTCTGCTCTGTGCTCCCTTAAGGGCTGCAATAGTAGGCGTCTCTTTCCTCCTCTACAATCACCATATATGTAGAGCAAACGTGCCTTCTTCCGACGCACGAAAGGCCGTGGGGGGGAGAGGGAGGGAAGGGAGGCGACGTTTAGCTGCGGCACCAAGTGCCTATTATTGCGATAGCAATTATATGGACACTCAAAAGCAGATTTCTGCCGTCGGCGTCGCCGTCGCCGTCGGCGTCGCCGTCGCCGTCGCCGTCGCCGTCGCCGTGAGGTTCCGTATGACGTCAATGGAGATGAAATCGTGGCCGCGCGCCGCCGAACGCTGTATGTGCGAGTGAAAGGGCGCGAGGGACGCGCTCTTTCACGGGGAGTGAACGCACGGCGGAGAACAAACGCGCGTTCTGCGCCGTGCTTCCTTAAGGGCTGCAGAAGTAGGCGTCTCTTTCCTCCTTTACAATCACCATATATGTAGAGCAAACGCGCCTTCTTCAGACGCGCGAGAGGCCGTGGGGGAGGGGGAAGGAAGGGACGCGACGTTTAGCTGCGGCACCAAGTGCCTATTTATATGAGAGGCTCCAGCAACAGTCACCAACGCCGCACGCATTTTGAGCTAACGCGGGCAAAACGCCGATGGCGTCGACAACAGTTCTGCGTGTTGTTGCTACCAAAGCCGCTCACCTTACTTCGTATGACATTGCTGTGTTGCTATCGCATTCATTGCTTCGCCCTTAGGGCGAAACTGTGACATTTTTTATATCAGAGGCTCCGGCAACAGTCACCAACGCCGCACGCATTTTGAGCGAACGCGGGCAAAACGCCGACGGCGTCGACAACAGTTCTGCGTGTTGCCGGTGCTGCTGCATGTCCAAGTTTATACAGCTGATAAAGCTGCTATCATTACTCCGTATAGCTCTCTTCAAATTTGCTATCGCAATTGATGCTTCACCTTTCAGGTGAAACTGCGACAACTTTTTTGTTTCGTACTTTAAATATTTCAGTCTTAGAAGATTTAACATAAAAGGCAAGCGCTGTGGGTGTTATGTTTCATGACATTTGTTTGTGGATTCTCATTCTCAAAATTTCGAGGAATACCTTTGCCAAGAATGCAAGACAAGGTATGAGCAACATTAATGATAGAAGGTTGTGGCATACCTAAATATATTCGGAGGGCCTGCTTGGTTGGGGATGATTTTCTCCGTCACCCGCCAACATCACACGCCGGTGGCCGACGCCAGATTTTCTGCGACATGGGTCCCTTAACGCTATCGCTTGCTTTCTTGCTTGCTTGATCCTCTTCCGTGGCGCTTACCCACTACGGGGGATTGGCCAAGAAGCCGGCGGTTATAAGGGAAGGGGGAGACGGAAAAAACTAGACGAAAAATTAAATCAGGGTGAAGTATAGCGTTTATGATAATTTGGAAAGAGATTAATAAGGAATACCGGATAAAATGTATCGCTTCTTTAATGTGATTGACCACGCGAATAAGAAGGTTGTTCACTAGTCTCGGCAGCATGAGCAGGCTTTGCACCAGCAGCACCTCTGCACGAAATTTCCAAATGTTAGTAGGTGTGCTGTGTTCGCGCTTCAAAAGGGGAATTTTATTTGTTTCTCCACGTGGAAAGAGGTGGTGGCTTCTTTGCATTAAAACAAACGAATCTCGGAGGTCTTGCTTTCGTTTTTCTTATTAAATTGTAGAAACAAAATCGTTTCCTCACCGCTGCTTTGTTGTTCCTCAAATTACGCGAGCAGGTTTAATTTTATTGTTACGAATAATTATTTTACCACTTGACACTGTTATCTATCTCGTCTGAGAAAAAAGAAGCAGGTGGTGTTTAAATCCACGCTCCAGGGGTGACGCCCTCTGGATAAACAATTGCAGATCTTCAAGGCTATTGTTTTGCTGGTTGCATACGAAGGAAGCGAATGCGGGAGCCAAAATGTTGCTTTCAGCGTCTGCAATATGGCAAACATGGCCTTTGAGACTTGCATGCCTGCTACAAAATTTGAGCACGATAAAGGCAATGGCAAGTGCAATATCTCATGCCCCAATGCCTAAAACGCCTTTTAGACTTCCAAAATTTCTTCCGCCGCTTTGAACGAGAAATAGCGTAGCCTTTAAGATTTGTATTTAAAATGAAGAAGGAAACGCACGTGAACCTTCATCATCATCGGCAACACAGCAGGCAGCTCGGCCATTGGTCGACTCGCCCTTGATGCTACTATATAAGGCTGTTTACGATTATTCGAATTGTTCGGTTTCCGTGTCGAGGGAGCTCGTATTCCCTGCCGGCATATGGGCTAATAGCCTTTTAGACGTGAAAAGGCATCCTTTGGACGTAAACTTGATCACCTTGGTCAGGTGACCACCTTCGAGGCCAGCCAACGCCTCCTCTAGAAAGAGGAGGCGTTGGGCCAGCGCAGCCGAGGTATAGTGCCTAGAATATACTTACTAGTGTGCCGACCGCGGGCTTTCCGGTGGCACGGAGAATGATGCCTTCCGCTGGCGGCCACCAGACGGCGATAGCCGTACGGACCGTGCTATGCCGAGTGGCGTCTCTAGCCAACGCGCGCGTGTGCGACAGACGCCAATGGGCTGTCCCAACCCGTTTCGCTCTGCGGAACGTTGGTTGATGTGCAAAGTGTAATCGAAAGAATATGATTTCGTTGCACTTACAAACGATCGTACGCACAGTTATCATTATAACGCTACACGATACCGGGTGTTTCTGCGAAAAGTACCAATAAATAAATACGTGGTTTCCGAAGAAGTGTAACGTTTTCCACAGTAAACTATATATGCGACACATGTCCACAAATGCTAAATTCACACCAAGTTGTATCTAATTACCAGAAATTAAATTAATTACCATAAATGGTAATTAAGCCGGGCACATTTTCATGTGCGAAACAGCGTCGACTAATTTTGAACGAGCGCTCAATGTAGCAATTATTAAAGTGTTTCTCACAAGCGACAGCCACCAGAGCTATAGCCTTCAATCTGCCCTCTTATATTCTCCCACTCGGCAAAACGTTCTGGGTAAGCAGGCACGCTGAATAATGAGACTTGCTCGTTGTTTGAGCGGTATCCAGTTGTACAATATGGGACAAAACAGGTGCTGTCTTTACGCCTCGTTTTCTGCGACGACATCTCGGTTCCGTCCGTGAACAGACACAAGTGCGAACCACGCGCACAGAAAAGAAGCCCATCAATGACATGCGGAGGCACCACATGCTACTTGCTCGAAAGCTACAACGCGCCGCAACCGGTTGACTGCGCTTACGAACGCGCATCCGAAGTGCATCCGAAGCGCAAGCGACGCGTGATGCGCCGCTCGGTTAGCACGGTCTCAAACAGTGTCGCCGTCTGGTGGCCTCCGGCGGAAGGCATCACCGGTGGTGCCAGCGTCTCCCATTGGAAACGCCCGGCGGTCGGCACACTAGTAAGTATATTCTGGGCACTATAGCCGAGGCTCACCATGGAGAACATGGCAGGACTTGAACAACTCAGGTGAGCGCGACTGCCGTACTTGACGTTTTTTTGCGCTGGGCCCCAGTTTGGTTTTTCCACCGACAGTAACGTCTCTCCTTGCGTCACCGCGTGCTTGCTTTGCTGTTAAAACTGAGTAGCGGAGGATGGCTAAACGTATTTGACACATAATGGCCGTGGCTTTCGTCGATTGTACAGATGGCTATCAAGCATGGTTGGCCGGCCTCCAGGTGCGCTGCGAGGTCGTTACGAACGCGTTCGGGAACATTTTGATGCGCCCGGGCAATAGCAGTCAATCTTACGCCTCGCTTCACTGGATCGTCGATGTGTAGCATAAATGCGAATGAGAAAAACCTCGAACAGACCAGCAACGGCCGACAATCTCGCCGTTGTGCGGGTTCCTGCGTTGGCCGTTGAGCAGTTTCGGAGTTCGCGGTTAGCAAGGCTAAACTAGTCCGGCACCTACCTTTTCTAGCTTGCATGACGCTAAATGAAATAATGCACTTGTGTGACTTGAAATTGCTGGAGCAATAATAAAACGGGCAATTTGGCACTCCGTCGGGCAAAGCTTAGACACGGCGGAACTGTCGATCATCAAGTCTTACTGGCTGCTATTGTTAGGTATTAACTTCGCTGCTGCTAGGTCTTGGTTTAACTACGCATGTAGGAAGGTATTCGGAGGTACCTTCCCTTTCGCGACATTTCGTGTCACTAGCGCTGGACGCGTCGGCGCCTACGAGCGACGGCGTTCCTGGCATGCCACAAACGCAGGCAGGCTAACCAAGGTTGGCATAGTGCCAAGAACGGTGTTGCTTGCCGACGCCGAACGCGTTGGCGACATTTCGCGCGACTAGCGCTCGACGCGTCGGCGCCTACGAGTGACGGCGTTGCTGGCATGCCACAAACGCAGCCAGGCTAACCAAGGTTGGCACACCGCCAAGAACGCTGTTGCATGCTTGCCGACGCCGAACACGTTGGAGGCTAGCCTCTCGATATCAATCGGCCAGATTTTTCTTTTTCTCCTAGCTCAGCGCGCCGCGGAGAGAAGAGAGGGAGATGGGTTGTGGTTGCGAAGAGGAACAGGCGCTATTTTGGCGGGGGTCGGGAAGGCAGTGGGCCTCTTCGATTATCAGTCCCTGACAGTACCGGACTGCTTGGGACTGCTGTGGTAGGTGGTGGTGGTGGTAAAAAGCATTTATTGTGTGTACAGAGAGGTGTGGGCCCCCCTGTGGGGCCCTGCATACTGGGTGGGATCCTTAGTCCGGGACCCCATTAGTCGAAGCCGCCAGCCTGGCTCTCTGGACCAAGGCCTTTTGGGCCTGGAGGTCTGAGCAACCAAGCAGGGCTGCCTCCCAGTCCTCTCGGGTAGGGTTGGGGTTGGGGGTAAGGGCTGGATTACTTTGGCAGGCCCAGACCATGTGGAAAGTGTCTGCCACCTCCCCACAGTAGTGGCACGTGCCGGTGACCATTGGGTCAAAATGTTTGAGGATTGCTGGGCAGAGCATCGTGTTTGTGAAAAGCCGATAAAGAATGCGTTCGTTGGCCTTCCCCAGGCCCTTGGCGGGCGCTGGGTACATGCGATGTTTATCCTTATAATATTCTGAAATCTCCTTAAATCGAAGCAATAGTTCTTCCTCTAGGTCATTGGGGTTGTGCCGCATTCGATTTTGCTCGGACAGTTTTCAAAGCGCCGCCCACTAGTCCGAGTGTTGTCAGAAGCGCATTCGTTTTTTCACGGACCGGAAGTTCCGGACTGCCCGCGGACTGTTGGAGCTGTCAGCAGATGTTTGCTCGGACAAGCGCAAGTAGCTAGCAGACGACGGCTGTCTTAAAAAGATGCGCGCGGTGTTTGACGCCATGTTGTGAAAGATTCCGTGTGCTTCTGCGTACTTTGCGCGCTCCAGACGGAAACTACTGTGCATTGAGTTATCGCTTCTGTTACATCGGTGCTTTGTGTGTAGCTTGCTGTAGCTTTAGTCTTCGTGTTTTTTTTTAAAGAAAGAAGGACAGCGATCAGGCGCACATGCTTGCTTTTCTTAATGGGTTTCATGAAATCTGTCATGCTCATTGCTATATACGTACGCAGTAAGCAGGTAAATTTTGCTTTTCAGGTAAGTGAAACTAGTGTACGTGCAAGGAATCATATATTGCATGCGGCTATTTCACGCCGGTAGCTGGGGTGGTATACAATAGGAGCTTCGCGGACTGCTGTTGACATATATGTTGATCCCTTCTGCTGCCAAGTTCGAGCGTGTGGTTTTTGACGTGCAGGATTAGTAGACGGTGTACACGCGCTCTCTCACGCGTCGGGCCTCGCAGACGGTCTCGCGAGCTTTAAGATGTAGGCGGGTGCTTCCTGCATGAACAGCGACGTGACACGACCATGATTTCGGAGTAAGATCTCCACAGCAATTTTAGGGCAAATAAATATATTTCACCACCACCACGATTTTGCTTACGTCCGTGAGGGAATTCAACTTAAATTTCTCGGGCAATAAGCTGGCAAGCGCGACGTAATAAACTGCGCTTTGCGAAAACGTTCTACGCGCTCAGGCTACGATTACACAACCATTAGACTTCATGGTTGTGTCGGTCACGTGGCCTCTGAGACTGCACCATTTCGGAGGCCACGCTAATAAAAACGCTGGGTAGGGGGCTATCTACGAGTAACAAAGAACAGACGACAGCAGCCAGGAGAGTGACTTCCGGTCGCGGTGCTTCGACCGAAATCTCGGGACAGTCCCCGACAGCTGGATCACGTGACTGTGACGCGCTCTTCTGTCAGGCCTAGTCAGACCGGAAGCCGCGGACGGTTTGCGGACAGTCCGGGATTTCATAATCGAAGAGGCCCAGTGAGTGGCGAGGAGGAGACCGCGTGCGCACGCGGTCTCCTCCTCCTCTTCCGGGTTACAATGGCTACGGCGCTGCATTTTCTTCGCACGCACCACAAATTGCGGCTGGCTTAAACAGCTTCGCTATTAAAGATAGGAATATGTTGATACACATGCAGTGTTTTATGCTGCCCAGTATTGTGTTTTTTTTTTTTTTGCTTAGTTGACATTGCGATTTCTGAACGACTTGTGCTCGTAATGCACTAGCTTGGTAGAGGGCCTGGTGTTGATTAAATGGTCTTAAGATACTTGGCTATCTCACTGTGTGAAATCGTTTCACTGCGTGAAATTCCACATTATGAAGAGGTTTTTAATAAAAGTACAAATTGAGCATTGGGAACAATCAAGGATCTGGTTCGCGTACACGACTCTTTGGAGAGTGCAAGTGATCGCTGCATAGCCAGGAATTAGCTTGCTCCACGATTTAAATTCTCATATGTTATGCCCACACTATGACCGTGGGGATGAAATTTAGTGTACTTTTGTGCCAGTTCTATATTTAATTGTGCTTAGTTGATGTTTCGAAATATTCTATAACTAATAGAAAAATATTCATATTTACAATTAGTGACTATCGAATTTGAAGCTCAAATCAAATGGGGCATTGTTCGACTCATTACTCAAAAATCTTGGACATATAACCCCTAGTATACACAGATATTAAATGGCGAACCAAGCCGCCTTTGCAAACTCGGCACATATACAAAAAGTTGGGACTGCCCCGCTCAATACGGTACATTTTGGTCGGAAAGCAACGCAGAAAAGATATCGGGGGGGGGGGGGGGGGGTGTTTGGCCTTTATCAGCCTACTGCAATGTCTTGAATGAGAAAACCATTGGTGTGATTCTGTGAAGCAAGACTTACTGCATACATCGTCCTGCATATTTCGCTTAACACGTTCGAAAAAAGATATTGCGCTTACTGCTGCATTGTTCTGGCTGAAAGTTGCCTTTTGGAGTCGACTTTGTTTAGTGTAATACTTCCGACAGTTGATTGCCTGGTTTTTAAGAAGCATGCGCAATTTTGGCTTCACTTATGGGGACGCAAGCTGCTGGCGTGGCGGTGCAAGCACAAACTTGTGTTGCTGCCTGCCGGCCGTTGCAGAGAGCAGTCGTTCAATTAGGGTTGCCCGCTCCTGGAACACGCGGCAGCCCTTTGAAATGCTGCCTTCTGCAGCTGCCAGCAGACAGCAACACAAGTTTGCGCTTGCACCGCCACGCCAGCAGCTTGCGTCCCCATAAGCGAAGCCAAAATTGCGCATGCTACTTAAAAACCAGGCAATCAACTGTCAGAAGTATTACACTAAACAAAGTCGACTCCAAAATGCGATCGTTCTGCGAAATTTGATCCAGAGCAGTGCAGTGGTAAGCACAAAAATGTTTTATTTAAGTGTTAAGCGAGATTTGCAGCACCCTGTATTATATGTGATACATAATGCAGTTGTGGGCTGTTATGTGAAGAGAACGGAAATTCGCTTATTTGCAAGCGAAATGGTCGCAGAATCAAATGTTTACAGACTGTACTTTTTCTTTGCACCATAATGGCGATGAGTACGTCAAGAAATGAAAATGCTGGCCATGTCTACAGTAAACTAAGTGGGATACCTGCCTCACTTGAAGAGCTAATGGTAACAGCAGCGACAGATAACTCCAGTGGAATGAGAAACGATAGTTTCTCCTTGTGCCAAGCTCCTAAAGCCTCGGCAAAACGATATCGCATTAAGTGAAGCTTGCTAAAGGGTCTGGCTGAGATATTGTAGCTGTCATTTAGTCAACCAAGGAATCGGTCATAAAATTTCAAAAAACCTTGCGACATTTGGAGCAGTGAGCAATACACTATATTTTTACATTTTAGAGTTTTACAACAGCTGGAATATATTCGTCTGGGTTTTCGGCAGTTAAGATGTCTTCCTGTATTGGTCACAAAGTATACCCAACTACATGGTGCACAACCTGATGCTCGACAATTTCCTCTAATAAAATTACCATTACCTTGGGTTTGGCACCTCTGACGCAAGTGAAGGAGGCAGTAGAAAGAGACAATAATCAGTATAGACTGACAGCATATACTTTGAAATTTATATTTTTGTTAATTTCATGGTGATTGGTTGATTATTGAAACAGAAGTAAACTTAATTCTTCTTTTCTTCCTTTTTTTCTTTATTTTTGCTGAAACTGCCGCAGAGTTTACGTCTATGCATAGGGCGTTCTGGGTCAGTAAAATCCTAGGAACTTGCCAAGTTCAGATTTTGGCTGCTTCAGAATACAGTGTAGCTTGTCTTTACCCGTCCTAGTGGCATCAGTGATGACTGCTTGGGACAGGGCTTGTATTGCCCTGTCCCAAGCAGTCATCACTGATGCCACTAGGAGCTGGTAGGAGAGCTTCAAGATGGAATCCCCACCATTCTCGTCTGTTCTGAATAATTGCACCTGCAGTTGTTTTTAAGTAGCAGAAGCGTAACTTCCTAATACAGCACAAGTTATTAATCTCTTTAGCGTATCTTTAACGCCTAAGTGCTCTTGACAATCTAATAATGTAGCGAGCGATTGCCACTTTTTGGCTTATGACGACCGCACCTTGTCATGAATTCCCCACTCTCTGAATGGCTTGTAGGTGTTCCATCATCTGCACTGTAAAGAGCCCACGTGATGTACGAAGCTATCATTGTTGAGGTGCTGGAACAAGTGATGCCACATTGAGGTGTGCTTTAGCCTTACTTGTTTCTTTCTGAATGCAGGACACAGATGAATCGCCACATCTGCGAAATGGTGAGAACGAAAGTTGGTGAATTGACAAACTTGTGGTCCGACGTGGGAATAAGTTACGAGCCCACGCGAAGCCGGCTCGAGCGGACTCACGCCCACATTGCCACCCTGTTGGACCAGATGCTCGAGGGCGAAATTCAAATGCGGGAAAGGCTACTTCGAAACATCACAGAATTCAGCACTCAAGTGCAGAAGCTGTCGGTAGAGCTGGCAGTTCCCAGCTCTTCGGTAAGTTCATGCATATTTCTTGCTGCTTCCTGAAGGAACACCATAGAGAAAGGTAAATTATACTGCTGCAATATTGTTTCATATTTCTATTGTGATTCCTTTCGCATATAAAATGTTGATTGGTCATCATCATCATCATCATCATCATCAGCCTATATTTATGTCCACTGCAGGACGAAGGCCTCTCCCTGCGATCTCCAATTACCCCTGTCTTGCGCTAGCGTATTCCAACTTGCGCCTGCGAATTTCCTAACCTCATCATCCCACCTGACTTTCTGCCGTCCTCGACTGCGCTTCCCTTCTCTTGGCATCCATTCTGTAACCCTAATGGTCCACCGGTTATCCATCCTACGTATTACATGGCCTGCCCAGCTCCATTTCTTCCGCTTAATGTCAACTAGAATATCGTCTACCCCCGTTTGTTCTCTGATCCACACCGCTCTCTTCCTGTCTCTTAACGTTACTCCTAAGATTTTTCGTTCCATTGCTCTTTGTGCGGTCCTTAACTTGTTCTCGAGCTTCTTTGTTAACCTCCAAGTTTCTGCCCCGTATGTTAGCACCGGTAGAATGCAATGATTGTACACTTTTCTTTTCAACGACAGTGGTAAGCTCCCAGTCAGGATTTGGCAATGCCTGCCGTATGCACTCCAACCCAATTTTATTCTTCTGTAAATTTCTTTCTCATGATCAGGGTCCCCTGTGAGTAATTGACCTAGATAAACATATTCCTTTACAGATTCTAGAGGCTGACGGGCGATCCTGAATTCTTGTTCCCTTGCCAGGCTATTGAACATTATCTTTGTCTTCTGCATATTCATCTTTAACCCAATTCTTGCACTTTCTCGATGAAGGTCCTCAATCATTTGTTGTAATTCTTCTCCATTGTTGCTCAATAGGACAATGTCATCTGCAAACCGAAGGTTGCTGAGATATTCGCCATCGATCCTCACTCCTAATCCTTCCCAGTCTAAGAGCTTGAATACTTCTTCTAAGCATGCAGTGAATAGCATTGGAGAGATTGTGTCTCCTTGCCTGACCCCTTTCTTGATAGGTATCTTTCTACTTTTCTTGTGGAGAACCAAGGTAGCTGTGGAATCCTTGTAGATATTTGCCAAGATATTCACGTATGCCTCCTCCACTCCTTGATTACGCAATGCCTCTATGACTGCTGATATCTCTACTGAATCGAATGGCCTTTTCATAATCTATGAAAGCCATATAGAGAGGTTGATTGTACTCCGCAGATTTCTCGATTACCTGATTGATGGCATGGATATGGTCCATCGTAGAATACCCCTTCCTGAAGCCAGCCTGTTCTCTTGGTTGACTGAAGTCAAGTGTTGTCCTGATTCTATTGGAAATTATCTTGGTGAATATTTTATACAATACTGAAAGCAAGCTAATGGGTCTGTAATTCTTCAATTCTTTAACGTCTCCCTTCTTATGGATAAGTATAATGTTGGCGTTCTTCCAGCTCTCTGGTACACTTGAAGTGGTGAGACATTGCGTATAAAGGGCCGCAAGCTTTTCAAGCATGATATCTCCTCCATCTTTGATTAAATCTACTGTTATTCCATCTTCTCCAGGCGCTTTTCCCCTGGTCATATCTTTCAAGGCCCTTCTAACTTCATCGCTAGTTACAGAAGGAGCTTCTGTATCCGGTTCATCACTATTTCGAATGGAAGAAGCTTGGCTGTTTTGGCTACTGTACAGGTCAGTATAGAATTCTTCTGCTGCTTTTACTATGTCATCGAAATTGCTGATGATATTACCATGCTTATCTTTCAGTGCATACATCTTGCCTTGTCCTATGCCTAGTTTTCTTCTTACTGATTTCATGCTGCGTCCATATTTTACGGCTTCCTCAATTTTTCCCATGTTATAATTTCGAATATCCCTTACTTTCTTCTTGTTGATCAGTTTTGACAGTTCAGCGAATTCTATCTGATCTCTTGAGTTGGACACTTTCATGTTTTGCCGTTTCTTTATTAGGTCCTTTGTTTCTTGGGAGAGCTTCCCTACAGGTTGCTTTGGTGCCTTACCTCCCACTTCAATTGCTGCTTCTGAGATCGGGCTAGTTACGGTTTCATTCATTAGTCTATGTTATCTTCATCTTCCTGTTCTAAAGCTGCATATTTGTTTGCGAGCACCAGCCTGAATTGGTCTGCTTTTACCCTGACTGCCTCTAGGTTGGCCTGTTTCCTCTTGACTAATTTCACTCTCTCTCTCTTCAAATTGAGAGAAATCCTAGACCTCACTAACCTATGGTCACTGCACTTAACCTTACCTAACACTTCTACATCCTGCACTATGCTTGGATCGGCAGAGAGTATGAAATCTATTTCATTCCTTGTTTCTCCATTAGGGCTTTTCCAGGTCTACTTCCTGTTGCTGCGCTTTGGTAGTGGGAAACAAATAAGGGCCAGACTTTGTTTAGTGTTATGCCTGAGCTCAAGCACCAGTACATATGTGTAATGTCAAAGATTTCAGTTTTTTTATACTTGTGCTATTTTTCTCCTCAAGAAAAGGAGTCTGCTTCATATAGAATGAAATGTATTTCTTCTTTATTATTGAACAATTGTAGTACTGCCAAGCTACCAGAGTAGAGTAAATCTTTCACTTCAATGGTACTCTTTTCTGCAGAGCAGTTTTAGGACACGAATGAAATCTTACACGATGACTATCAATGACACTTGATATAAGCATTTACAAAGCATCTTATCCTTGTATGAAAAATAAAAAAACTACAGTGTTCCTGTTACGTGCATTTTTTACCCTTTCCATGTTTCTGTTTACATGTATGGGTCAATATAAGTGCAAATGTGTTGTGCTTGATACGTTGTGTTATGGCGATATTGTAAACTTATTCATTTCAGAATTTGTTCTATTTTTGATTCTGTAGCATTTATTAGTATTATAAAGGAGATTTATTGAGGTTCGTAGCGACAGCCTGTCGTAGGATTCACCGAGCACAGACCTCTCGCTTGAGCTTGTGCTGCGCGCTTGATGCTGCCGATGCTGCTGACTCTGCGCCGACGTTCGTCATGTTCCTTACAAGGGCCCCGCGGAAATAAAGGAGCCATCCTGGCTACTTAGTTGTCTGGAAGAACGATAGAAAGGTGATATGGCTTGAGGCGCTGAACGTGAACGACTTCACGGTTCCGGCGTCGCATGTCGCACGGCGGCGTGAGCGGCTCAACCAGGTAATTAACGGGTGATGTTCTCTCGAGAACACGGTATGGCCCGTCATACTTCGGAAGGAGTTTTGAAGCGAGCCCAGGCGTGTGGTGTGGCACTAACAACCAAACGAGGGCCCCCGGGAGAAAATTGGGAGTCGAGTTCCGGGCGTCGTGAACGGCTTTTTGATGGTTCTGGTCGTCTGAGGTGAATTGGCGGGCCAGCTGGCGACATTCTTCGTCGTGTCTGGCTGCTTCCAAGATCGGCAGGCATTCGGATGGGTCCTGCCGGTAGGGCAGGATGGGGTCGATTGTGTGCGAAGGATTACGGCCGTAAAGAAGGTAAAATGGTGAGAATTCGGTAGTGGCATGAGTCGTGGTGTTGTAGGCCCAGGTGACAAACGGAAGAACTAGGTCCCAATTAGAGTGGTCGGGTGAGACGTACATGGCGAGCGTGTCACCAAGAGTTCATTGAAGTGTTCCGTGGTACCGTTAGTCTGTGGTTGATAGGCAGTGCATTTACGATGAACAATAGCGCATGCAGCAAGCAGTTGTTCGATGATTTCAGATAAGAAGGTGCGGCCTCTGTCGCTTAAAAGTTCACGTGGACCCCCATGACGGAGAAAACGGCGTAGTATGAAATTGGCAACCTCCTGCGCTGTAGCATTTGGTAGAGCAGCAGTCTCAGCATAACGTATTAAGTGGTCTACCGCAACGATGATTCACCTTTTGCCGGTAGGAGTCAACGGAACTGGCCCGTAGAGATCTATGCCCACGCGATCAAAGGGTCGGGATGGGCATTGTAAAGGCTGCAGTTCACCGGCGGAGTTGTGCGGTGGCGCTTTGCGGCGTTGGCACTCATGACAAGAGCGGACGAAGTGGCGGACGAAATTGTACATTCCCCGCCAGTAATAGCGGTGTGGAAGTCTTTCGTAGGTCTTGAAGACTCCCGCGTGACCACCCTGAGGGTCGACGTGGAACGAGGAGCAAATCTCTGATCGCAAGGTTCGCGGAATGACGAGTAACCATGTGCGTCCCTCTGGGTCATAGTTGCGGCGATACAGTAGCTGGTCTCGAATCGCAAAATGAGGAACTTGGCGCCGAAGCGTGCGTGACTGGAACTTTCGACGTATCCGAGAGAAGGTCATGCAGTCCAGGGATCATCATGCTGTGCAGCAGCGATAGCATCAAAGTCCAGAGATGACAATGTGCACTCGCAGGAGGAGTCGTGACTGGCCTTCGGGGGAAGCGGTGATCGGGATAGCGTGTCAACGTCGGAGTGCTTTCGCCCGGAACGGTAAACCACGCGGATATAATATTCTTGAATTCGCAATGCCCAGCGGGCAAGGCGGCCCGATGGGTCTTTTAGCGTCGACAGCCAACATAGTGCGTGGTGGTCCGTCACTACGTCAAAAGATCGGTCGTATAAATATGGGCGAAAATTTCCAAGCGCCCACACAATGGCCAAACACTCATTTTCTGTTACGCTGTAATTGGCCTCCGCCTTGGTTAACGTGCGACTCGCCTATGCGACGACGCATTGTGTGGCCAGGTTGACGTTGTGCCAACACAGCACCAAGGCCTACAGCACTTGCGTCAGCATGAAGTTCGGTTGGCGCTTGAGGGTCAAAATGGCGAAGAATGGGTGGCGTCGTGAGAAGACGGCGCAAGGTTCTGAAGGCGTCGTCACACTCTGGAGACCATGAGGAGAGATCTCTAGAGCCACCAAGGAGCTGCGTGAGAGGTGATATATTTGACGCAAAGTTTCGAACGAATCGCCGAAATTAAGAACAGAGGCGGATGAAACTGCGTAGCTCTTTAAAAGTGGTAGGTTTGGGGAACGCAGCAACCGCACGTAGCTTCTCGGGATCCGGGCGAATGCCCTCCTTTGACACGACATGGCCTAAAATTGTGAGCTGACTAACAGCAAATCGACATTTCTTCAGGTTAAGTTGCAACCCGGCGTTGGTCAAGCCAGTGAGTACGTGCTGGAGGCGGAGAAGGTGCGTTGCGAAATCAGGGGCGAACACCACAATGTCGTCAAGATAGCACAGACAGATTTTTCATTTGAGGCCACGCAGAACATTATCCATCATTCTTTGGAACGTAGCAGGTGTGTTGCAAAGTCCGAAAGGCATGACGGTGAATTCATACAAGCCGTCTGGTGTAACAAATGCAGTTTTCGGGCGATCGGCTTCTGCCATCGAAACCTGCCAGTAGCCTGACCGCAAAACCACCGAAGAAAAAAACTCGGCTCCATGCAAACAGTCCAGAGCATCATCGATGCGTGGTAATGGGTAGACGTCCTTCAGTGTGATCTTGTTCAACCGTCGAAAATCAACACAGAAACGGATGGAACCGTCTTTCTTCGTGACGAGTACCACGGGAGAGGCCCATGGGCTTTGTGAAGGTTGAATGACGCCCCGACGAAGCATGTCATCGACCTGCTCTGCAATGACGCGACGTTCCGTAGCGGACACACGATATGGTTTTTGTCTTAGCGGTGAGTGAGATCCAGTGTCGATGTGATGTTCGACTGTCGATGCACGGCCAAGAGATGCTTGCGCAAAGTCGAAAGAACGGTGGAAGTGCTGAAGGATTGCGAGAAGTTGAGATCGCTGCGAATGTGTCAGATCGTCGGCGATGAATGGGCTGAACACATCTGTCCATGCTGAGTCGGCTACGGAGATGGCACTCAGTTCATGAACGGCAGTAGAAGGCATTTGGTCGAGGACGGAGACAATTCGTGTCGAATCAACCGACTCGACGTAACCAAGGCATTCGCGGCGGAGCAGTGATAGCGGCGATGAAAGATGATTGCAAATGGGCATCGTGCTGATACCGGCGGCGAGTTCAAGAGCTGCAAAGGGCACAGGAAGCGCTTTTCGGGTAACAAAGTGATGAGAGGGCATGAATAAGACCGTCCCGTCGGATATAGCACTACACCAGACTGGTACGAATGCTAAAGAGCACGGGGGAATACAGGTGTCTTCTTTCACGAGAAGTTTAGCAGCAGAATGAGCATCGACCGAGTACAGGTCACCAAGCTGGAAAAGTTCAATCTCAGCCCGAGCGCAATTGATGATGGCATTTTGGCGTGAGAGAAAATCCCATCTTAGAGTAACGGCGTGGGAGCACGATGAAAGAACTATGAACTCAACCGTGTATAAAACGTACTGTATTGTTACACGGGCTGTACAAGCAGCGGTAGGGCGAATGGGTTGAGCACTTGCCGTTCGAAGCGACAATCCAGGCAGAGATGTCGTCACTTTACCAAGCAAGCGGCAAAACCTGGCATCCATAACTGAAATAGCGGCACCGGTATCGATGAGGGCGACTGTAGCGACATCTTCGACAAACACATCAATGACATTGGCAGGTAAAGGAGGAGGACTTCGGCATGTCGACACTTGCGCAGTTCTTGCCTCAGGAACTGCGTCGTCTAGTTTCCCTCTTCGTTAGAGCCGGGTCGCTGACGCATAGGGGAAAGCGATCGGCGACGTGGGGAGGGTGACCGGAAGCGTTCGAAGCGAGGACGGCGATCAGTCTGGGAGCGGGGGGGTAATGGATCGAAGGGTCCGTAAGGCGCATTTGGATCGGGCGGCACATAGGACGCTCGTCGATCGTCATCGAACGCCTGCGATCAGCGGCGGCAGAACCTTGCGACAGGACCGGGATACCTACATGCAAAGCATACAGGGCGATTGTCCGGCGTACGCCACGGGTTAGAGACGGCAGTGCTGGCCCAGGGAACGGGAGGAGGAGGGCGGTGCACAGGCTGCTGAAAACGTGGTACGGGCGCACAGCGAGGGGCCATTGCAGCAACCGCAGCATAAGTTAACAGTGTAGCCACGGCATCCTGCTGGTGAACAGCTGGCAGCGCTTTCGTGACCTCTTCATGGATCACATTACGGAGAGGAGACGGCAAATTAGGTGCTGGCAGACTCCGGAGTGATGGACACCAGAGACAGCTGTCGTGCGACTTTTTCGCGGACGAAATCCTTGATTTGGGTTTTCAGGGAGGCTTGTTCGGGGCCGTTGGTCAGACTGCAGAGTGACGCCGCATTAAGTGTGGAATGTCGCCTTGTCAGAGCTCGCTGCTTACGCAATTCATCATAGCTCTGGCACAAGCTGATAACGTCGCCAACAGTGCGCGGGTCCTTGGCCAGAAGCATCTGGAACGCGTCATCATCGATTCCCTTCATGACGTGCCTAATCTTTTCCGCTTCCGTCATGGCAGCATTCAGGCGCCTGCACAAATCGAGGACGTCTTCTACATAGCTGGTGAACGTCTCACCCGGTCCTGTGCGCGTGTACGCAAACGCTGCTCGGCTCGCAGTATCCTGACGGCGGGTCCGTCAAATACTTCGGTAATCGACGTCTTGAACGCCGACCACGTTCGGATGTCCCTCTCATGATTCCTGAACCAGACACTGGCGACGCCCGCAATATAGAAGAATACGTAAGCCAGCTTCTCCGAGTCATTCCATTTGTTGTGAACGCTCACCCGTTCATAGGATGACAGCCACTCTTCAACGTCGTTGTCGTCGGTTCCGCTGACGATGGGAGGTTCCCGCTGGCGAACGGTGCCAGCGCAAGGGACGGGTGGCGATGGAAGAGTCTGCTGGTCGGCGTCCGGCATGGCAGAGGGTAGCGTCCGCGAACGAAGTTCCAGGATGGTAGAGTGGAACGTTACCTAGCACCTCCACCACTTATAAACGAGATTTATTGAGGTTCGTAACGACAGCCGGTCGTAGGATTCACCGAGCACAGTCCTCTCGCTTGAGCTTCTGCTGCGCGCTTGATGCTGCCGATGCTGCTGGCTCTGCGCCGACGTTCGTCATCTTCCTTATAGTACATATATGTTACAATGCTTATTAGGGCAACTGTTTCGTTTATATGATTTATGTTTTTTACCCAAGGGAGGTGTGAGAGCCAGTGTTTTTCTTTTTTTTCTCCCTCCCTCGTGTTTATCGAACATGAATTAAATTTCTTTGGAATGACTCGTAGGTGGGTGCTGCTTGATATGACAGTATCGGTGACTCCAAGTCTGGAATTTTGAGGCAGGGTTTAGCACAAAATTACCCTATCCTACATTTGCCAACCTTTTTCTTTATTTTTAGTCCTTTCAAAAGCGAGATGCACAAAATGTCTATACTGGTTTAACCAGGTCGGAACATGTGATGTCATGGGAAGGTGGCGCAGCAATATCTTGCTTGCTTCCCACGATAGAGTAATGAGTTTGTCAACATTTTAGAGTTTGCTAATACAGCTTAACCTAATATTTTGTGTTTTGTCTAAGAGATATGCTAAGTTAGTTTGGACAGCTAGATCATTCCATTTAAATGCTTACGGTTAAAAAATGTAAGAAGAATGTCCGAAAAATTCTCATCCACCCGAATGTAGGACCAGGACGAATTTTTCCTCAACTGCGAAGCGTTCTTTCTGAGAAACCTGTTTCATTTGCAGCTTCTTGTTACATTCGGGCAGATGACAATTTTTCCCTTTCATGATACTTGCTCCACCTTGCGCGATTCTGCAGAACTTATTTGCCATCGCATGGGAAAATAAGCAGCTTTTCTTTTCAGCCAGGTTTGCCATTTCAAAGCGCATTTTAACATGCCATGACAGTGCCTTGAGTACTGCTGTCACGTAAATTGACCTCTTTGGCTGGTTGATACTAAAGCATCGCCAGATTTTGAAATGAAATTTCTGAACTGGCGCAGTCAGAGTTGCTCTCAATACCCTACAGAGCACACGATTTTCACATAAAGTACGAATGCACTAGACATGTTGATAAGGCTGTCCGAACCATGCACGGCTTCAAGAAGTGCTCGCACTATGCAGGAAAACTTCCAGCAGGTCTTATTCCGTGCATTGCACCGGTATAGTATATAGCAGAAGGCACACGGTCATTGCACTGCAATAGATCTACGGGTACAAGGCGCAAGAATCGCGCCACACAGATATCCCATCATACACACGCAAAGAACCAGTCTGTATTGGTCTGTCTGCATGTCTGTATACTGTCCGTTGTAAATAAGACTTCCGTTGGGTCTATATGTGCAATGGTAGGAAGGACACGGACGAAATGTTCGTGTCCTTTCCAATGCCCCGTGTAAGTAGGCTGGCACTGACGTTTCCACGTCTGTTCTTCCTCAGGTCGACGATTCTCTCACGATGCTCGAGAAGGAGAGTGTCATCCGGGAGAGGCTGGAGCAGCTTAAACAGATCAAGGCTTTTCGCAAGCGCGAACGTAAGAAGCTGCGCTCCAAGGAGTGCGAGCTGTGCACCAAGCTGGGCGTGCCAGCTCTGGCCCTTTCCAACGCGTCCACTCCTACCGAGAATGACCTAGAAGAGCTGGAACAGCACGTGGCTCAGCTGGAACGAGAGAAGGTTCGTTTTTTTCTAGCGTCGTGGCATCCAAGGGCTGGGTCTGCAAAGGGACCTTAAGTGTATGTGTGTGTGAAATTGCATAGACAGTAGTGCAGGCGTGAAGTGTCAATCAGTGTTGACCGTCTCACGAGCAGGAAAAAGAGCAAATCCAGTGGCAGGTTCTATTACAGCAAAGTTGCTAATGGGCCCTTAACCAGGTTTGACCATTCTTAACAGACAAGCGTAGCGCATCGCCACGTGCTGACAATTGTGCCTACAAAATATTGCACCACCGCACACAGCGAAAATGACCGAAATTTCATGCTAAAACTCCGCGTGCCCTTACTCGCTCGGGAGCCTCCCTCCCAGCCAGAGAGTGAAGGCTGCACAAACAAATGTAATCATAAAATGCACTCCCTCAACGTCGCTCATTATGGCACGTGACTTTGGTAAGCCATCCAACGCAGGACATGAAATGCTGCCACTACAAGTGCACCGTGCAGAAAAAAAACGAACAAAACCAAGAGAAGTTAAAAAACGAGGCGGTGCTTATCGTGTGACGTGGCGCATTCCCTCAACCCCAGCATGGCAGAAGGCAGGAAAGGAAACATGTTTGTTGTCGCTAGTCGAGGCATGGTGCGGGTGTCTCTAATAATAGTCGCGCTCGTCTCCTGACGGTATGGTAACAGGGCATTCAATTATCTTTTATGTCCTCCGATAGATGAAAACTTCAAAAGTTCTTTCAGTGAAACACTCCTAGGCAAAAATTTGCGATAGGGCCTGGTGAGAGACACTTCAACTTTTTATTGCCATAGCAATTATAGGGACACTCCAGGCGCATTTCTGCGATCGCCATGATATTCCGTTTAAACTCCAAAGGCTATAATATTATCACCGCGCTCTGTAGGCGGTATGTGCGAGGGTGAGCCGGCGATCACGGCTCAGTCTTTCGCACGCAAGGGGGGGGGGGGGGGGGGAGTGGGAAGGAAGCGTGCCGTCTTACGTCTTGTGCAAGCCTCCGGGGGGGGGGGGGGGGGGGCGTCTTACTGCGGGCGGCTGCGCGCACCGCGCCTGGTTCGCTGTATCTCGAAAACCATCTGCGACGGGGACTGAGTCTGCCCTGCGCTGTGTTTTCACCACTTAGTTCGTGTTGATGCAAGCAGCCGTAAAAATGTACGGCTCACTGCATCACTGTAATTTGCTCACTGCTGGTGCAGCGCTTCCTCACTCCAGCATTTTGACAGAGTTTCCGCGGTCGTCAAGTAAGATATGTTCATGTTTGCTTTTCTGTGCGTGACACCATTCTTGTTAATTTAGTTAGTATGTCTATGTTGCAGCACAATTAATTCCAGTCATAAAGTGTTATATGCGACACATCCTAAATATCATTTACTTTCATCAGGGCTTTTGCTGTTGATGCACTATCTTGGTGTACACAGTTGTGTACACAGCATACGGCCTATAAAATTACTATCCTTGATTCGTATAGCTGTTCAATAATTTGCTGCCGCAATCAGTGCATAGCCATTTGGGCGAAACTGCAACTTTTTGTTACCACTAGATGTTTCCTCATTTTCGGTGCATTTATGTCTTAGTGTTTTATTTGTCTCTGATTATGCAGCAGGACGTACTTTTCCTGACTCTACAGGGAAAAAACTAATAGAAAACGCCTTGGATAGGATTCCCAGCATAGCCTGAGGCGTGCGATATCTTCTTCCTTTTCCCGAGGAGGTTAATTTTGCTGAAAAGTAGCAACGCTAGCTGTCTGCATTACTTAGCGCCTCTACCTTTGCTAAACACGAGGAGACACTACGTTCTCGGCCTCATTAAAGGATGCGCCTCGATGTCTTTCTTAACTTTGTATGTGAATCGCAGAGCACACAAGAACAGAATGCTTTGTATTCCTTGTAAAGCAGAGATTTCAACATAGTGATGCTTGCATGCACTGAATTTCGTGCACACAATTTGGAATGTGGGCTGTTCTTAAATAATAGCTTCCTGTATAGAGCCTAGTAATAAAGGCAATCATTGGAGATTTGCACAATTCAGATAAATTATAGATATGCCTGGGAAACCTTGTGCTGTGTCTTTTAGATAAATATTGTGGATTAGTCCTTCTCAATGGGGACTAATGAAAGGAAATTCGATGCAACGGTCGGTTAGCCTTTAACCAAAAGCTGCTTAACCCTTTCAGACGTCATTTTATCCTGTTGATCGAAAACTTACTTTCACCACATTTTTGCGTCTTCAGAATAGTAGAAAGTGTACAGCTGCAGAAAAAATTAAGAATTTTCAATTCTTTAGTGAGTTTTGTCAAGTTTACACAATGTGGACTCCATGCCAGAACTCACTACAGGAACATCAACTATTTTGTGAACTATTGAAAAGCTTCAAAAGCACTTATCCAGTCACTTATGCGATCGTTATGCATCACATTGTGAAAAACAGTGAAAGAAGTGAATCCGCTAGTTGCAACGACACACTCGTACCGAGCAATAACACGCAACCGTCTATTTTTGCACATGTTATCCAAAATTGCAGCACAATTAATTCCAGTCATAAGTGTTATATGCGACACATCCTAAATATCATTTACTTTCATCAGGGTTTTTGCTGTTGATGCACTATCTTGGTGTACACAGTTGTGTACACAGCATCTAAAAGGGTTAAAGCTACAGAAAAGAAAAACATACAGGTTCATTAGAAATTGCAGCTCCACAGTTTCCAAACCCATACACACCCAGAATTTGTCCTGGGTGTGTATTTTGCGATGTTTAATTTCATGTTCCATGCTTATTATTGGTTGAACTGTTCGTGGGGTTGGCTATATAGAGTGTTTAAAATAAATAGCAAGATGTTTCACAAAATTTACCGACGATTACAATACTCCCTAATGTGAAATTGGAGCGCAGCTTTATACCTATATTCATTTCGCGATATATTGGCTCTTGCAGACAATCGGTACCGTGCGGCACGTTGCAAACAGAGCGAAGTGTAGCACAACTGACTCGCTAATCTGAAGATAGCGAGAGCCACTGCGGGGGTGACACGTGGGTGCGAATTCACAGCATGGCGAAAGCATGCGGTGAAATAACACCACTACAAGTGCATCGTGCAGCAAAAAAACAAGAGAATAAAAAGGCCGCATATCCACGAAGTGATTGATGATGAGTGGGCGAAGCACCGGGGGATCATTCGGTTAACCGTGAATCCCCCGGCGCCTGCAAGCGGACCCAGAGGCAGCGAGAGCGGGGGAAGCCGCGGCAAAACGCCGGAAGCGTTCTCTATCTGAGGTTGGTGGCGCCGATGCTCTGTTCAAGCGCGAGCTTCGCGATCCCTCAGCTCCGGGTCCGCTTGCCGGCGTTGCCGTTTTGCTGCAGCTTCCCGCGCCCTAGACTCCGGGACCGCTTGTTGCCTGCGTCGTCGTACTGCAGCAGCTTTCCGAGCCCTCAACTCCGCTTGCAGTTGAGCCGCCACTCTCGCCTTTTCATACATAGCGGGCGCGCCGTTATCAGAAGCGACCGTTATCATCCATGGCTGAACAGAGAGAGAGCGCGCTTCGGGAACAAACGCCCTTGCACCGCAGCACCCCTAGCGGACTCCATGCAAACCAGAGCTACGGACGAGAGAGAAAGAGAGCGCGCGTCGGGAACGAACGCCCTTGTGCACCGTGGCGCCCCTAGCGGACTTCACGCAAACCAGAGCTGCGGACGACGGGCGACGAGGGATGTACAAGGCTCGGCCCTAGGATGCTTCGCCACTAAAAGAGGCGGTGCTCATCACGTGACGTGACGCAGTCCCTCTGTCCAAGCATGTCGTAGTAGAGAGCAAGACTGCGGCGACAACGGCTACAAGGTGGCGCCAGAGTAGCGCGCGTCAGACATAATGAAGCAAAGCGCTGCATGAGCGGAGGTCTGTCGTCAGCGGCTGCCGTGACTCAAGCCCACACGTCACCCACGTGCTGCCTCTCGCAAATCCCGATTTGCGAGGCAGTCGCGACACAGTTCGCCACGTTTCCAACGTGCCGCATCAGACAGATTTTCCACACCAGCCAATATATTGTGAAATTAAAACATATATAGAGCCTCAAATTTCGCATTAGGGAGTACCAATTATTGTCGATTAATTTTTCTCGCATATTTCTAGGAAAGAATTCACCACTTTCAGCAATGGCGCTGACTCCGCCTTTGTAATCTTTGCCATTGGCTTCCAAGCTCGGAAAGCATACTGCGCTGCACAAAGCCGGTTTCCGAAGCCGGCGTCGCCTCGATATAGCATTCATAAGCTGCGAAGCATAGGCGAAGTACTCCGGTGTAGCATGCAAAGAGTGGGAATAGGCAAGTGTCACGGGACACAGTATGCACAGTCGAACCCAGTTATAACAATATATTGGTTATAACGACTGCATTTCAGTGCATTTACGATTTTCCGACCCTCCCTATGGTAACTGCTTCCAGATAGTTTTATTGCGATAGCAATTATATGGACACACCAAAGTGGATATCTGCCGTCGGCGTCGGCGTCGCCGTGAGGTTCCGTATGACGTCAACGGCGATGAAATCGTCGCCGCGAGCCGTATGCTGTATGTGCGAGTGAAAGCGCGCGAGGGACGAGCGCTTTCACGGGGAGCGAACGCACGTCGGAGAGCAAACGCGCGTTCTGCGCCGTGCTCCCTGAAGGGCTCCAGAATTAAGCGTTTCTTCCCTCCTTTACAATGCGCGTTTACATGAATGCGACACTGGCGCATCGCATAAACAGCGGCAATGCGTAAACAGCGGCAATGCGATATGAAGGCGCATCGCAATAATGCGCCAGGCGAGGGTAGATTTACGGGAGCGAGTTGACTCACGCACGTGGCGCTACGTTCTCGGGATAGTTAAATGTGCTACACGTAAACGGCGTCGCATCGCCTGTCCTAAATGCGCTTGGAAATGCGATGAATCACCATATATAAAGCAACGTTGATATAGAGAGCAAACGCGACTTCTTCCATCGCGCGAAAGGCCGTGGGGGGACGGAAGTGAGGGAGGGGAGGCGACGTTTAGCTGCGGCACCAAATGCGTATTTATATAAAAACGCTGAGAGGAGAGAAGGTGGGTAAGATTTCCGACGCTGCTCGACTAGTATCCCGTTCTGATCTCGTCGAAAACCTCTGAGCCGCCCCCAGAGCCACCGGCAACAGTCACCAACGCCGCGCGCGTTCGGTGCGAACGCGGGCAAAACGCCGACGGCGTCGACAACAGGTCTGCGCGTTGCTGGTGCTGCTGCATGTCCAAGTTTATACAGCTGATAAAACTAATATCATTACTCCGTATGCATCTCTACTAATTTGCTATCGCAATTGATGCTTCGCCTTTCGGGTGAAACTGCAACATTTTCTTTTTAATCGCCGTACTGCTACAACGAATTCTTCGAACCTGGTCACGGTAAAAAATGGTCACACGCGAAGCGCCAAAGCACGGAAGCGCAAACTGGGCGCATGGCAGCTTAACCGCTACGGTGATACGGCCTTTGTAATGAGCAAGTGACCGTCTCGCGCGAATTTCGAAATCCGCAATGGTCACGAGTTTCAAGGGACGCCTCCAGGGCGGAGGCGTACTGCGTACAGCATAGCATGGTGAAGGGCATGCGCCGGTGCGATATCGGATGTCACAACGACGTCACTCTCGTTTTTGCACAATTGTCCGCACAGCACCATCTGCAGTAAGTCTGTTTCAACGATTTGGAACAACCATCTCTGTCTTTCCAATATGGGAAAAGCCGCTCAAGCATTCCTGTCGACACTGCCCGAGTCGGCGAGAATGCTGCACCACACATTGCCGTCACGCAACGTTGCAAAGGGTGGGCGGTTACTACGCCGTTATCAGGAGATCACGATTCAGCAGCGCAACGTTTACGCGTTGCTGTTGCTGATAATGATTTGCAGTGACATTTTGCCTTTAGAACATCGGTGTTGTTGTTTTTTCGCCCAGCTTTTGTGTGGCTGGCCCGCAGTAGTAATTCTGAGACTTTGCAGAATAGCAGCATGCACCAGTAGTTTCCGAAGTTTACGCTTCCGGCCAACTAGAATGCTTTGCTCTCGCATGCAGAATAGTCATGTTCCTCTTGGTAGTAAAACGTATCACAAGTTCTTTAATGAGAAATGGCGGCTGGGCTTGCAGTTTCAAAAAGACAGGTGATTGGAACCAGGCGCCGTTTTGAATAAGCTACACTGCGCCACATTTCATTTGTTAGATGGACTTCTCTAACGGAAGTTTGCAGCTAGGTGCGGAAACGCACCAGGAACAAATATGACAATGACAATGTGGTTTTTAGACCAAAGTGCTGCCGAATTGTAAATGCTGTTGTCAGCTTGAGTGCAGGTAATTTTGGAGCGTTTTTAAGGACGAGTCCGTATATAACGAACTATTTATATAATGACCACTTTTCGCGGAGCTATCGAGTTCGTTATAAACGGGTTCGACTGTATTGCTTAATTATAAACGCGTGCACCCATTATCACCTGTCGCAGTACGTGATTCAGTACATCACAGTATGTGGAAACCCCACGGAGGCGATGATGGCAAAAATTCGCTTGGAGTGTCCATATGCAGTAAGACCTCGTTGATAAGATTCCGTTGTGTACTGTTACTCGACGGCAACAACACAACATAAAGATGACTCTGTACAGTCACGCTTATTTTTGCCGGTTCATACGTTCCCCGGAAATGCAATCTTTAGGCACCAACATTCAGTAGGTTGCCACACTGCAATTATGTGATGTTTTTCAGCTGCTAGATCTTGTGTAAGCAATAAACTGCGCAAGGCGCGCGCTATCGAGAACAGCAGCCGTCCACCGCAGCAGCTTCCCCGCAATACTCGCTCACCCGCCTCACGTGAAAATGCTGGTGCGCACCAAGTTTCTTCCGTTACCACCAAATCTCCTCCCGGATCGTCGCACATTGCATTCGCAGCTGTCGCTGCCACCCTTATTGCGATAAGCATCTTCACTTGTATGTCTCACAGGGTGTAGGACGCGCCGCCGTTCTAGTGTATCTTGCCCACCAACTTAATTTCGTTTATATTTCCCGTCGCAGTCTTGAAACGCTGCGCAATAACAAAACGATAGTGTGAGTCTGGGCGCTTGGGCCCTACCAGCTCGACGCACAGTTGGTGTTCCTTATGTTTCAAATTAACAGCTTGTTTTCCTCGTTCAAGAGCATGACACTTTGGCCAATTCTTATGTCGCTGCAGCTTTCTCTTTGAAATGCAACATGACATTGCGGCACCATTTAAATGGACCCTAGTTGTAACGGAAGCACAGTTGGTTGGGAAACTGTTGTGCCATTTGGAAACATTTTCCTGAACCTCAAATGACAGAAGAGAGTCAGCTACCTGCAAAATTCTTCACATAACATTCATGGCAATAATGTGTGGGATGTGTGGATTTTTTTCAAATAAGATGGGATGATACTGCTCACGGATGCCATCAAAGTTGAGTCTTCCTTAAGCTATCGATCTGTAAAAAGTACTACTGATGGTCTCAGTAAGAAGTACAATGTTCTCACGAGTCTGCATTTGCAAGATGACGTTGCAGCCGATGTCCGCATGTCGTTGAGTAACATTGTTCTTTCCAGGCCATTCGCTCGTGCACACTTTCAACACTGCGGAACAGCGTCATCGCCAAGCTGAACCTGCTTGGTGTTCAGCCAGAAGCGAAGCTGGAGATCCAGATTGTAGAAGATCAGGAGGGGTTTATTCTCTCAAATAGCAACATGGACAAAGCCAGGGCTTATCTTGAACGAGTGAGTCAGATTGGTTGGACTAATCTCTGTTCACACCATAGGAGAGAATTGTGTCGTAGAGGCTGCAATTATTACTCCTTACATTCATTTGAAGAACTCCTGAAATTACAGGTAAACTTCAATATAACAAAGTTGGTAAAATCAGCACCTCACTTTGTTATATAATCAACAACCGATCATTCGGACAGTTAGTCACGCGAAAGATAGCACTGTGCCAAGAATGCCGTCACTTCTAGACATCGATGCATCTTGCAGTATAAGCGAAATTGAAGTCGCCTCTGAATAGGTCGAGCACATCTTGTCAACCGCACTTGATAGGTCCTGACTAGGCCGACCTGGCACCTTGAAGCTGCCACCAAGACATTCTTGGAGGCCTTATGTATGTGGCTTCTCTTTTGTGCTTGCATGGTCAGCTGAAGCAGCTGGAAGAGGCGAGGCGCCGGGAGCTTGCGGCCCTGCTGGACCAACTGGCCCTGTTTTTTGACCGGCTGGACATCCCAACCGAAGAGCAGGACCACATTCGGAACACCAACAGTGACCTCACTCCTGCGACAATAGCTGCGGTATGATGCTCGGTTTCCTTCGGCGCCATTTAGAACAAGGCTGTCGTGGCAACTATAACTGTCCTAAAGCATCGATGACAATAGGGCAGCATCTGAAATATATGCATGCAACTCTCTGAGGAGCCAAAGTTGTGGTGGTCGTGTGGGAAATTATTAGTTTCATTGATTGCTTGCCCAAGAGTCCTTGCCCGAAATTCATGAGTGGGTTGGGAGGTGTGGTTCGATGCTTTTACGTTGCGCATGTGCTAAGGGTCTCCTTTTTTGTCAAGTCACTGGTCTCGCCTTATGAGGGCTACTGCTGTTCTTTGCTGTTTGTATCAGGGCAGCAGAAAAAGTGGTTGGTCTATTATCCATGTGGGCAAATAGAACACACCATCACTCCCCTCACTTTAAGTAGGCTCTCATACGTGCTCTCCCAAATCTAGGTAAGTTATTAGTACAGAGGTGTAGCTTGTCCGGTAGTCGAGTAAACGTGGGCGGCAGTGGCGCACCGATGGGTGGGGGGGGGGTAATTGGGGGGTTGTAACCCCCCCCCCGCGAGGCCGACTTAACCCCCCCTTTTCTTTAACCCCTTTTCTTTCCTTACGCATTTGAGTATTGCAACTAAGATGTAAGACGCGCAATCGTCTGCACACTCGCAAAAAGCGCATTTTTTGACAATTTCCTGTGAAGATATCGAAATTAGTGCTGTTTAGATGGTATTGGCAAACTTTCAACCCCCCCCCCCCCTGGCAGAGATCCTGGGTGCGGTACTGGTGGGCGGACCGGGCGTTGGGGCGTTTTGTCGGAACCGTAAACGTGAGCGGTCTGTATGGTGCTGCCACCAGGTGGCGAAGAAATCAAACAGACAAAACACAGCTAATATTGCAGTAACCATGTGTATTCTTTCTTCTCTGCTGGTGTAAATTTTCGGCCGCAATACGATTACGCCACTGTAGAACATTTACATCAGCAGCGAAGTAGAATGCATTTGGTTACTGCAATATTACGTATTTTTTGTCTGTTTGATTTCTGCGCCACCATACAGGCCGCTCACGTTTACGGTTCCGGCAAAACGCCCCAATGCCCGGTCCACTCGCGTTTACCCGATTACCGGACAAGCTAAACCTCTGTAGGTTTTGACGATTTCCGAACCCTCATAGTGAAGGTCATTTGTATTGCCTCAGTCGTGGAGCCTTGATGTAAATATTGGAGAGCAGATCAATTTTGGCTTGATTGTGAAGTTAACTTGTCACTTGTGACCTGCTTTACTGCTTTACTGCTAAATGTCGACTGTATTTGTTAGTTCAAGAAAGCACCTCGCATTTTATTTGGAGCCTTTCTTTTCCTTTCACTGTGCAACATTTGATGGACTCAACAACCAATGCTTTGTGGGCAAGTGGACCCATGAACTTGCTTGACGTCCAACCACTTGAAATGCAACAATCACTTATCTCGCTATCGACACCAGCTTCCCAATTTCACTGTAGGGTGCACGGAATTACAATAGGATAAGCCAAAATCGTTGGGAAAGCCTGCCTTGCACCACCAAAGAACAGTGAAAGATTGCTTTTTATCAGATAACTGCTTCCTTCAGTACAGTAAAGCCTCGTTAGTACGAACACCACATTAATGAACTTTTTTGGAATCCCCTGCTTGATACCTTATAGTTTTAAGGTAAAAATATTTCCGTACTGCGAACTTCGAAATGCCGAACTTTGGACATTGCCACCAATGTTTTTGGCTTTACAGAGAAGCATGCACCGTGCCTCCGTTAGACCCACTCTTCCATATTCAAGTTAGCTTTAGCCACAAAGCGAGCTTCTACTATGCGCTTTGTGTTCGTTTATTGTGTGTGTAGTCGTGCTTTCGAAGGGCGCTGCCATATCACGTGCAGGTCCGTTCGTACACTAGCTGAGGCTAGTGTACGAACGGACCTGCACGTGACAATCCCCACTTCGGGATCATTTCAAAACGGCTCGCCTGACTGTTCAGCTGACACACTGTTACCTTGCTTCGCAACGAAGCGCGAGCATTTGCGGTGATGACAGACATGATGCACGCCTTCTCGCCTCGTCGATTCCGCGGCTTATTGGGCTGCGCTGACGGAATATCGGACCACGCGGGGCCTTACGGCACACTGCGTCGCTGAATAGTGGAAGGGCGCCGCCCTAAACCGGGAATGACCCATTGCAACGCGCGCCTGTGTGTCATCTGCCATCCTTAGGGTTGGCTGGCATGGAAAAGGCGTGCGCGAAAGAACCTGTGTGCACGCGTCGGCGACAGCGGTTTTCCTTGTGACATGCCGTTGTCACCGATTCGCGTGATCGTCGCGCTGCTTTCGAGGTTTTTTCGGAACTCGTGGAGTGATTATCGTAGTCGATTGGCCTTTCGAGAGGCGACCGCCCCGCTTTTCGGATGCGCCGATGCTGCATGCCAGCGTGCTTTTTTCTTTTTTCCTCAGGCGCCGTCTCAGGTTTCCCCAACTCGTGGGCAGCGGCATCCGCTTTCTACGTCTTGTCGTCTGCTAACCTCCTGTTCCGGCTGCCGGTAACTGGATACGCGGAAATCTAAGAATCCCCACATTTTGGAATATTAGTTCGTAGCACAGAAACATTTTTACAATGAAACCATAAAAAGTCGGCGAGGAAGTTCGTTAGTGTGCAGTTCGTAGTAACAAGATTTTACTGTACCGGCCTAGGGTTGATTGCCGCTCTCTGGGTCTGCAGTGACATATGGTGACGCAGAAATTATGTTACCGCGTAGATTGGACCGCACAATTTGACATTTTCCAGTATCATCATGAGCGTCGGCACAAGAATATATAATAGCTCGATCGTACAGCCACCAATGTTTTCGGATTTACAGAAAAGCATGCACCGTGCCGCCGCTTGACCCACTCTTCCATATTCAAGTTAGCTTTAGCTACAAAGCGAGCTTCTACTATGCGCTTTGTGTTCGGTTATTGTGTGTGTAGTCGTTCTTTCGAAGGGCGCTGCCATATTCCATTATTCCCCCCAAATTCAGATTGACCTGCTTCAAAATAAATTTTATTCTGCTACAAACTGCTCTAAAGCGTAATTTAACTTTCACCAAAAGTTGCACCAAAATTACTTTAGGCAGGCCCACGCCTGCTTTCATTTCATGCAACATGCATAACTGCTAATGTTTTTCGTTTTATTGCAAAATGTCGCTTTTTTAGATTTATTGTTTCGAAATTTCATTTCTTTTCTGTCTAGTTTAAAGCCGAAATTGATTTGCAAAGAATATAAATACAGTTGCTGACGGAATTTTTCCGGAACCGTCACATATTCTGAAGAACCTGCAGCAGTGACACCAAATATAGAATGAACAAATAACAGCGGCCACAGTTTGGGCTGCAGTCATGCGAATATTTCATGAATAAACTGTATACGGGTAGAGTGCCTGTCCACAGCATCTGTACGCAACTAAGATAGCAAACGGTTAATAGACAATCAACATATTGACTAATCAATGTTTAGCTGGTTTACTTAAGTTGTAGGATTTTTTTCTAGTATTTTATTATTTTTTTTGTAAATTCTAAGATTGACAGGCAAGAGCGCCTTTCATAAGACGCGAGTCGATGCTTCTAAAGAGCACAGCATTTCACCTTGCTTTCATCGAATGACGTGCATTGTGTGAAATTAGAGGCCTCCAGCCCTCTGCCAGCATGCTCACAAAAACGGAAGTTGAGCGATCCTTGGTGTGTCTGCGCTGCAACTGGTGTCAGGACGTGCTTGTTTGGCTGTGTTCTCACACTTTTCGATGTTCTCCTTGCCTTGCAGCTCAAGGACAAGCTGTACAACTACGACCAGATGAAGCGAGAGCGCCTTCAGGAGTTTATTAACCGGGTCAAGGACGAATTGCTGACCTGGAAAAAAAAGTGCTGTCGACCAAACAGTGTCGACGACGACGATGACTGTGAAGGTGGGCTCTATTGTTTGTACGCACGGTTTTGTGCAAAACTGGAGAAAGGACATTGTTCTCATTGCTACTGCAGGAGTCGTACAGCTGTGCCAATATGCAACATTTTCTACGTGCCGTGTTGCGAAATGTAAATTTAAATGCAAAAGTTTTGAATGGAGTGTTAGGACACCGCAGCAGATGCGAAGGTCGTGTTTAAGTCCAAGGACGTACGATTTAAATTCATTGGAAGCACCCATGAATGTTACTGCTTTTGTTCTGTTATGTGCTAAAGCATATTGGTAGAGGACTCGCTGCAAATATTTTGGTATGCGGTGGCCGTAGGGTTTACGTCCTTAAGCCTTAAACCATTTATGTCCCTAAAATAAATAAGCTGTTTAACACAGACTTGTACGTAACGGAATACATGCAATTAATTACTTGTAATTCAATTGCTTTTTTTAGTAACCAGTTGCTTTATTGACGAGGCAAGCTGTAACAAGCCACATAGCTAGCGTTGACAACGTGAATTTAGGCAAGAACTGCAGTGCAGCGCCCGAGATCATGCCGCGCAACAGCCTCCCGAATGTGCATTTTCAGACATGCAGGCGCCGTATGCGCGAGTGAAAGCGCACGCTCTCAAAGAGAGCGAACGCACGGCGGAAAGCAAACGCGACCGTCGCGCGATAGGCGCTGGGGGTATGGGAGGGAGGGAGGGAGGGAGGGAGGTGGTGTGACGCTGTGCTGCTTCACCAAATGCTTATCTTGCAACCGGGCGCAAGGGGAACTGGCCACTCAATCTCCCACGCGAAAGCAAGAAAGCGGGAAGGCAGCGCGGGAGGGAGGGGGGGCAGCTTCTCCTCTGCCAACAACTTCTCCTCTGCACAACTCCTCTGCACTTTGTGGTGCGGTGCAGTCGCCCGCACCGTCTCTTAAGCATCGCAGATAAGCGATGATCTCCACACGGCTCTGACCTTTGTATGCGCAGTGCATTCGCCACTCAGTTTCCGTTGAAGCGACCGCGCGAACAATTCGCCCGCTGCGGCGGCTGCGTTTGCTGCCAGCGTTTTGACAGTCGTTGTCTGCGGTTATTCGGTGTGATATATTCTTGTTTGCTTGTGCGCGCTGACACCACGCTTGTTAATTCAGTTAGTCCAAATGTTTCCAAGTTTATGCAGCCGATAAAACTACTATCCCTACTCCGAATAGCTCTCTACTAATTTGCTATTCCAATTGGTGCTTCGCCTTTCGGGCGAAACTGCGACATTTTTGGCAACGCTCATAAAGCCAGATTCACACGATAGACGTGATCATGGACGATTCAGTCACGTGAAATGTATGGGGTCACCTCGCAGCTAGTATTCACACGACAGGTGATGACATCAGATGCAGCAGGCCTCAGATGGGCAATGGCGACGGAGCAAACGCGACCTAACCAAAAATCCCACGGTGATTTGGCTTTCCGCCACATCGCGAAGCACTTCACATGGACCGAGGGAGCGCAACGGGAGCGGGTGACGTACGAGTCTGTCCGCTCCACGTGCACTATTCGCTAACTACTGAACACAAAATGGCAACCCGTAAGGAGGAGGAGGTTGGGTGACCACGCAGGAGGGGAGAAGGGAGTGTCAACACGCAGAGGTGGGGAGAGGGGCGGGGTTCCCTAATAGATAACGACGGAGAACCTTGCCTTGAGGTGTGGCTTCACGGCAGCGCGCGCAACTCGGCCATGAATGTGCATATTCATGCGCATCGTATTCTCGCACTCCGACTTTACTGTTAAATATCTTGAATTTTTGGAGCAGGAAATATGCAGGCGCAAGTTGGAATCTGTTAGTGTAAGACAGGGGCAGTTGGAGATCGCAGGGAGAGGCCTTCGTCCTGCAGTGGACATAAATATAGGCTGAAGACGATATGCGCAAAAATACGGTAATGCATGCCACTTTTCAGTAGGCTGGGCGGAATCGGAACCCACGCCACACAGGTTTCTCAAGGCCGCGGGCCTGTGAGCAGCCAAAAAATTCTCAGGGTTAGCATGCACCACCGCGCCACGCATCTCGGAGGCCATGTGCGCACTTCACGGTGCCGCCGCTAAATGGCACCTCTTGTCTAGAGAGAAAAAATGCTAGGTAAAAAATATGTATAGTGTCATGTAGTAATGATGAAAACGGCAGCACTGTGAATGACGAAATGAGCTTTTTATTGGGCAAGCTTGTGCCCACAAAAATAAGCTACACTCGAAGAACGACAGCAGCGAACACAGTCGGCGGTCAGTGAACATCTGATCGGGTGAAGCGTGTCAGCTTTTATTCAAGAGTCATCGAAGGTTCCAGAGTAAACGCTGGTGCCCGCGTGTATTCCAGAAAGTACTGCACAATTGGCATCGCGCATACATGCAATCGGATTACAGAAGGTTTGGCGACAACAGACAGCGGATAGAACCATCGATCACATTCGAGAAACGACCGATACATGCAGGCGCGTCCTGCGCTGAACCATGACATTTGTTGACTGTGATACGCGGTCACTCGAGAAAGATAAACAAGTATGCGTGACAAGAGCATACCTGAATAAATCAAGTAGGTTAAGTGATTTGTCAACGCGCTGTTACAAAGGCGATGCCATTTAATCATCATCGAAGCGCCACAGAGGATCCTGGATGCGATACGCGCCTCGTACATGATGCATTTCAGCAGTGACATTACTGCGTTGCTACATTGTTCCGATGCTAATCGCATTAACATTGAAATTTACTGTTCCCACAGAAATTTTTTTCTTCAGTTAAATACCTGGTGCTGTGACAGGACCCAAAATGCTGTTCGTGTTACTTCTTTCAATTTAAGGAGCTGTAATTGATGGGACTTCACTGGAATTGGCAAACGCTAGAAAGCGGCACAATGTGGGCCTGTGAAGTTTGATTTTTATAAGGCAGTTTTTAAAAACCGTGCAGGGAGTTTTCGAAAATTATAGAACTAGCGTAAACATTGCGATTACTTGATTGAGCTGCTCCAAAACTGTCCTTACAGCCTGCCCCCTTTTAACCTGCTCCAAATTCAAAATACTTATTCTGTACCAAAGCCAACATTATTCTGCTCGGAAAATTGCTCAAAAACTGTTTCATTTTCCCCACCTCTGCTACCAGCTGCTCATACTTTTTTTCTCATTTGTAGATCTCGCAGTGAGTACCTTGAGCTTTATTAAAAGAACAAAACATAACCATGAACGCGGAAAATCGGGTGTCCTGCTGGTGTTGGGCCAAATTGGTTATATTATACAGTCGACTTGCAATAATTTAAGCTCACACAGCTTGAAATCCTGTTTAACTCGAGCAAATCTTATCTGTGTAGTGGTGCAATTGCTAAGTGACAGCCTCGTATGTGGGACATACTTTGATCAAATATCAGTGTCACTGGGAACCCACCAGTCTTTCTGACAGGTAGAGGTGTCCCCTGGCCCAGCGCTCAGCTATTTCTAGGGATTCTCGTCTAAAAAGCGAGCCCCGAGAGATTAGAAAGGTTTCTGGGCATCTCTTGTCTCACCAGGGCTGTGGTAATGTAGTCTAGTATTTGCCGCTGCTGTGGGAGGCCGACAAGTGCTGTCACTTTGTACACACCTATCGGTAAAAGAAGTACAAGCGCACTTATGACCTGGTGTTCTTCAAGTGCGGGAGCTCCACACTGCGGAAGGACACCAACTTGATGAGAAATTGTTGGAATGGCTGCAATTCTTTATCTCATTGTTATCTCACTCTTATCAATGTTATCTCACTAAAAGGTAACAAAATTTTACATGGTGGAGAACTTTGCCTGGAGGTGTCGCTTCACGTCGGCGTGGCACATGCTGCTGTGAAGTCACAGACGGAGGTGAAATTTCCAAAAATTCTGTGCCCGGACTGCACTGTATAATTTGCTTAAATTGCAGTGTGCGCTATGTGCGCAGAAAATATTCTGCACATGCAAGCTTTGCATCGCCACAAATATGCAACTGTGCAATCAATGTTGTCACACGGAATCTGCATGTTCGGCATGTTCACTTGCCGACTGCGGTTCAACTTTCTGGGTTTTGTTCAACTTTCCGGTTTGTTCACTGGGGCACACAGCTGTTGCACTTACTATTACAGTTCTTGGCCATCACACTTGTGAAAGAGCTAAACAAAAGCACACGGCACAGGTTCTTTTGGCACTGTCCAGACTGGCCACACGAGAAAACATGGTCATAACACGTTGTCGTCTGCTGACTTTGTGCATTGTAACCAGGACTTCGTGAATGTCAGGAAGCTATCCTCTTGTTCTCTCAAGATAGCTTGTTTTTGGGCTGGTTGGTTTATTATTGGTTAGGACATAATAGCGCAAATATCGCAGACACAAGACCACACTGGACAACATTACGGACACTTCTGGTGCCTTGTCTTTTGCGCTACAGTGGTCTTTCAAAGATTCTTGTGGTCTGTATCTGGAATGACTTTTGTTCATGTTAGCCATGCGCCTTTCCAGATATCACCGAGCAACACCTGGCAAAGTTAGAAGATGAACTGAAGTCCCTGAAAAATTTTTATGCCGACAACAAGGGCATCATAGCCAAGGCGGAGCGTCACGAAGCCCTGTGGTTGCGATCTCTCGAGCTGGAGAAGCTTGCAGCGGACCCAGCTCGACTAATGAACCGCGGAGGGCGCCTCCTTCATGAAACCAAGGAGAGGCAGCGGCTGCAGATCGAGCTCCCGAGGGTATGTGCCTGCAGCTGTGGGAATCGGGTGTTGTGTGTACGACTTGGGGATCGGTGCGAGTGATGTCAACGCTGGATTAACCAGCCAGCCTACGGCCTAACTCACTTTTTCTGCATCTAGCGTACAACACAAGACAAGGACAGAGTGAAGACGGGCGCTACGTCTGTCTTCGTTGCCCGTCTTCGTCGGTTTTCACTCTGTCCTTGTCTTGTGTTGTGCACTAGATGCAGAAATGAACCACCAACATGCCCAGAGTTGCGTTATTTCAAGTTGTTTATATTCCCAAATCGTACAGGAGCCATCAGGGGAGCTTGTTTTTTATAGCAGCCACCAGATCCTAAAAAATGCGATTACATCGTTCATTACAAGAATATCGGCCAAAATTGCCAATGCCCCTTTTAATGCGAATAGCGTTCTTGCCATGGTCAGGCCAAATTTCTTTACGGCTGTTAACATTTGGTTCGGGAAGCGATCCTAATTGTGCGAGCGAGAAACGCCAGCAAGGGCAGCAAGAAACGGCACCAAGCACGGCACACAAACATGCGTCCAATAAAAATGGCAACCTGCCCGGTTGTGAGGCATCCAGCATGCGAGAACATTGCAAATCGTCTGTTATACAGGGTTCGTACGGAAACTGCATGCTGGCTTTTTAGTGTCGCTCAATGGATTGTGGTGGATAGCGATACGCAATGATCGAGGAGAGACTGCAGGCAGACTTGTGTGCGTCTGCCGGGCAACGGGAGGGGAAGGCGGTTTGGCACTCAACCGGGTCCCTCCGACAGTAATATATATATATATATATATATATATATATATATATATATAACGAACTACTGACACAACAAGCACTTTTCGCGGAACTGTCGAGTTCGTTATTAACTGGTCCGACTCTAATACATTGGGGGTTAAAGGGATAAATGCGTAACAGGAACTGGTGGCTTCGTTGAGATGCAGATATTTTTAATCCAAATGAAAATAGACTGTCTAAAGCAAGGGTTCTCCATTTCTGTTCCACGAATGGCATCTTAGAGTTCCGCGAGCAATCGGAATGAATTCGACCCAACCCGTCTTTTTTTCCTTTCCCTTCCACAGTTTATTATTGTCGAGAAATTTTGCGTCATGTTTTGGATTTAACAAAGCCATCGCACGCCATATACGGTATCGTCTGTGAGCAGCGATCGAGGTGCAGTTTCTAACACCCGAGGGGAAATCAAGTCGGGAGTTCTGCGCACTGAAAGCCACTTGTCTGCCCGGTCGACTGTTGTTGCCGTCAGATGATAGACACGCGGGACCCGTTCACATGTTATTTGGGGCTCGGGCTTGAATGTGTTGGCATGTTGCAGTTTCAATACAGGCCTGTTTGCAGCCGCAATGCGTCGGAAGATAAAAATGCTGCACAAGTGTTTCTGTGTGCACGAAGGGCACCTCACTGCAGGCCAGTCGACGGGGCCATTTAGGCTTAGTATTGCAATCTCCACTTCGAAGGCCATTCCGCAACGCAAGTAACAAGTGGCATATGTTTGCGAAAAATAAAATGAAGTTTTGTCAGTCCGGCACCTTGTTAGCGTGAAAACGCTGTTTATGGCATGCTGTGTCTGGTTGGTACGCGCTGAATTACGACGCACGGACCAGTGCACTAAAAAAATAATGCGTAAAAGTACCTTGTCTATTTATTATCGTCAGCTCATTAAGCCATCGATGGTTTTAAACAATAATGATCAGAGCCGTTGGCTGAATATACAATGTAAATGAGCTGTGCATCCGTGAACTAAGACTGTTTTTGCGTGGATTTCTGGATTGTATGCACTTATTTCTGCGGGTTATACGCCTGGAATTTTTCTTCTTTCCTGGCTGTTGTAATTGAAGGTGCGGGTTATACGTGAGAAAAAACTGTGTTGAATTTAGTTATTCCAGCATTAATTATATCAATGGTCAAAGCATGAAACGCAACAAGCTTTGATCATAGTATATTGTTGGACCTGTAGCATTGAAGTCACCTTGTCAGTGTAGCTCTCGTAATGTTCATTTCGTTTTCTTCAATGCATTGCTGCATAATGCTCCTACATATTGAATGTTTATCTAGTTTTGCAGTCCATGCTGGACACTTTACTGACACCTATGCACTATTTTTTTTTCAGTGTGGTATTCAAAGATGTTTTCAATTTTGGTTTCAGCTCAGACAAGAAATTGAAAAATACATTGCTACCAACAGCGGCAGGAGCGATACATTCGCGCGGTGGGGTAGAGACTTGCTCAGCCACCTGGATTCCCAGCAGCGCAAGCATGCTGAAGAAAAAGAGCGCGAACGCCTCGAAAGGGTGAGGACACTTGCAGCATTTGTCTTCGTAATCATATTATTTACGGGCAACGCTGAACAAATTCCATCAGTGCGATTGCACAGAACTCACTCTGTGCATTTCGCACTGCACTTGATTTTTGATCAGCCATGCTTTCTACTAAATATTTGCTTCATGTGGTACAACTACAACCTGTGTACAGAAGGTAGCCTCAAACTATTATGTGCTTTCAGTATGCAACATACAGTTTGTGAACGCAAGTGATGCGCTGCTATTGCTGTTTGCAAAAACGGGTCACTCTCCACACACCTAGGTTTCGTACAACAATCTCTTCACAATTAGCAACGTAAAATCATGAGAGTTACTGTTGCATTGAATCGCACGATGCAAACGATATCGTTAATATGTGACGCACTTGGTTGTAAATGTAAGGAATGAGCCAGCTAACTGTAGCCTTCGTAGCATTACCTGTGGTGCAAAGTGCACGCCCACCCACCACGCTGTTTCAAAAAAGACGCTCATAGTATCCATCCATCGATCCTTCTCGTGCACAGTCCGCATGAAGGTTCGCATGAAATGCCACAAAGGTTAAAACACCTTTGTGGCATTTGTATGCTTTAGATGACTTTAGGAGACCGACCGCCACTGTGCAACACATACCGTACATATGCAGTCCACGTTCGTTACAACGAACGCACCTACAACAAACTTTCGGATATAAAGGACCATACTTCAACCTTAGTTTTCTCGGCCTACTTTATTATTGCAACGAGGTTCGCTTTTAACGTACCATATCACAACGTATTATCGGCTACAGTGAACAACATTAGTAGAATTTTTTTTAATCGGGCGTATAAAGCGCTTTTTTGCCGTGTCGTCATGGGTTGACAAGACTTTCGAGGGTCAGCCGCATCGCGGCTCTCTCTCTCTCGCTCTATCGCGTGAGGGAGGGAGGCGGGGCGGAAGCGCGCCGTCATTTTCGCGCACGAGGCACGGTAGAGAGAGGGAGGAAGGGAGGGATGGGGGGGGGGGGTTACTCCGGCGGCTGCTGTTACTGTACGGTCGCCGTATCTTGAAAGCGATCTTACCTTGAAAGGACAAAGTGCACTCAGTGTTGGTAGCTTCGTATGCGCCGTGCCTTCGACGTTTAGTTCGCTCGCTGCTGCTGCCGCGCTTCCAGACTGCAGCGCTTTGACAGAGACTTTTCGCCGTCATCGAGCCAGATGTGCTCATGTTTACCTGTCCACGAGTGACACCGTCCTTGTTGATTTAGTTAGTAAGTGAATGTTTACCACTTTATACAGCCGATAAAACTACTATTCTTACTTCGTATAGCTGTATAGAAAATACTGGCAGCATGCATGCGGCACTTGCACGTTCGTCACTCACTCTTTGCAATAACGTTGTTAGACATCGCGACCAATGTTTCGAAAGTGAAACGTTTCTGATATTAGGGACTTCGGAAAAAGCAGACATAGCAACCATAGACGGTGGAGGTGTTGTCGGATTGCGAGGGTCCGTTGTAACGAGAGTCTACTGTATATTCGCATAATACACACCTCAAATTTTGCTCTAGAAATTTTTGTTTTGTTTTCGCCTGTATAATACTTGCACCCCTAACTTTGCTAATGTGCAGTGCTACGATCGAATGGCTGTGCTTTACTTTTCCGCAGAGACTAGAATCTTTTACTGTGGTACATGTGTTTAGAGCAAGCGCACTTAAATCTCGATGTCCTTCACTGTGTTGGAAGTACTTAATAATTCCGCATGAGAAATGGCAAGATTACGTAAACGAAATTCTACAGCCCACTTATGTAGGCTGCACATCAACACGAACGACAACATGCCAGGGTTGCACAGCGGCTTGGTCGTAGGGCTTGATGACTGAAAAGCTGACAACAAAGCTATGACGAGAGAATATTGGCAGCATACAAGCGGTAAGAACTGGCTGCACGCTATCACGATTGCTTGAGACCTAATGGATAGAGCGACTGCGATAACGCTCAGCCTGTTCTTACCACGTACTTGGGCCAGTGCCGGCACAAAGGCACCTTGCAGACTCGAGAGAGAGAAAAAAATGTCACAGTTTCGCCCTAAGGGCGAAGCAATGAATGCGATAGCAACACAGCAATGCCATACGAAGTAAGGTGAGCGGCTTTGGTAGCAATATGAATTGTAGTAAACATGAACTGATTAAGTAAGCAGGTGTGCTGCGGCGTAAGTATACCGACATGAAGAGAGACTCGATGACCACGAGAAGGCGCGTGTGAAACGGTGGTGTTGATGAGAAGCGCTTCCCGTGGGCAGCGCGTGCGAAGGATCACACCTGTAGCGCTGCACTGCCGATCCGGGCAGCATTGCATGTGTAGCGGGCGTAGAAAATGTGGCCCGACTATCACTAACTGAATGAACAAGCGTGGTGCGAGCGCGCACAAACAAACATGAATAGATCACACTGAATGACTGCAGACAACGACTGTCAAAACGCTGGCAGCAAGCGCATACGCCGCAGTGGGCGAAGGTGCGTGCGCTCTATCGCTTCATCGGAAACTGAGCGGCGAATGCACAGCGCATAGAAAGGTCAGAGCCGTGTGGAGATAAGAGACGGTGCGGGCGAGTGACGAGCGCGGTTGTTGGCAGAGTAGAAGTGCCCCCCCCGCTCCCCTCCGGCGCTGGCTTCCCGCTTCCTTGCTTGCGCGTCGGAGATTGAGTGCGTTCCGTCTCCGTGATAGCGCGCGTCCCCGCACGCTTCCGCTCGGGCATACGGCGCGCGGCGAAGATTTTATCTATACGGAACCTCACGGCGACGGCGACGGCAGAAATCCGGTTGAAGTGTCCATATAATTGCTATCGCAATAAAAACAACTGGCTCTCTGCAACAGTAACTTTATGCAGTTTAGCGGACTTTACGCAGATGTAATAGCAGTGAGTGCGCACGCAATGCACGGCTGGGCGCGGCACACTGCTGTTACTGCACGGTCCAAGTGAAGAAGTTTGTCTGCTGGCAAAATGGAAGCGCTGATCAGACGCCGATAAACTTTGACATGCCGATGAGTAAGATGGTTGAGGAAAGAGATGCATACAGCGTGCTTGTCAAAACAACAGGTGTTGAAAAGCAGCGCTTCATCGTGATGCTTGCGATAACAGTAGACGGCCGGAAGTGGTTGCGAGGACGAGCTGTTGTGGAACCATGATGTGAAGGAAGTGGACCAGTGAACTGTAAGACAGGTCTGGTGCTTCTGATGCGGAGTGAAGTGCAGTAAAAACGAAAAAAGCTGTTACTGTTTTACACTCGCCGTAGTGGCTATGCCGTTGCGCTACTAAGCCAGAGGGCACGGGATCGAATTCCAGCTGCATTTCTATGCGCGTGAAATGCAAGTACACCCGTTTGTGCATTTGCAAAGAACCCTAGGTGGTCAAAATTAATATGGAATTCCTCATTATGGCGGCCCTCATAATCAAATCATGGTTTTATGACGTGAATTTTGATTTTATTATTTCGTTTTTTTATCTAAGAACATTTGCGCTTACAAAAAGCTATGTCTCTCTTACCTTTACCTCTATGATGCGTACTGTCTGGTATTATTTGCTCTGTCTTCTTTATGCCCACTACTACAAATCTATCCAGTCGATGGCTGCTGGAGGAACTGTCTCTCGGACTTCCAGTTGAATATGTCCATTTCGGCGGAGTGGTCTGGACTGCTTTGCAGGGTAATCTCGGATTGTGATCCCCTCTTGATCTGTCTTTGGCATAAGACATCCACGCTCCCAATCCTCCCAATCTGCCATTGGGACAGTGTTGCTCCAAAGAGCAGAAACTAGGAGCACTGCAGTTCTCCCATTTGAATTCAGCAATACACTAGGTGCTTTGCGCAGTCGGAGATTTCATTGCATTGGGCCTTTAACAAAACAGTCAATGTTACAACATAGGTCCAATCAGGAGTGTTTCAATAACGTCTGCAATACACTGTGTTGTTATCGTCGTTTGTACTAATTCTGATTTTTACGCAATAGTACCTCCGCACATGCAGCATCTGCAAGGGAATATGCATTTGTTTTTTCACTTGCAGACAGCAAACCCCTTCTTGGTGCATTGTAGTTGTATCAGCCACTGTGCTGTTGACTTAGGTTCGCTTGCTGACTTCACCTGTAGGAGAGCCGTCGCAAAGCCACTCCCACAAAGTCGAGCAACGTGAAGAGGGCCCTCTGTGGGACACCTTCCGGCACTGCATCCAGGATTTCCCGGCTTGGAACAAGCAGTGCCACCCTCGGATCCAGCAGGCGCGGAGCCACACCAGCCAGCAAGAACACCCTGGTGGCGCACGGTGGCACACCGGTCCGCGCTGGCACTGCTGCCATTGCAGCTGCGAAGAGCACCCGGCGGCGCTCACTGAAGGCCCAGGTACGACTGGAACAAGCACCTTCTCCAAGATTATTCGGATGAACGGGGGTGGGGGCTTTATTTGTGTACTGCAACCCTAGTGGCCCGTTTTGGGGAAGGCACTTGTCTTCAAGATAAGGCATGATTGAATAAAACGTGCCTTGCAAAGCCGGAAGTGGCCTCACTGGTAGTGTTATGAAGTCCTTATGTTTAATCACTTACAGCAAGAAGGGGTGTGGTAAAAACGAAATGCAGTAAAAATATTAACAATAGGTGGTCTGTACAGCGTTCTTGATGTTTTACAGCGCAGCTGTACGCCCGTTCTGCGGCGAGCGTCGGCTTCCCTCGTAACTCAGCAAAATGAGCAGTGAGGGATGAAAGAGCGAATGCGGAGCACAACGGCGAATGAATGATGGCAATAGCGAAGAGAGTGCGAGGAGGAAAGCGGAGGGGAGGGTATGGTGAAAGCGCGAGAAGAAATGTGTGGTGCCACGCCAGACTGGCTCTGCGGCAATAATGGCTACGATATGGTGCCAGCTAGTAGCGCGCATCTGTTCCCTGATAACGCCCACGATACCTTATATGGAAACAAAGCACTGTATGGGCAGAGGACTGTCTATGGCAGCTGCTGTGAACCGTGCCCACGCGTAACACACACGCTGCCTCTCGTGATCTCCCGATTAGCGAGGCAGTCGCGCCACACTTTACTCCGTTTGGAGATTGTCCGCGCCAGCCAATATATCGCGAAATGAAAACACATATAGAGCTGCGCTCCAATTTCGCATTAGGGAGTATCGTAATTGTCGGTGAACTTTTTTTTATTCTATGATGAAGTCCATGGTCTAATGCGTAGAGCATCGGGCTACTGTGCTCTTCAAACCGAGTTCGAAACCAACCGTAGGACCAAATTGGGTAACTAGGTATGCGTGACTGGGAATGTGCCACTTTGCAATGACAAAAAAAAGATCCTTTAAGATTCTCTAGTGTTCGGTGAAATCGAAAGCAAGTCAGTTCTAGTCCGCACTTATCCTGCAGATCAAGGAGTCGCTTTAAAGGTACATTAGCACACCGACTTGCAGGCTGCGGTAAGTGCAGGACGGAATGCAAGACGGAGGGGCGAAAAGGGTTTTTTAAAAGGGGGTTGAAATGAAAAGATTTGTGAAAAAAATTGGTGGAATCCATCTCGCAATGACTGTCGACGCTAATGCGTTTTAGCATGGTATCAATATAGCGATACAAGGTATTGCCACTGTCGAAACAAATTATGTATGAGGAGTGTACTGCAGCAGGAGTGCTCTTTCGCGCTTTCCTAAGAAGACTCGGCGCCATCTAGCGCGGCCGCAGCGAAGCCTGCACGTGGCCTCCGAAATGCATGGCATGTCAATGCCTACGAACGCTGAGAAACGAGTCACGCAGCAACCGGACTCCTCTCTTGCGCTTCTTTCTGGACACACTGCGCCATCTAGTGGCACTTCCGAGAAGTCTGAACATGGCCTCCTAGACTGAGAAGCGTGCCAGCGAATTCTGAGAATTGTTCTCTCGCTTGCCGCATACTTGGTGCATTTGTGGCACAGCCTGCTAATGCGTCGGGTTGCTGTTCATGAGGAACCCTTGTGATGTCGGTTCGATTCTGTGCAGCATCGAATACATTTTAAAGGATCTTTCTTTTCACTTAAAAGGGGCACATACCTAGTTACTCAAGTTGGATTCATTCATCGAATACACACCTACCCAGTCCCACGTCTACAGGGACCCGTGTCGGTGGGAAAGAGGTTCATCGAAGAATACTCGGTGACCCATGTTGGTCAAATGATTGGTTTCAAACCCTCTTCCATTAGCACAGCAGCCGATCCTCCAGCCATACAACCACTGACTACCCAGTGACCAAGGTAGGCGCCAAAAGTGGTTAGGCAGAAACGTACATAGGTACATACACAGCCCCATTTGTGCTGAGCAGTATATCGCCACAGCAGCGATTTCGCGGGGTGTCGAACTCCCTAATCCTCGCCCTGGTTACGGACCTGATGTGCAGTGGGAAATGCGAGAGGGGAGACTGGCTGCATGCATATTTCGGCGGCGGCAAGATGGTGTGTCGCTACGTTGCTTCAATGCTAATTGCATTAACATTGACATTCTTTGTTAGGTGGATTCGGCCGGAATTTCATTGGATTAGCATTTTAAGCAAGCTCACGCACTTGCCGGGGTCTGTCGACGCATGCGTCCGTGGCGTAATGATTTTAATGTCGGGCTTCTGTACTCGAGGTCCTGGGCTCGAATCCTGATGTCGGACACCTTTAATAATGTTTATTCAATTATTTGTTAAGCAGTACTTAGTTTAAAATGACGAGTTTACGGAGCCACGAAGCCGCTTGAAGCCAGAAGGACGAAGTTTATGCAAATCGACGTACTTCCCATAATTTCCATGCTGGCTGAAACACCCCGCTTGCAGCTCCCGTAGGCAATACCCACGAGTAATTATTGTATGAAACTCCGTATGACATTCCGTAACGGCGATTTTCTAGCAGTGCCATTTATGCTATTCCTTTTCAAGCTTTTTGCGCTTTGTCAATGGTCAGAGCGATGCTCCGAATGCGTTATCAGCGAGATCAGTCAGTCATGAATGGTGGATGATAAGTGTGTCGTAGAGAGACCAGAAGGCATTGCCACAAAATCGCAGCCTGTATCTCTACTCCTTTCGTCTATCGGTAGGAACAGCATGACGATGGTAAAATCAACGAATGCAGCGAATCTTCATCGGCAACTGCTAGATCGACTAGGCTTTGCTAGTTCAGGTTTCGAAGAGACGCCGGCGATGTTATAGAACGAATATATTGCGATTTCTGCAAAACTCGGCAGCCAAAGTACCACTTGGTCGCACAGTGGACAGCAAGGCGTCTAAAATATTGGTAATCCTTACACATAAAGTCTTATGTGGCTAGTGGCGCCCCCACAGAACTTTCGGAGTAGTCGGGCGCGTCCGAATTATTGGTGTCAAAATAATCAGTCAGGGACTAAATTGTTTGATCAATAGAGAAGGCACAATCAGTTAGCCATGGCAGTGGAATACTTTGCTTGCTACAACGAAAACTTCCTTGTAGGCTGACATGTTCTACAGTTGTCAACCGACTGTGCGGAAGACGGGCTCGTTGAGGAGCATTGTCCTTCAACTCCTCTCTAAACACACTGCAAAGGCTTGTGCAACTGTGAAGCAACTCAAGTACAAAGTAAAATGACTGCCCGCCACTGCACCCTCACTGCAGGGCATTTTCAAAAGCCTGTAGTCCGTACATTCTCAATAGTAGTACGGCTGGCATCATTGGCTTTTGCAGTGTTTCTTGCAACCATTGGCACTGTATTGACTGTAATGGCTAATATGCATTTCGCGTGTACAGCTCATGTACTTTGAGCAGTTTCTTGGTGCGGGTAGCAATGTTTTCTCTTCTTCTTGATCGCTGCAGCAGAAGAAAAGTGTCAACAGCCGACAGCTGTTCAAAGGCAAAGGAGCCGACGAGGCATCCACCAGCACAGCCGGACCTGTGGGTGGGCTCCCCTCCATGGACAGCTTCGCAGTGAGTGCGGAAATGTCTGCTTACATTAGCTCGGCACATTGTGCAACAAACCACTGTTAACTTGAAGCTTTAAAAAGCGGAAAACATTTCGAGATAGGCAAAATCAAGAAAATAGAAACTCGCCGGCCACGCGTGACCTCGTGAAGCCTTTCGAAAATGCCACCAGCAATATTCTCGGCCACTCTCACATGCGCCGGCACCAGACACATAGGTGTCTACGAGCAATGGCTTTACTGGCACTGTGTACATGCTTGGCATTGAGTCACGACGATTGATCCTAATGCAAAATTTGAAGCCAGTCATTTGAGCCTAATCGGTCCCAAACTGTACTCTCTTTGTGGTAAAAATGAACTCTGCTACTTTCTGCATCATAATTGATTCTGCACAATTTCACTTCGAAGACGAAGCTGAACTGCGGAAGAGCGCAATTGTCATGCCTTTCGTAGACGCCCACGAACGACGCGGCATTTATGCCTCTCATCGTTGCGCAAGCATGAAGCGAGCGTCCATCTGAAAGCATCATCTCGCTAAAACGCTGTCAGCTCGCCTGCTGGCATCTCTTGGGTGCAGCGCTGGTCGTGGCTGTGCCTATCATATTATGCTGCCGTAATCACATTTATGTGTCACCGACAGTGTCCTAAATGAGAGGCGGGGGATAAGTAGAGCTCTGTAAATACCGAGTAGTACATTTTGAATCGAATGTCCGAAATTTTTAACAAAATTTAATGCTTGCAAATTTTGGGCAAGAAAATAACGGTGCTACACAAACTTAGCATTCATTGCATAACAAGAATGTAGCAAACTGGTAACAATAACATAGGTATACATAGAAATCGCGATAAATAGTCCTATCTTAATAAAGGGAACGCCAAATTAGTACACCAGCACTGATTACAGCTCAGTTATTCTAGTGGAACATCAGGAGCATATATTTTCTTATCTTCCGTATCAGAATTGGTAATGCCCTCTCCAGGCCGTTTCCTCGGGAAACTGGGGTGCCGCAGGGTGGCGTACTAAACTGTACTCTCTTTATTGTGAAAATGAATTCATTACGCTCTTCAATTCCATATACGTTGACGATCGTATAATCCCTCAATTTGCGAGCGACAGGTTCAGCTTGGCCTGAACAGGGTGTCGAAATGGGCGAATGAAAATGCGTTCAAGTTAAATCCGCTGAAAAGCTCCTGCGTCCTTTTCACAAGGAGGAGAGGCTTGGTTCCAGACGCTAATATTGAACCCGATGGACAACGTATACCTCTGCACTGAGAGCACAAATTTTTGGGTGTCATACTTGACTCAAACCATCCTTCATACCCCACATCAAATATATTAAGAATAAAGGTATAAAAACAATGATTATTCTCACAGTTCTTTCGAACACAACATGGGGTAGTGATAGGAAGTGTTTGCTAATACAATCCCGTCTGGGGGGGGGGGGATTATGGGACTGAGGTCTATCACTCTGCCGCACCCAGCGTGCTGAAGATATTGGACGCTGTTCATCATTTAGGGATTCGCCTGGCCACAGGCACATTCAGGACAAGTCCTGTACCAAGTCTGTACGTGGAATCCTGAACATCCTTGCTACGCAACTGTAAATGACATGACATGTGCTACGTTGTTTAGTAATCGCCCCACATTCAGAGAACCCTTCTCTCTGCGTGTTAGGAGGCTTAGTGAAAAAATGGATGTCTCGCTTCTATTATCGGGAAGCAGTCGCGGAAAGGGAAAACACTTTCCTCTAGCTTACAGACATTTCCCTCTGCATCTAGCAATGTTTCGTGGTAAGGAACCACTGTTCAACACGTTATCAGCCCCAAAAATTCGTAGCGTGGCCTCTCTTGAGCAGCCGCTGTTGCGATGGTGGCCTTTGGCACAGCGCACGCCTCCAGGCCCTTACTCTCGAAGGGCCCTGATGAGGCAGTAGTGCTAGTGATAGTCACATATTATAGAATATCACCTCTTCGAAGCATATCATCGTACAACATATCAGTGTACGCCTCATATATCACTGTCATAATTTTATTTAAACGTATATTTTACGCATTCCACAGCGAATGCTTTTATGCCACTTTACAGCCGCTTTACATATCGGTAATAATATCACTTGACATTCACCGCTACATTGAATACATCATACCATTGTCTGGCGCTCTTTGGCCTTCCGTTCTGGACGCTTTTGCCGCTCTTGTTGCTGTGATGCAGCTCTTTTATACAAGCTTCGCAGTCGTAGCTTGCGTAGATGCTAGCTCGATCAGGTTCCTTGTGGTTCCAAGCAGCAGGTGATTATTCCTGTAATAGCAAACCCCCAAAATCGCAGCCAGTGCTGGAAAAGCACACATGCCTGGGCTGCCCGCAGATATGGCCTAAGCAGTGTGGGCATGACGAAAATTCGCCTCTGACCAATGCGTTAACGGGCCACGAGCCGTCGCGGAATGCTTGCCGCTGATATGTTTGTACAGGTGGCTCATCAGTAATCGGCCCCGAGATAACGCGTGCCAGTTAGATGCCTCTCGAAGTGGCGTGAAGTTCATCGGCGGGTCATCATCCCGACATTCCCACATGCTTTCATACTTAATGAAATGCACGCTGCTTTTGTTGACGTTCCCTCTGTCCGTGTCACGATATCATTTAGATTGGTCCTGTCGACCCGGACTAACCTTGTGCAGACAGAAGTGGCCCTGGTCGACGCAGTGCTGTTCTGCAAATCTGTTCTGATGCTTGGGCACAGTGTGTGCAAGCCCCGCATCAGGTTAACCTCAGAGAGCGCTCGGAGTGACCAAGTCCGCTACCATGTCAAGTTGAGATTTCGAGATATATGGGTTCTAGCACAAAATAGATAAGGGGTTTCGAGATAAGAGGTGAAAAGCACATGCGCTGACACCATGGTCAGTAAGAAATTAGTCTTAGAACCGATATTTATAGTTACTCAGAGTTCAATTTAACAAGGGCTTAGTGTAACTTAAAGAGCTAACGATTGCCCTTCTGGCCGTGGATTAGAAACAATAACAATAACAGACGGCACAACAGCAGTCAGGATTACCGAGTAAAGGCTGATAGGTGATATTCTAGTTGAAATGAAAGGAGTACTGACACATTTTACAAGTTGTAGAGACAGGAAGAGAGCGGTGTGGATCGGAGAACAAGCGCGGATAGCCGACGTTCTAGTTGACATTAAGCGGAAGAAATCGAGCTGGGCAGACCATTAGAGTCACAGAATGGATACCAAGAGAAGGGAAGCGCAGTCAAGGTCGGCAGAAAAGATGGGATGATGAAGTTAGGAAATTTGCCGCCACAAGTTGGAATACGCTAGCGCAAGACAGTGGTAATTGGATATCGCAGGGAGAGGCCTTTGTCCTGCAGTGGACATAAATATAGGCTGATGATGATGATGATAAACTCTACCACATAAAAGGACCATGGTTACCTGTGCCCAGTTTCGAAATGCCGCTGCTGTGGTATCAATATGACACAAAGTTAAATTTGTTAACGTCATGTAGCATAAGCCTAGTACAGTACTATATAATAGGAGTGTGCAAATACTCAGTCGATTAGCGAACGTTCGAATAATTAGATTTGCGAATCAAATATATACTATTCAATTTTTCGAACATTAGATATATTTAGTACAGTGCCACATGTCACGTGCATAGTGGTGCCCCTGAGCGAGAGTTTCACTTCGTTCACAGCACAAAAATAGCACTGAGCCCGCACCAACTGACACGATAGAAGACTTTGTCACTCCAAGTGATCCCTGACGTCGGCCAGCAGGGATTGCACACACACAGCGCCATAACGCCCAGAGTGGCGCCTTATCGGCCGGAGTCACCTCTGTCGGTTCAAGATCCATCCGGGCCAACAGGACCGATCGAAATAACACAACACGTACAGAAGGTACGGCAACAGAAGCAGCCCATATTTCGTAAAGTACGAAGATCGTGCCGTTTAGAAGCTGATAGGCACTTGTATCGTGTTAGAATTGCTGTAACGAACCTCACACCGCGTCAATAACATCAATCACTGATTATGCAGCCGTATGAAAACACTAGGAACAAGCATTCCGCAACGACTTGCAGCCAATTACCACAACAGAAACACTGCCATGGTCATTGGGCCTAATCGGTGCTGCTTCATCGGGCATCGGTGACCGGTGTCCAATCGACACAGGTCTATTCGCAGCAACCGCACGGCCCTTGGAAAGCCTCGCAAATTAAATCAAGTGCACGGGACGGCAACAAAGTTGGTGACGGCCGCCATCTTTGCGACACACCTTACGGCGGCCTCTCGATCTTCATGCCGTTCGTAAACTCACGACGGTCTCTGTATGCAGCTACGAGCAACCCGTCACAAAACTTAGCTTTGCATTTACACGGCAAGCACAAAAGTGTCAGGACAGGTTGCGCGCATTTACGTGGGTGGCAAGCTGGGCATGGGCGAGAGCTGCTCGAACTTACTGTGACTCTCCAGATTTCAGAATGCCACAGGTGGCAAATCGGGCCAAACCTTACAATGAAACGGTGCGGATGGTGCTTGCTCCTCATCGTTAGCGCCGGCTACGCGCAGAGAAGTGTTCGAGTCGCGTAATGCCCGGTCCTTTCGTCTGTCGCGCAGATTGGCCTTGCAATCACCCAACTGCCGTAAAGTTGGTTTAGCCTTTCTGTATTTTAAAAACTGGAAAAAAACATTCCAGGCCATAAATAAAGGACTGCCGCAAAACACAGGTCCACTATTAAACTGAGAACCTCAATAGTATTCAGTAGAATAAAGCGTCACTAATTCATTAGTTCTAGAGGCAAAAAAGTCCGACTTGTTTCTATTCAAATAAAATTCTATTGATGAAAATAATATTTTCAAGACCTATCTATACAACAACTGAGCTGTAATCAGTGCTGGCATACCGATTTGGTGTTTCCTTTAAATAAGAGTAGACCGCACTGTAAATCTTGATGTTTATGTACATAAGTTTTAAGGATAGCTTGCTATACTTTCATTACGCAGTGCTAGGAGACTTCTGAGCATGTGCAGCACTGCATTTTCCTGCCCAAACTTTGTAAACTATAAATTATATTCAATTTGAAATATACTACTCAATACTCACATACACCTACCGTACTGGGTGTTTCAGCGAATATTTAAAAATAACTTGTGCAAAAAACTTAAATGCATAATCGACTAGTTAACAAACATTTATTAATTACCCTATGGCCCATATTGCAATTTAAAAATTCTAGCCGTGGAGTTCAGTTACTTTTGTGCTTCAATACATTTCTCTGCAAAGTTCCGGAATTATCTCAAAACTGGTGTCACCCAGACAATTCATTCCAAGTGGACCCACCTTGCGAACTCCACAGCTAGAATTGGTCAACTGCACTATGGCCCATAAGACAATTACGTTAACGTAATTAGTGCATTTTTGTGAATTAGTCGATATTCAAACTCTCAATTCATTTCAATATTTTGTGCAAGTAATGTCTGCCTCTTCGAATAGACCAGCTCATGAACTAGAATTGTGCTATCTGCAACAGTCAACCTTTAAATTAGTTTTAAAGTGTTCGCATAAACACCCGGTATAATGGCATTGCTGCAAAAAAATGAAGACACTGAGCACATTATTATTTCTGCACACTGGTGAAAAACAATTCTTGCAAGCCTTTAGTGATGCACGCACTGACATTGCATGTGCAAAATTTTTCCGCAGAGGCTACTGTATGTCTAGATAGTCTGAAACTGGCCTTCTTACGCAGTCGAAAATTTCTTTGCACTTTGCCTTTAATGTTTACTAACTACTAAACGATAAAAGCTTTACCGGACAACTGAAACTGACGCTCTGCAAGTGCATGTTCTTCTTCCACCTTTAGTGATCAGTGGGTATTGTTCGAATTTGTCAAAGCTACACCCTAGCGCGGCATATACATCAAACGTTGACGATTGTCTGCAAAGCACAGTAACATCTCGTTGATACGATCCCATTCTACGATCACTGATAAGATCATGTTACGTACAACTTCCCGGTGCCAACGTTCTGTACATCGCCAAACTGCGATTGTATGATACGTTTTCTGACTGCTAGATCCGATGCAAGAAAGAACGCACGTTTGTAGCGCACGCAGTCAGCAACAGTAGCCGCCCGCCGCGACAGCTTCACCGCATACTCGCCCACCCATCTCACTTGAAAATCTCACGCCGCGTTCACAGCTACCATCGCCCACTCTATTGCAATAAGCATCTTCACCTATCGGTTTCACAGCGCGTGGAGCCGTTTGAAGGATACTGCACGCTTTTAGTAGGCAATAACCCAAACGCACCACTGTTCCCTACTGCAGGCGGCGCAATGTGGGCATCAGAAGCTGCGCTCCCAGCCAGAGAGTCAAGGTCGCATGCACAAATGCCTCTCCATAAAAAACATTAGCAGCTACGTCAATCACCATGACATACATGACTGGCTAATCATCCAATGTGGAAAGCGCAACGTTGTTGCCATAAATTCGGAGTGCAGAAAGAAAGGAATAGAAAGAAAATGGAGGCGGGGCTCGACACGTGAACATAATGAGATTCTTCAGCTCCGGTACGAGAGAAGACGGTGAAGCAACGGCACTCGCAGGTGCTAGTCGGGGCAGGGTGTGTCTTGAGTTTACACGAATGCTTGCCTGGTGGTGTCATGGTAACGGGACAGTTGAACTTTTTATCCTCTACTAAGGAAGCAGTTTGAAAAATTTAGTAAAAGTTTTCTTAGATAACATCAAGCTGAAATTTGCAATGGTGAGGAACTTTGCAAGGCTCACTCTGGCTGCTGCAGTGCTTGCCCCGACACATTCACAGTGCGTGGTTTTGTGTTGGGAGCACATTGTGGCTATGAAACCACCGCGCACTATGCTAAAATGCTGTATTTCATGTTGACATGTACAGTAAAATCTCGTTAAATCGGATTTCATGGGACCGAAATAATGTCCAAATTAATCTAATGCCGAATTATCGAGGGTATCAAGAAAACAATAAAACAGATGCTTATTAAGTAAACACACCTTTATTTACTGAATGAATAAGAAATTCAGCTTCAGTTTTGCGCAAAAGCGGTGCGGAAGCTGCAATTCTCGTCATCTCGTGACTTATTGGCTTTCGTAGCTGTAACGGCCTCGCGACTTCCTTCGCAGCCCGGCCGCGGCGCACGTCTTCATTTGAGGCACGCTTTTCACTACGGCGCGCAGATCCCATTGTTTTTTCGCCATTGAGCTGGTCGCCAACAGACCGCCCGTCCACCACGAAGTAGCCGGTACTCTTCATCCTCGACAGCTTTTCACCGAGTCAAAACGGAACTACGCTTTGCCGCAACAACTGCGAACGCTACCACTGCCGATATCGACGCGATCGTGGATGGCGCCTACGCAGTTATGGAGACACGCGGCCAACGCGGTGTTATGCGCGGCGGTAAACGCTAAAATAAAAGCTTTAAAGGAACAAATGGGCACGAAGAATTCTGGCATTGCTGTCATTCACGTAAGATTTCCGCTGATGACTATGGCGATGCGGACTCCGCCACTTCGTTTCGGGGGACGCTAACGCCGTTTTTGTTTTTTTTTTTTTGCGTTGTGCATTTGCGACGCTCCGCGCTCGTCGAGCTCCGAGGATTGTGCGAATTAACCGATGGGCGGCCAAATACGTCCAAATTCACGAGACTTTGATTGCACTAAATAGTGCATGCGCCTGCCGGGACCAGAGGACGAGTCTGAATTATCCGATTTTCCTAATTAACAGGAGTCTTGTAATATGCATGCATGCATGCATAGCTACTTGTAGGTGTCTCACAGTATCTAGCTGAAATATATTCCATGGTACTATTGTACAGCTTCCGTGGCTGTAAAACGGCATTTCCAGGGGGGCAGTGAGGAAGATTATCTTGGACTTCTAGCGTTATTGAGATTCCAGTAGCTGATGACATTGTGCTTTCGAGCACAAAGTTGCGGCCGCATTTCGATGGGGCCGGAATGCCTAAAACGTTCGTTTAGGTGCAGATCTCCAGGTGGTTGACAGTAATCCAAAGCCTTCCACTAAAATATCCCTCGTAACACAATGTGCAATTTTAAGATGTTGGATGCCACAATTTAATTTTAAGAGTAAGCTGAATACCAGGATGTCAGGTTGTTTGTACTCAATGGCTCTGAAAGTAGGTTCTTTAAAAAAATTATAAAGCGATCATCTTGCTTCCAGTTGGAAACATTAAATAAGGTCGAGGTAATCCTGAAAGAGCTCTAATGCCCCAATGTGTTATAATGAAGTTTGGTCATTAATCCTTCGCACGTCGTTGTCTTGCAGCACTTCCTCACACAGGAAAGTGGGAAACATCTGACCAGCAGTATGCTGGAAACACAAAAATCGCTGCCTGAGACTGCTGCACAAGCTACTGGAGCACACATGGACTCGACGCTCACAGAGGAGCAAGCGCCTCCCTCATAAAGGCTCTCCCCGCCAAAAGCTTTTTTCGCCGCCGCTGACTCATCGCTCTTCTTTTTCGTTCTTTTTTTCTTGTTATTTACAAATTCCAGTTGTCTGTTCGCCGACCCAACTTTGTGCAGACACATTTAAAAATTCTTGACACATGTACATGTTTCACATGTGTCATCCTTTTAGAACTTTAGTTGTTCGGCTTGACGGCGACTCTCTGTACATTAACTGGTGTAAAAGTTCGTGGATATATTTCGCATGTATCATCAATGTTGCATATAAAAAAAGTCTTTATTTTTTCTGTAACTTTACAGAAACGGTGACAGGAGCAAAAGGCATCAAGGCCTGACAGAGGCTCCTGCTCCGTTCAAAAAAATTTGACAACAGCGACAGCTTTCATGTAGCACAAAAGTAAATACAACAACGTCGTTTTAAGATATTGTAACAAACAAGACAGCTTTGTCGACTAACAGATTACGTGATAAATAAACACTAGAATTGAAATTAATCACTACTTCGTGACATGTGAGACATTGGTATTATGTAACATACACTCGATATAAACATAAAGATACATCACAAATTGTCAACATAATAACCAGGGTGGAATGAATACTAAGTAAGATTGTACGGTGTTAGATCTTTAAACAGCATGAAGAACATATATAAAATATAACAGGTAGCAAGCAAGAAAAATTAACATGTAATTACAGCACGCATTAGATATATAATACGAAGTGAAAATAATCAGTTATATTCGATTTCTTTTTCAATTAACAAGACCTTGAAAGATTTCTTAGTAAGCATATTGTACTCTGTAGATCCCAGACGATTCAGCAAGGCCGAGATTTGATAGGTTACATGTTGTCTGCCATAATTGGTTCTCGTCCGCGTAACTCGAAAAGCTTTCCTACGTAGTGGATACTGATTTTGCGATTGTGACCCGTGGACATCAGAAAGTTTATTATCTTTTATATATTGTAATAACTTATAATAGTAAATTTGGGAGGCCTTTAATAGGTCATGTTTTATAAACAAAGGCTCTGTTCTCAAGTGTTGTGGCCTTCCGTGATAATTTTCGAAAAATCTCAGCACTCTCTTTTGTAATATAATAAGTTTATTGTAGTTCTGCGTATATGTAGTGCCCCATACTAATATACAATACGAAAGCCTAGAATAAAATAATGAATAATATAGCACTCTCTTTAACCAAACAGGTATAATGTCACTTATTTTAAAGAAACAACCTGTAATTTTGCTAAGCTCTGCTGTAAGGTTAATAACATGGGTATTCCAGGATAGGTCCTCTCTAAACCACACCCCAAGAAACTTGTGAGCTTGTACCTGTTCCAGTTCAGCCCCACGGAACATAACTGTAATTTTATATTGACGCGGTTTGTTAATTGGTGCAAATAATATGTACTTAGTTTTGTTGACATTTAACTGTAACTTATTGATGTGTAACCAATTTGATAGCCGATCTAAATACGTATTAAATGAACTTTGCAATTCTGCTATCGATCTGTCTGCAAAAAACACATTAGTATCATCGGCGTACATTATTATTTTTGGGAAAATGGTATTAGAGCAAGGTCATTAATATATAGGTTAAACAGTAGTGGACCTAATATGGACCCCTGGGGGACACCATTTTGAATTTTTAGTTTCGGTGACATTACTTTATTGACTGAAACATATTGGTATCTATTTGTAAGGTAGCTTTGGAATAATTTTAATGCAATACCGCGTATTCCATAATCATGTAGCTTATCTAAAAGCACGTTATGATTCACCGAGTCAAACGCTTTCCTTAAATCTATGAATAGCCCGATAGTGTATAGCTTCTGTTCAAAGTTTTCTATGATTTGATGTTTAGCATTCAGTAGTGCCTGCTCACAAGATCTTCCTTTCCGAAAACCATACTGCGCGTCACACATAATATTGTATTTTTTCATGAAACGTTCAATGCGGATATTTATGACTGTTTCAAAAACCTTCGATAATACAGGAAGTACTGAAATAGGTCGATAATTATTGGGACTGTGATCTGTACCTCCTTTATGTATTGGGCATACTCTAGCTACTTTAAGTGCATCAGGAAATATACCGGATTCAAACATTGAGTTAGCAATGTAAGCTATGGGGATAGAAATTATGTCTGCTACATGTTTAACTGGAACTGAAAGGATATCATCAATACCAGAAGCGGTATCATTGTTTAGATTTCCTATTATGCTGACAACTTCATTCATTGTTGTAGGCGAGAAAACAAGTGAATTCAGAAGTCCCTTTCTTTCCGTGTTCGCAGTGTTTGATAGATTAGTAGGTAGTATATATTCTCCACTACGTATAAATTGAGCATTTAGGGCTGTAGCAGCTTCTTCATCACTTAGAGTACCCTGAGCTGTCGTTACATTTATGGTGCTACTAGCTTTTTTCCTATTGGTTATATCATTAACAGCCTGCCAGACCTTCCTTGAATTATCTGAAATCCGAGTAAATAATTTTTCATAATACTGTAGTTTTGCACGTCTTAAATCAGTATTTAGCTTATTTCGATAGTCTTTAAACTGAGCAAGTTTAGTCAGATCTCTACTTTTAACGAAGGTGTGGTATAATTTGTTTTTCGTCTTGATTCTACTCAAAAGCAAACCAGTAACCCACAGTTTTCTATTCTTGTTTTTACGATTCCTACTGCATTTAAGAGGAAAAGCCAGGTTGTAGCAATGTTTAAAGCTGTCATGAAAATAATTGTACGCTTTGTTTGGGTCCGAAGTTGTCATCACCAATTCCCAGTTTACTTTTTCAATATGTGAGCGGAACGTTTCCAGTGACTTTGAATTGACGCTCCGATAAGAAGAAGCAGATATTTTAGTGTCCTGAGCTTTTACAACCGGCAGGAAACAGAAGACTGGCAGGTGATCACTGATATCTAGCGTCAGCAGACCAGCAGTAGCATCCTGGCAAAACATATTAGTGATCAACACGTCAGGCAACGTTGCACTCTCTGCCGTGATCCGCGTCGATAAGTTGATAAGATTTTCACATGCGTATGATTTGATTATATTCTTGAATTCTCTTGTACTTACATCGTTTCCAAGCATGTTAATATTCACATCCCCAGTAATTAAAAACATAGTGCCACTGCTACTTAAAAAATGTAAGAGATCTTCTGCAAAATTAAGAAAATGTCTCTTGCTGCCGCAGGGTGGCCTATAGATAACACAGTAGTGCCCGCATTTTGTATAAATAACGAGACATTCTACGTTTTCATTCGTGACAGTATATTCGTGTAATAATTCATACTGGATACAACTTTTGACATACATGGCAAGACCGCCACCGCGAGAGCAGTTTCTTATTAGTCCTTCATATTTATATCCATCAAATTGTGGTGGACTATCCCGTTCAGTAAGCCACGTTTCTGTGAAACATAAAATATCAAACTTGCATTTGAAGTTCTCAAGCGCCTCTTGCAGTTTTTCACGCTTATTTCTCATACTTCGTGCGTTCAAGTGAAACACCGATATCCATTTTTTATAACTTATATCACCATAATATGCATTAAAAGAGTCATAATCATGATAAGAGCAGACATTATGGCTGAGTCCCATCATGTTTGCATCTGCGCTATTAACAGATGAACCGAAAGTACAGACATCGGGTAGAGTCATCCTTGTTAATTATAGTGCTTAAAAAGCGCAAGGAGACTGAGGAGGCGCTTCACAGTTTACTTCAAGTCCTCCAAATCGCGCACACTTCTGATAACCACTGCACGTTCACCATTTTTCTTTCGCACCAACACCTTACCATTTGTATGCCAAACAAACGCATATCCAGCGCTCCTTGCCCAATCCTTAGTTGTAAACAGAAGTTCGCGGGAAAGTCGAGTCATATTCTCGCAGATGTACAGATTTCCACTTTCTTTCTTTAACTCTTTTTTGTTTGCAAGCCAGGAATCACGCTGTTCCTGCCTTGCAAAGCGTTATATATAACAGCATATAACCAGCATATAACAACCTTGTTCTACAGCACGCAACCACTATAGTACACATCTCGCAGCACAGGGTTGCTAGATGCCTGTGTTGGTTGAGGGGCTGCCACATCTAGGCTGGAACCGACGGTACTTGGCCACGTCGAGATTCTGTGAACCTTGCACTGTTGCGTATGCCTCAAGCGCTTACGTTTCAGTTTTTTGGCGTGTTCCACTTGCCTTGCTTGAATCTATGCCTCCTTGAGGCTCAGCTGAGGGTTCCTGCAGAGCTTATTGGTGAGCGAAATAACCCGCAGTCCCACTATGAAGCAGTCGCAGACAGGACGTTCCTCAACTTGAGCGGAGGGGTAGTTGCACCTTTTATAGTTTGCAGAGTTCCGTGTAGTAGCTGACCTATGTTTCACCCGGTCGCAGAACTCTTCGGTGAAACTGCGCCAACTCATAAACTTCACTGACGGGATGGATCAAATGTACCGTGAACTTCTTGACTACGACCGAGTATTTTTGTCTAGGCCGAAATTTTGAAGAAGCGGGCGAGCTTCCAGGTCCATGCAATACAGCAGAATCTGAACTTGGATATCTCCCAGCGCATGGTGAAGGTCTGAAGCAAACGCGTGGTCCTCGAATAGGTTTAATTAGATCAACCAGGAACCGTCATTTTCGAAGTTGAGTTGGTTGAGGGGCTGCCACATCTAAGATGGAACCGACGGTGCTTGGCTACGTCGAGATTCTGTGAACCTTGCACTGTTGCGTATGCCTCGAGCGCTTACTCTTCAGTTTTTCGGCGTCTTCCACTTGCCTTGCTTGAATCCATGCCTCTTGAGGCGCCGCTGAAGGTTCCTGCAGAGCTTCTTGGTGAGCGACGTAACCCGCAGTCCCACTTTGATCATAATTTTGGCAGCGGTTGTCTTATGCGGTCTTTCTGTTTTTTTGTGCAGTGTTTTTTTTTTGTGCTTCAAGCGTTAAGAAGAAAACGACACTGTCGAACGTGGAGAGCCATACAAAACTGCCTTGAATTTTTTCTATCGGCACATGCAGTGAGGACTATAATAGAGCGTCGATAAATGTCGCCACATTCGAGCACCCCCCCCCCCCAAACGAAAGGAAACTCGTCGCCCATTTTTGCAAGTGAAAGAGGAAGAAAGTGCAAGGAGTGATGCGCCCATTTCTCGACTGCAAGAGATGCCCTCATGCTCGAGCAGCCGGTTGCAACGAGTCGGTACGCGGAGCAGTCATCTTCTCCGAGGACATGATAGCTGCAGAGTGTGGCGACTATGAAATTTCGCCACCCGACTTGCGTGTAACAGGCCAGCTGGCAATGACAAGCATTCACGGCGATTCTCTCACCAGCAGCTGCACCATGAAATAGTTGCAGTCTGGTGGCGCTCTTTGTATAATAAAGATTTTATTTGAATTGTTCCTCCGTTGTTTGTCTGCAACAGTTGTGATGCGACATTCGCTGGGTTGCATGGCATACGTTCTCTCTCTCCATCACTAGCTATACAACCAGAATCTATACAAGTTGCGATTTTGTGCACCTTTATTCTTTTCACGACTATAATAGAGCGTCGATAAATGACGTCACATTCAAGCACCCTCCCCCCCCCCCCCACGAAATGAAACTCGTCGTCCATTTTTGCAAGTGAAAGAGGAATAAAGCGCAAGCAGTGATGCGCCCATTTCTTGCCAGCAAGAGATGCACTCCTGTTCGAGTGCAAAGAAACTAATTTCCCCACCTTTTTTCGTAGCCAGGCATAAAAATCACTTTATATATATATATATATATATATATATATATATATATAATATATATATATTATAGAAAAATTCGAAACAATAACTGTAGCTCACAATGTCCGAGTACGCTATTTCTCCGATTCTTAACTTTTTTTTCCAGGAAAATTGAGAATTGCCTGTGTGGTGCAATGAGAAATAAAAGCCCTGAACCACCTTATACGTGTCTACATATCCGCCATCACTCAGACTCGGGTATACGAACACATTCATAAAGCATACAAACGGTGCAAAGGTGGTCCAGGGCTTTTCTTTCTCACCGCACCACACAGGCAATTCTCAATTTTCCTGAAAAAAATGTTTGAAAACATTTTTCAAAAAAATAAATAGCGTACTCGGACATTGTGGGCTACAGTTATTGTTTCGAATTTTTTATACGACATGTTTCTGGCGGGAGGCAATTCATTGTCATTACATTCACTCTCTCTAGCTCTACCAAGACAGTGCAGCCACTAAAGGGGTCGCTAATACGGGCACCATAGGAGCCTGGTGCGTGCGTGTTGACTCTCAAGTTCGAATTATCTGGTGAAGGTCAAGTGTAGGATCAAAATAACGAAAGTTCGGGCCCGTACAAATGCACGCAGGTACATATGGACAAGTTCGAAATAACCAAAAATCTAATTAGTGGAAATCTACTGTACTTGATGTGCTCGTTGATACAAGTCATATAATTAGTAATATAATGAAGGAATCAAGAGGATGACTTTCCGGGCTCAGTGATCATCATCACGAGCTGAACGCATGAGATCGGCGTTCGATCACCACCATCTTGTTCTTCCTGAGTACTTTTCCGAGCTACTGCCTGTTTGTTAGATCGCCTGTTTGTTAGACTGTTAGTACCACCAGTTTGTTAGGTTGGTGCTGGGTACGCACATCTCCGGCAACCAGGAACTCTGATCCCGCACATTGCACTCGACCATGCAAGCTGACACTGCCCAACCGACGCCACCTCTCGCGGCCGCCATTTTCCCCGGCCCGGTTCGCCAGCGAGAACCCCGGTATTTTCGGGTACAGAAGACCAGGACGTCGAGGACTGGCTGACGTCCTGCCAAAAAGTTAGTGGACCCAACAAGTGGGGCGACGCTACTAAGCTTAGTACCGTGAACTTTTGCCTGGCTGGCGTGGCGAAGCTGTGGTATACGAACCACGAATCGGAATTTGAGAACTGGTCCGCTTTCAGAGAGGATATATCCGCCGTTTTCGGTCGCCCTGGCATACGGAACGGCTACGCACATGGGCACAGGAACCCAATGAAAGTTTTACCGCCTATATCGAGGATATTATCGATCTCTGCAGGCGCGTCGATGCTTCAATGAGCGAAAGTGCCAGAATACAGCATATTGTAACGCTTTGGTTTAGGCGAAAGGAAGAGGAGGAGGACGACGAATCTTTTCGTGCGGAGCGCAAAACAAAACCGATGCTGGACTGTTTTTCCTCGACTCTCATTTATCATCTGTAAATAAACACGCCTCATCCGTAACAGTTTTGTGGTGGACGGTGCTGGGTACTCAACCACGCAGCACGGTTCTGCAACCACCTGATCTACGCCGAAGCCGCCGCCTTGCTGGACTGCCGCCGTTGCCGCTGGTGGTCGACATGTCTCGCAGTGAAAACGGAACCCGGACTGTACCAGTTCCTGCAGCTGCAGCCCCTGCCCTGGTTACAGCGGCCCCTTTCGGAACCTGCTACAGCCGTGGCGGGTCCCTGGCAGCGTCAGCACCTCATAGAGCCTCGCACATTCGGAGGCAAATCTGGCGAGGACGTGGATGAGTGGCTCACACACTACGAACGGGTGAGCAACTATTACCGTTGGGATGCGGCAACTCAGCTTTCCAACGTCGTGTTCTTCTTAACAGACACAGCACTCGTGTGGTTTGACAACCATGAAGACACCCTCACGAGCTGGTATCGGTTCGTGTCTGAATAACGGAGTGTTTTCGGGACTCAGTCGCGAAGCGGAAGCAGGCTGAGCAAACGCTGCTGCAAAGCGCCCAAGTACCAGGCGAGACGTGCACGACGTATATTGAGGCTATATTGAAACTCTGCAAGTCCGACAACCCTCGCGGAAAAGCGCTCTTCTAAAACAGCGCTTGCATGTAGGCTCCCAAGAGATGAGGTCGCACGAAATGATTTACCTGAGATGCCTCCGCCAGTTACGATGCTCAAGAACAAAATACAAGTGGTAATAGATAAAGTATGTGCAACGCCTTTAGTGGACACTGGTGCAACCATTTCTGTTATGAGTCGTTCCTTCAAAGATCGCATTGGCAGCAAAGTTACGTTTTCGTGGCACGAATCGACAAGATTTCGTGGTGTCGGCGGGAAAATACTTCATCCTCTGGGAGTTTGCGTTATTAACATTTTGTTGGCCGCAAAGGTGTTCCCAACTGAGTTCCTGGTTCTGCAGCAGTGGACGCAAGAAGTTATTCTCGCGATTGACTTTCTCCAAGCATGTGGTGCTTTCATCGACTGTGGCAAGGCACTGGTGAACTTTCAGTCAGCAGTGAAGTTGTTCCTGCCCTCGGTGACAAGCTGCTGCCAGCGGAAGACACACTGGTTGTTTCCGATGAACTGACAGTGCCACCATGGTCCATGCGGTCAGTTGCTGGGTTCGCTTCCGTCTCTGGCATATCCCCCTTTGATGCCATCGTTCAACTTCTCATCGGTCAGTGTGCTAAGAAGGACATTTTAGTGCCTCGCTGCATTGTATTGATTAGCAACCGAGCCACGTTTTTGTGGGCACTTAACTGTTCGCCAGTGCCTGTTATACTTCCTCGAGGAATGAAGCTCGCTGTCTTTCATTACGTCATCGGAAATTCTATTGCTGCAGTTAACGACGACGAAGGTCATAAACGCTTGACTGTTTGCGAATGCAGTTGCTCCTACGAGTCGCAGATTCTAAGCATGGTTAGTAAGAACCTACGGTCACACGAGAGACAAAGATTGGTCGAGCTATTGGAAACACATGCTTCTGTGTTTGACTTCTGCGAAAAAGATAAGAGTCCATCTTTACCCTGTTCTCGAGCTCAGCACAGGATTGATACAAGTTCTGCTCATCCGGTCCGACGAAAACCTTATCGAGTGTCGTCATCGGAGCGGAATATTATTGCCGAACAAGTTCAGGATATGCTACAGAGGGCGTTATTGAAGAATCGTGCAGCCCTTGGGCAGCACCTGTCGTTTCGGTTAAGAATAAAGACGGCTCTTGGAGGTATTGCGTTGATTATAGACGATTATATGCCCTCAACAAAAAAGATGTATATCCACTACCTCGGATAGACGATGTCATCACTTGTGTGCATTCGGCTTCCTGCTTTTCTTCACTAGATCTACGATCAGGGTATTGGCAGACCCGTATGCATCCTGCTGACAAGGAGAAGACTACATTCGTGATGTCTTATGACTGTATCAATTTAATGTTATGCCGTTTGGGCTTTGCAATGCCCCCGCTACTTTTGAAAGATTTATGGACGCAGTTCTTCGTGGTCTAAAGTGGGAGGTACGTTTGTACTATCTAGATGACGTCATTTTCGGACGTACTTTCGAAAAGCATAACGCCCGTTTAAACCTCGTTTTATTAGACTCCGTCGAAAAGGCCTGGCTTGGTTTTGAATTCCAAGAAGTGCCGGTTTGGCGAACGACACGTATTAGTCTTTGGTCACCTGGTTGACAAAGATGGTGTCAGGCCCGACCCCCGGAAAATATAAGCAGTCAGTGCCTTTAAAGGGTCCCTGAAACGGTTCGGACAAACTTTGTAGACATGTAGGATACAGCTACAGTAAAACATTCGCGTCACAATTTAAGAGAAGCGTCTCGTATTAAGAGAGCTAGGAACGATTACAAGTTGCCCTCCTCCCTAGCCATGCATTTCCTCCTCAACTCGTTCGCCGAGTGATCGGGGCTAAGCTCCGCCTTCGCTGGCTCTACGTCATGTTGTGACGTACTTGTCGTCTACTTCTGGTTGCCTTGGAGCCAGCGCGCGAAGGCTCTCCAACCTCTCCGCTAGCCGCCCGGCCGTCGATCCCCTGCGCGAGCGATCAAGCAGCGTGCGTGGCGAGCGTTCTGTCGCAGCGCAGAGCGTGTCCGGTATTCCGGTACCCACAGGCGGGCTGGGTGTTTTGACGGATATCCAGAGGCGTAAACTAAAGCCCCGCCATACCGCTGTGATGAAGGAGCTTCGTAGACGTACGTGAGCGGCCTGATCGGCATGCACGGTCCAGCCATCTGGTGGCGCAGGGCTTAACCAGCCAAATACAGAGCTAATATTCCTGTAACCAAGTGTAAAACATTTGAAACATAAAAAGACAACGGGTTCAAGATTACGCTCCTGCCAAAAATTTGAGCCAGCAGCAAAGTAGAAAGAACTTGGTTACGGCTATATTAGTTGTGTGTTTGGTTGAGCTTTGTGCCGCCAGGTGGCTGCACCGTGCAAGCAGTTCACGTTTGCCCCTCCGTTCATCACGTAAAACGTGGTAAAAGGGCCAGTACACTTGCGCTTGCGTTCACCTCAATACCGGACAAGCCAAATTCTAGTGTGGCAATCCGTCGACGTGAAGTGACGGCCGCAAACGCGTAGTTGCTGGCGCCGTTTTGGATACCGTCAGTCATATGCGCTGCAGCCACTCCGCTCGTCTGCTGCCTTGCAGCGGGGCACAATGTCGCAGCTTGACATGTCGCCGATCGCGACGTTTGCAGCCCACAACGCAAGGGCGAAGCGTGGTGCTTAAAAGAAAGAACAAGGCCAACACTGACCGCGCAGCTCTCGTCAACACGGAGCACGTTGTAACACAAGCAGACGACACTTCCTGTGGGCCGGAAGTGCTTTTTGTGTATTGATAAATGTCCTTGTGCATTATCTTTCTGTTACTTTCTTTTTATAGAAACAAATTAACTAACATCTAAACTATTACGAACACCATTTGTTCACCATAATGTTGCCCTGGGCAGCCAATCGGAAAGCTGGCCCAGTGACGTATTCTGGGCAAATCACGTCATCTGGGCACAAAACTCAGCCGCTTGGCGTGCTGCAATCGGTAGCGATGTACATTTTTAAAACCTTGTAATAAATTGCACGCTTTACGTGGAGCGCTTAGATGCGACAATTAATGATCAGAAGGACCTACTTAACGACTCAGTACGTTTGTACAAAATCGTCAGAATCGTTTCAGGGTCCCTTTAAACCAACTCAGTCACGGAAAGAACTCCACAGCTTCCTGGGTTTATGCTCGTACATTCAATGGTTCGTGCCTAGATTCGCGGACATTGTTTATCCTTTGACAAGTCTCTTGCGAAAAGACAGCCCATACGAGTAGACACCTGAATGCGACGCGGCATTCTCTCAACTCAAGTTCCTGCTGACTTCAGAAGCCATTCTTCGTCACTTCGATCCGTCTGCTCCTACTGAAGTGCACAGTGACGCCAGCGGAATTGGCATCGGAGGAGTGCTTGTTCAGCGCCATAATAATTAAGCGTATGTGGTTGCCTATGGGAGCCGTTCTCTCAGCAAGACTGAACGAAACTACACTGTGACGGAGCAAGAATGCTTAGCGGCTGTCTTTGCTGTTCAGAAGTTTCGTTGCTACCTCTACGTTGCTACCTCTACGGTCACAATTGTAAACGACCATCATTCCTTGTGTTGGCTTGTTACCCTCCGTGACCCCTCCTATCGTCTAGCACGCTGGGCTTTGCGGCTCCAAGAATTTGACTTGTGTCCTACAAACGTGGAAGACGTCATGCCGACGCTGACTGCCTTTCTCGCCTTCCTCTGTCGACATCAGAGGATTACGCGGACAACCTCGACACCTGCTTTGCTACTATCTGTCACGCGTTTCCTGACGCCACCGTCTTCCAGCGGGAACAGCACAATGACTTATGTTTGGACCCCCTGTTCGCAGATGCCTGCAGTCCCAAGGCCAGCGGTCGCTATTGCCTTCGCGATGGACTGTTATACAAGACAAATTATTCACCAAGTGGAACGCGGTATTTAGTGGTTGTTCCCCAAACCTGCAATGTGACATTCTCCGTGTCATGCATGATGATCCGACGTCCGGCCATCTTGGATTCATGCGCACCTTACATCGAATACAGCAGCGGTTTTACTTGCCTAAGATGTGACATTCCACTAAACAATACTTGTCGAGCTGCGACAAGTGCCAGCGTCCCAAGCGACCCACAAGTGCTCTGCAAGGCATTCTTCATCCTGTAGCGCCGCCTACTACACCTTTCGAGCTTGTTAGTATCGACCTGCTAGGAACGTTTCCACGATCTTCGAATAACAACCGCTGTGTCATCGTCTGCGTCGATCACCTAACTAGATACGCGGAAACCGCTGCGATATCTTCCTCCACAGCTACTTGCGTCGCTGCCTTCTTTTTACGCTACGTAATCCTTCGTCACGATCCGCCTCGCTTAATCATCAGCGACCGTGGTCACCAATTCGTCGCTGACACCGTGTGTCACAGACCCCGCGAACGAGGCGCAGGCGCCGGACCAAATTCCAAAGCCGACTTATCAGCTTCCGAAAATAATCCCACGAAAGCAAGAACAATTAAGAATGGGCTCTCTGGTGCACCAGCGAACGCCGGTTGCTGTCTAAAGACCGAGTCCGAGCCCAGAGTAGCCCAGAAAATATATTCTTCACACAAGGCAGTTACACACACTCTTGCGCACTAACGCTAGACACAACACAATACAAATCAGATGGGTATTAACAAACACAAGAAAATAATTAACGACAAGCACTAGAGTCCAACACGTAAAGTACAAAATTAAAAGGAACACTAAGTGTCCAATCGTATTCACCCGTGTTGGTCTTCGAGTCTGACGATCTCGGCGTAGCTCGGGGCAAATCGCGAATGAACTTCTTCCGGAAATGCAGACGCTCGATGAACTCGTCGACTAGCTTGCCGGGGGAATCCCCTTCTTCCGCAGACGGACAGTCTTCACGTTACATCTCTGTACCGGAGCCGTCTGTTTCCAACTGAACTCTTCTGATTCTCAGACACCGGTTTTATACTCTCCGCCGGGGTTCTCGAATCTTCCTATCGGAGTCATGCTCCCGTAGCATAGCCAAAGCCTGGGAATCTTCTAGTCTTTTCTCGCACCTTCAACCGCCGCCGTCGGAGCGTCGTAGAGAGGGGGGGGGGTGATGACTCATTCCATTGGCGCACGCTCACGCTGTAACAATCTCTTTCTCGACTCGCCCGGTGAGAAGGTGTCACGGCGCACGCGTGTGCTCTCTCCCTCTCTCCGGTTACCATCGCTTCGTCGGTGTTTTAGACGTCTAGTCTGCATTTGAGGCGTCGACTGTTTGAGGCGTATGCGCTCTCCCCCTCTGTTGAAGCTGCCGTGGGGCCGGCGTGTTCTTTCGCTGGCTTGCGTGACACGCGGTGCGTGGTTTGATTACGCGCTCTTTGGTGACACTGCCCCCACTTTAAGAATATTATGCAATAATATTTAAGAACACACAAAAGAAGCGCACGCAAGAGCCCACTACGCACGAGTCCGTAAGTCCATAAATCAGTCCACCGCAACTCACACGTCACTTCACTCGCGATACATCGTGTCCAAACAAACACAAGTCACACATGTTCACTTAGACTACACAATAACACATCCCTTGTGTAACCAGTACACTTAAATTACACAGTAACACATCTCTCGCGTAACAAGTACACTTGTGCTATACAATAACACATCCCTCGCGTAACGATTACACTTGCACTACACAATAGCACATATTTCGCGTAACAAGGCAAACGAATGCAATATAGCATGTGCAACAAGTATACAAAACTATTACAGGGTAATTTACGGAACAGAACAAACAATGCTATGTTCATGATACATGAATAAATAAACAAACAATCCACTCATCAAAACACTTTGCACCAGACACTAATCGTCAACGGTATTTAAATTTGAATTTCCTATTCTTGGTTTTCCCATGGAAGGGTTCCGGATTGTTATGAGTCCCGGTCGGTTTATTTTCAGAATCGGACGTGGAAAGGTGCTGGAAAGGGCTTGCCTGAGCCTTCGCTCGAGTTCGGAAGACAGCTGCCACATTGTTCTCGTCAGCTGCTAATGGCTTTCCGCGTGACTCTTCAATCGATGATGTTTCGATCTTCGACTCTTCTTCCAAAGGTTTCGGATCGTCTGGGGCGCGAACTCCCTCGATGTTTCCATGAATTAGGTCATACAGTGGGCTGTCCATACAAAGAGAAGTGACATTCCCACTGTAGTAGGGGGTCTCGACCTCAATCTTGGCTTCGGCAAGTTTCCTAGCCGTACCATCGACGAGGTAAACTAAACTGGTTTCGCCTGTGAGCTCTTCGTCTTTAACTAAGTCCCTTCGCACGATCACTGTGCTGGTGCCGGTATCTCGTAACACTGTCATGAGCCAATAGGAAGAAAGAAGAAGAAAAAGCAGAAGATAAGTAAACAAGAAGACACGAGGAGCCGGTGGCAGAAATAAAAAAGAAAGAAGTTGGAAAATAAGAGCGTCCACATAAGAATACAATATGAAAGCAGAAGAAGAAGCGTAAAAGTGCACGCGCAGCTACGTGGCCAATTGGAGAAGAGACACGTAGCCGAAGGGAGCAGCCCAGCTACGCTCTGGGACGACGAGGGGCAGAAGGAGCTGGAGGCCGGACAGGACGGGTGGATCGCGGAGACGGCGCCAACCCAATGGAAGCTATTCTTCAGCTGCCGCGGCCACGACCCGCGAGCTGAGCGAACGCCTCACCGGAAGCCGGAGCTACAGGCTGACGGCGCCCCTTCCCGGATTCCCTGCAGCTACGATCCGCAGGCTAGCGGAGTTGACTGGGCGATCCAGGTGCCTCGGTCACCCCACCGTCCTGACCCTCTGACTATAGGCCAACCGTGGATCGAACGTCGGACACAGCGACGTCGAGTCTACGACGCATCGGCGGGCCCAACGACGTGTCGCCGGAAGCCGCGACGACGAGGTGACGTGGCCACGTCGAGGGACGCCATGTAAATATTTTGGACTCATCAATTCAAGGTAGCTGAGGCCTCTGGGGAACTTAAAGAATTAACTGTGTTGTAACTTGATTGTTTCGTGCTGTTGTCTTTGCCGTTTTTTTTTTCAATTATAAATGTTTGTCCTAAACGAGCGACTTGTCCCTATCTGTCTTTAGTCCACCGATATCCGTGACAAACACCTTAATTTGTTTTCCGGCCATTTTTCCGGCAAGTACAGGCGTTCCGTTATCGGGAAATTCTGGGTGTTGTGTAATCACCGCATTAACTAGCGGAATTCTTTTTCCGTCTCGGAGTTCTACAAAGTCGTCATTTGCGTCTTCTTGATGTTTTGACCGGACATAGACACAGGATGTTTGGGGAGCTTCTTTCACTCTGCTGCTACAAGTATCAGCATTGTGCCCAGTTCGCCCACATTTAAAACATTTGACATCATTGGGGCGCGTAAAATTGCTCCGGAAGTTGCTAGCATGGTGGTCCAGTCGGTTACAGAGATAACACCTCGGAACAGGCTTCTGAGGATTGCTCCTGTCATTGGATGTCGGTTTCCTTGCGTACTCTGGCTTCTCTTTTTTGATCTTGGAGAGATTGGTGCCTCCCTGTGCTTCCAAAAATTGGTCTGCCAATTCCAACATATCTTGAAGCGATTTAGCTTTCAGTTCTTTCAGATAGAGTGACAGGCTGGGGTGGCAACTGATGAGGAATTCCTCCTTGATCATAAGCTCTCTAAGCGCACCGTACTCCTGTGCAGTCTCTGAAAGTTTGGTCCACCTATCAAAATAGTGGCTGAGCCGCGCGGCAAATTTCGTGGCAGTCTCACCATCGGCAGGCTTTCCGGCGCTAAACTTATCTCGGAAAGCATCTACGGTAAACCTAAATCTCTTCAGTAGAGTGGTTTTCACCCTTCCATAATTAGAGGCATCCATTGGCGTCAGCCTACCATACGCATAAAGTGCTTTGCCACTCAAACGCATGCCCATTGATCCTCTGGCCAATTCTTGCTTTTAACAACTGTCTCAAATCTGTGCAGGTAAGCATCCAAGTCATGTTTCAGTCCATCGAATGCCACAAGCAGTTTGCTTGGGTTCAGACCGGAAGCTACTTTCTTCCCTTTCAGTGCTATCAACTCTTGCCTAGGCGGGAGCGTCTGTGCGCTGCTGCAAACGAAGTCATTCGAGTTCTAACTCGTGCTGTCTTTGTCTTTCTCTCTCAGCTATTTCAGCTTCTCGTTGTTCTTTTATCTGTCGCTCCTTTGCTTCTCTTTCTTCTTTTCGCTTCTTTGCTTCTCTTTCCTCTTTTTGTTCCATCGCCTCTCTTTCTTTTTTTATCTGTAGCTCCTTCGCCTCTCTTCTTTGGCCCGTTCAGCCGCTAGCTTCTCTCTATCTACAGCTTCTTTTTCCTTCTGACTAACCCACTTCCGTAGTTCAGCTCCGGAAAGACCCATCTTCTCACCAAGGGCTACTAATTTTTCGAGATCCATGAGGCCCTTCAAAAATCTAGCCGCGTGCAAAATATATCTGCCTAGATTTCAACTATCGAACTGCTCTCTGCACACAAGTTAGCGAAACGTGGTGCAACACTCAAAATTGTTTACCCTGGCAATGTACACGACCTTCGGCTCTTTCTACCTATTATGGACACACAATTTGCACCAGAAAGGTCCTGTCGCGAACGCCAGAAATATTCTCACAGACCCCGTGAACGAGGCGCAGACGCCGGACCAAATTCCAAAGCCAACTTATCAGCTTCCGAAAATAATCCCACGAAAGCAAGAACAATTAAGAATGGGCCCTCTGGTGCGCCAGCGAACGCCGGTTGCTGTCCAAAGACCGAGTTGTAGAAACACAACAAAATATATTCACACAAGGCAGTTACACACACTCTTGCACACTTAGGCTAGACACAACACAATACAAATCAGATGGGCATTAACAAACACAAGAAAATAATTAACGTACAAGCACTAGAGTCCAACACGTAAAGTACAAATAGAAAAGGAACACTAAGTGTCCAATCGTATTCACCCGGGTTGGTCTTCGAGTCAGACGATCTCGAAGTAGCTCGGGGGATATCTCGAAGAAGGAACTTCTTCCGGAAATGCCGACGCTCGGTGAATTCGTCGACTAGCTTGCCGGGGGAATCCCCTTCTTCCGCAGACGGTCAGTCGTAACGTTACATCTCTTTACTGGAGCGGTATGTTTCCAACTAAACTCTTCTGATTCTCGCACGCCGGTTTTATACTCTCCGCCGGGGTTCTCGAACCTTCCTATCGGAGTCGTGCTCCCGTACACTCTTAGCACGGTAACGTTTATGTTAACCTATAATTGCAAGTTACTTATAACATAAAGGTTACTCGGTGACTAAAAAAACTTGATCTTTGTGTTTTCGTGAATTTCCGTCGCGGCTAGAGGTTACATGTGCCGGAGCGTATATTTTAAAGGTTACTGCAACGAGGGTCTTATAACCTTTAGATTCTAACCTCTAAAGGAGTTGCCATTCGTCGCTTAGGGGACCTACTGTATGGAATGGAAGTTTACTTATTATTGTGTCGTATTGCGATCCTGATGTGGTGTTTTTAGCCGGGACTAACCTATACGATATGTTGTGCGGCCGAGGGAATGAGGCTGGTTGGACTAAATTAATATTTTATTGATACCAGTAGGGTTCTTCGGTTTCGCAATGTAAAAAAATTAAATCTTGCACGAGCGTATGCTCAAGATCAGACAGCAGCAATTCATTCGTCACTGATCTCTGCTGCATACGTGCCATTATAATTTAGAAGGAAACCACAGAAAAAGTGCACATACATCGGAGAATATTCTGGCAAACGATGTTTTGGCATGAATTATCACTACGGTTCAATGTGATGGAAAGCCCCCCGCTACCGATACAGGCATTTTAGGCTTTGGTATAAAACATAGACTTGTGTACCTGCACAAAACCTAAAAGCAGATGCATTATGGTGATTGAACATATATTTGTACCCAATATTTTTTCCTTGTGTATCAATGCTCCCTATATTCGCGTTTGTTTTATATTCTCTTCAAACGCGACACCCACTAACAGCGGGCGCACACTGAAGGCCGCACGTGGGTGCACGCTAGAGTAGTGTAAAAGCTCGACGACCGACAGAATCAAAGCGTCGAGCAGGCCGAATAACTAATCTGCAGGGCGAGAAAGATGCTTGGTAATCAGACTTACTTGCATACTGCAACTGGATGTTTTGCCACCGCGCTTTCTTTTGCTTCTGTTCTTTCTTTTTTTGTATTTTGATGTATAAGAGGGAGTGGTTGCTAAATTACAGCAAATGTTGGGTTCATTAGAGAACGCCAGACACGCACCACTTTTGCCCGCTCACTAACACGCGAGAAAGGCGCCGTTTCATTCACATGACAGCGGGAGACAGCCGCTCCAGTAAGGTCTCGTAGAGAGATGGACGTGCGCTCATGGTGGGAGGCCACAATGGCGGCCGGCCAAATGAGCAGGGAGAAAACATACAAATACAAACGGACAGCAACATCCTGAAACATAAGAATATTAGCATGTTGATATATATGGTTCTCTGATACTTTGACGGAACTGTAGTTTGATTATTATCTTTAGTTGCGCCAGATGCGGGGCGTAATCAAACGCGCTTCAGCTTCAGCCACACATGAGCGCCGTCATATCTCCTCTGCATTGCGCAGCTCTCGCGATGCATGCCGGGAAGAGTATACCGCCGGTGGTGTCGTTTTTAGACGGTCGTGTCGACGTGTCGCGCTTTGTTTCATCGCTTTACCCACGTTTTTACGCTCTCCGATTTGGTGGCGTGCGCTTGCCAAGTGTGTTGTGTGTCTGAGTCACTCGTGACGGGTGGAACAGTTACCAAAAGGACTCCTAAAGGCGCGCACGCCGCTGAAAAGAAGCCATGACGGCGGGCGCGGAGCACGGACATTTTTGGCGTGCTGCTTGGCCGCTGCGACGAGACGTATTGCTGATGGCCAATGGTAAAAGTTCTTCGCTTACCTGAGAGTGGTGAGCATCGTTTGTGTTGTGACTTCTGTAATGAATGCCGAAGACAGCGATAAATATGACCTAGGTAAGCAATGCTTCCTGTTCAACTATTTATTTGCTGGTGCGTCTGTCGTATATTTCACCGTCAATTCATGCTCATGCTCGCACTATTCAGTTTTATTGAAGTGAACTACTTGCTCGCTTCATAAACACTGTTTTTTTAAATATTTTGTATCACTATCAGTCACCGTGTTGGTTATTCTTAGATCTCAAGTTGATGTTGCACTTTTGTGCGGACGCACAACATTGACCTCATGCACGGAACTGGTGTTTTGTGCTGATATTCAGTTTGTAATCACTTGATATTGCGTTTTGACTGTTAAACTGTCACATTATTGCGGTGTTGTCTTTTGTACTTGTACTGGAGGGGAGTACGAACTGACTTGAGAATTCCTTTTCGTTCAGTTTTTTCTTCTTAAATTTTTATTGTTAGCGACATTTCCTAGACAGAAGAGTATATTTACCTTAGGCCTGTTTAATTATTTGTTATGTGGTAGTTTTTTATCTGTTTGTGGTTTATTTATGTCTCTTTCATTACATGTTAATAGCTGTTGTTTGCAGGGCGACGCTAACACGTAACTATGAGATTGTAAGATTAGTTTTCTGTCGTTGTAGGCTCCACTACACAGCAAGGAGATCTGAAAATGAGCAACTGACATACTAACAGCAAAGAAACATGATTGTGCTCGAAACAGGGATGAGATCGGCCTCCTCGTGGAAGTCTAAAACTTATATGTCTTTGTATTTGAACATATTGTACACGAACCTTCAACTTTTCTCTTTTTCCCCCCATTCCTCGTGATGCTGTAGAAATTTGTGATGCCACGCAGCGCTGTACTCAGAGGTTTTTTCATTATTGCTTCATGGCCGTGGAGAAGAAAACAGACCAAGGCAAAATGTAATTTTGCTTGTGAAGGGAAAACTTTGAGTTACCTTGTTTTAATCCAAATAAAGTAAACTTGACATTTTCACTAAATGTTTTGTGTCAGCTTTCCTTCTCACAGCTGCTACTCACATCATTTCCAGAATGTGGGTGCTGCCGTCTCATACCTCTATAATTTTTTTCGATATAAGAAATGTTGCATGCAGAAATGCGTATTCATTCTGAAATGTGCCGCCTTTGCAGATGTGCTTTCCACTTGTGAAAATATAATTATTAGAAATCCCATTATCATGTGATTACGACATGATACTTTTTGCAAAAAACTTTTAACATGGTCCGCAGCAAAGAAAAATGTTGCGGGACGAACCTTTATACAATGCATTCACCAGTATACAAAAGCAACATACTGTGTATTTCATCAATTATTTTGTGTTTTGCACATTTAATCCAAAATTACCAATTATGTGCCAGCTGATTTCAAAAGGTACAGCTGTCTTGATGCATTGTGCATTCTATACTAATTCCTGCAAGCTGCCTTGTGTAAATGACCTGCGCTGTAAAATAGCAAGGTGGCAAAGGTTTATACGTTCTTAACCAGTCTGTCCATGAATATTAAAAAAAGATAATTTGAGACGAAATGTTGATTTCTGCTGAACAAGTTCTATAGTCATCGCAACAGAATTTCAATAATAATCATTACTACGAATGGCGCCAATGCTTGACTGATTATCATGTAAATAAACAATCGTGGTTAACGGCAGAGCTGGTGAATCAGCACTCCATATCCGGTTGCTGGAAGCATTCTGCCACAGAATAGTCTCAAAACACATACTGTGAACATGCCATAAAATGCATTGCTGTTACAGTTGAGATATTTACAGAATTTTGCAGCAAACATGCCATAAAATTCATTGCTGTTCCAACTGAGATATTTACAGAATTTTGCTGCAGGCTGTGCAGAAAGAATAAGACAGCAACGCACTTCATTGCAGATTCAATTTCTCGAAATTGGTGCCAGGCACAATTATGGCAAATCGGTATGCTTTCAGTACCGGCTGCCTTGAATATGCAATTACATGTCCCCAAAGAAATGCAAAATCTAATTAGTAAAATTTTGTTCCCAAATGTATTGACTATCGCGCAAATTCTGTCTGTCGCCGCTATGATATTTTCACAGCAATAAAATGTCATTTCGTCTTAAGACCTGAATATTTTTTTTTTAGTTTTAGACAATGAGTCATGCCTAAGAAATTAGGGCATAACCCCTGCGGCCATATTTAGGAACCTTTTTTTCTGTAATCTTTCGCATAGGCATCCAGTCTTGCAAATTTTAACCCGCACGTCCTTCTGCGCACGCACATGAATTTTGTGCATTGCTCCTTCGGCCATCCATTGAACTTCACTGCAGGGCACTAGCGTAACTCACTGAGCAGCGTTTTCAGAAAAAGTGTATTTCGGAAGATCAGTCGAAGCTCAAAAACTTTCCGTTAGCTACGTTGAAAGGATACCTTTTTCCGATAACATAAGCTTTTACGGCGCTTAGTCGTAATTTGCCTGCTGAGTTATAGCAGTGATTTAACATTGACCAAAGCACAAATATAACGCAGCAGAGAAGTTGTGACTAAGTGCCTTAAATGCCTATATTTTCAGAAGAGAGCATCCTCCTGACGTTGGTAACCGAAAGTTGTAGAAATTCGGCCGATCACTTGAAGCAGAATTTTTATGAAGTTCTGTTCAGTGAGTTACGCTAGTGCATTGCGGTGAAGTTTGGTGGTTGGCCGAAGAGTCAATGTCCTAAATTAATGTACATGCGCAGAAGGACGCACGTGTGAAGCCTTGCAAGACTCTATGCCTATACGAAAGGTTACATACAAAAAGGCTACGTGTATACCTATACTAAAGGTTACTATATAGTAACCTTTAGGATAGGTACACGTAGCCTTTTATTTTATAGGTTACAAGTTTGTGAGAGTATGCCCTTCATTAAAGGTTACTTAAATAAGGGTTACTATGTAACTTTCTTTTTTATAGGTGCACAAATTTGTGAGAATATACCCCTTTAGTAAACGTTACCGTGCTAAGAGTGTAGCATGGCCAAAGACTGGGAATCTTGTAGTCTTTTCTCGCACCTTCCACCACCGCCGTCGGAGTGTCCTCGAGGGGGGGGGGGGGTGATGACTTATTCCATTGGGGCACGCTCACGCTGTAACAATCTCTTTCTCGACTCGCCGGGTGAAAAGGTGTCTCGGCGCGCGGGCTCTCTCGGGTTACCGTCGCTTAATTCGTCGATGTTTTAGACGTCTAGACGCCGTTTGTGGCGTCTGCTGTTTGAGGCGTATGCGCTCTCCCCCTCTGTTGAAGCTGCCGTGGGGCCGGCGTGTTCTTTCGCTGGCTTGCGTGACACGCGGCGCGCGCTTTGATTACGCGCTCTTTTTTGACACCGTGGAAGAATTGCTTAGACTCTGCACTTTGCAGTTCCGCCACTCACCATACCATCCCCAGACGAATGACCTTGTCGAACGTACCAACCGCACCCTGACCAACATGCTGGCTATGTATCTATCATCCAATCACAGGAACTGGGATCACATCTTACCGTTTATTATACCTACACCTACAGTACAGCGAAGCACGAAACTACGGACTTCACACCTTTCTACCTGCTCTATACTCGGGCACCGCGCCGCTGTCTCTATACGATCTTCCCCTTTACACTCCATACAGAGGACTCAATTGCCGAAACTTTGTGCCGTGCTGAGAAAGCCCGACAGATTGCTCGTCTGCCTACACTGGCATCACAATATCGCTCGAAGGAGCGGTATGACCGCCGCCACGACTCAATTTCATTCGGAAAAGGTCACTTGGTGCGGTTGTGGACCCCTCAGCGCCGACGCGGGTTATGCCAAAAGTTCCTGGCTCAGTACACCGGTCCTTTCACAGTCATTGACCGCATTAGCGATTTAACGTATGTGGTCGCCCGTGTAAGGTCACCAGGACGCCGCTCGAGCGCTACTCAACTTGCGCATGCTACGCGCCTCAAGAGATATTACTCTATCACTCAGCCCTAACTCCCATGGTGGGCTTCGTCTGTGAAACGGGGAATGTAACGCCTTGGTTGAGGCGAAAGCAAGAGGAGGAGGACGAATCTTTTGGTGCGGAGCGCAGAACAAAACCGATGCTGGACTGTTTTTCCTCGACTCTCATTCATCGTCTGTAAATAAACACGCCTGATCCGTAACAATATAATGAAAGGTGTCGACGACGGTGTTTTTCAAATGCTTCTTGCGAAGTCCCTTGGCACTCTGTCTGAAGTAGTAACCCTGTGCCACCGCCATGGCGAATTGAGAAGGCAGCGGGCTATCACCCGACGTTCACTCATGACTAACCAACCACTCGCTGCACTGGACGTCATGCCTGATCACTCATACTTTTTCGCACAAATGAAAGACATTGTTCGTGAGGATCGAGGTGGCTCGTCAGTTGTCTCTCCTACCGTTTCTCAGCGTCAGGAGCTCCCACAGCAGCAGCAACTGCAGCAACCAATCCCGTCGGCTCCCATGCTCTGACACGTCATTCAAGAGCACATTTCCGAGGCCATGCCGACGCCCATTCAGCAGAATCCTGTCGCCGCGCCTCGTAGTTAAGCTGAGGCAGTAAAGCGGCAGCAGCTGCAACAGCCCTCGCCATTCCATGGTGTGTGGTATGCCGCAGCCCCGACTCAGCCGTCCGTAACATGGGCTGCTCCCATTGCTGCAAATCCCTGGCGAACGCGCACAACCGGCTGATCTGTTTTGCATGCGGCGGCCCTGGTCATATCACCCGACACTGCCGTCGTCGTGCGCCAGGATACTCAGACGCTCGTTCACAGAACTACATGGATCGTCCCCGCTCTCGTTATGAAAGTCCAGATCCCCAAACAATCACGTCTTCATGTGACTATCCGCAACCCACGTCTCATCGCTCACCTTCACCCCGTCGCCCATGCGTCGTCGACTAGCCCCTGAAAATGAGAGAAATTTGCCCCCGCAGTTCATGAGCCAAGAACTGCGCTGTCGAAATGCTCAAGTCCTCGAATTTTCCGTCGAATATTGCCGAAGTTTTTGTAGAAGGCACCCATGCATATGCTCTTGTCGATAGAGGTGCTGCCGTCTCTGTTATAGATGCCAAACTTTGCCGCAAGCTTCGAAAAGTGACCACGCCTCTTGAGATGATGCCCTTACGTATAGCGAATGGTGACCCTGTCTGGCCTATAGCCGCCTGCACTGCCCGACTTAACATCGCTAAAGAGCACTACATTGTTGAGTTTATCGTCCCTTCATCCTGCTCGCACGACATCGTACTTGGCTGGGACTTTCTATCACGTAGTCACGCCGTCATCGATTGTGCCAGATCTGAACTTGAGCTCTTCCCGTTGTGTGACCAGCCCTACGACCACACTCATCAAGCCGCCCCCAAACTAGTCGTAACAGAAGACACAGAAATTCCGCCGACAGCAGCTGTTATGCTCCCCGTGTTCTGCAACAGCATATGTGATGAAGCTGGATTCTTTGAACCATCACGCCTCCTTCTCAGTCGGAAGCCACTTTTCCTGCCTTATTCGACCCTCTCCATTTCATATGGAACAAGCGCTCTCTGCCTCACAAATCCTCTTCCGTATCCAATCAAACTGCTTAAAGGTGAATTTCTTAGATGCGTGCAACCCACTGATATCGGCCAAGTTTTTTCCGTGCGGCAAGATTCATCACGACGCGGCCTCGACGCCGTCAGTGCTCTTAACCCTTCTGATGTACCAGCGGTTGACCTATTCCATTCGTCGATTGCAGACGAAGTATCGCTATTTGAACGCTCGGCTCTTTTTCAGCTGCTCTGCCAGTTCCGCGACTCTTTGGATCTTGCCCAACGTGCCCTTGGCCGAACTTCTACCATTGTTCACTACATCGACACCGGCTCCAACTCGCCAGTGCGACAACGCCCATACCGTGTCTCCACCGCGGAACGTCAAGTTATTACGGACCAGGTTGACGATATGCTTAAAGTCGACGTTATTTTACCTTCACTAAGTCCTTGGGCATCCCCTGTGGTTCTCGTTAAAAAAAAGGATGGATCGATTCGCTTCTGCGTGGATTACCGGCGCCTAAACAAGGTCACTCGGAAAAACGTGTACCCTTTACCCAGAATTGACCTAATAAACCTGTTTACACTAAGATTGTTCAGACAATGGCAGCTACAGAGGGGCCAGACATTTATTTCAATAAAACACTCGAGATAACACAATTGCTCCCTATGTTGGTGTCTTCAAAATACATGTGGCTCCGGAGGAATGACTGCTTTGCAGACACTGTGTATGTCCGCCATCTTTCCGACCATAGAGTTTCCTACAATTATTACTACAGGGAACTCTGGCACTCAGCAATCATTCGGCCACCATGAGAATCTTCATCATAGAATCTTCATCTTAGCGCATGTATTTTTCAGATCTTCATGTTTGTTAATTCCGACGTTCTTGTGGCTTTGTTTATTACGCTTTATCTACCGTGTTCTAAATTTCAGAGCAATGTGCAGAAGGCTGCGAACACCCAGGATCGCTACAAATTGCAGCAGCTCAGCCTGTCAAGATGGACAAATTGAAATGCGCCAAGCATCTCGACGTGCTGACTTGCCCATGAAAAAAAAAACAGCGCCCAAGCACTCCGTACAGATGGTTAACCAGCAAAGCTGAAACGTGCGGCCCCGGTGTCTAGCAGTGGGTTAATCTTGACGCTGTATTGAAGCGTTTCTCAATTATTGGTTACATATTTATGTCTCTAGGAGAACGCAAGCGCCAATGGCGGTTGGTGGTGGTGGAAAACCTTTTATTGAGAAGGCCCGAAGTAAAGAAAATTAAAAAGCAGTGTTGTGGGCGGCCTTCAGGGTGCCGATTGTGGCGTCCGGGTCGTGCCTAGTCGCGACGTCCGCTGCCCAGGTCACCAGCCGGAGTTGGAGATCCGGCTCGGTGCTGGACAAAGCAGCCTCCCACTGCTGCGGACTGGTTAAGTGCCAAGAGACAGGGGGCAAGTGCGCCGGGCAGGAGAATAAGATGTGATCGTGATTGGCGCAGGAGCTGTCACATAAGCAGCAGGCCGGCGAGTACGTCCCCGGGTGGAAGAGGGCAAGACGTGCAGGGGTAAGAAAGCTGTGGGCCTGAAGGTGGCGCCACAAGTGTTGGTGGTGCTGGGAAAGGGATTTGTGCGGTGGGGGGAAGTTGAGACGAGATAGGCGATAGTGCAAGGTGATATCGTGGTACGTGAGGAGCGCGTCGCGCGTATCCATTCCCGGCGAGGGCGGGCTTGCTCGGTCAGTCGAATCGCGAGCGATGGAATTGGCCGCCTCGTTGCCAGGATGGGCCGCGTGAGCGGGCACCGAGATGATTTGGATTGGGCGAGCGGGAACAGTGTCGGAACGCAAGATACCGGAGCACCCGTACAACCACGTAGTTGTAGACTGCAGGCTTAAAATCACTGAAAATATATTCCGCGGAGGTTTGTGTGATGGCAAAGGCAATAGCTGCCTCTTCGGCCTCGACCGAGGTCGAAGTGTATACTGAGGCAGTAAGAGTGTGTCGGAAAGAGCTGTCAGTGACTGCAAGGGCATGGGCTGAGCAGTGGCGGTACGGGGCGGCATCTACGAAAGCCACGGCGGGTTGCCGTTCGTACTGACGCCAGAGCGCGGAGGCCCGCGCTGCTCTACGGGATGGGTGGTGTTCAGGGTGCATATATTCAGGGAGGGGATTGGGATGGGCAGTGAGGTGGGAAGAGGGGTAAGAGGGGAGAGTTTAAGGGTAGAGAGAAGTGCGCGACCACGCCGAGTGCGGGAGCGACGGAGGAGCTCGGCCGTGCGATAGGCCTCCGTCAGCTCTGTAAGGGAGTTGTGGACGCCCATCGACAATAACCGAGCCGTTTAAGTAGATGTGGGAAGAGAAAGGGCCGACTTATATGCCTGGGGAATGAGGCTGTTAACTTTGTCTTCTTCGGTGCGTGAAAGGAAAATATGCGGAAAAGAATAGGTGAAGCGGCTGAGAACGAAGGCCTGGACTAGGCGGCGGTGGTCATGTTCGCGCATGCCGTGGTGACGGTTGGCAATGCGGCGTATCAGGCCGATGGTTTGGTGTACATTGTTTGTGAGTCGAGTGATGAGGTGGTGTGCTTGCCATTGAACTGAAGAAAGAGTCCGAGGATGCGCAGGGTGGAGACGAGGGGAAGGGGTGTGCCGTGTGATGAATTCGGTTCGAGTCTTATTTAACCGGCCGAGGTGTTGCCTCGGGGCAGAAAGAAACAAAGCCAGCTGCAAATTAACAAACACAAAAACTACACTTTATATGAAAAACAACATCAAACAATACAGAGCAGGGACATGACATGATTTCATTGAACCTCAACGTGAGTTGGCTGATGTTATAGTAAGCAACTTTAAGTGCAACCCTGTGCACGCATCAAACAGTGCGAGGTTCAACACAACGCTCTTAAACTGAACGCAGTGGGCACGAAGGCTATACAGTCCCGGTTCTACTCACTAAAATCGTGAAAGAAAGTTCACCGGTGTTAAGTTCCTTCTAGAAATGGTCTGGATGACGAAGGTATAGGAGCGACACTCACAGACGCTCGAGGACGGCCGAGCCGTGCAGCTGTCTGGTCGTCGCAACGCCGCCCCGTCTCCACAAACCAAGAGAGACGCCACAGGTCGCCGGGAAAGCGCCTTGTGTCTGGGTGGAGGCCTCTGTGAGCCCGGGTCGAGGAGCCCGTCAAGCCCGTACCTCCGCACCCCAGCAGCCTTCCTCGAACGGTCCCTGCTTAAGACGTGCCCGGTAGACACCAGGCCATCGGGGAATCATCGATGCGGTTGGGTGAAGGCCTTGTGCGCTCGGGTCCTTCTGGCCCTACGCGCGTACACATTCGCACCCCAGGAGCCATTCTCGAACTGCCCCGCTGACGTGTCGCTCCGGACTTCTTCAGATTCCTTTTTTTTTCTTGCGCCCCTCAGAGCGCTCGCGCCAAAGTCACATGGCAAGTCGTCGTCGTCGTCTTCAGGCACACACAGCTCGCGCGGCGCCCTAAATTCGCAACTCCTTGATCATCTGTCGATGACGATTAAGCGCACATCATGACATAAGACCCTCTTTTCGAAGATTTTTCGGCAGAACAAACGCTGTACATGTGCGCGTGACATGTTTAAGGGGTTCACAAGTCTATAACGTCAGCAGTCAGCCCTAGCTCGAATGCGGATGATAGTTCCTAGAGTCCTATCTCAAGTAACGATATACCCACTGCACCCATCTAGTTACACTGCACACTTCATAACACCATGTTAAAGGGCCCCTAAACCACCCAGAGGTCGAAATTTAGTTCTGACGTTGCACTTGTGCACGAGTCTACAACGAACACATAGCCGCGAGAATTTTTCGAAATGGTGCCGTAATAGCGGAGTTACGCGCGTTTGATGATCGAAAAACGGCCCTCCCTCGTTTCGCTCTTTCCTTCGCTACTCTCCTCGTCGGCTGGTCTCCCCTCCTCGCCGAGTGCTGCTCAAACTGTCACGTGACAAACGTCATCGCCAACGCGCTTCTCAAAACACTGCCTACTTCCGGTTAAGGCACGTCCACTCTAGCCATGATGCTAGCGGCACATATACGGACGACAAAACGGCCTCCAGTCTGCCGCGCGAGAGGTGTCCAAAGTAGACGGCAGTTCAGCCGGCGCCCCGCCCGCTGTACGATCAACAGGCCAATCGACGACCGCGAAGCTGCGCGCCTCCGCCACCGGCAACGAAAACATTGGCTACAGCTGAGTGCACGGCTACCGACGGGAGACGACCGGCTCGGCTGTGCTCGCATCGCAGCCGACGGCGCCGCTAATATCAGCGTATTTTTCTTCTTTGTGTACAATTATTGCGAAGAGCGATAACAACTATTAGAAAATAATGCGGCTTGTGAGCGTCGGTAATTCATTTCGAAGCGCCGTCCGCTTTACCTTTGAAGAGAACCGGAAAAGGCCTAGCGACGATATCGGCGCCGTCGAGCGATCAGCGGCGGTGAGCCTGCCGCACAAATGAGTCCCGGTCTCATCCTCTCTACGTACGGCAAGGAAATCTCGCCGTTCGCGAGCAAAACCGCTGTCGACCGGCGGCCCGCAAATGGCAAACGGCGTGCGGCGAGTTAGCATGCCGGTAACGTGGACGTTGACTCGGCGCTTCTCGGCTACCCGCTGTTGCTGCGGTGCCGGCGTGTGTTGTGCGAAGCGTGCCGCTATAGACCCTGTGTTGCGCGCACGTCTGGAAAGGCCGACACTGTTCGCACAGTTAATCAGACAGCTAAGCATGACTGTGTTGGAACACGAGCGATTTGGCCCTCGCGTTGCGGGCTGCAATTACCGATGCGCAAGCGCGCACAAGCGAGCAACACGGCGAGGACGAGCAGGGAGCGCGCGTACCTGCTAGCAGACAAACCGGAAGTCGTCAGTTCTTGTTCGACCAATGGAGATCGTTTCCACCGTTGACATCACCAGATTCCCCCTGCTGACATCATGACGACCGCTGGGGTTACCGGAAAAGCGAGGGGAGGAGGACGGCATTGTTTTTTTGATTTTGTGGCGCTCCCGCGGCGCGTAGCGCTGCAGCGTTTAGCATAGTTGATCGTGACGGCATGCTGAACTCGATGCGCGTGTTTACTTGAAATGTTCAAAAAATATCTGAGGTGGTTTAGGGGCCCTTTAAACCAAACTTGGGCGCGAAAAACACACATATAATATGGCACACCAAACACAAATATTGCGACTGAAAATGTGTAAGCCGCCTATCCATTATCAAATGGCACCTGTAGTCCGTATACTCTCATCCGAGGTCGGAAAGAATGCATAATAATCTCTATAAGAGGTGGTTGTCTCATGATGTATAGAACCCCTGCAGTCCTTGCATCACTCTATTGCAGTAAACGGTTGTCAGACTACCGGGAGGCAGCTGGGTCATATCATTGGAATACTGGCAATAGCCAACATGAGAAGTTCCATGAGCTTCCCGAACAAGGGAATCAATGCATACGACTGGTCTAGTAACAGCCACTGATGCTGGATTGCCCTTGGTCATAGGGACCAGTCTAGTATTATTCACACGGTTGTTGTTTATGACAATGTTAGCCCTTATCATTTTGTCTTCTTTAAAGAGACTGTCCTCTGGCAATGGGCCGGCCGATTGGGCATCTACATTGCCGAAATTCTCGGAATTGTTTCTCCACAATACCTTCTCCTTTTCTGCAGTGAAGTGACTAGATCTCTGAAGATATTTCTCTGCATCAGATTCTGCTGAAGCGTCCACTTTCGTTGAGGTAACTGAGTGGTTGTCATCAATGCCTGGTGTAGATAGTGTTGCTACAGAGTCCATTCTACGTTTTCCGTTCTCACTACTATCCCATAATAAGGTATCTAGAAGCATTGGGTCTGAACCAGTGACTTCTGTAAGTAACGGAACATTTTGTTCCAAGCAGACTAGCTCCCTTATAGCTATCGACCCTTTCACATCATTTTTGTCACCTTGAGCGTCCCTGGACTCAAAACACAATGCAGCAGCTTCGCTGCCAGTATTAACCTGCACATACTTCTTGCGCAACAACACTTCATGCAACTTTAACCGCAGTAGCACCACCACCTCCTGTTTCTCTTTCACCTCTTTTCTAAACAATTCTTCAGCAATTCGTTCTTCCTCAATTGCTATCAGCTCTTCCTCGATTGCTATCAGCTCCTTCTGAAACCATCTTTTGAGTTCCTCTCCTGTGAGTCCGAACCTGACTCCTATTTGGGTCAACTCAACGGCATTCATACTGACGTAGGTACAAATACTTGCTTTGCAATTACAATCTTTCATTTACAGCTGGCTTTGTCCTGTCGCGAACGCCATTTGTGATGAATTCGGTTCGAGTCTTATTTAACCGGCCGAGGTGTTGCCTCGGGGCAGAAAGAAACAAAGCCAGCTGCAAATTAACAAACACAAAAACTACACTTTATATCAAAAACAACATCAAACAATACAGAGCAGGGACATGGCATTAATTCATTGAACCTCAGCGTGAGTTGGCTGATGTTATAGTAAGCAACTTTAAGTGCAACCCTGTGCACGCATCAAACAGTGCGAAGTTCAACACAACGCTCTTAAACTGAACGCAGAGGACACGAAGGCTATACAGTCCCGCTTCTACTCACTAAAATCGTGAAGAAAGTTCACCGTTGTTAAGTTCCTTCTAGAAATGGTCTGGATGACGAACGTATAGGAGCGACACTCACAGACGCTCGAGGACGGCCGAGCCGTGCAGCTGTCTGGTCGTCGCAACGCCGCCCCGTCTCCGCAAACCAAGAGAGACGCCACAGGTCGCCGGGAAAGCGCTTTGTGTCTGGGTGGAGGCCTCTGTGAGCCCGGGTCGAGGAGCCCGTCAAGCCCGTACCTCCACACCCCAGCAGCATTCCTCGAACGGTCCCTGCTTAAGACGTGCCCGGTAGACACCAGGCCATCGGGGAAACATCGATGCGGTTGGGTGAAGGCCTTGTGCGCTCGGGTCCTTCTGGCCCTACGCGCGTACACCTCCGCACCCCACGAGCCATTCTCGAACCGCCCCGCTGACGTGTCGCTCCGGACTTCTTCAGATTCCTTTCTTTTTTCTTGCGCCCCTCAGAGCGCTCGCGCCAAATTCACATGGCAAGTCGTCGCCGTCGTCTTCAGGCACACACAGCTCGCGCGCCGCCGTAAATTCGCAACTCCTTCATCATCTGTCGATGACGATTAAGCGCGCATCATGACATAAGACCCCCTTTTCGAAGATTTTTCGGCAGAACAAACGCTGTGCATGTCCGCGTGACATGTTTAAGGGGTTCACAAGTCCATAACGTCAGCAGTCAGCCTTAGCTCGAATGCGGATGATAGTTCCTAGAGTCCTATCTCAAGTAACGATACACCCACTGCACCCATCTAGTTACACTGCACACTTCATAACACCATGTTAAACCAAACTTGGGCGCGAAAAACCCACATATAATATGGCACACCAAACACAAATATCGCGACTGAAAATTGTGTAAGCCGCCTATCCATTATCAAATGGCACCTGTAGTCCGTATACTCTCATCCGAGGTCGGAAAGAACGCATAATAATCTCTATAAGAGGTGGTTGTCTCATGATGTATAGAACCCCTGCAGTCCTTGCATCAGTTACTCTATTGCAGTAAACGGTTGTCAGACTACCGGGAGGCAGCTGGGTCATATCATTGGAATACTGGCAATAGCCAACATGAGAAGTTCCATGAGCTTCCCGAACAAGGGAATCAATGCATACGACTGGTCTAGTAACAGCCACTGATGCTGGATTGCCCTTAGTCATAGGGACCAGTCTAGTATTACTCACACGGTTGTTGTTTATGACAATGTTAGCCCTTATCATTTTGTCTTCTTTAAAGAGACTGTCCTCTGGCAATGGGCCGGCCGATTGGGCATCTACATTGCCGAAATTCTCGGAATTATTTCTCGACAATACCTTCTCCTTTTCTGCAGTGAAGTGACTAGATCTCTGAAGATATTTCTCTGCATCAGATTCTGCTGAAGCGTCCACTTTCGTTGAGGTAACTGAGTGGTTGTCATCAATGCCTGGTGTAGATAGTGCTGTTACAGAGCCCATTCTACGTTTTCCGTTCTAACTACTATCCCATAATAAGGTATCTAGAAGCATTGGGTCTGAACCAGTGACTTCTGTAAGTAACGGAACATTTTGTTCCAAGCAGGCTAGCTCCCTTATAGCTATCGACCCTTTCACATCATTTTTGTCACCTTGAGCGTTCCTTGGCTCAAAACACAATGCAGCAGCTTCGCTGCTAGTATTACCTTGCACATACTTCTTGCGCAACAACACTTCATGCAACTTTAACCGCAGTTGCACCACCACCTCCTGTTTCTCTTTCACCTCTTTTCTAAACAATTCTTCAGCAATTCGTTCTTCCTCAATTGCTATCAGCTCTTCCTCGATTGCTATCAGCTCCTTCTGAAACCATCTTTTGAGTTCCTCTCCTGTGAGTCCCAACCTGACTCCTATTTGGGTCAACTCAACGGCATTCATACTGACGTAGGTACAAATACTTGCTTTGCAATTACAATCTTTCATTTACAGCTGGCTTTGTCCTGTCGCGGACGCCATTTGTGATGAATTCGGTTCGAGTCTTATTTAACCGGCTGAGGTGTTGCCTCGGGGCAGAAAGAAACAAAGCCAGCTGCAAATTAACAAACACAAAAACTACACTTTATATCAAAAACAACAACAAATACAGAGCAAGGACATGACATAAATTCATTGAACCTGAACGTGAGTTGGCTGATGTTATAGTAAGCAACTTTAAGTGCAACCCTGTGCACACATCAAACAATGCGAGGTTCAACACAACGCTCTTAAACTGAACGCAGTGGACACGAAGGCTATACAGTCCCGGTTCTACTCACTAAAATCGTGAAAGAAAGTTCACCGGTGTTAAGTTCCTTCTAGAAATGGTCTGGATGACGAAGGCATAGGAGCGACACTCACAGACGCTCGAGGACGGCCGAGCCGTGCAGCTGTCTGGTCGTCGCAACGCCGCCCCGTCTCCGCAAACCAAGAGAGACGCCACAGGTCGCCGGGAAAGCGCTTTGCGTCTGGGTGGAGGCCTGTATAAGCCCGGGTCCAGGAGCCCGTCAAGCCCGTACTTCCGCACCTCAGCAGCCTTCCTCGAACGGTCCCTGCTTAAGACCTGCCCGGTAGACACCAGGCCATCGGGGAAACATCGATGCGGTTGGGTGAAGGCCTTGTGCGCTCGGGTCCTTCTGGCCCTACGCACGTACACCTCCGCACCCCAGCAGCCATTCTCGAACCGCCCCGCTGACGAGTCCCTCCGGACTTCTTCCCCCCTTCTTCAGATTCCTTTTTTTTTCTTGCGCCGCTCAGCGCGCTCGCGCCAAAGTCACATGGCAAGTCGTCGTCGTCGTCTTCATTGCACACACAGCTCGCGCGGCGCCGTAAATTCGCAACTCCTTGATCATCTGTCGATGACGACTAAGCGCACATCATGACATGCCGTCAAGGGAGACTGTGACTGGAGAAGGCGACAGGGGGGCCATCCCCCGAGGCAGAAGGAGCAAACGCTCCGATTTGGCCGGAGAGCAGCTCAACCTGACAGATCGGGCGTGAGTCGCCACGGCGTCCACACCCGCCTGGAGAGTGGTCTCCATGTCGCCAAGATTGCCGGTGGTCACCCATAGGGTGATGTCATCGGCATAGAAAGCATGAGACAGAGCTGGGCTAGTGCGTAGTGCACGTGCCAGCGAAAAGAGGGTGACGTTAAATAGAAGAGGGTACAAGGCAGAGCCTTGGGGAGTACCCGTGTTGCCAAGGGAGAAAGAAGGAGATGAAAGTGGGCCGTACGAGATTTCGGCTGTGCGGTGGGCGAGGAAAGCGGTCACATAGGCATGGACACGGGGTCCGCCATGAAGGGAGGAGAGAGCGTCCAGAATGGCGGCGTGGTGTACATTGTCGAATGCTTTGGTAAGGTCCAGTGCCAGGATAGCTCGAGCGTGTTTGTGGTGGGAGGGGTGTAGGACATCCTCGGAAAGCTGGAGCATGACATCCTGGGTGGACAACTGGGGGCGAAAGCCGAACATAGAGTCCGGATATAGGTCATGATGATCCAGATAGGTCTGAAGGCAAGCCAGGATGACGTGCTCGAACAGCTTGCCGAGACAGGAGCTGAGAGAGATGGGGCGGAGGTGCTCGAGGGCAATAGGTTTACCAGGTTTGGGGGTGAAAGAGGCAGGTGCATGGGTCGAGGAGGAAGGAAGAGTACCAGCCTGCCAATGCGTATTGAGAAGGTCAGTAAGGGCTTCGAGGGAGGGGGTATCTAGGATTCGGAGTGCCTTGGTAGTGATGCGGTCCGCCCCCGGGGCCGAGGTGGTGCGGAGCGTGAGTAGCGCCGCACGAACCTCTCCCAGGGAGATGTCCGCTTCAAGGTCAGGGTTGGAGGAACCGGTGTAGGCCGGAAGAGCTTTAGGGGGGTCGGTGCACAGGTAGCGGTCCCGGAGGACCATCAGGAAGTCAGTATCGTTGAGTGAGGAGGAGTGAAGGAGATGGGATATATCCTTGCGCTGGGAAGCTTTGCTGTGTGCAAGGTCTAGCAGCACCCTGAGAAGTGACCACGTGTCGCGGAGACCCAGGTTGCCGGCCATGCGGTCGCCTGTCTGGCCCCACTGTTGTCGAAGAAGAGAGGAGCAGTGCTCCTCCATGTCCGACGCGAGCCGGGCCAAACGGAGGCGCAGGCGGCGATTGTGTTTCTGAGCCTGCCACCGGTGGTGGACAGCGTGATAGGCCTCGCAAAGGTGCAGTAGACGGCTGTCTGCCGTGGTGGAGTGTGGTGCTGCAGGGAGTGTGGATGTGGCAGCATGGACGTCTGCCAAAAGTGTCTGAGTCCAGGCAGAGAGATCGGTGATAGGAGCAGAGGAGGAAGTAGAAAGACGAGTGGAACGGAAGCGGTCCCAGTCAACTATCAGGGTGCGAGTAGAGGTGCGAGCAAGGGAGGGGAGAGGGAAAGTGGTGCAGAGGATGTAGTGATCGCTACCGAGGGAGACTCCCGTATTAGACCAGGTCGGATCGGCTACATTTTTGGCGAGGGTAAGGTCCGGATTGGTGTCTCGTTGGACACTGGATCCGATCCTGGTGGGGCGAGCGAATTCATTAAGGACGGAAAGACATTCGTTGTGGATGAAAGTCCAGAGTGAGTGGCCCTTGCGAGTGTTCTAGGGGTAGCCCCAGCTAATATGAGGTGCGTCGAAATCACCCAGAACGACCAGGGCGTTGCGGCCAGCGCAGGAGAGCGCATTGCGGAGGACGAGGAGTAGGGGGGCTGAAGGGGCTTTGGGAGGGCTGTACACATTGAGAACAAAGAGGCTTGCCTCAGTGCGACGGCGGGGAAGGATTTCAAGGAGGAGATGGTGCACCAGCATGGCAACGTTTGGGTGGGCCTCAGAAGAAGGATGAAAGGAGGTGTAGTCACGCAGCTTCACAGGAGCTAGGGGTTCCTGGAGGACAGAGGGGAGAGTGTAGGGAGGGATGTTCTGGAGGTGGAGCTGCAGGGTGCTCCGCTTGCCGCGGAACCCCCGACAGTTCCACTGCCAGAGATTAAGGTGCAGGGGGTGTCTGGCCATGATGGATGGCGGGGTCACCGGACGGAGTTGGGGTAGATGCCGGGGTGAGGGGGGCGGGGAGTGAGAGGTGCGCGAGGGTGGCCTCAGTCGTGCTCTGGCGGGCCTCTAGGACCGTGACCCTGGTGTCTAGGGCGGTAAGGTGGGATTCGATGGTGGCCACGCGGTTGTCGACACTTACGACGCGCTCCTCAAGTCGCGCGAAGCGCGCCATGACGCGCTGCTCAAACGCCTCCAAGAAGCAGGCTGTTTTGCGAACGATGTCACGCTCGGGCGCGACGTCGTCGGAGGAGGGTGATCGGCGTTTGTGCGGGGGGTGGCGGGTGGCAGAGGAGGCACGCGATGATGCAGCCGAGGGTGTCGTGTTCATTGGCTCCTCAGCTGGCGCCGGCTAAGGCGGCGTTTTGAAGGTGCGGTAGCTGGGCAAGGAGGAGGAGAAGGAGTGGGGGAGGACAGACGCGCTAGCGCGGCCTGCAACTGGCGCGACAGCTCCTGAATTTGTAGCTGCTGGGCAGCGATAGTGGCCTTGAGGGCCGCGGTTTGGGGATCCGACGTGTGAGGCTGTGATTTCCAGCTTACCGGTGATGTGGTGGTGTGGGCGGTGGACGCCTCGGACCTGGGCAGAGGCGGGAAGGAGACGGAGTGGTGGCGGCTGGCAGACCGGGCACCACGGGAGGCAGAGCGGCGGCGGGAAGGCCGAGAGGTCTTGTGGATGGGCCCGGAGGGGGGCGCTGGTGGGGGAGGCTGGGGCTTAGAGGTGGCCGGAGGTGACGACGGGCCGTTCCGGTCGAACCGGAGCTTGCACGGACGCGAGCCCGTGACGTGGGCTCCCTTGCACAGGATGCAGCAGGGAACGCAGGTCGGGGCTCGACTGCCTTGTGAGCCTGGCCGCAGCGGTGACAGAGGGTGGACTTGGGCTTCGTGCACACGTCCGCGCGGTGGCCAGGAGCCCAGCAGTTAGTGCAGGCCTCGGCTTTCGGGCGGAACGGGTAGCAGCGGTAGATCCCGCAGTTGAAGACGATGGCACTGGGGATTGTTGTAGTGCCCACGAAGGTGACGAGGATGGATTTCGAGTGCCCCATCTGGCGCGCGTCGGCGATGGCGTAGGGCATGTTAACATTCATGGATTGTAGATCTTGGACGATCTCGTCCTGGATTTGGGAGTCCACGCCGTTGTATATAATGCCGCGGAGGGCGTTATCGGGTGCTGCCATGTAGGTACGCAGGAGGTAAGAGGTGGGACCCAGCACGTGGCTCAGATGGGGTGCGGACAGTAAGGGAGTTGTTGTACGGATTGATCCGTACACGGTCGGTGGTGCGGGCGGTGGCATAGTCGATGGTGGCAAGCGTGCAGAGGATTTGTAGCAGGGCTCCGTTAGTGGTAGTACGGAGGTCAAGCCCCCCCTCCCGGTCTGAAAACGATTTTGAAGTCCTCTGCTGGGATGCGAGGGAGGGGTGCGTGACGACGGAGAGTGGTAGAGCTGGGGGTGGCGGCTGGTGGTGGAGTAGGGGTCTTGGATGGGGGTGAGGCAGGCGGGGTCGAGGCGATGGCCTGTTGGTGTTAAATTATTAACAAAATGTCGCTTTATGCATTGAAGCACAAAATTAACTGGAACGCCAATGCATTTCTCCGCAATGTTCAGGAATTAATATCTCGAAACTGGTGTCATCCTGAGAATTAATTCCAAGTGTACCCGCCTTGTGAACTCCACGGCTACAATTTATAAATTGCAATATGGGCCATCAGATAATGAGTTAAAAACTTAATTAGTGACTTTTTGTTAATTAGGTGATTATGCACGTAAATTTTTTGTGCAGGGAATGTCCGCCTCTTCGAGTAGACCAGCTCATTAACTAGAATTAGGCTATCTGCCACAGGCAACCTTAAATAAATTCTACAAGTGTTCGCTAAAACACCCTGTACATATATATATATATATATATATATATATATATATATATATATATATATATATATATACATATATATATATATATACATATACATATATATACCCTTTGCTGCCAATTTTCTATTTCTCACTGTATGGCGAACGCATTTATATTGACACTTCAGGCAAATTTTCGCTGTTGCCGCCGTGATGTTCCGTACTAAATCCAAACGCCATATAAATGAGTCACCCATACACTGTTGGAGCGGGAAAAAGCACGTAATACTGAGCCGCAATAGATAGCGGCTTGATGGGCATTATCTTCCCACGCGCTCATTTCGGTTAACTGTAGGTCGCGTAATCAAACGCGAATGGAAAGTAGAGCACGCGTCTTCTCCTCTAGCCCTGCCGTACCTGTGAATGACTGTGAGCGGCTGACGCTTATGCGGCCCGCGTGCCATATCTCATCATCATCATCATCATCAGCCTATATTTTATGTCCACTGCAGGACGAAGGCCTCTCCCTGTGATCTCCAATTACCCCTGTCTTGCGCTAGCGCATTCCAACTTGCACCTGCAAATTTCCTAACTTCATCATCCCATCTGGTTTTCTGCCGACCTCGACTGCGCTTCCCTTCTCTTGATATCCATTCTGTAACCCTAATGGTCCACCGGTTATCCATCCTACGCATTACATGGCCTGCCCAGCTCCATTTCTTCCGCTTAATGTCAACTAGAATATCGGCTATCCCCGTTTGTTCTCTGATCCACACCGCTCTCTTCCCGTCTCTTAACGTTAGTCCTAAGATTTTTCGTTCCATCGGTCTTTGTGCGGTCCTTAACTTGTTCTCGAGCTTCGTTGTTAACCTCCAAGTTTCTGCCCCATATGTTAGCACCGGTAGAATGCAATGATTGTACACTTTTCTTTTCAACGACACTGGTAATTTCCCAGTCAGGATTTGGTAATACCTGCCGTATGCACTCCAACCCATTTTTATTCTTCTGTAAATTTCTTTCTCGTGATAAGGGTCCCCTGTGAGTAATTGACCTAGATAAACGTACTCCTTTACAGACTCTAGAGGCTGACTGGCGATCCTGAATTCTTGTTCCCTTGCCAGGCTATTGAACATTATCTTTGTCTTCTGCATATTAATCTTCAACCCAACTTTCTCGATTAAGGTCCTCAATCATTTGTTGTAATTCGTCTCCATTGTTGCTGAATAGGACAATGTCATCTGCAAACCGAAGGTTGCTGAGATATTCGCCGTTGATCCTCACTCCTAAGCCTTCCCAGTCTAAGAGCTTGAATACTTCTTCTAAGCATGCAGTGAATAGCATTGGAGAGATTGTGTCTCCTTGCCTGACCCCTTTCTTGATAGGTAACTTTCTACTTTTCTTGTGGAGAACCAAGGTAGCTGTGGAATCCTTGTAGATGTTTGCTTAGATATTCACGTATGCCTCCTGTACTCCTTGATTACGCAATGCCTCTATGACTGCTTGTATCTCTACTGAATCAAATGCCTCTTTTATAATCTATGAAAGCCATGTAGAGAGGTTGATTGTACTCCGCAGATTTCTCGATTACCTGATTTATGACATGCATATGATTCATCGTAGAATATCCCTTCCTGAAGCCAGCCTGTTCTCTTGGTTGGCTGAAGTCAAGTGTTGCCCTGATTCTATTGGAAATTATCTTGGTGAATATTTTATACAATACTGAAAGCAAGCTAATGGGTCTATAATTCTTCAGTTCTTTAACGTCTCCATTCTTATGGATTAGTATAATGTTGGCGTTCTTCCAGCTCTCTGGTACACATGAAGTTGTGAGGCATTGCGTATAAAGGGCCGCAAGCTTTTCAAGTATATCACCTCCATCTTTGATTAAATCTACTGTTATTCCATCTTCTCCAGCAGCTTTTCCCTTGGTCATGCCTTGCAAGGCTCTTCTAACTTCAGCGCTAGTTATAGAAGGAGTCTCTGTATCCGGTTCATCACTATTTTGAATGAAAGTAGCTTGGCTGTTTTGGGCACTGTATAGGTCAGTATAGAATTCTTCCGCTGCTTTTACTATGTTATCGAAATTGCTGATGACCATGCTTATCTTTCAGTGCATACATCTTGCCTTGTCCTATGCCAACCTTTCTTTTTACTGATTTAATGCTGCGTCCATATTTTACGGCTTCCTCAATTCTTCGCACGTTATAATTTCGAATATCCTTTACTTTTTTTCTTGTTGATTAGTTTTGACAGTTCACCGAATTCTATCTGATCTCTTGAGTTGGCCATTTTCATCTTCTGTCGTTTCTTTATTAGGTCCTTTGTTTCTTGGTAGAGCTTACCTACTGGCTGCCTTGGTGCCCTACCTCCCACTTCAACTGCTGCTGTTGAGATCAACCTAGTTACGGTTTCATTCATTACCTCTATGTTGTCTTTATCTTCTTTTTCTAAAGCTGCATATTTGTTTGCAAGCACCAGCCTGAATTGGTCTGCTTTTACCCTTACTGCCTCTAGGTTGGCCTGTTTCCTCTTGACTAATTTCACTCTCTCTCTCTCTTCAAATTGAGAGAAATCCTTGACCTCACTAACCTATGGTCACTGCACTTAACCTTACCTAACACTTCTACATCCTGCACTATTCTTGTGCCATATCTAATTGTTGGTAATCATTGGTGGGTGCAATGATAAAGGGCGAGCCGGGTTGGCTCCTAACTTCATGCGCGCCATCTTCCTTGCCGGGCTGTCTTTCTGCACCCCTAGTGTTGCAGAGTTAAGAGACAGAGGTCATTGCAGATCACTGACAGAAGCCGTCAGTAGGGGACATAAAAATAGACAGATAACGATGAATCTAATTTTCGGAGTTGCGGTAAAAAGTGTGGCTATACGAACCGTTCGCCTTCGCTGCCGGCTTTCTTCATAATACTTGTTTTGTGAAAGCAAATGCTCGAGGTCATCCAGTGAGGTATTTACAGGTTTACATAATCCGTGCATTACACTATGCTTGCTATTTTAATTTTAGTTGAATGTTTACTACGATTTACATCGCCACTATAACTAACGTATAGGCTCGTGTAAGGGCCGCATTTTAAATGCGAAGCATTTCTTGGCGAACATTAGCTACTTTGACCGTATCTATCTATCTAGCCCCCTACGACTTTGTGCTCTCATGGTCGTTTTGTTGACTTGGTATGTGCCAAAATTGATATAGTATGACAGGAGTGTATGACGAACATGAGTGATAGCTCATCACAAGAATGTCCTGACATGCGTGATGGTGTCATGTAGGTCATGACAATGACCCAGCAAAAAAGGTTAACACTCAAAAACCACTCAAATGGGTTCGGACTTGCGTACTAAGTGAAGCAAACATTACAGGATGCTGGTAGAAGTATTACTCATGAGCATGACTCAGCGAAAATGGCAATGACTCAGCGAAAAAATATTAACACTCAAACACAACTGGAATGGGTTCGGACGTGGGCACTAAGTGAACGGAACACTAAAGGACGATGATAGAAATCGTGGTCATGAGTGTGACTCAGCAAAAATGACAATGACTCAGCGAACAAATATTAACACTGAAAAGCCACTCAAATGGGTTCGGACGTGGGTACTAAGTGAAGGAAACACTGCAGGATGCTGGTAGAATTTATGGTCATGAGCATGACTCAGCGAACAAAGTATAGCACTCAAAAACCACTGAAATGGTTTCGCACACGGGTACTAAGTGAAGGAAACACTAAAGGATGATAGTAGAAGTCATAGTCATGAGCATGACTCAGCGAAATTGACTATGACTCAGCAAAAAATGATTCACACTCAAAAACCGCTGGAATGGGTTCGGACGTGGGTACTAAGTGAACGCAACACTAAAGGACGATGGTAGAAATCATAGTCATGAGTGTGACTCAGCAAAAATGACAATGACTCAGCGAAAAAATATTATCACTGAAAAGCCACTGAAATGGGTTCGGACGTGGGTAATAAGTGAAGGAAACACTGCAGGACGCTGGTAGAATTCATAGTCATGAGCATGACTCAGCGAACAAAGTATAGCACTCAAAAACCACTGAAATGGTTTCGCACACGGGTACTAAGTGAAGGAAACACTAAAGGCTGATGGTAGAAGTCATAGTCATGAGCATGACTCAGGAAAAATGACAATGACTCAGCGAAAAGAGATTAACACTCAAAAGTCACTGAAATGGTTTCAGACTTAAATGATAGGTCATGACATGAATGTCATGACATGCGTGTCATGTAGGTCATGAAACAGCCGCCTACGTCTAGGTGCTCTCATGGTCGTTCCGTTAACTTGGTCGGATCCCCGCACTCTGCTTAGCATAACAACGATACCCACAGGGCGTGGGATCTGCCGGTTTTTTCCAACTACGAGTATGAAATCTGCCGTAAACCTCCGCGATCGTCTCCTCTCGACATACAATAGCGACGCGCGAAAGTACGCTGCGCACGACGAATCGCTGTTGAGCCCGATCACACGCGGCGCACGGAACGCGATTGCTTCTCGGTTGGATGGCTTTTTTTTTTTTTGGCTGTCAAGTTGGGGGTGCGGCCCTTACACGGGTGCGATCCTTACACGGATTCACGCGTTAAGAATCTTCCTTGGTGTAATTGTCTTCTACCTCGCTATCACTAATTCTGCTTCGCCTTTCCGGCCAAACTGAACTCTTTTTTTTAGTACATTGAGTCCAAGTATAAGCGCGGCTGCGCATCACTTCTAGACTTCTATTTATTCTGATTTTGAGTGAATCAGGCTTAGCATCATTTCGGCTACTGAGTGAATTCGATATACAAGGTGTTTCAGCTAACACTTTCAAAAGTGTTTAAAGGCTGCCTGTGGCGGATAGCACAATTCTAGTTCATGTGGTCGTCTACTCGAAGAAGCGGACATTACTTGCACAAAAAATTGAAATGCATAGTCGACTAAATAACAAAATTAACCAATTAAGTTTTTAGCTATCTTATGGCCCATGTTGCCATTTACAAATTCTAGCAGTGGAGTTCGGATCCACTTGGAACTAATTCTCAGCCTGACACCAGTGTCGCGTTATTAATTCTCTAACTTTGCGGTGAAATGCATTTTCGTGCAAGTCACTTGCTTAACAACGTCATTTTGTGCATCGAAGCACAAAAGTAAGAATAGCTATATAAATTTTGCAGTTTTACGTGCCGGAACCACGATCTGATTACGGGGCACGCCGTAGTGGAGGACTCCGGAATAATTTAGACCACCTGGGGTTCTTTAAGGTGCACCTAAATCTGTGTATACGGGTCTTCTAGCATTTCTGCCCCATCTAAATGCAGCCGCCATGGCCGATCCCGCGATCTCATGCTTAGCAGTCCGACACCATAGCCACTAAGCAACCACGGCCGTTTAGCACAAAAGTAACTGGAACGCCAATGCATTACTCCGCAATGTTCGGGAAATAATATCTTTAAACTGGTGCCATTATGAAAATTAGTTCCTAGCGCATCCACCTTGCGAAATCCATGGCTAGAATTTGGAAATTGCAACTTGGGCCAAATGGTAATATGTTAAAAACCTATGGTGAATTTTTGTTAATTAGTCAATTACGCATTTCAATTTTTTGTGCAAGTAATGTCCGCCTCTTCGAGTAGACCAGCTCATGAATTAGAATTGTGCTATCTGTCACACACAACCTTTCAAAACTTTTTGAAAGTGTTTGCTGAGACACCACATATTTATGGCCTCTGCATGTAAGAGGCGGTGTTTCCATCCCTAATCCGTAAATGTTGTAAATAATTAGAAGAGCTTTTTTTCCCTTTTTTTGTCACCAGTCGTTAGCATCGCCTACTGGAAAGAGAATCAATATTGAGACATATATCACTCACGTGCTTTTCACACGCCGTTAATAGAAGACTCTGCCGAAGGGATCGGTGTAGTCTGCAGGTTTTTTTCAGCGTCAAAAAAGCACGCAAAGTAATTTGAAGTGACGTGAACATACATCAACATATTCATTCTCTAGGCATAGGCTATCGATTTATTTAGCTTCCTTATTCTCTTTAAAAAATATAATAAACTTTGTCGTGTGTATATATTTCAATATATTGTGTCTGTGCATGGTGTTCTCAGCGGAATTTTTTTTAATATGTAAACGTTGAAGTGAGGAAACACGGATGCGGTAGCAGCCGCTGGTGCTTCTAATCCGCTTGTCCTCCTATTCTCAGGATTTGGTGAAATAAAGAAAAGTATCAATTTAAAGCAGTGCACTTCCGCGCCAACAATGATGCGCTAAGCTTTTAGCCACAACAAAAGTGAAAAGGTAGAGGCAACGCAAAAGAATCCTGCAATTATGTGGGTAACTCCGGTATTGACACTTTAGGGGCGGGGTTCCCCCCCCCCCCCCCTGGGAGAACACCGGACGGAGCTCGAGCGCCCCCCCCCCCCATAGGTGGCGCATATGATGGCGGGAACGCGTTCGCCGGAGCCAACGTCCGCTTTCGGCGGGAGTGTCTCAAGCGGCACTTTGGCTTCGGCTGCGACGAAACGTCCACGGTGTAATCGCGAAGTGGAACGCAAGCGCCGATGGCGGGCGGATGCTGCTAACCACGATGCCGAGCTAACTCGAGATATCGAACGCATGCGACAACGGCAAGCCGAGGGAAACGGCGTTGCGGGCAGAGCAGCGTCAACGTGGCAATGGCGGGAACGCGTTCGCTAACAACGTCACTAACGGCGCTACCAATGGCGCGCGCGCTTCGGTGCGACGTAGAAAACGACGTAACTGACGGCGCCGCCAATGGAGACGTTTAGTGGAACATAGGGCGAACGGTTTTTCGTTTCGCCTAGCCATATACAGCTTGCGATGTAAAATTTTAAGGGCAGTCTATGCCACTTGTCAATGTATTCCTCGATGGCGTAAGTTTTTCAATATCAAGCTTCTGTGCTAGTGGCCTAGGCTTTGCAGGAATTAACGTGACGGCGGCGAATGAGCCCTGCCGTCGTTCCTACTCAGAAGGCGGTAAGCCGAGCGGAGGCTGCGATGACCAGCGTCTCAAGCTCCTGGAACAACACTGCGTGTGCCGAGCTTGCGCTTCGAGCACGCGCTGCGCTTTATTGTTTTAGGAGCGAAGCTCCTTATAGCGGCACCCGTTCCGTCCCCGTCGTAGTAGTAGTACTGTGTAACCAGTCTGAGAAAAATGAGAAAAAAAATTCCGAAGTTGTGTCCGTAGCGCGGAATCGAACCAGGGACCCTTCGCTTCCGAGCGCGCGGCATTAGCCCACTACGCCACGAAGCGGACATGGACACACGCACCACGATGGCAATAAATACCCAACATTAACGAAAGGCCGCGTTTCTAGCGCGTTTCTAACGCGGTTGTGCTAGCGCGTTACGGCCCGTGTAAGAAGCTGGTGTAAGACGCTGTGGCCTCTCCGCCTTACCTTCAACGCGTTTCGAACGCGCTGCCCAAAGCGGTGGCAAGTCAAGTTCAAGTCGAGGAGCGTTTATGAATACGGGGGGGTATACTCTCTCAGCAGTCATGTGATGGCGTCGGCAAACGCGGTGCACGTTCCGGCATGTGTAAATGGCTGCGTAAGACGCTGTGGCCGCTCCCCCTTACTAGAGAGTACTGCACGTTTCTAACGCGTTTGTGCTAGCGTCCCCTTAAGCGGGAGATCCGATGATTCCCTCCGGAGCTTCGCCCACTCATCATCATTCACCCCGTGGATATACTGTGATTTTTTCTTCCTTGAGAGTCGGCGCCAAGGCACCGGTTGGGAGCGCCGACCAAAGCGCGCGTTGCAGCGTCGGTGGGCGCTACAGTTTATTTACCGGGGAGTACACTTGACCCCCCCCCCCACCACTCCCTTATCAGAAGTGTGTGTCATTTGGCCCCCTACGTTTGAAAATCGGTGCTTTTGGCTGTACGCTGAGAAATGCTGCAAAACAACAGCTGAGGCCAAATTTACTCTCTGAATGCATTAGCCGCGTAAGTAATCCTCTTTATTACGTATCCACTGTTTGGGCAGTGAGGATTGGCTTTCGTGCCTCGCCGCAAAGAGCTGTAGCAGAATACGAACGGGGGTGCACCATATTATAGAGAAGGCTGGCGCTGGCGTGTAATGGCACTTCCCACCATAACAAATTTCATGTTGCGCTTCTTCCATCATGCCTAGTTTCTTGGGATCACCAGAATCATATTTGAAAACAAACTTAGCTTGCTATATTTAGCCTAATTATAAAGTATTATAATCAGCGGTGCCCAAAGATGGCGTGCCTTATGGCATGAAATTCTTGGATTATAGGATACCACAACTATGGAATATATACAGGGTGTTTCAGCGAACACTTTCAAAATTTATTTAAGGTTCCCTGTGGCAGATAGCCCAATTCTATTCAATGAACTGGTCTATACTCGAAGAGGCAGACATTACTTGCACAAAGAATTGCAATGCATAATCGACTAATGAACGAAAATTAACAAATTAAGTTTTTAACTAATTGCCTAATGGCCCATATTGCAATTTACAAATTGTAGCCGTGGAGTTCACAAGGCGATCCGGATCCACTTGGAATTAATTATCGGGATGACACCAGTTTCGAGATATTAATTCCCGAACTTTGTGGAGAAATGCATTGGTGTCAAGTTAATTTTGTACTTCAGTGCATAAAGCGAGATTTTGTTAAGAAACTAACTGGAACGCCAATTCATTTCTCCGCAAAGTTCGGTAATTAATATCTCGAAACTGCTGTCATCCCGAGAATTCGTTCCAAGTGCATCCGCCTTGCAAACTCCACGGCTACAATTTGTAAATTGCAATATGGGCCATCAGGTAATTAGTTAAAAACAATTAGTAAACTCCTATTAATTACTTGATTATGCATTTCAATTGCTTGTGCAAGTAATGTCCACCTCTTCGAGTAGACCAGCTCATTTACTAGAATTGTACTATCTGCCACAGGCAACCTTTAAGAATTTTTGAAAGTGTTCGCTGAAATACCCTGTATATATATATATATATTGTAATGTGGAGAAGCAGACAGACAATCGGCCTTCCGCCAGAACGCCTTGTTTACTTCTGCCTGCTCTTCTTCGCTCAGCCCCTAGCGCCCGGTGTCCGAGCCCCCGAGCCTCCGTGAGTCATTCTCTTCATTCCACTCGGCCACGCTGCCGAAGATAGCTCGGGTGATTGGGAGAGCGTGCTGGTGATGCACATCTATAATCGACATGACTTTGGAATGGGAGTCGTCATCGTTAGGGCCGTCCTGTGCGCAACCAGCTTCTCTGGGGGTCGGCACTGACTGAGTGTTGCGCTCAGGTCGCACTTGGCAAAGCACGGCACACTGCACAGCATCTGGCCGCACTGATGCGCCATGCATACAGCGAAATCCTGTGCTCAACTATCGTGTGCCTCTTCGCGACGTTGCCGATGACGGGTCAAGGCTCGCCAATGCACTCGAATCGTCGAAGCTCGACAGTATGCCTACTGCCGCCGAGTCATCTATGTCCGAAGGCGGAGTCAACAGCGATGCCTGGTCAGAGCCAGCGATATTTTCCGCGCTTGAACCAGGGAACAGCTGTTTCTGCACTTTAGTCTGTGGTATCTTGTTCGTATAATAGGGCCATTTAGGCGGCACGATAAGGTCTTTGATAATTATGGTCTCAGCGATGCCAGCCGCCTGGGCTTCCTTTAGTGAGACCTCACTCAGTCCGTAGCGAATGGTCCCACGTTCAGCCAACGGTTGCTGAGAAATCCCGAGGTGTGGCTCCGGCGGGTCCAGAAGTTTATCGCCTGTGCAATTCATAGACAGATCACGGTTGTGGACCGGTAGCTCCCCATCATCGCAACTCAACAGACCCGCGATGTTCAGAGACGTAGACGGCCGTCACTCGTAAACTCGAACTTCGCTTCCGCCAACACTTGTTATGGGTTGAACGGCTCTTCTGGAAAGCGTAAGCTCGGAGGCCACCTAGCGGTGGGTCACAGCAAGGGCAGTGGTTTGCCGGGCCATTCCCGCCGGCTGCTGGAAATCGCGGTGCCTCATCTCCGCCAGGCTGCTTGTCCAGCTGCCCGAGGTACCAGGGCCAGTGTCCACGGATAGTGCGGTCGTTGTGGTAGTCGTGGGAGCCGGTTCTACCACAAAGGAAGCATCGACGGCCTACCTTGGTGGCTGAGGAGTCGAAGGAGTGCCGGGCATGATATTTTCGCCAAGGGAAGGAAGCGTGGACGGCGTTCCCAGGCAGGGCAGGTCCAAGACGGAGGGCCCGAAGCGCTGTCCCACCGTCTTCGGTAGAGCCGACGACGACAGCCGGTGAGCCGGCACCTACGGCGGGGCAGCCTGCGGCTCTACCTGTTGAGGCGTTGCTGGGTACACCTGCCGCAGGATCGAAGCGGTAGCTCTCCGGAGCGCCGTGCGCAGAACTGTGCTGATCAGACTCACCACAGGCATAGGGAAGCGGGCCAAAAGCAGCTATCAGAGCAGCGCTCCATGCAGACCAGGAAAGCTGCTTGATGCCTTCATAGCTTTCCCATGCCTTGGCGGCACCGCATAGTCGTTGTGCTGCAACCAGCCATCTTGTGTGGTCGGGCCAGGCATGACGATCACCCAAGGCATTGATGTTGCGGAGCCAAAGGGTGACGTCGTCTGGGAAGCCGCGAAACGTTGGTATTTCCACGAACGCCAGCGGCAGGGACGCCTGGACGGCGTTCCCAGGCAGGATGCAACCACCGTTACTAGATTACTTTGCAAGAGGTCATCTAGTAACGTTGGGATGCAACCGCCGACGGACGCGAATGCGGTCGTCATACCCTGGAGCTGTTGTGCCAGCTCGGCGATGGCGTGGACGAGGGCATCAGTACATCCCTGTCCGAGAGCCGCCGAGGAGGCTTGGACGCCGTCCCCGGACGATGCAGTGGGTACCTGCGACTGTAGGGTGGCGGGCTCCATACCGGGGGAAGCGTAGACGGCGTTCCTGGGAAAGAGGGACCCGGCACGCCGAAGCACCGTGCGAGGAACACTGAAGGCAGGAACACCTTAAGTCACGTTCATTGTCGGCTGCGCCATTGCAATGTGGAGAAGCAGACAGACAATCGGCCTCCCGCCAGAACGCTTTGTTTACTTCTGCCTCCTCTTCTTCGCTCGCCCCTAGAGCCCGGTGTCCGAGCTCCCGAGCCTCCGTGAGTCATTCTCTTCATTACTATATATATATATATATATATATATATATATATATATATATAAATGTCCAGAGGCCATCGAATTTCATTGTGTTATCACTGCTTATCCTAGATATGTTGGTGAAAACGAGGACTTTCGGTAGCTGGGCTAGTTAGTCACCAATAATTTTGGCAGCGGTTGTCGTATGTGGTCTTTCTGGTTTTTTGTGTATTTTTGTTTTTTACTTCAAGCGTTAAGAAAGCGACACTGTCGAGCGTGGAGAGCCATTACAATGCCATTGCAAGACTGCCTTGAGTTTTTTTTTATTGGCATGTGTCACTTCTTACGTTGTCTGTTAATTATATTTTTAGGCTGTTTAAACAGAGTTACACTAGCACACATTCCCTAGCAAAAGCAAAAAAAAAGTTGAGGGTCACTTTTTGGGGGTCACTTTGAGGGTCACTTTTTCGGTGATGTATACCGAAAGTTTGAACTGTGTAGGTTACTTATGTGCTTTGAATATATTTAATAAATACATGATTTTTCCAAAATTTTATGCGTTATACAAGGTATTAGAGTACGTGGCACACGGAACAGCCGACAAAAACTCGAGACTCAGATACACGTTTATTAGCGTCCACCTCAGCCCAGAACGTCCAAGATGGCAGTCCCTTCGAACGCGCTCACGCGCTCCCTGGCCCGATGCTCGTCCTCTTCTTTCTTGTAGGAAGAACGCGGGAAATTCAACACATTCCCGGCCGCGAAGTGCGGTCATGCCTGTAGTTCAAGCGGAAACAGTATTTGGAAGGCCCTTGTCGTCACGAGGCCGTCTCGTCGCTTTATCTTTCAAGAGTGAACGTGTCCATCTTCTCCTGCGTAGACTTCAATCACCCTTGCGAGTTGCCGCATTTGGCGTGGATGGTTTTCCTCATGTACAAGTACAACGTCGCCTTCTTCAACATTGTTCTTGCTCCATGTGTCACAGAAGTGTGCAGATCTAAGTTGGAGCAAGTGCTCTTTGGTCCATCGTTTCCAAAAGTTTTCGGTCAGGCGCCTTCTGTACTGAAGTCTCCGGAAGGCCTCCGTACGCGTTGAGATCTCTGTGGTCTGGATATTGCCTTGTGGTATCGCCGTGAACCTACGGCCAATTAACAGATCGGCAGGAGTCAGAGCGCACAGTTCGCCATCTTCCGACTCAATGAAAGTAAGCGACCTAGAATTAACGACTGCTTCAACTTTTGCGACTACTGTCATGAGTTCTTCGGAGTTCAGGCAGGCTCTTTGAAGAATCTTGCGAAGCGGTGTCATTACAGTTCTTACAAGCCGCTCCCACCACCCACCCCACCATGGAGCGTTTGGCACAATAAACTTCCATTTGATGCCCTTATTGCGCAGGAGTCCAGCGACATCATCTTCTAACGGCATTCCGAAAATCTTTTGTAGATCCCTTGACGTTTTCTTGAAGGCCCTCGCATTATCAGAATAGATGACCTGGGGAAGGCCTTGTCGGACACAAAAGCGTCGCAAGAACATCAAGAATGCTTTAGATGAATGCTTCAGAAGTTCTAAGTAAATTGCTCTTGAAGCTGCACACGTGAATAGATCAATGTAGTTCTTCGTCTCCCCTAACGGTGTCCTCACGAAGAGAGGTCCCACGAAGTCTACTCCGACCACTTCAAACGCGTGTGCTTGTGTTACCCGATGCATTGCGAGAGGAGCTACTGGAGCGTTGCCTGGTGAAACGGTGTATCGTTTGCACAAGTAACATTCCTTGATTACATTCTTCACCAGACTTCGTGCTTTGCATATCCAGAAGCGCTCTCTCAACTGCGTCAGCGTATCTCGCACACCTCCGTGAAGTACTTCGCAGTGCGCTTTGATTGCGATTAACCTTGAAAAGTGGTGTTTACTCGCCATTATAATCGGATGCTTCACACCTTCTGGAGCTTCCATCCGCATTAAACGCCCACGAACCCGAAGTAACCTATCTTCGTCCTGGAACTGGTTGAGACCTGCTATGAGTGACGTTTTGTCGATAGAACGGCCCTCTGAGATAGCTTCGATCTCTGCGTTGAAGAACACATATTGCACCTGTCGGATCCAGTGTTGTTCGGCTCTGGATAGCTCCTGTGCCGTGAGGGGACCAGTTTCTTTATTGCTGTCATTATGTCTGCAGCAGTTGACGAACTTCAACACCCATGCTGTAACTCTTAGCAGCTTATCGAGTCTGCTGTAACGCTCCATTACAATTAGCGGAAGCGTGGCATCAGTCGTAAGTGAAACCTGAACGGTGACATTGTGACATTTTCACGGTAGACTTCTTCGTTGTCCGCTGTTTGTAGTGGTTGTGATGTCCACATGTGCTGAGGTTCCTGAAGCCAGTGAGGCCCATGCCACCATAAGATGCTCGTAGATACCTGGTCAATAGATACGCCTCGTGTCAACAGGTCTGCAAGATTTTCAGTACTAGGACAATACTTCCAAGCGGCAGGCGAGGTTCGCTCGTGGATTTCAGTGACTGTTGCGAACGAACTGTTTCCATTTCTGAGCATCGCCGCTGAATCACGACAATGCTATCGTCGAATCCGTCCACATAGTGCAGCGTAGCTGGAAGCCCGTAAGCACGCTTGATATGAAGTTTATCAACCTTGCACCAATCAATGCGCCCAGAAGTTTTAGACGAGGCAATGTTACCGTCTTAATTGGAGCAACGCGTGACTTTGCGATGAGTAACTGGGGTCGTCTTGCTCGATCAGACACGACATAGGCCACTGCGCCGTATGCGAACGGACTGTCATCGCAAAAAACGTGCACTTCTAGCACGCGGGGCAGTTTCTCTTTGCCGCTATCAGTGCAACGAAGTAGCACTGGCAGCAGTGGGGACTCCACCGCTCTGGGGACTCCACGCGATGCCCAGTACTTTAACTGAGGCTTCACGAAGTACAACCATATTTTGGCTGGTTGAGCGATGCTCGTTTTCCAATGTGCTCATAAGCTCACTAGAGTTTGTCGTCCATTTACGAAGATTCATTCCTGCCGAGAGCATGAGCTGATGCGCCTCTCTACAAAACTGGGCCGCTTCGTCATTCGTATCAGCTCCCGTCACCAAATCATCGACGTAAAACGACTCACCCAAGGTCTCGGCGGTCGAAGACATACTTTGTGGCACTCTTCTCACGTGGTGAAGAATAGTTGCTGTCAGCAGAAATGGGCTGCATGTTGCTTCAAAAGGCACTCTGGTCATCCTCCATTCTTGTGCGTCTTTATTCAAAAACTTAGCAACATCGCCTTCTTCAAACCACAGAAATCGAAAGGCATCTCTGTCTTCTTCTTGAATCGAAATCTGAAGGAACGCCTTCTCGATATCTACCATTATGGCGATGGGATGCGTCCTAAAGCGGATTAATATTTTGACGAGATCCTAGTATAAGTTGTCGCCCTTTTCCAAGCACTGGTTAAGCGACTTGCATCCCCGTGCTCGTGACGACGCGTCAAAGACGACTCGCACCTTTGTTGTCAGCGCTTGTTCTCGGATAACTTCTTTATGTGGCATGTAATAAACCCTTGCCGGATTTCGAGGTGGGTCTTTTACAACTTCTGCATGACCGGCTAGCAGATAATCACGAATCGTAGCGTCGTAAGTCTGTAGAAGACCCTCCTTGCTGGACGAGCGCGTCAAAAGTTTATTTAGTCTGGTAATGGCGACTTCCTTGTTATCCCTTAGCTCAAATCCGGTTTTGCAAGGCAATGACACTTCGTATCTGCCACTTCGTAGCTCTATCGTTTTCTCGAAGTGCTGTCTAGTTGAGCTCATCTCAATTGCCTGGTTTGCATTATCGGATATACCGATATTCTCCAGCTCCCAAAATGAATGTATTAGCTCGTCATCAACATCTACACGCATCTTCAACACGCATACCATGACTCGTGAGTTGACTGGCTTTGACGACAAGTGCTCGGTGCTCCCTTGAAAGATCCATCCGAACTTTGAGTTCATAGCGATGAGTGTTTCCTCGTTTCCCGGTCTGGAGAGTTCACCTGTCATCACCGCCCACATCTGGTCTGAGCCAATTAGTACCCTTACTCCGTTTTCTCTTTCAATAGACGGGTGGATCAGACCAGATGCTTTAGGAGTCTGGGAAGAAATTTTAATAATAGTATGACACCTTGGAACGCTTGAATAAGTAACTTTCCACAAAGGTTGCAATGAACCCACACAGAATAAACATTTATCGCTCGTCACACCATACACGATTCCTACTTCAGCAAAATACAAACACTGCAACTCACATAGTTTACCAAGGAAACCAGGAAAAGCAACTAAATGCCTTCTGTTGAATTTCCCGCGTTCTTCCTACAAGAAAGAAGAGGACGAGCATCGGGCCAGGGAGCGCGTGAGCGCGTTCGAAGGGACTAGCTGCCGTCTTGGACGTTCTCGGCTGAGGTGAACGCTAATAAACGCCTAGCTGAGACTCGAGTTGTTGTCGGCTGTTCCGTGTGCCACGTACTCTAATATTTGGTGCCGAAACCCGGGACGTCCAAGATGGCAGCTAGTCCCTTCGAACGCGCTCCCTGGCCTGATGCTCGTCCTCTTCTTTCTTGTAGGAAGAACGCGGGAAATTCAACACAAGGCATTTAGTTGCTTTTCCTGGTTTCCTTGGCAAACTATGTGAGTTGCAGTGTTTGTATTTTCTTGAAGTAGGAATCGTGTATAGTGTGACGAGCGATAAATGTTTAATCTTTGTGGGTTCATCGCCGCCTTTGTGGAAAGTTACTTATTCAAGCGTCCCAAGGTGTCATACTGTTATTAAAAATGTTTCCCAGACACCTAAAACAACAGCACCAGTTACGAACTTCAACTTCCTTGAAGATAGGGTGAATTATTACTTTAATACGCTGCAAAGCTTTCACGTACTTAATTTAAATGTAACACTGTAAATAATTACTGAACCCTCGCCCCCCCCCTCTCCTATGTTCGTTCGCCGTACAAGGCTTGCAGTTTTTTCTCTGATGTATTCAGTGAACTAAACAGGATATCTTGTTCATATTTGGCGAAAATTAGAGGCACGGTATGTGTAAAGTTTCCAAATAGGTTATTTAAATGCACCTTCTTACAATAGATTACGTGCGAAAGTGGTCCGGAGCGTTATTACTGTGTTTAACGAGCAGCATAAAACTCGTACCGCTACCCTCACATCATTACATAACTGAGGTCAAATTTTCCTAACATAAGGCAAAGCTACGCCAAGTTTGTGTGCAATATTAAATGCATGAGGACTTAATACAGCTTTTGCAAAAAAATATTTCAGAAAACTTAAATCTTAAGCAAGCGATTGAAAATTCAAGCTGCCGTTGTCAGCTATGTTTCCGAAATTTCCAACAGTACTCTGTATATTCCAAACGTTATACTTAGAACGAATGGGCGCAGCTTAAGTGGAATGTGTGACGAAGTTTTAACGTTTATGGCTTACTTAGCAGCGTTACGAGTAATTATTGAACCCTCGTTCTAATTGCTTTTCTTTTTTTATGCGTGATATAGGTATATTGGGTTCGCCTGGTATCCTCAGTGAACTAAACGAGCCAGCTGCTTTCTGTTTGGTGACAATAAAGACCAGGTAGTGGGTGATTTGTAGGCAAAGTTCGAAATGGGTGAATAATTGAGGCTATGGTAATCAATTACATATGAGAGTGCTCTATTACTGCGTTATGAGTGTGTCTAATGAACTGGTCGAAATTTAACCCGTTGCCCTGGCACAACTATAAATGCCACGGAGACCAAATTTAGCTAAAATCGGTGAAACGCCATGAAAATCTCTGTGCAAAGTTAAATTATTGCTTAATCAAAGACAGCTTATATGTGAAAAACGACAATCAAGCTTTACAACGTGTGATATGGCCGCTATCAGCAACGATTACCATTCTCACGATATAGCTGTAGGTTACAACATGTTTATATATTTCGTGGAAATCGGAGGGGTGGCCTTGTTAAGTGCCATGTCTCACAAACGTCTTCCAAATAATCACTCAACCCTGGTTTTCTTTCTCTTCATTTTCATGCATCTTAAGACGTTCGTAGTTGGCTTCTTCGAGGTCCTCGGTAAAGAAATCAAGGTACCTTGGTTATATTTGGGAAAAATAAGGGGCGCGTCACGGGTATTGTGTAGGTTATGTGTGAAAGTGAGGGGGAAAATTACGGCATTTGCAGTAAATACACATGCATGTGAACCGGAGCTTTATCAATGTATTTTATGAACAAAGCAAAATTTATATCGCTGCTCTGGGAGATCTGGGTAAGAAACCGAGAAACTACCAAAATAGCGGGGATGCTACGCCATCAGCTATGGTTAATGTTCTCGCAAAGTAAAATATGTGTTGATGAATTACTGGCTTTCAAAAATTCCTAACAATAAGTGCTCTAAAGCGTTACATGTGATCAAGGTTTCAAACGGAACTGAGCAACCTTTTATGGTGCAATTACAAGAAACTAAAATCTTATTTGAACAACTGAAAAAAAAACAGCTTCGCTGGAAAGTACTTTGCAAATCTGCAAGGTCGCAAACATCTGCTGACATTTTTTTTTTCGTTTTTTTTTTTGCTGATGAATATTTAAAGTCTTTTATGTTGACTGTACTTTGATGTGTATAACCTCGACAATACTTAGCTAGCGATAAATCCATGCTATAGAATTATACACCAATAGCATAATTTGTTAAATTATTAAAATTGTAGCAAATGTCTATTTTTATAAGCGCATTACTGCTGCTACTCTGCGGGTTCAGACTTCTGTCAGGCAGTACTTGCCTTTTGTCTGTGCATCTAGAGATTTTATTTAATTTCAGGAAATATATTCAAATTGTACTTCACCACAATTCACCATGTGTAATTGATAATCATGTGTATGGCTGGTAATTTTAAACTATCCGACAGGCGCATTTACTAGCGCTTTCTCTTAATGCAACAGTCATTTTAAAGGTATATATATATAGAGAGTGAGGGGGGTTAGATAGGTTGTGGTGTGCCCCCCCCCCCCTTCTCAAGAAATAGTTGTACACCATTGGCTTAAGATTCTGTGTGAAAATCCAGTCGTTAGGCAATTTTATTGTTTAATTATTGATTACACTACTTTGTTGAAAATGACGAATTTACAAAGTCACGAAGCCGCTCGAAGCCAGAAGGACGAAGTTTAGGCAAATCCATATACTACCCATTATGCTTATGCTGGCTGAACTGCCCCGCTTGCAATTCCTGTAGACGCTAGCACCACAGTTCACCTCTAGCAATTATTGTATGAAACTCTATGTTTGTGACACACTGTATGGCAGTTCTCTTTCGGGGCACCATTTGTAGATGCGCAATTGGTCTCTTCTTGTAGCTTTGAGCAACCTGTCTCAAGAGAAGCTCGTGAGTGTACAGCGCAAAGGCTAAACGTGACAAGGACAAGCGCGAGACAAGCGATTTCCATGGTAGACACGAAAATGCCGTGCAACTTCTGCGCTGACCATCCAGCTGCTCACGCATTTGCATATACGGCAGGCAGAGCAGGGCGTGTCGCGTTAACTTGGGCCAGTGGCCCTCCCGATTTCAGAACATTTTACAGGTAGCAGATGAAGGTGAATCTGACTGTGAAAAGAATAATGTCGATGAAACGATGTAGGCGGTATGACGACTATGGCATGAGGATAATTCGATTATGTTTCTCAAATAATAATTGTGACGATGACCGGATGTCGATAACATAATGACGATGGCTACATGACGGCGATGGCGTGGCAATGAGGCCTGAAGAGTTTCGGATGACGAGGCTGGAATAGCGATGATTAAACGACGAAGATGACATCATGAGCAGGAACCTAGTGGCTCAAGCTAGTAGATTGTTTGAGTCGTTCGATCGGCGCAAGAATGTGCAGATAAATAGACTCAAAACGCCTGAAGTAGGCAAATAATGCTAATTGCATTCGCAGTTTCGTAAACATTTGCTACGGTAAACATCGATTACCGTAGCAAATTACTCGGCAGCTATACGAAGTAGGGATAGTAGTTTTATCAGCCGCATAAACTTGTAAACATTCCCTTACTAAAAAGCCGGCAGATCCCACGGCCTGTGGAATCGTGCGAAGCAGTGCGCAGGGAGCCTGCCAAGTTAACCAAACGACCCAGAGAGCACCAAGACGTAGGCCACTCTTTCATGACCTACATGACACGCAGGTCATGGCATTCATGTCATGAGTCCTAAGGAGTCCCTTTAGCTACACCTATGAGTCCTTAGTCATGATCATGACTATGACTTCTACCACCATCCTTAGTGTTTCCTTCACTTAGCACCCATGTCCAAACCGATTCCTGTGTTTTTTGAGTGTTAATCTTTTTCTGATCAGTAATTGCCATTTTTTCTGAGTCATGCTCATGACTATGACTTCTACCACCATCCTTCAGTGTTTCCGTCACTTAGTACTGACGTCCAAACCCATTTTAGTGGTATTTAGTGTTAATCTTTTCTTGCTGAGTCATTGTCATTTTTGCTCAGTCAGGGTCATGACTATGACTTCGAGCAACAACATAAGCCTTTTCCTTCACCTAGTACCCCATCGGAACCCATTCCATTGGTTTTTGAGTGTTAATCTTTTTTCGCTGAGTCATGCTCATGACTATGACTTCTACCATCATCCTTTACTGTTTCATTCACTTAGTACCCACGTCAGAATCCATTTCACTGACTTTTGAGTGTTATTCTTTTTTGTTGAGTCATTGTCATTTTTGCTGGGTCATGCTCATGACTATGATTTCTACCATCATCATTTAGTGTTTCCTTCACTTAGTGCCTACGTCCGCACCCATTTCAGTGCTTCTTTAGTTTTACTATTTTTCGCTGAGTCATTGTCATTTTTGCAGAGTCATGCTCATGACTATGACTTCTACCAGCATCCTTTAGTGTTTCCTTTACTTAGTACCCACGTCATTTAGGTGTTTGTAGTGTTAATGTTTTTCGCTGGGTCATTGTCATGACCTACATGCTACGCATGTCATGACATTAATGTCATGACCTAGGTATCATTTATGTTCGTCATACACTACTGTCATACTATGCCAATTTTGGTATCTACCAAGTTAATGAAATGACCATGGGAGCACCAAGACGTCGCGGCTGTTTCATGACCTACATGAGAGGCATGTCATGACATTCCTGCCATGACAAATCATTTATGTTCGCCATGTACTCTTGTCATATTGTGCCAATTTTGGTACATACCAAGTTAACGAAACGACCATGAGAGCCCAAAGTCGTAAGCGGCTAGATAGATAGATAGATAGATAGATAGATAGATAGATAGATAGATAGATAGATAGATAGATAGATAGATAGATAGATAGATAGATAGATAGATAGATAGATAGATAGATAGATAGATACTGTCAAAGTAGCAAATGTTCACCAAGAAATGCTTCGCACCTAAAAGGCGCCGACCGCAATTGACCCATGCTGCAATTGAAGTGATGTCAAGTCACGTGATCCGCAGTCCTGTCACGCAGATTGGGTTTAAAGAGATGACCCAAAGGACCCACTTTGCAACAAATATGGCAAAAGCTTGGAGGAGAACTGGACAGCGAAACTTTATATCGGTAGAATATGCCTGAAACACAAGTCAGGACAACATAACTTCACTATTTTCTTCATCTTCATAGGGAACAAAGCACTTGATTCTATTCAAACATTCTTTTGATTCAAGGTATTTCCCACACCTTCCTATACAAACTTACCTGTAATATCAGGGCTGACATACTATTTTGGTGTTGCCAAAGTTACTGATAGCTAGCAGCATTCTTGCGCCGCTGCGAGGGTAGACTCTACGGCCGAGCTTATGCGGCACCTTGTTTTCTTGCACAATTTTTTAAGCATTAAAGTGCAATCAATTTTCTGACAATCAATTGAGTATTGAGCTTTTCTTCCTCCATTTGATTCAAAATCTAATACAGTGGAGCACCTCTATAACAAATGCCTCTACAACGAAATGATCTGTACAAGGAAGGAATAATTCTGTTCAGTTCTATTGTGAGGTGTGTCGTGTGCTACCTTTACAGCCAAGTGACCTGCATAACGAGTGGTTTCCGAGGCCCCAGGCACTTCATTATAAAGGCGTTCAACTGTATTCGGTATTCGCACATAACTGATTTTTATACCTTATTTATAAAACGCCAGTAGAAATCAAATAAATTCAGCTTAATGTGCAAGCAGAAAACGTCAAATAATAAACTCTGCTTTTTGGACAGAAAGCTCCAGAAATAGGCTTTTCTTGGCAATTGTATGATGCGCCTCGAAAAATTTCTCTCTTTGCATACTTTCCAGCTTTCTAAGTAAATGTTTAGCGAAGAATGCAAAGATATATTTAGCCTCTCTTATGTACTGTTCTTTGAAAACTTGGCATCAAAATTAATATAAGTAAAATTGCTCAGCGTCAATAACCTGACAGTTTTTGCACAAGAATTAAGTGTCTTGTTCGATTTCACTAGGATTATATTCTTCCATCAGATATCTGTTTGATTCAACAAAGCATTATTTCGCTGCGATTACCAAAAAAGAAAGCAATGAACGATTATGTACCAGCTATTGTTTTTGGTGCCTCATCTTCTATTTAAGAATGAATGAATGAATAAACCTTTATTTGAAGCAGTGACTTGTCAGTCGATGTGGGAGGGTTCCTTATTCTAGGAATCCGCTGGTTTGGATCGCCCTTCTGGCCCGGGCGACGAGTTCGCGCTGGTCGACCAGGTCCTGCTTGGAGATCGCAGCTTCCCACGTTTCAGTGAGGAGGTTTGGGTCTGCGTCTGCTGCTGTGTCGCTGTGATGCTTGCTCGGGTGTTCTTGCATTGCAGTAGGAGGTGCGCCAGGGTGTCTGGCGCGTTGCAGTGAGGACAGGTGTAGCTGTATGGCGTCGGGTGGAAATGATGCAGTAAGCTTCCGTGGGTAAAGGTATTGCTCTGGAGCCGCCTGTAGTCGGTGCCTTCTTTTCTCGTTAGTTTTGCATTTCGATGGGGGCGAAATGCGAAAACACCCGTGTACTTAGATTTAGGTGCACGTTAAAGAACCCCAGGTGGTCCAAATTTCCGGAGTCCCCCACTACGGCGTGCCTCATAATCAGAACTGGTTTTGGCACGTAAAACCCCATAATTTATTTTTTTTCGTTAGTTTTGGATGTGGTGGAGGGTATATACCCTGCGTCTAAGGCGATAGTGCTTGGTAAGTTAGTGGTATTGTTTCCGTTTCCTCCGCTGATTTGGATGGGTTGGACATGTCTACAATCTCGTGCGGGCAGGCCCGGTTGACGCTTGCGCGGGCCGCGGTGTGTGCCGCTTCATTCCCCTCGAGTCCCTCGTGTCCCGGAACCCACATGATGCAGGTGTAGGGGGGAGGAGTGTCGCCACGTTTCAGTATGATCACTTTGATGGAGATCCTGCCCTTCATGTAGTTGCGTGCCGCTGTTTGAGAGTCGATGAAGACCACTATGGCATCCTCGCTTGTATGGGTGGCGAGCGTTATAGCGACCTCCTCAGCTGTGTCCGTGCGTTTGGCGAGAATTGTCGCCAACGCCTGTGTCGTCCCCCTGTAGTCTGTGACGCTGTTGGCGAAGGCGTTTCGGCCCGGATACTTGGCTATATATGACTAGCGTGCACAGAAATATAGGGCTATGCACGCGTCAATGCCTCACTTGATTTCTTTTTCTTTATTTCGCGCAGTGTGCGGGTGCTTGAACGGCTATAATTGTGCGAGGTCACAGCTTCCCGGCCCATCCGCCATGCGTGTAGAGAATAGAGGCGTTGGCTGTCGTCGTTCGGCCAGTTCGGCTGCGTTGGCCGAATGACTTTGCCTTTAGCGATGCGGCCAGCGGTATATGGCACCCAAACCTTTCTTGGGCCCGCAAGGCGCCGATGTTCTATGTGTGGGTGCGATTGCGACAGCGGTACGACTGGCGTTTCGCTGCATCGCTTTCCACTTTACGAGTTCGAAACGGCCACCGAGTTGAACTGCGCGGCATTTGAAAATTCTGTTCTAAAGACGCCTAAGCCTAAATCAATTTCACGCCTTTAACAACGAAAATGACGTCAGTTCTGTTCTAAAGGCTATGACGTCGCCTTAATTTTGTTCCGTTGGAAGTGTTCCCTCGTCACACAGATGGCGCTAAGCCCCAAGAACTGCCGAAGCACCATATTATGCTTTGAACGAATGGGCTTCTATGGAAGCTTCTTAAGCAGGTACATTTACCTTGGAGCATGTTCAGCCGTTGCTAAGAGACCTGGTGCCCCCTTCAGCGATGTCGTACACGGATACGCAAAATATTGTCTTCTCTATTGACTGCGAGGGAGAAAATAATAAATCGTCTCTAACTGGCAGCACGCGCGATATAAAATGTAATGCTTCTCTATCCTGCACACTACACCGACCCACTAATTGGTCGTGTTGCTAAGTGACATGCACCGTTATTAAGTGTGCAGTGAAGAAGAGGAAGAAGAAGCGCTCTTGCATCTGCCGCTGTGCACGCGATCAGCGTTCGTGGACTATCTCAATTGTGTGAGACGTCATTGCCGTCTAATAAATCGTCGCACTACATTTGGTGGAAGGTGGTGAAATTAATAAAATGGCTTTGTGTGCATCGCTATGGGTATATGTTTTCATTTCGTGTGGCCATATACCGAGCCCTGTGCAACGGGGCTCAAAAGTGTGCTCTGTCAAGCAGTAAGTTATCAGTGTGAAATGCTGATCATACTTGCTTCGTGTCGAAGTCATGCGTAAACAGCAGAAGCTATTGCTTTACCTGCGAGTGTCGTGAAGCTTGCCAAATATAGAAAATAATTTTAATGTACTCATCGATCGCGGTCTTCTAAAATCACATGGCGATCGAGATGACAAAGCAGGTTAAGAATGCAGCGCAATGTATGGCGGTATAGCGCGCGACAAAACCTGATACTCGTCTTTATCGAAGCAAAGCATAGCTTACTAGATATCTTCTAGTACCTTCCATGTAGTGCCTCAAGCCTTAAATAAGCAGAAAAAACGTCTATAGTTAGGCGCACCTCGCAGAAAAAAGCTTGGCCTACTCACTGCACAACCTTGCAGCTCCGTTGAAGCAGACGATGCCTCAGGTTACTCTCGCTAAATTATCTCCGTTTTATATGTTTGTGATTTGAAATGTGATCGCATTAACGAAGGCACACTTACCCACCTTCAGAAGCGACAAGACAGCTGCAGCGCTTTCGGAACCAGCCGCCGCAGGGGACTCACAACCAAGTTGCTCACAACCGCAAACGAGCCGTTCCCGCAGTACCCTCACCAACATGACCATAACAAAAACAATGCAGCCGCCTACGTGCGCTGGAAATTCTGGTCTTATTCTAAATTCATGTGTCATAGGGTGGCGTGCTCTGAATTTAAAAGGCGGATCTTAAAGGCTATGCTTTTGCTGGTTGACGGTGGCGAAAGCGATTTTAAGAGACGGAAACACGTCATAGATTTGGGGGTATTAGGTGGCGTCCAAATCCACGCCTCATAGGCTGGCGTCTAAGACCTCCTTGGTGGCGTCCTCTGGATTTTAAATGGAGATATTAAAGGCTATGCTTTTGCTGGCTGAGTCAAGGTAAATACACCTGGTAGCGAAGCTTCCATAGAAGCCCATACGTTCAAAACATGGCGGTTCATCGGCGGTTCATGGGGCTTAGCGCCATCTGTGTGAGGAGGGAACACTTCCGGCGAAAGAAAAAATAATGTGACGCCATATCGATTAAAAACAGAAGTGACGTCATTTTCTTCTCAAAGGCGCGAAATTTGTTTTCGGGGGCCTGCTATTAGAGCTGTTTATTCAAATGCCCCGCCATTCGACGTGATGGTCGTTTCGAGCTTTCAGCGCGGAAACCGATGCAGGAAACGTTCAGCCATACGGGTATCGAAACCGCACCCTTGCGCAGAACATACTTTGTTTAGAGGCCGACGAACGCTTTGGGCGTAGAGTGCACGTCATTTCGTCGGGCGCCAAGCCCGTCGGCCAGCGCTGCCCCACGAAAACAACTAAAGTGAACAATTTTCTGGCGGTCGCAAATCACTACTTTTGACTGAACAGGTTAAGAAACAATGAAACTACACGCGTCACCAAATTCAGACAAACGTCGACAAGCAAAGCAACACAACATGTGAGGGGGGCGTATTGTAACAGGCGAACTTTACGAGTGACACTTTCTGCACACTTCCAGAGCTGCATTGCATTGCAAGTGATAGTAGCGTCAACGCTCGCCGCTATCGATGGGCGCTCTTACGGTTGGCGCTGAAAAAAGGTATTTATTGATAATGATCAAGTAAAATAGAGTTGTTCTTTTCTCGCCATGCGTATATAAAATTGATTAGGAATTTTATTTTCGTTGAATGGATCTAACTGTGTAGCGCTTTAATTAAAAATCGCTTTTTTCTTTCGCAATGTTTGTTCTCTCCAAACATAGTCGCGCTTCAATCGCTGCTCCCATAACCACCCTTGCTGATGTCGGTGACAATGAACCGCTTTTCGCCCGAAGCTTCGCGACCATTTAGACCAACCTTGGCTGAGTGCGGCGCAAGCGATTTTGAGAGCCGGAAACACATCATAGACATCGGGTTTTGCACACCACCTATTGCCGCGGGCTGTATAAACGTCGGTGGACTTGTAATGGTTGCAGTTGCAGCGGTTGCAGCACTTGCAGGTTGCAGTGCTGGGTTTTAGGTTTTTGTCGTAGTCTCGTCCTTCTGTGAGGCTTACTATGGACGACGTGGCGAGACTTCCAGAATTAAGGTGAGCACGACTACTGCACTTTACGTTTGGGGCGTGGCGCGTTGGCCGGCCGAGACTCAAATATTATCCGTTAGGTTTTCCAAGCGACAGTAACGACTCTCATTGCATCACTGCTTATTTGCTTCACTCTTAAAACCCGTTAGCGGAGGCTTGAAAAGTGTATTTACCACTAATGACGGTAGTTTGTCTTTGCCGATTCACTGGCATGGTCGGCCGGCCTCCGGCAGTAATTCCGTCCGGCAGTGTCGATAGAAATAAAGATGACAGGCGCTTTCTGCTCAAATGGGGCGTCGTTTAAGTCTTTTGTTATCGTCATGCCGGAGTCAGTTCGGTACGACGTCATCACGATCGCGATCGTAAACTCTTTGACGCGCTCGGGCAAGGGCTGTAGCAGCGTGGCTGCACTTTGCATTCACCCAGAGCCTTGCAAGAGACCAGCGCCGCCACTTCTGAAACCCGCGAGATGTGCTGCTTCTAGTGTTTGCCATCGACTGAGCACTTTCGGAGTTGGCGCCCCGCAAGGCTCAAGTAGTTCGTTAGTGTAGCCTGACCAAAGCGCACAGGTGAATCGCAAATGGACGAAGCAACTCATTACGGATGTCGGCAAAAAATTGAAGCTGTAGGCAAGGTTCTGACTCGTGGCTTTTCTTTATTCTCCTTGCCCAATGTTGAAGAATAAGAAGTAAGCGCAAGTGACAGTACAGTCCTAGCCGAAAAAGATTAGCACCAGGGTCTGGTGGGTGGAGAGGCAAAATCGCTACAGGCGGTGCCGTTGTTATGAGTGCCAAGAACATTCCATTTTCCAAAGCAGGGGTGGCCGGCAAAAAGCGACCCATCTTAAAGTACGCCTGTTAAAAGCTATATTATGCGTTACCGTGGCTGCACACGTGAACCCGTATTGTTTTGTTCTGTGTTTCTTAGTTCTTTTGCGCAAGGGTTGCGAGCGCAGCGCTGTTTTTATCGATGTTCTCTCTAAAACCAACGATTCGCTTGGCGATGCACTCTCAAAGGCCATGTGCGGCAGTGCCTACGTGAAACAGCAGCACCTACCATCGCTACTAACGCTCACGCATAATGAAAAAAAAAAGGGGGGGGGGGCACGTGCGCCGCCTCATTGGTGCAACGCTTGCCCTTCAAGTGAGGCATATGATAGCTTTCGAAATACGGGCTTTAAGATGGGTCGGTTTCCACCCACCCTCCTGCTTTGGAAAGTGGAATGTGCCTGGCGCTATCGCGCGCTCAGGAACAGCGCCGCGTGTCTCGATTTGGCCGCTTTGGCCACCAGTCACTTTTTCCACTGGGACTATACTATCGACCACAAAAAGTTTGCGGACCACGGGATCTCAAAAAGCTCTAAATATCGGAGCAGCCTTTAAAAGTAACCAGTACAACCGTACATCACAATGTTGTTCGCATGTACCAATAGAGGCTGGAAATGGAAATACCAGGCTGCGTTTTGAGGCTGCGGAGATATTCAGCTTTTTGTCAGATCCCTTGGTCCGTAGACTTTTTGGTCGAGAGTACATGTGGCAACAGTAAATACGTGCGCGGCTGCATAAATGCAGGCGAGCTGAATTTGACCCCGCCTCTTCCCCCCCCCCTTTTTTTTTGTCATCCAGGTAGCTGTAGTTGGGTGCAAATATGCAACAATCTTGCAAAAGCTCCCGCAATTAAAGAAATGGATATGTTAATAGTTTCAGCCTGTGCGATGTCATACTTGGCAGTTTCAGTTTTTAGCATTACGGAGCATTTTCAAACAGATGCATTTTTTTCTGTGCGCAATTTAAGTCTTTTCGCGCTTAGAATAGCGTTTCACATTGTGATCTCTGAACAACCTGTGCTCGCAACACACCAGAATGGTCAGGCCTGGTGTTTATTACATGTTCAAATACTCAACTCTCCCAGCGGCGATGAGTTGCCATACAAAATAGTTTTCAAGAAATCCCATTATTTCTTCCCCCTTTTCTGCCTTATTTATGCAAGCAGTGAAATGGTGAATCTGTAGTTTCACATCGCCATTTATCACTTTAAAAAAACAAGAAAAACTGACACAAGTTGCGATTCAGCTGACTGCCGCACACTTGCATTTTGCTTAGAAGTTTAAGAAAAAAGAGTAGCCTTCTCTGTACATAAGTCGCGACTACTACTTGGACGGGATGCAATTGCCATCCGTACGCTTTCCTCAGATAGGGCCTACGGAAAGTGTGGGGGGGAGAAAAAAGGTCATGCTGGCCTGGTAGTGGAAGCTGGGACCACAATATAACCAGAATAGCTGCTCTGCTATCTGGCATGCCGCGGAATCAAGTGTTCAGCACTGACATTGTCGATCAATCTGCCATGCCTCTGCCATCTGCGAAACTGCTGATTACGTCAGTGAGTACAGTGATTGTTATAATCGGGCACCAGTGCCAGGTTTCTTTCCAATGGCAAATTTTCCTTCGTGTCGGAGGGTTCTTGTCAGTTACTACTTCCGCAGTAGCTTAGTGGCTGTGGCGTTCCACTGCTGTGCTCGCGGCTCCGGCTTTGATGCTGGTCATGGCGGCCGCATTTCCGTGTGGCCGGAAGGCAACAATGCTCGTGTACGTCGATTATTGCGGGATCCTGGATGTTTAAGGGGTGGCCTTGAATGTTTTAACGTGTACGTTAGACAATTTCAGGTGTTTGGTTTGATCCAGAATTTCCCACTAAGGCGTGCTTCATAATTGGATAGTGGTTTTGGCCCGTCAGAATTTTCTTTTCAGTTATTTGGGCAGTTGTGACATTATGCTGTAACTTTATGCCGCGACCGAGTGGCTATGAACTTTGATGAATCGTTGGCTGTGTACAACGTATCTTGCACAACGCATGTCCTAAATGTAACCACTTACCAAGAGGTGTATCACGTGTGATATTTATAGCTGTGATATTTTTCTAGGTTTTCTGCAGTTAGTGTCTTCATGTATTGGCCACAAAATATACGCAACTGCACGTTGTTTCGATATTGTGCGAGGGCCAGTCAGATGAAAACCACAAATGTGTAACAAAAACAAGTCAGTTTCGCTCGAAAGGCGAAGCATCCATTGCGATAGCAAATTAGTAGACAAATATATGAAGTCAGGATAGATTTATCGGGCGTATAACCTTTATACATTCGTGCACTAACTAAATTAACAAGCATGGTGTCACGCGTGCGCAAGCAAACATGAACCAATCTCACTCTATGACCGCGGAAACTCGCTGTCAAAACGCTGGAGTGAGGGAGCGCGGCGGAAGAGAGCGAATGGACCTTCGTGCTGCCTCTCGCTTCAACCCGAACTAAGCGGCGAGAACCCAGAGCACACGAAGCTATCAGCAATCGGCGCGCTCTGTCTCTATCGCAGATCGCTTCCAAGATCACCCATGCGCTAGGGGTGATCGCCACCCCGTACGCAGCTGCCACCTAAGTAGAACGCCTCTCCTCCTGGCGCTTTCCGCAAGACAGAAGACGGCGCGCTTCCTCCCCGCTTTCCTCCCGTGCGCGCGCAAGATTGAATCACCATCGTGAGCTCACCCTCACACGCTTTCACTCGCACATACAGCGTACGGCGCGCGACGACGATGTTATCACGCTTGGATTCATACGGGACATCAAAGCGATGGCAGAAATTGCGCCTGGAGTGTCTAATAATTGCTATAGCAATCAAAAGCTAAATGACACCAGTGGCTTGTACGTTGGCAGACGGTTTTACAGCGCAGCTGTATATGGCTAGGTTCTGAATTTTTGCGTCGGTATATAGCGGCATCGACAGAAGATTTCCCCGTACCCTATACAATCTGCGCACCGGCGGCGCTTCCTTCGCTCCCGATTGGAGGGTCTGAAAAAGAAAATAAAACGAAATAGTATACCCACCAATTGTTGTACCTCGTTTCTCTTTTTTGGCGTAGTCATCACCCTAGCGGCGTTATCAGTATTTGCACTTGCTACGGGCAGGACGCGCGTAGTTCGCTTTGAAGAACGTGCCCTCAAAGAGCGCCGACGTGAATAGTGCGAATGGGCGCGAAAGCGACGGGAAGCCGCTGCCGCCAAACGCGCAGCGGCTGACTGGTCGGGGCCATCGAGTAGCTGCTCTCTTACCGACGAAGTAGAGAGTGCCCGTCTGAAGCGTCGGCGGCAGCAGCAGCGAGAATGTGTGCGGCGACGGCGGGCGAATACGACCGACGAGTAGCGGGCCGCTGATGCCAAGCGCAAGCGTTCAATGCTGCACGGACGTCAATGTGCCGACCCCACGTCACCGGTCATGCATAGATTTAACGTTTCGCAAGAACGTGTCGCAGTACAACCGATCGCAGTTTACAACAGTGACCACAAAGCTATGGTCACTGTGGTAGCGAACGAGAGGAAGTAAAAGACGATAACCACGACGTTACGAGTACGTGTCTTGATTCAATCAGTATAGAAATAACTATACAAATCAATATAGTCATCACAATAGTCATCCCAATACAGCTTCGCTGGTTATCCTTCTTTAGAGTGGAAGGGCACTATTTTTTTTTATTCAGGTACCTACATCGCCCAATTGGGCATTATAATAGGGGGTCGAAAAAATAACCAGAATGAAAAAAAGTCGCCGCTTCGCCCGAAAGGCGAAGCATCAATTGCGATAGCAAATTAGTATAGCCATACGTAGTAAGGATAGTAACTTTATCGGCTGTATAAACTTGGACACATTCGCTTACTCAGTGAATTAACAAGCATGGTGTCAGCGCGCACAAGCAAACATGAATCGATCACACTCGATGACCGCACACAACCGCTGTCAAAACGCTGGTATAAGCAAGCGCGCCAGCAGCAGCGAGCGAAGGTTCGTGCAGTTATATCGCTTCAACGGAAACTGAGCGGCGAAAGTACAGCGCATACAAAGGTAGGAGCCGTGTTGCAGATCGCTTTCAAGATACGGTACGCGCGACCGCCCGCCGCCGTGCAAAGTTCTTTCAGGGGTTTTACGTGCCAAAACCAGTTCTGAGTACGAGGCACGCCGTAGTGGAGGGCTCCGGATTAATTTTGCCCACCTGGGGCTCTTTAACGTGCACTACAACGCAAGCACAAGGACGTTTTTGCATTTCGCCTCCATCCCGGTCGCCTCCATCACGGCCGCCGCGGCCGGGATTCTATCCCGTGATCTCGTGCTCAGCAGCGCAACGCCTCAGCTGACTTAGTCACCGAGGCGGGTGCCATGCAAAGTGCTCGCAGAGCAGAAGCCGCACCACCTCCCTCCCGCGCTGCCTTCCTAATTTCATCCTTTCGTCTGCGAGATTCCAGTTCCCCTTGCGCCGGTCGCAAGATAAGCATTTGGTGCCGCAGAACAACGTCGCCCTCCCATGCACCCCACGGCCTTACGCGCGACCAAAGACGTCGCGTTTGCTCCCCGTGAAAGCGCGCGTCCCTCGCGTGCTTTCACGCGCCCATACAGCATATAGCGCGTGGCGACGATTTGATCGCCCTTGGACTTTATACAGAACCTCACGGCGACAACGACGCCAACGGCAGAAATCGTCTTGGAGTGTCCATATAATTGCTATGGGAATTTAAAAAAAAGGCAAGCAAAGGCGCCCATTCTCTCTCGCGCACTCCCGTCGTCGCGTTCACACGTTCCGGATGCGTCGAGAGCCGGCGTAGACACGCGAGAGGCGCACTATGCCCTCTCCCGGTTCTCCCTCGTTCTCGCGACGGGAGCACACTCCTCCTCTTGGACTCGCGGGAAGAGGCAAGGTTTCCGACGTGCGAGGAGGAAATTCCCATAGCAAATGTAAAAATGTATAAAAGAGCGACACGAGGGTCGACTCTCTGGCGCCCCGACATCTAACCAGCCGGATACGGATACTTCCGCAACCCATTCGGGACCTCGCTGCCTGACCATCACCTGCAACGACACAAGCCTATTTACTGCTTATTACAGAGTGGACTTCCCCCTACCAGTGTTACTTATTGCTCGCAGCAATAAACATTGGTAAAGTTGACACCGCTGGTTGCCATGTTCGCCCGAATCAACGTAGCTGCGATTACACGCGCTACGGATTGGAGAGTACTACGGAACGACTGAGTGTGGCTATATTCGGCGTTTGCCTTCAGCCCAAAGGCCTCACGCAGAGCGTACCGTCACACATAATGGCGGGGCTTTTTCCGATTCACCAGCTGGCTTTCTAGCATGGTTGATGGCCTCCAGGTGCGCTGCGAAGTATTCACGAGCGCGTTCATAAAAATTTTGACACGCTCGGGCAATAGCTGTCATTCCGATGTCTCGCTTCATTCGAGCGTCGAGGTGGAGCATAAATGCGAATGAGGAAAAACCTCGAGCAGACCAGCCCCGCGACGGCGAAAATCGCGCAGCTGTGTCGGTTCCTGCGTCGGCCGTTGAGCAGTTTCGGAACTAGTCCGGAACGCATTTTCATTGGACACGCGCAAAGCTGAATTGCAATATTACGTAGCTACTCAATACGGATGTCTGTAAAGTATTAAAGCTGTAGGCGAGGTTCGGACATGTTGCTTGCATGATGCGCAATGAAATATTGTTAATAAAACCAAGCAGCAGTAGCACTTTTGGCAAGGTTCTCACTGATGGCGAAATCGCGTGGCGTCTTCTTTCTTTTTTTTCTTTTTTGCTGCGGGTTGCTTTTTAAGCGGTTCCTTTTTAAGCAACCCGCAGCGGGTGCCGTGCAACGCGAAGCTGCTTAAAACCAGCCGTAATTTGTGTTGTCTATCAAGAAACTACCAAGAAAGAAAAAAACTTCCTTACCGAGGCGGAATTCGAGCCCGCGTTCGTATACCCCCGTCCCAAAGCGAGCGTCGTAACCACTAAGCTACACAGCCACGCTTGTAGAACATGCATTCATGCGAACCATATGATTGCGTTCGAGCGTAGTAGTCTTCGTCCACAGCTTCCGCGTTCGTACGCTCATGCTCTGCGAGGTGAAGAGGTTTTGCGCACTGTGAGAACGAGAGAGAGAGAGAGAGAGACGCATTCAAGGAGCAGGTCCCCTGAAACGCGGTGTCGGTGTTGCAAGCTGCGCTATGCAACGCGCAGTGACGGCCGTAAGTCCGAGACGCGCGAAAAGAAATTATCCTCATCATGAGTAATAAGATGAGAGAGAGAGAGAGAGATGCAACTTTTATTGTTGTCAGTAATCAAGTTCGCGCGCACTTCCGGAGAATGCTGGGCTACGATCGCCCAGCTTCGCTGTTTAAAGCGTTGCCCGGCAGAGTGCAAGGTTTTTTTTTTTTTTCTTAGCGGCGATATAGAGTGGCTTCTTTTACAAGTACTGCTCCAGGAGGGCACATGTAACCGGCAAACGGAGGCCTCAGGTAGAGTGTACTAGATTCTCTACCGCAGAAAAGCGCCTGAGATAATAAAGCTGGCGGCACACGGTCTCAAGGGCACCCAAGGGGCGGCGAGACGATCAAAGCTCGAACGAGGGCGGTCCATGGCTTGGGACCGCCGAAGCAAGAGCGTACCCAGGGGTGTTCGCATCTTATACAACCCTGCGAGCCCCAACGCATGGACCATGTTGTAACACCAATCAGAACCTGCTGCACATTATACTTAGGGTTGTTCGTTTTCAGGTATAACCCGGTTATTACACCACGAACATGTTTCAGGATAAACATGGTTAAACCCGATTTGTCCCCGAATTGCAAAACCGCATACCAACCTTTCTTTTTTCCTTTTTTTTACGCTGCGCGGAGTTTGTGGTGCACACGCGCTAGCTACCCTGCCTCGGGACAACGAAGTTAGATCCTGTTGGCTTAAGTGAACTCCAGTGACCTGTAGTTAATTTCACAAGCTGCGTGTCTCGGCACGCCACGTAGCTTCGGGAGGCCCAGTGTAAGCTGCACGCAGCTTGCACTGGGCCTCTTCGATTATTCGTCTCTGGCAGTCCCAGACTGTCCCATAGACTGCCTACGCAACGCTCATTGGCTGAAAGCACCGTCTGGGGCAGTCCGGGACTGTCAAAAACGGATTATCGAAGAGGCCCACTATCAATCGGCCTTCTAGCGCAGATGAATGCATGCATTGACGTGATAAGAGGTTAGTCTCTTAGGGGAGAGGGAACTGACGACGACGCGAATCGTGCATCTCATTCGTTTGGAGCGCATGGTTTAGAGCGCATGTTTAGACGCACGACCGTCTAAGAGCAGCGCCACGTTACTGACAACATGTTCTCAAGAGTTTTGCTCGAAACGCGCCACAAAATGGAACTGTGCTGTTAAACAGCACATCTCAAAGACGAAAACCAGCTAATGAAAGCCGAACTTCGGAGTATTTGCTAGAAAACCATGACGCCCCCCCCCCCCCCTCGATTACCAGCTTGAAACAGATCCCTAGTTTCAGCGCATTCGCGTTAAGGAGCTCGTGATACCCTCTGATAAACAAAAAAAGAATGTCATGTATTACTTGTAGAGAACATTTGTAAATTTAACCCCCGAAAAAAAACCAGTACTTCGGAATGGTTCGCAAATATTTCTCCCCTATTATCAGCTTCAAAAATAGCACCCGATCTTTTCCCTCCGAATTAAAAAAATACAAAACCCTAAAAACAAACCCTAATTATACAATACTAAATATATGCATGGCTGAATTAATTTTGTCATTTGTCATCCAGGTAGCTGTGGTTGTGACAATATGCAGCAGTCTTGACATTGTTCCAGTAATAAGAAAAAAGCAAGCAATTCGTTGATACAAATTCTATGTCCAATGCTGCCCAGTATTGGTCATTTTTTTGGTTTTTTTTTCTCTTAGAACTGGACTTGACATCGCTATGAGAACAGGTTGTTCAGAAATCGCAAACTAGGGTGATAGAGGGTCTGGTACTTGTTACACGGTCTTATGGTACTCGGCGATCTCGCTGTGTGAAATGCTTTGAACATGCAACATGCAATTTTTCTTTGCCGGCGGCCGCATTTCGATGGGGGCGAAACGCGAAAACACCCGTGTCCTTAAATTTAGGTGCACGTTAAAGAACCCCAAGTGGTCAAAGTTTCCGGAGTCTCCCGCTACGGCCTGCCTCATAATCAGAAGTGGTTTTGGCACGTAAAACCCCATAATTTCATTTTTTTAATTTTTCTTTGCATCTTGGGGATAAAAAAAGGGGAGAAACAGTGTATCTGTACAATTCACTTGAAAATATTGCACTTGCATACAATAATGCATATAATGCATGCAATATTCACATCAAGTGAAGCTTACTAAAGGGTCCAGCTGGTTGAGATACTGAAGCTATCATTTAGTCAACCAAGGAATTTGTCATCAAATTTCAAAGACGCTTGCGGCAGTTGGAGCAGTGAGAAATGCACTCTATTTTTACATTTTCGAGCTGTTTGAACAGTTGGAATATATTATTCTGGGTTTTCTGCAATTAAGATGTCTTCCTGCATTGCACACAAAATATACCCAACTGCATGGTGTTGTGATACATCATGCGTAACAATTTCCTCTAATACAATTACTGTTTCCTCGGGTTTGACTTCTCTGACAAAAGTGAAGGCTTGTGTAATTTTATTTCAGGAAAGTAAAACGTACAAACACGTAAATAGATAATGGGGCCCTACAGAGGGACACTAATCAGTATAGAGTGACAAGTATACTTCGAAAAGTCTTTTTGTTTCATAGGCATTAGTAAGCATAACACAACTAAAGTCAAGACTCCTTTTTTTTCTGACTCCTGCATAGTTTACATCAAGCTCAGACTATGGCTCTTTTAGAATACAGTGTAGTTTGTCTTTACCAATAAAGTATATCCCCACCACCTGCAGACGTCATCACTGATGGTGCGAGAGCTTCAAGATGGTATCCCCATCATTCCCGTCTCTTCTGAATAATTGCACCTTCTTACAGAATAAGAATGTGCACTTTTGTTTGGTGTTGCAGAAGCGTAACTTCCTAATAGAGCACAAGTTATTAATCTCTTTAGTGCCTCTTTAACCCCTAAGTTCTCTTGACAACCTGATATCGTCACGAGCGATTGCCACTTTTTGGCTTATAGCGACCCCACCTTGTGATTAATGTTTCGCCACTCTCTGAATGGCTTGTGATGAGAAGCTGTAAAACGGTGTTTTCCCTTCCGCAACATAACGTAGATAGCAGTAGGTGTTCCATCATCCGCGCTGTCACGGGCACACGTGATGTAGGAAGTCGTCATTGTTGAGGTGCTGGAACAAGCGATGCCACAGTAAGGTGTGCTTTAGCCTGAACTGTTTCTTTCTGAATGCAGGGCACAGATGAATCACCACATCTGCGAAATGGTGAGAATAAAGTCAATGAATTGACCAACATTTGGTCCGACGTGGGCATAAGTTACGAGCCTACGCGAAGCCGACTCGAGCGGACTCGCGCCCACATCGCCACCCTGCTGGGCCAGATGCTCGAGGGCGAAATTGAAATGCGGGAAAGGCTACTTCAAAACATCACAGAATTCAGCGATGAAATGCAGAAGCTGTCCCTGGAGCTCTCAGTTCCCAGCCCTGCGGTAAGTTCTGACATAGTTTTGCTGCTTCCTAAAGCAACACCATAGAGAAAGGTAATTTAGACTGTTGCAATATCCTTTTCTATTTCTATTTTGATTCCTTTCTCATATAAAATGTCCCTTGTCAGCGGGGAATAAAGTAAGTACCAGACTTTCAGTTTAGTTTTATGCCCAAATTGCTGGCACCAGTACATATGTGTACTCTCGCAGATTTCAGTTTTTTTATACTTGTGCTGTTTGGTGGCCAATAAAAGTAGTCCAAACTTTGTTAGGTTGACAGCTTGCTTCATCTAGAATTAACTGTATTTCTTCTTTATTACTGAATAATTGAAGTAGTACTGGCATTATTTTCTTTCTTTTCCACTTTTCTTGCATGAAGTGAATGTCCAAGCGCTCCAAACACTAGATAAAATACTGCAAGCCACCATATTGGAATAAATGGTTCACTGTAATACTACTAGCTTCTGTAGAGCAGTTTTATTACACCAATGACATGTTACACGATGACTACCAATGACACGTTGTACGGCCATATGCGTAACATCTTATCCTTGCTTCAAAAGCGTTAATGCGTTGCGTTATAGCGATATTGCAAACTGATCAGTTTCAGAATTTATAATTTTTTATTTTGTATCATTTATTAGTATACAGCTGTTCCAATACTCATTTATGCAACTGTTTCGTTCATTGGACATCTAACTTTCCCAAGTGCCTAATCTACAGGGGAGGTGAGAGCAAGTATTTTCCGCCCACCGTCATGCTGATCGCATATGCATTACAGTGAACTGAATTGAAATTACTATGGAGGCGGAAGCTCCGCTATGTGGCATCTTGCTTTTCTGCAATCACTGCAGCATCCAGGAGGGCGAAACGGCAGCATACGTTTTTATGAGCGAGCACTGTCATACATAACCTCATTGCAACCCAGCGCGAACAAATTTTGCTGTGTGGTGACAGTGTCCATGACTCCAAGTCTGGCATCGTGAGACAGGCTTTAGCATAATTACCATATCCTATATCTCCGAAACATTTCTCTAAATCCTTTTAGGAGTGAGATGTACAAAATATTTGGCTACGGGTTTCAGCAGGCAGGAACATGTGCTGTCAATCTGTGGTGTCATGACAAGGTGGTACAGCTATGCTGTTTCTGGCTCGCCATGATATAGGAATGAGCGTAGCCAGCATTCCGGTTTCCTAATACTACTTAATATTTTCTTTTTGTCTAAGAGATACGCTAAATTAGTCGGTACAGCTAGAGCTTTCCATTTAAATGTTGGCGGTTAGAAAGTTGATTATTAGGCAGCGAGGGTAATGTCAGTCTTCACATTTGCTGCCAACTGCAGGTCCTGGTCAGTTGTGTTTTCAGATTCCATGGTGTCTCCTAGCGTTTGGTACATGTATATATGGGCATATATTGCACGAAAAGGTGCAAGGTTGGTTCTTTGTTTGCTTCTCAATGCCGCCTAGTACTTCTTGATTAGTGAAGGATCAACTAGCGCCAACCAGCAAGGAAAATCCGTAACACCACGATGAGCTGGCAAGTTAATTTTAGAGACTTACGTAATATAACGCGAAATAACAAGGAAGGAACGACGATAGTGACAGAGTGAATAGAGCGCGCTTTTCATTCTGTCTCTATCGCCGTTCCTTCCTTATTTTTTCGCGCTGTTACATCAGCTGCCACGAACCGAATTACATAGCCCAGCAAGCAACCATTCTGTAATTTTAAAGACTTGTCAGCTATGCTCTTGCATTCTTCCTGGTTGATCGAGCCCCTGGTCGTGGCGAGACATGACCTGTTAGTGATTCATATTTGGGAATTATGAGTGTGCCTTAACATCGTATTTCCAGAGATGGAAGCAACATTTCAGTTGTAGCAGATTTCGTAGCAGAGCAAATGGTACTTTGGAGCAGCTATTTTTTGTTTTCGGATTAGATGGATAATACGTCATACGACTCCTGCTTTTAAAAGCATCCCCGAAGCGTCTCACATATTTATTATCAAGCATACTGCAAAAACAATATTCAACACAAATTGCAAGAAACAAGCAATTAAGATGGATGGTTATCGAACGCGCATAAAATGCACTATATGCTTAAAATGCCAGTTCTTGAGGCAGAAATGAGATCAACCCGATAAAGGTGAGCATGACTATGTAAAATAAAGAGTCGTATATCACAGTTGCCGCAGCAGCAATTGGTCATCAGTATTAGATCGAATTTCCCAGTGCCGTTTTGGAACAGTTATTAACAAAAATAAATTTGGGGCAGCATGGAGAAGCACTTCCATCACTGTATTTCTGTAGTTTTGAAGGACAAATTGTTTTAGTCAGTTTTCTGTTCCTTAGTCCCTGTATAAAACGAAATCCATGGTAATATTGAACTGAATCAGAATTCACTTAAAGCTTGCTGTTCATTCAACCATGCAACCTTGAAACGATAGTAGTAGTAGTTGTCTAGTAGTAGTTGTCTTCAAACTGATCGAGTTCAATCTGGTAGTTGGCCAGTTGCGTACAGGGGACGGGCGACAAATGGGCCAACAATTTAATGGTTGTCACTGAACATACGGTTTTTATTGCAATTGAAGTGCTGTTCCACCTTCGCTGCCTTGGCCATGAGAGGTGCTGGCTAACACAAGAAACGCTGGTACAAATAACCAAGAAAGTTGACTGTAGGGCAGCCATCGTGGTATCTTAATGGAAAAGCACCACATGTGTTAAGTGCTATTCTACTGAACACCAAGAAAACATAAAAAAGTAAAAGCAAATGTATGAGTGTACTGAATGCAAAATGAAATTTCTTTTCAGCCAGGTTTGACACTTCAAAGCGCATTATAACATGTTTAGCCCCGAGCACTGGTGTCATGTCAATTAACCTCTTTCGCTGGTTGATACCTGAAGCATGAGCCGAGCTTGAAGCGATCGATTTTTGTGAACTGGCGCGATCAGGATTACTCTAAATACCCTACAGAGCACAGGATTTTCACGTTAAGGAAGAACGCGCTGGATAAGTTATTAGGAGTGTCCAAACCATAAACTGCTGTGCTCGCCCTGTGAAGGACAACGTCCTAGTCAGCGCATTGCACCGGTATAGAATATAGCAGAAGGCACGCGTTCGTGACACTTAGATCTACAGGTACGAGGCACAGAATGACGACACACACGCACGCACGCACGCACGCACGCACGCGCACGCACACACGCACGCACGCACGCACACGCACACGCACAGATACACACACACACACAGATACATACATACATACATACATACATACACACGTACATACATACACACACACGTACATACATACATACATACATACATACACACACATACATACATACATACATACATACATACATACATACATACATACATACATACATACACACACACATACACACACACACACACACACATACACACAAAGAACTGGTCTGTGTTGGTCTGTCTGCGTGTCGCCATTTTCAGCTGAGGACTACTGCCCTGTTCTGTGTCCAGATTGTTCTCTTTGCAGTAAAACCTTCCTTGGAAAAGAATGTTTATGCCTTCTGTATACTGTCCGGTGTAAATAAGACTTCAACTGGGTCTATTGGTACAACATAGAAAGGACATGGTTGAACATGTTCATGTCCTTTCCACTGCCCCGTGTAAGTAGTCTCGCTCTGACGTTTCCACATCTGTTCTTCCTCAGATCGACGATTCTCTTACGATGCTCGAGAAGGAGAGTGTCATCCGGGAAAGGCTGGAGCAGCTTAAACAAATCAAAGGGTTCCGCAAGCGCGAACGTAAGAAGCTGCGCTCCAAGGAGTGTGAGCTGTGCACCAAGCTGGGCATGCCGGCTCTAGCCTCTATCCAACGCATCCACTCCCACCGAGAATGACCTACAAGAGCTGGAACAGCACGTGGCTCAGCTGGAACGAGAGAAGGTTCGTTTGTTTCTAGCATCGTGTCATCCAAGGGCTGCGTCTGCAAATGCACCTTCTCTGTATGTGTGTCAAATTTCAGACATGAGTGTAGGCGTGACGTGTCACCCAGTGTTGACCGTCCAACGAGCAGGAAAAAGAGCAAATAGAGTGGCAGGTTTCCTTACAGCGCAGTTGCTAAAGAGTCCCTCACCAGGTTTGGCCATTTTTAACAGACAAGCGCAATGTATCATTACATGCTGACAATTGTGCCTGCAGGTATTGCACCACCGAGCACCGCGAAAATTACTGAAATTTCACACCGAACTCTGCACCCCCTTCCTTTCTAGGGAGTCTACCTCCAAGCCAAACACTCCTCAAGGTTGCACGCACAAAAGTATTACATGAAATATACTCCCTACAGCATCGCCCAACGTGACACGTGACTTTGGTAAACCATCCAATGCAGGACACGAAATGCCACCACTACAAGTGCACCGTGCAGCAAGAAACAAAGAAAAAATGGCCGTGGTTTAGCTCTGGTTAAACCTAGTCGAGTACCAATAGCTACAGACCCCCGGCTGCGCTTAGGCTTCGCTTTTAGTTAGACATGTTATTAAACTTAGTGGTTTCCCACTAGACTAAGAAAGGAGAGACATTGTGGTCAACTGACGGGTAAAGACAACGGCAGGAGCGATGGCCGTGCAGCGACCGCGTCGAGGCGAGTTGGCAGAGAATCGAGGCTCGTCATCATGGAGGAAGGAAAAATTCAGTACTTTCACTTCAATTTACCAAAGGGTTATCCGGTTTTGTGGACGAAAGGAGTTGCCGGCGGAATCGAATATATATATATATATATATATATATATATATATATATTGATAAGGCTACTCAGTCGCCTACGGCCAACGAGAGGAGAAATGTGACGGGCGTTCCGATATCGCTCTTTTTTTTCGTGGTTGTGTTTGCATAACGACGGCCTTGCAACTATAGATTTATTTCGGAAACAGCAACAGAGGGTCCAGACTGCTCATATGTAATACAGGATCTAGTTCGTTAACTTGTCTCCGCCTGTAAGTTACCGAGACGAATATTACATAACGATTCAAGAAGCAGCGATGTTAAACGACTTACCGGTATTGCCGTCCTCAGTCGCAGCAGAATCCGGCTCCCATTTCGATGCAGACTTGTTCCGCATGGCTCACGACCGAAACCTAGCTTTCGGGCTTACATCACCTCTCGCAAACCCATCACTTCACCCCAAGTTAAATAACGCGAGGTGTCGAACCGCGATAAACTGGTTTTAGCTCAAAATAAGCAACCAGCATATAACTGTACGAACCAACGAATCCGTGCTTGCCGTGTACGCGAAAAATACCGGTAAAAATTTTAAATCCAGGCCAGAGGTCACGTGGGAGATCGATGATGATGCTACGTTATTTTGCGTTTATAATGGCAAAAAAGGACAGAGTTGGTACTCAATAGTACAATCTCTAATTAAGAATAGTAATTTTGTACTCTGTCATGTAATAAAAAAAAAACGCTTCGATGAGCGCGTGAGAAAGTTTGTCGGTTAAAATTGCGCTTATTACGGCGCCTCTACCGGGATCTACTCAACTCAAGAAGGCATATTTTCGAGGGGATGTACTAGGCTTGTTTTGTTAGCAGCGATCTTTTCGCCCTCTGTGGCCATTTGGTGAACTCGCGAGTTTCCGGGGCCTGGCCGCGCGACGACCGCGAGCTGAGTCGCCGGAGAATCGAGGCCCGTGGTGTGACGTCACGCAGAGGGTGCGGCGAGTGCCCAACGGCAGGAGCGGTGGCCGCGCGGCGACCGCGACGAGACGAGTTGCTGGAGAATCGAGGGCCGTGGTGTGACGTCCCAGTTCGGCCACGGCTCAAAGTGCGGCGACGGCGAAGAGGCGAAAACCTGGCGTAATGTAGCTGTCGCTACAACAAAAAGGCGAGGCTCATCACGTGACGTGACGCAGTCCCTCGGTCCCAGCCTGTCAGAAGGCAGGGAAGGAGCTATGCTTGTTGAGGCTAGTCGAGTCACAGTGGGGGAGTCTTGATTGGCAGTCGTTCTCGCCTCCTGGCAGTATGATAACAGGGCATTCAATATCTTCTCCAATAGTTCAAAACGTTAACATTATTTCACTAAAACACTCCCTAGGCAGTGCTGCACTACTTCCAGTGTGTAAGGAAAATTTGCAATAATACCTCGTGAGAGCGCCGTCAACGTTTTCGTTACCACTAGAAACTTGCTCATTTTATGTGCTTTTATGTCTTAATGTTTTATTTCTGTCTCTTACTAGGCAGCAGGGCGTAATTTTACTCAATAAATCGGATAGCAACTAATACAAACACCTTTGATAGGATGCCGAGAATTACCTGTGCGCGCTATATCTTGTTCCTATTTCCTAGGAAGTCTATTTTGCTGAAAAGTTGCAACGCTAGCTGTCTGCACTACTTCGCACCTGTCCCTTTGTTAAACACAAGGAAACGCTACGTTCTCGGCTTTATTAAAGGATACACCTCGATGTCTTTCACTTTGTATGTGAACAATGCACTACACTAGAACAGGATGCATTGTATTTCTCGTAAAGCAGATATTTCAGCATACTGGCACTTGTGGGCATGCAATTTGTAATGTGGGCTGTTCAGGAATAATAGCTTGCTGTATAATTACAGGGGTCCAGTATAGAGCCTAGTAAAGACAATCATCGGAGATTTGTAAAATTCAGATAAATTATAGTGACGGCTGAAGAAGCTCGTGCTCTGTCTTTCGATAAATATTGTGAACTAGTCCTCTTCTGTGGGGAACATGCAAGGCAGACGAAGTGTGATGCGACGGTCAGTTTGCGTTAACCAAAAGCTGCTGATATCCACAGAAAAGAAACTCATACAGGCTCGTCAGAAATTGCAGCTCCTCAGTTAAGGCAAAATTTGGTCCATGCCAATATTTTGTGATGCCTTATTTCGTGTTCCGTGCTTATTATGGGTTGAACCGTGCAATAATGGAAGAATCGGCTATATGTAGTGTTTAAAAATGCATCCCTTCATCTGGAAATCTATCCGGCCACCACCGTCTTTCAGGGTCTGTTACTCTTCCAAAGGAGCTTACCCTGATGTTGGGAGGTGATTGGGAAAAGGCGACCAAAATTAGCAACTTGAAGGGTGGGAACGTAAAATTTACATTTAAAGAGACCTTCAGAAGGCCCAGTTGGTGCATACTTGACATGATTAAAGGTTGCAAGACTCGAATACACCACGAAAGAAAGAAAAAAAGGGAGTGGATACAGGCAAGCGCTTGTCCCGTGACCATTTCTTTTCTTTTGTGGTGTTTCTTTTTGCACTCTTTCATCATGTCAAGTAGAACTGAAAATGAGTCCTGCCAAAATTCGTAAGAATGGAAAACGAATGAAAGTTTTATGCTGTGCTAGTGTAAACATGAGCGTTTCTTCGCATAACGCTCGTTCCATAGTGCATCGTTGTCTTTTCAATGTTACCAGCCTGTCACATCATAATTCCTCATCCCATGTGTCGTGTGCTACATCACAGAACTTGCGCAGTTCTCTCAGCAACATTGTCGTATAGGTATGGGAATGTCTCTCGGGTTTCCCGAGGCTGAATTATGCAGTTCCCCAGTATCCTGTGCCGTCCAGAAAAAAAGAGTCATAGGAAGAAGTAGGTTTCAAGTGATGAACAGTGTTCGAAGAAGTAATCTTTTCTCAAAGCTCTGATGGGACAACTCGCCTTGTTTTACCACTGCTGACCATCCCATACTGTAGTCACGAAAGCTGTAGCAATTTCTCCAATTCCTGGTTAGCTGCACTCAGTGCTGTAGGTAAATGGACTCTATCCTATACTGTTCGCTATCGAGAACAGCAGACGCCCACCGCAGGAGCTTCCTCGCAATACTCGCCCACCCGCCTCGCGTGAAAATTCTGGTGAACACCAAGTTTCTTACTCCGTTAACCCCAAATCTCCTCCTCGGTCCTCGCACACCGCATTAGCAGCTATGGCTGCCACCCTTATTGCGATAAGCATTTTTAATTGTCTGTTTCACATCATTTGGGACGTATTGCCATTAGAAGCATGCCGCACGCTTTTAATAACCCAAACACGCCACCGTTCACTGTTGCAAGCGGCTCAAAGGGAGGGTCGTGTAACCCACTAGCGAATTGTAGGCATTGCATTTCGGTCTTGCCCACCAGCGGAATTTGATTTACATTTCTCTTCGCAATAGGAAAACGACAACGTGCGTTACTGGTCGCCTGGGCCCTACCAGCTCGAAGCGTGTCGCATGTTTTATAGCAACAGTTTGTTCCCGCGTTCAAGAGCATGCCATTTTATGTAGTTGCAGCTTGCTCTTCGAAATGCTACATGACATTGTGGCACCTTTGTGATTGGCCATGGCAGAAACAGAAGCACAGTTGCTTGCCTACACGAACCTATTTTTCCCTCTGGTGAAATTTTCCTGAACCTCAAGTGACACAAGATAGCCAGCTACATGCAAAATTCTTCACAGGACATTTATGACCATAGTGTGTGGGATCTGCATTTAAGAAATTAGGATGCGAGGATACTGATCACATATGTCACCAAAGTTGAGCCTTCCTTAAGCTGTCGATGTGTAAAAAAGTTTGTTTCACTAACTCTGAGCAAGTACCATTCATGAGCATAGAGCGAAGTGCAATGTTCTCATGAGTCTGCAGTTGCAGGTTGACATTGCAGCCGATGCCCGCATGTAGTTGAGCAACATCGTTTGTTCCAGGCCATTCGCTCGTGCACACTGTCTGCACTGCGGAACAGCATCGTTGCCAAGCTGAACCTGCTCGATGTTCAACCAGAGACACAGCTGGAGATCCAGCTAGTGGAAGACCAGGAGGGCTTTATTCTCTCCAACAGCAACATGGACGAAGCGAGGGCATATCTTGAACGGGTGAGTCGATTGGTTGGACTAATCTCTGCTCACGCCATGGGAGAAAGTTGTGTTGTACAGGCTACACTTATTGTACGTTATATTCAATTGAAGTGCTCGTGAAAGTACAGTTAAATCTCGATATAACAAATTCAATAAAATTGGCACCTCACTTTGTTATACAGTCAACGACCGATTATACGGACAACTAGTCACGCGAATGATAGCACTGTGCCAAGAATGCCATTGATTCTAGACGTCTATGCATCTTGCACTATAGTCACATAACGTGAAGGTATCATTGAACAGGTAGAGATCATCTTGACAGCTGCACTTATGGGTACTGACTAGGCTGACATGACACCTTGAAGCTGCCACCAAGACCTTCTTGGAGGCCTTACATGTGTCGCTTCTCTCTTGTGCTTGCATGGTCAGCTGACGAAGCTCGAAGAGGTGAGGCGTCAGGAGCTTGCTGCCCTGCAGGACCAATTGGCCCTGTTTTTTGACCGGCTGGACATTCCACCCGAAGAGCAGGAGCGCATTCGGAACACCAACAGTGGCCTCACTTCTGCGACAATGGCTGTGGTATGATGCCCGATTTCCTTTGGGGCCATTTAAAACAATGCTGTCGTGGCAACTAGAACTGTGCAAAAACATTGACAAAGGGCAGCATCTGATTTGTGTCCGCACCTCTCTGAAGAACCAATGTTTTTTACAAGTCTGGAGGGTAGTAATGTGTGGAAAATTATCAATTTAATTGATTGCTTGTGCAAGTCCTTGCAGATATTCATGAAAGTTGGGGTTGGTCAGGAGGTGTGGTTTGAACTTGCTCCACTGAATATGTACCAGGGTAGCCTAACGATTGTATGACTTCGATGTCAAAAGAACTCTCGTCATCAAGTTCCATTATTCCGCTGATGATGACTGATGATTATAGGCTGATGATGACGATTCCGCCTGCGTTGCCTCAAACATTCAGCCTTGAAGGAAATCATGGACTGTACGTCAATTCCGACCTTATTGTGAAGTCAACTTGTGGCCTCTTTCACTGTATTTTCACGACGATAATAGCATCTTAGCAAAGAAAATTGATTGCACACGACTGTAATGGCTAGCTCCGGAAACCACCTCGCATTTTATTGGGAGCCTTTGTTTTTCTTTTTCGGACTAACACACCCAGTACTTTGTGGGGAAGTCGACCAGTCGTGTGGTCGACCTAAGGCACTGGTCGACTACATCTCACTACGTGTTTGACTTTCAACCCTCGAAAATGCGTGCATCCTTTCTACTTATACCAGCTTCCCAATTTCACTGTAGAGTGCACGGAATTGGGATTTCCAAAAGGTTTTAGCTTATCCAATGCTACTTCCGTGTACCACCAAAGAACATTGAAATATTTCTTTACCAGATGACTGCGTTCTCTAATGCAGCTCTTGGTGCTAGTTCATCTTAACTGTGACTGTGTGCGTAGAAATAGGTGCACAGTAAGTCTCTCGGCAGCTATCTTATGGCACAGACAGCAGACTCCCGCTCTCGTGTGCTTGACAATCACTCGCCGTGGTGGCGTAGTGGCTATGGCATTTCGCTACTAAGCCCGATGACGCGGGGTCGAATCGCGGCCACGGCGGCCGCATTTCGATGGGGGTGAAATGCAGAAACGCCCGTATAGCGTGTATTGGGTGCCTGGTAAAGAAATCTAGGCGGTCAAAATTAACCCGGAGACACCCACTACGGCATGCCTCATAATCAAATCATGGTTCTAGTACGTAAAACCCCGGAATTTAAGAATCGGTTCATTTATCAGTATTTTGTGAGCCTGGTGACAGAACACTGCAAGCCTTTGTTATCGTGCAACACGCATAACTGCCAACCTTTAGTTTTACTACACAATGCGTGGTTTTCAGACTGCCTTATTTTCTTACTGATGTCCAAAATTTTCTGTTATATCTATTTGAAAGCCGAACTGTTTCGAAAAGAATAGTTTTTTTTTTGGGGGGGGGGGGGGGAGACGTCGCATATTCTGAACAACCTGCAGCTAAGGCGCCAAATATAAAACCAACGAGTAACAACAGCCAAAATTGCGGCTGCTACTAAATGAATATTAATAAACTGCGTAGACGTTTCTATTTGTGGTGCAGGTCATTTTTGTTCTGTGTTTGTATGAGCTAAGTGCCTGTTCAATGTCTGAACAACTGTCGTTAAATGTGACTTGGTGCTTCTGATGGACAAAGAGCATTTCTCTACGCTTGTGTCCAACGACGAGCATGATATTAAACTGAAGGAATGCTCACAAAAATGCTAAGTAGACCGATGCCGTCGTGTCTGCGCTATAACCGGTGTTTCGACATGCTGCTGACTGTTTCAATGTTGTTTGGCCTCGGCAGCTCAGGAACAAGCTCGCCGTATACGAGCTACAGAAGCGAGAACGCCTTAGAGAGTTTGTCACCCGGGTCAAGGACGAGCTGCTCACTTGGTACAGGAAGTGCTGTCTGCCAAAGAGTCGGATTTACCTCGACGACAATAACGACTCTAAAGGTGAGTGCTGTTGTTTGCACATGTGGTTTTACGCCAAGCTGAACAAAGGAGGTGGTTCTCATTTATACTGGTTGCGGATATTCTTTACTCCAGGGATTCTCAAATTGGATTCCGCGGAATCCAGGGGTTCCGCAAACGACTTCCTAGGGTTTCGCAAGTGGTCGGAACAAATCCTGCCCCATCTTGTTTTTACCCCATTCACTTCCACAATTTCTCTGATAAAATTTTGAGGTTCCGTATAAAATCAAGCCTCATGCGCAGTTTACTTTAGGTGCGAGTGAAAGCGTGTGAGGGTGAGTCAGAGATGCACGCCGTCCTCCTGCGTGCCTAATGTTGGAATTGCAGTGCAGTGCTGTGCACACCACACGGTTGTGTGTAGAGTGGTCTTACGGAACGAACAGCAAACTTTAAGCTACGAAGGCTCACTGCTGATTGTTTCACCTCTCTCATAATTGAGGTGCAACTACTCCGCTGGCGCAACACTGGTGTCGGCACTCTTCCTCACGGCAGCACTGCGAGACACCTAATGGTTACGAGGCCACTGTTTCTGCTGCGGACCAGAAGTTGTCTCACGCGCAGCGTCGCGCCAGCATGTCGCGTCCGGTTATTCTCAAACTGTCTGAGCAGCTTCGGACGCGCTATACTCGCCTTTCAGGCAGCACAGCCCAATTTTTTCCCAAAGCGTGTGGGCGCTTATTTGGATATTCTCCGCGACTGTGCCGAGTTATGTAACGTTTTAGACGTTGTGCATTCTTTGGCCTATATTTCTCATAAGGAGCGTTGCCTAGCGTATACACAAACCCTATCCCTACAAATACGGATATAGCAGACACCAGTGCTTGCGACCATTCCTAATCATCATAATTTACCCGTCGCGCTAGCCCTATGGCTAAGACATTTCACTGCTTAGCTACACTTTTAGGGTTTGATCCCGGCCGTGGCAGCGGCATTTCAATGGGGATAAAAGTGGGGGAGAAACTCGTGTACTTCACTTTTTCTGCACATTAACAAACCGCAGGGGGCCTAAATTATTTATAAGTACTCCACAACTGCGGACCTCATAATGCGATTGCAGTTTCGGCACGAAAAACCCCTGGTAGGAATCGCCATGTACCCATCCCGCCTGATGAACAAAGGTGGGCGGCTCCATTTTAACTTCACCCGCCGGGGTGGCTCACTCAGCTAAGGCGTTGCGCTGCTGAGCACGAGGTCGCGGGATGGAATCCCGGCCGTGGCGGCCGCATTTCCTTGGAGGCGAAATGCAAAAACGCCCGTGTACTTGCGTTGTAGTGGCCGTTACAGAACCGCAGGTGGTCAAAATTAATCCGCAGCCCTCCACTACGGCGTGCTGCATAATCAACTGGTTTTGGCACGTAAAACCCCAGAAAGAACATTTTAACTTCCGTCTGGCCTCTAAACCTCGCCAGCATTGTATGTCCATGGTTCGTCTAATAGACGAATGTGCGCAATGCCACTAGCACATTGATTTGTTGCTATGGGAATACGTATAAGTGAAGAAAACTGTTAGCTAAGACGGCAGTAAATTTCAATATTTTAGGCTGCCGTGTCGCAGGCTTGCTGATCCATAGCCTTGCTACCCATTCTTTCTTTCTCTGAGGATTTGGTGGAAAGAATAGACTTATCTTGTTGCAGACACGTCGTATCTAGGGCACATAGCGGATGTGCTTACTTTTGTACTTGACCATGGGGCATGCGAAAGAGATATATACAAAAGTACACGGCATATGAGGTATTGGCACTACCTAACGAGAAAACAGGGCCATACCGCATCGTCGTCTGCTGACCTTGCACGTTGTAACCGTGGGCTTCAAGGTTGGGAAGCTATCTCGGGTTGCGGTCTAATCTTTACCTACCCTTTATAAAGGCTAGAGATGAAGTCCTTTAATAATGAAGCATGGTTGGCACTCACCCGCTGGCATCAACTACTTCTGCTTTGTTTATCTCTGGAATGTATTTTGCTCATGTTAGCCTTGTTCCTTTCCAGGTGTCACCGAGGAACGCCTGGTAGAGCTGGAGAGGGAGCTTAAGTCCCTAAAGGACTTCTACTCTGAAAACGCAATGATCATCGCCAAGGCAGCGCGCCATGAAGCCCTGTGGGTTAAATATCTCGAACTGGAGAAGCTCAGCACGGACCCATCCCGCCTCATGAACAGAGGTGGGCGGCTCCTACTTGAGACCAAGGAGAGACAGAGGCTGCAGGCTGAGCTCCCGAAGGTGTGTGCCTGCTGCTGTGGGAATTGGGTTTCGTGTAGGAAGGTAGCACAGTGTACGCGGCGTTATTCAGACAGTTGCAGGCCTGAAGCACAGAACGGCCACCCACCCCATTTTGTAGCTGGCAGGGCACCAGTGTTAGGAGAGAGCATTGTCGTGCCAGTTTCTCGTAACAAACGGGATAAAAGCAATGTGAAAGGTCAACCACAACAAAATTTTAGACCGCATAAAAAGGATAGGGTAGATAGCAGGGCTAGGCAGTATCGAATATGCATATACTATCTTGAGATACTCTTTGGGTATCGTGTATCTGTATCATGATACATTCGGCAAGACATGTAACTATATTGTAAATACACCATAACAAGTATCGTGTATCTTAACATGCAAAACAGTCTGAAAGTAAAATCCAGGATGACACTCAGATTCACTTAAGCAAGCAATTGACCGCTGCTAAATTTTATTATAAGAAGCGATACTTGATGCTAACTCATTTTCAGTAACCAAACAAGATTCAGAAAATTTAATGCTCTGTGGCACGAGCATTATTATTATTATTTTACGAAATATTTCTTTAATTATAGCCACAAGGCGGAATGTTGAAACTGCAGAATGCAATTCAAGCCATTGCTTTATCGTAAGCTTTTGCTAGAAACTTTGTGATTAGAACAATTTTCTAGAAATACATTCTGAGCACTTATCGTGAAGTGTATTGCTGTTCCAGTTTATTGACCCTTTTCCCGGAGCATTTTGCTCTAGAGGGACGAGATGGCGCTTTCGGCGGCGCGCCATACGTTGCCTCAGCGAATGCGCACAAATACGAAACCATTACTGCTTCTGCCCTGCCGCTGTGCGATCAGTTGTCGGAAATGCCAACGACTTTCCTCGAGGATAAAAAAAAGATAATTCATCCACCAGCGCTGTATAGCTAACCTCCAAAGAAAGGACTTCAACTCCAGAACGTCGGCACCTGAGAGGGAGTACAGCTCGTTACAAAAGGAAATAGCGCCACTTACTGGCATAGTAAGCTTCTCGCTAGTTACCTACACACATCAACGCCTACTCGCACGCAAGCTTATGCCCACCTTATCGCCAACGCATCAATAATAAGTGAATGGGCTCACACTTGTACCAATGTGCTGAAGCATGAGTGACGGCGACTACACCGACAAGACACGAATGTTTGAAGCTGAACGTTTCGTGATGGTCCACAGAGTAAGCGACAGACTAGCGATAATACGACTTTGCGACAAGCTACCGCAAAGTACAGAACATTTACATTTCAAGTTTTGTGCGCAGCTTGAGCAAATCTATCGCAGAACTCCCGCGAGCGATTAGGCGGAAAATAAACAATCAGATAGTGGCCGCACCGAGGAACTTTACTGAGTCAGAAACATGACAAGTCACCGCTTCAAAATGTTTGCGAAATAAAGAACGAAGAGCACGCTGATCCCGATTTAATGCATAAGCGGAAAGCGGACAGCTTGGAATACATTTCTAACCCCGCTTTTAGTATACAAAAACCGTATACGTATGGTTGTTTGTTTTCGGGTAAAACCCGATTTTTAGACCCGAACATGTTTCAGGAGAATCGGGTTAAACCAGATTTCTCCTCGAACTCGAAAACCACATCCCAAGGCTTTATTTTTCTCTTTTTTACGCTTACAATGAAGTTAGATCCTACTGGCCTCGAGTGAACTCCAGTGACCTATAGACTTCATTTCAGAAGCTGCGTGCAGCAGTGTGTACGCTACACGGCTCTCCACCAACCGCCCATCGAAGGCGCCTAACTCTGAGCAAGTAACTCACCGTGACATTCTACGTGGGCCGGCTAAAGAAAAGCGACAATAGGCACTGACATTGTTGTGCCTAACTAATGGAAGCTGTGATGTCGAGAGAACTTTCTGTCAGCTGAGATACGTTAAAGATTGAACAGGTGTCGGATGGAGACCGACATGTTGCGCAGGCAGATGATAATGTATGTTAACAAGGATGTGTAAAAAATCGATGACCAGCTTTTCATTTATAAAATGGTAAATTTCCTAGATGGTAAATTTCCTTTACTGTCATTACCACTTAATAATTTCCGAACAAACGCCGCATTTCAGAGTATTTGCTAGAAAACCCTGCCCTGATGTACCTCCAATAACCAGCTTGAAACAGATGCCAAGTTTTAACGCGTTAGCGTTAAGGCGCTCGTGATATTACGCAATGTATTACTTAGTACATTTGTCACTTTAACCTGAAAAAAAACCCGAGATTTTGGAATTATTTCACAAGAACCCCGATTTCTCCTGATTATCAGCTTGAAAAATAGCACCTAATTTTTGCGCCTTGCCGAGCTACACACGCAGTTTCGACAAGGCGTATTAAGTTCTGAAAGCACTTACATGTCCTCTAAAGCTGTGGTCAAAGCTTCATGTCGTGCACAAAGCCACCGTCTACGATATGCGTCGAAACGGAAGTTTGCTGCGCCGCACCGGCGTTACGCGCTTGCATTGTAAACGTGGAGGCAGCTGAGGCAAGCAATGGACGCGTCACCACGTGATCAAACATGGCAGCGCCCACGGGAGCGCTGCGAAAAGGGTCACTAGCATTTACATACATTTTGCACTGTGGAAAAATATGTAATCTAGAACAGCAGTACATATAGCTTAAGATTTTGAAGGATTTGATTAAGTAATGAACCGAGTCACTGCTTAAAATACCCGCACATACGTTCCGTCATTAAATTACAAGCCTCAAGCTGGCCCTCAGCAAGAGAGCAAAGTTTTTGTTTAGTTAGTGTGCTGGCTGCGGTCGCCGCTGCCACACATGTGCCTGCGTGCCAGGACGCTGTTCGAAATCAGTTAATCTCGAAGGCACCATTTTCGACATTCTACTGAACCTGAACAAAATCTGGTCAGCCGTAGCTAGGCCACTAGCAATGATCTGGATAACTTGAGACGGAACAATATGGCTGCTATCACAATTAGTGAGCACCGTAACGAGGCTTATCAAAGGTATGCCGAGCCTAATTTCCCTATTCTATCACTCCCTTCATAATTTTACTATTTCAAATGCAAGTTCTTTTATATCTGCCCTACTATCCCTAAACCTCATTGCCTTCAACAGGGCAACTACCTCCTCATTTACCTCTATATGGATACATTTACAGGACTGCAAAACATACTGAATACATTGTGCTTTTATGACGCTACAGACGGTCATTGCCAAATTTTCCCCTATAACACCACATTCAGAGAATTGGATACGGATACCCTTATGTGTTCTAATAATAGTGCTCGACACTTAGAAGCATAACGACCCTAGGTTCTTTTATTCAATTATTTGTTCTTCAGTACATAGTTCCATAGCTCGTTTTCTCTGCGTCACCCTTATCCACAATGTTGTGCCCTGAGCTCGGTTTAATACCCTTTCCTCTGCTGTTCTCCACACGTCCGTGAACGTCATATTTACTCCTTAGTTTCGTGACATATTCTCGCATTTCCTGCGTGGTCAGTAAGCATTTTTAGAAAGTTGCGAACATTTTGCTACAGCAACCTCTCACGAAAATGCGAAAGACGAGTTTGTTGACAAGTCAAATCCGCGTGACAATACGATACTTTCCGCACCTTTTGCAAGCATCTTGCAGAAACTTTCAGAAACGGTACGCGGATTCCAGGCCGTGCATCTGGAATGCGCCATCATCGATTCCTTTGAGAATGTGCTGAATTTTATCAGCTTCGGGCATGGCGGCGTTGACACGTTTACAAAAGTCAATGACTTCTTCAGTGTAACTCGTGAAAATTTCTCCAGTCTGCTGTACTCGGGCGCGCAACCGCTGTTCAGCACGCAGTTTCGGGCAGCAGGTCGACCAGACACTTCGGTGAATAGATGTGGTTATCTCATAATAATTTTTTCACAGCATTTCCATCGAGCTTTCAACTTTTTCGATTAGATTACCCTGCGTTTCAGCTAATCCCAGCACTGAGTCATTCTTAGTGGACTGAAACTGCATCAAGTCTGTCTACTCGCGAGTGGAAGTCATCTAGCCTGCTTTGAACAGAGCTTATGGCTGGCATTACCTCTCGCAGAGTGGGCTGCGGCTCTTCAGAATTATTCATTGCGCCAGATGTCGTTTTTCTCCTGGCGCACTCTGAACACACCTAGCTGACTTTTATGTTCTTTTTTGCAACGCCTGACCACTGCCCAGTGTGATATACGCTGCTGCATTCACAACAGCACACGCTTAGTGCATCCCGTGGCACCGGTTCGCGACAAGCTGCACAGTTTCAAATTCTGGATGCAAGGGACATGACAAACTACACAGAACAACGCAAAAGGCCCTGTCGCAGTCAGACGGGGGCGAAACAAAGCAAGAAAGACGTGGCTATCTCCAAAATTATGCCTTACCTACAAAACAGAAGGCATGTTAGCTTGCGAGCCCACACCCCGTCAGACTGCCATGTAATAGCAATTGCCATGTAGCTGGACCTGGTCAACTCAAGCAGGCTAGGTGACTATTTGTCATCGCCTCGTTTCAAAGGGGTTGCAAATAAACCATCAACAGCATCGTATCGTACCACGGGTCAAGGGATGTGACATTTGCGCTGCGTAGTCTCGATACGGTACACGTTATTGGGCCTTCTCGCAAGGTACGAACCCTCTAGTGCGTGCTGTCGAAAATGGAGCTCCTATGGAGGCGCTCCTCCAGCTTACGCTGCGACTGTGCAGCCTGTGCCGCGCAGGCCTGTGACTTTTTCTTTCCGGGCTTCTGTAATTGGGGGTTCGTGCTATATGCGGAAAGTGTCACAACATAATCTATTAACCTGACCTGAAAAGAAATAGCATGATTAGCGGTTCTAAGATTCTCTTAGCAATTAGATCATGGCAGTGGCGCATCGAAAAGAGCATCTCATAGGGAGCTTTCCTATTCTTCCGTCTTTCTGCACATTTTTCATGAACCCCGCAAGGGCACCTTGAGTATCAAGGTGATGGTGCTTGGCGCCACCACGGACCCTTAGCCCCCATACCAAAGCTGTCATGCGCACCGTGGCGAAAGGTTTTGAGGTGAAGGGTAGAAACCATGAACGGTGGCGGTCGGGGCCATGGTCAAGCTCCGGCCGACGGGCTCTTCGTCTGTTCACCAGGCGGCGAGCCCCGGGACCTTCCTGTGAATAAGACGGTGAAACACAGGTGACATTCTAGGAACCGTCAGCATGCCCATATCGCATGAGTATTTCTTCTTCCAAAAAACCCGATCGGTCCCTGAAAAGGGGCCGCACCGAAGAAAGCTTTGACAGAACTCGAACTGATTGTGATCACTTTCCACGTTTCCTGATTATTCACTCTCTTGTAGACAACGACTCAGTCGCTGCAATGTCTGTTTTTGTTATCGCTAGGACCCTTCAGAAAATGATAGGAAGAAACTATGAAGCAAAGAAACTGTCATCCGGTGATCTTCTTGTTGAAGTGTCAAAGAAAGATCATTCTGACATCCTACTCAAGCAAAAGCAGTTTGCTCATTTACAGGTGTCCATTACCCCCCACCGCAGTCTGAACACAGTTCAAGGCGTAATATCAGAACGTGATCTGATCCGCGAAAAAGACTCGGACCTCCTTGATGGCTTCAGAGATCAAGGTGTCACTGCCCTACGCCGCATCACCATAAGGCGAAACGGCGAAGATGTAGTGACACCCCATATCGTCTTGACCTTTAATCGTTCCCGTCTACCAGATGCTGTGAAAGCAGAGTTCATTCACTGCAAAGTACGCCCCTATGTCCCAAACCCGAGAAGATGTTTTAAGTGCCAAAAGTACGGACACGGATCAAACACATGTCGCGGAAAACTCACCTGTGCAAAGTGTGGTGCTCGCGAGCATCCTACTGAAAGCTGCAATGCCACCCAAACAGAATGTCCCAACTGTCATGGGCCGCACGCTGCGTACTCGCGAACTTGTGAAAGTTCCAGAACGAGAAAAAGATCATTCAAATAAAAGTAACGGAAAACATCAAATTCCCTGAAGCCCGGAAGAAGCTCTCGCTTCTCTCCGGAAGATCCTACGTTGACGCAGCGTGCCGGGGGGCCGGGCGGCGTCTAGTTACGGTGGGCACGCAATACAGCTCTTTGCTGATGCGCGCCTTTCTCGGCCCCCCAGCAAGCAGCCATCGGCTGCACCAACCTTTCAAGTCCCAGAGGTCAACTTCGCACACACCTCTGGAACAACCCAGACAACAGAGAGGGAGTCAACCCTTCCTGACAAACCCTCATCCGCTTCCGAGGCTCCGCCGGAAGCAATGGAAGTGACCCCGGGATTCTCAGTGTCTCAGACGCTGAGAGAATCCCCCAAAGAGAGGCGGAGTTTTCTAGACCGCCTCAAACAGAAAAAACATCCGCCAGTCAAGCCGCCTAATAAAGGCGGTGACATTTGAATAACCCGTCCCCTTATCACACGCAAAAATAGCTGCTGAGAGCATTATACACTGGAACTGCCGAGGGCTACTCAGAAATCTGGATGACATATATGAAATACTTGCACAATACCAACCTAACATACTTTGCCTACAGGAAACACACTTAAAGCCAACACACAGAAACTTTCTAAAACAATATGCAGTGTACCGGAAAGACAGGCAAGGCACTGCCCACTCATGGGGTGGCGTCGCTATTGTCGTGCAGAACACTATCCCCTGTCAGAGTATCACCCTAGTTACCGATTTAGAGGCAGTGGCAATACGGGATCTAACTTTTGGAAGATTAATAACTGTATGTTCCCTATACATTCCTCCGGACCATCACCTCTCCATCGAAGAATTTGAAAAACTTATTGACCAGCTCCCGGGTCCATTCATGTTGGTTGGAGATTTTAATGCACACCACCCACTATGGGGATGTTCAAGAGCCGATTCCCGAGGTGCGCTAATCGAAAAATTTCTATTGTCTTCCGGTTCCTGTATATTTAATAAGAAAGACCCAACATACTTTAATATAGCACACAGCTCATACACAGCAATAGACCTTGCTATTGGCTCTCCAATGCTCTTGGCAACCACTGAGTGGGCTGTTATCGATAATCTGTATGGAAGCGACCACTTTCCTGTTTGCTTAAAACACACAGGAAACATAAATATGGGTTTAAATTATCACAGGAAATTTAAAGAACAGGCTGCTGATTGGAAGAATTTCCGAGAACTCTCTAAACTGCCGAGTTCCTCAATCGTAGACCTAGGTATAGACGAATTACAATCCATGATCACCCTGCATATTATAGAAGCCGCACAGAAATCAATCCCACAGACATCAAATAAGACACAATACAAACGTAGGCCATGGTGGAATGCGGAGTGCAAGAATGCCCGTGAGAACCAAAACAAAGCATGGTAAAAATTCCTCAGATATCCTACAGTTAACAATTTAATAGACTTCAAGCGTGCTAAAGCAAATGGCAGGCGTATCCGACGTGCATCGAAACGGGAAAGCTGGCGCTCATTCCTTTCCTCTCTAAACTCCTATACAGATACACATAAAGTGTACAACAGACTTAGAGCACTTCAAGGGCGCAGTGCTCACCCAGTGCCTCTGGTCAGCACTGCTGGTGATACACTGGAACACCAAGCAGATGCAATAGGAGCACATTTGGATATATCTTCAGCTCAGCACATTATACAGACTCCTTCATGCGACACAAGCTAGCGGGGGAACAGAAACCTATCCGTGATAAAAGGCCATCCACAGGAGGGTACAATAGCCATTTCACTATGGAGGAACTGAAGGCGGCTCTGGGAACATGTGGCAACTCAGCAGCAGGCCCAGACAGGATTACATATGGCATGCTTAAGCACATACATGAATACACCCTTATAACCATCCTCTTTCTGTTTAACAATATATGGTCCTTTGGGCGCCTACCCAAAGCCTGGAAAGAGGCTGTTGTCATACCCATTCTTAAACAAGGAAAGGAAGCCACACTTGCAGCTAGCTATAGGCCCATTGCCTTGACTAGTTGCTTGTGCAAGGTGTTTGAGAAAATGATAAATCGCCGCCTTGTGTATTTCCTTGAATACAACGGCCTTCTTGACCAACGTCAAGCTGGATTCAGGTCTGGCCGGTCGACAACTGACCAGCTTGTAGCAGTTGAATCTTATGTCAGGGATGCCTTTATCCACAAACAACACTGTCTTTCTGTATTCTTTGACCTGGAAAAAGCTTATGACACGACCTGGCGTTATGGCATTCTCCGTGATCTGCATTCTCTTGGAGTCTCGGGAAACATGCTTAATACTATAGAAAGCTACCTCTCCGAACGTACCTTCGTGGTTCGTCTTGGAAATGCTCTATCGAAGCGGTTCATACAGGAGAATGGCGTTCCTCAAGGTGGCGTACTCAGCTGCACGCTTTTCATAGTTAAAATGAACTCCCTAAGCAGTGTGTTGCCCAAAACAATCTCTTACTCTGTTTACGTAGACGATGTCCAGATCAGTTTCAAATCCTGCAATTTGGCCATCTGTGAATGGCAAATTCAGTTGGGGGTAAATAAACTCTCAAGCTGGGCAGATAAAAATGGGTTTAAATTCAACTGTAGGAAAACCGTCTGTTTACCTTTTTCTCAACAGCGTGGCATTAGGCCGGACCCCAACATCACACTGAACGGGCAGACCATAACCGTTAAACAAGATCACAAATTCCTAGGTGTTGTGGTCGATAAAAAGCTCACCTTTGTTGCACATATCAAGCAGTTGCGATTGAAATGCTTGAAAGCAATGAACTTACTAAAGATCCTTTCCCATCAGTCATGGGGTACAGACCGTAACTGTTTACTGAACCTTCTGAATAGCGTTGTACTGTCACGTATTGACTATGGCTCGGTAGTGTACGAATCAGCGTCAAAGTCTGTGCTAAAGATGCTTGACCCAGTGTACCACCTTGGGCTCCGTCTGGCCACTGGTGCTTTCAGAACTAGCCCAATAGTCAGCCTGTATGTTGAGGCTAACAGATGGTCACTGGAACGGTGAAGGCAGTGCACAAGCTTAGTGTATGCCACTAAGGTGCTCTCTCACGCAGAACATCCATCTGGTGAACTCTTGCGGGACACAAATAACACCCAGCTGTTCTTGAGGCGATCATCAGCAACGCCACCATATCCCATTAGGGTCGCGTTACACATTGAAAGCCTGCACATACCGGTCTCCAACCTCCAGGTGGTGTCCCATAAAGACGCCATTGCGCCGTGGGAAATACACGCTGTTAACTGTGATATCTCATTTCTTGAGGTGGGCAAACATGGGCATCCGCTCGCAACAAATCAGCACTTTATGTACTTGCACGCAAAATACAGGTGTGCCGAGTATTACACTGTTGCATCCAAGTCCTCAGCTGTCGCATGTGCCGCACATGGCCCTCAATTCTCCGAATCAAAAACAATGAACGAAAATACAAGCATATTTACTGCAGAATTCTGTGGCATCCTCCTTGCCGTAAGGCACATCCTACAGAAGAAACAACCAGCCTCCATCATATACACTGACTCCCTCAGTGCGGTGACTGCGTTGTCATCCGGTAAAAAGCATAAAAATCCAGTGACTAATTTCCTTCTAAAATGTCTCATGTCGGCTCATAAATCCAAACTTAAAATCACGCTATGCTGGGTACCGGGGCACTGCAACATAGCTGGCAATGAGGTAGCTGACAGACTTGCGCAGTCAGCTGCCCTTCATATTTCTATTGACATAGACAATGCACCCTACGAGGACCTTAGGCCACACATTAGAAACAGAATTCGTAGGCAATGGCAAGAAGAATGGGATGCAGCAATCGAAAACAAGCTATACACAATAAAGCCCATAATAGGAAGATATGCTACCGAGAAATGCGACAGATATAAAGAGGTTGCACTATGCAGGCTTAGAATAGGACACACATATGCAACACATTCACATCTGTTAAACAATTCTCCAGCTCCGCACTGTCCAAAATGTGGTGATCGACTGTCCGTCATTCATGTTCTAATCATGTGCAAGAGGCTAGAACCAGACAGGAGACGGTACTTCCCAGAACTATACAGAAATCAGATACCTCCGCACCCGTCCTTATTTCTCGGCGACTACCAAATGTTTTCACTAAAAAGAGTTTTTAAGTTTTTAGCGAGTGTAGGCTTCCTACGCGCCATTTCATATTACCATTGAACTCAGCCTTGTCTCATTCCCGAGGAAATGTCTGAGATTTCTTATCTTACATGTCAGGCGCTCCGCACTCCTTGCCCTGACAAGGACTGTTGCTGAGGCTGCCTGACCTTGTAAATGTCATGCGCTTTGCCCATAATCATCAAATGCAATCATTACTCAATTATTTTAGGCCCTATACACCACTGTTTTTTATCCTTCTCTTTTACTGCTTACTAACCTGAGTCGACCATCAACCTTGTGTTTGGCGCTCTTCGGCCTCAGTTGCCCTTGCGCCATAAAAATCTACCACTAACTAACTATTTTTCATGAACCACGCTTCTTTTCAGCATTGTCACCGTTCCTTGACGAAGGCAGCAACTGCTGCTATCCTGACGAAGACAAACCTCCTTGTCGAAACAGTGGCTCCAGCGACATTCCTTGTTACTACCACAATATTCGCTGCTAGTATGCCTAAATGTGCTTACTGACACATAGAAACAAAGTACATAGCACGATGTACGTTTCACATTGCTACGTCCATTCAATGCGGACAACCTATTCAGTGCATAATATGCACATTAAGCACTGAAACTGAGTATGGGACAATTAAGAGCGTATGCAAAGAAACACGTAGAAAAATAAAATGTTCGCCCACTTTATGACTGGATCATAAAGTAGTGCATTGCATAATTTATAAAGGCGGCATGTAAAAATCGCTGGTTCCGTAGCGTACTTGAATTAATCTCATGCAAGCCTGACAGGCCGCATATGCTGTTGCGAAACTGCGATATAATACTTGTAGCACATATATTTTTGGAACTTAATAGAAGAGTAAATTTCAAAGGAACGAAGTCTGCTGGCGGGAGATGAGAAATTTGCAAATAGACATCTGTGAACTTCCAGCAGCAGCTATAGTGGAGCTATATTAAGATACTTCAATACATGAGTTAATTCTTTAAGATACACATGGCAGGTATAGTATTGGACACATCTGTTTTGCTAGTATCGTGTATCTGTAACTGAAACAGCACTTAGCGGCTCAGTATCTTGTGTCTGTATCATGATACCTTTGCAAAGTATATTTGCCTCGTAGATAGGCCAGCCTAGTTAAGGTAGGGTAGGTATAGAGGGACTTCTGTGGAAAATGTGATGTTTGAATTTTTTGAGAAAATCCCCTATACTTTTCAAACTATTCTGTCTCATGATTTATTGGGAACAGATTTTGTTGTTGCAATATCGCTAGTTCATTTCTTATTGTCTGTTACTGTTAATATTTTCGTGCTTTCGGTTGCAATTAGGCATACCCAAATGAAATGTCAGATCTGACATTTCTCTGACCAGAAATCAAGTGTAGTTTTGCTCCATGCAATGCATAATTCCTGCTTCTGCGAGGAAAGGAAAATGCAGAGGTGCCGGCAGAAGTGTTCTCATCCACGCTAGACAGAAGATGCCAGGGGCTCAAACTTTTTGTCGCTATTGTAATTTCTATTTTGAAGCTCTGAAAATGAGTCACTACAGCTTTCCTGGTATACTCTTCACTTCAGGTGAAGAAACATTTAAAAATAACGTTAATTCCAGCATCGAAAAAGGGTGGCCGTTATCGTTGCAGCTACCCAAGTCTGCGCCATTTTAAAAACTAGGACAGCCAGACTTCGCTAAGGTATCCGCCAACCGCTCCTCCCAAAAGTTTCTTGTGTAGCTTCCACCAACTCCAAAATGGTTGAATGAATGACATTATAGTATGCGGCACTCTGTAGACGAAAGGCAATTCTTGGATGAGACTCCTCCTTGTTATTGAGAGGGCTATAATGGATGGGCATTTTCAGTTTATTGCATAGTGGTCACTGTTAGTTGCATGGGGTGTGGTGCGTTTGAATTGAATCAAGCCATTCTACTTGCAGACACCCTTGTCGAGGAGCGCCAAGTCTCGCTCACTAGGTGCACTTTGTTACCGGTGCACTTTGTTACCGCTGGCTGTGTGCGTGTAAAAGTTAAGGGCACCATTGAGAGTACACGGTGAACTATCATTCTCAAACCCTGCTTGAAGTGGGTGTAGACTTGAAATTCGTCTATAGCAATGATGTTTTTCATCATTGCAACGTTTAGCGTGAAAACAACGCTTCAAACACTACGGCATAAAAGCTGTTTGCTGTCAGTCAACCTTTTGCAGATCGTATCGACTTCGGTCTTTCTTCAACTCTTACTTTTCTCAGATGGTTTTGACAAAAAAGCTTAGCACGCATTTTATTTGTGACCAAAGTCTGCCTTGTTAATCCAGCTTTGCCCACATTGTAGTTAGCTCTATTGCATTTGCTGATGCAATTGAGCAGCATCATGCCGTGAAGAAACGGTTAGAGGAACATGATAAATGTCGCAAATGGTGTACAGTAAACCCCCGTTGACACGAAGCCGTAGAAACCTGAAAAAGTTTCGATAAGTGGGGTTTCGAGATCACAAAAAAACGGGAACATGGAAGTTTGCGGGCCGCGCACAGACCACATGGAGCCTTTCCAAAATGCTTCCACTAATATACTCTTACTTTCACGTGCATCGGCAACGGAGACGGCAGTGTTTACGAACAATGACATTACTGGCATTGCGCTAAGACTGCATGCTTGACAGTCAAGAGAAACACTCCTAATGAAATATTTGAAGTCAGTCATTCAAGCGTAACCAGTTCCAGGGTTCTAAAAAGATGGCGCTGCTACTTATAAATCTGCGATATCACATACTGTGGGGGCTTGCACGCTGGCGTCTTTTGGGTGAAGCGCGTGGCTATTCTCAGGTGATTACTTTCCGAGATAGTTTCCCTTTCACGGGATTTCATGTGACTAGCTCCGAACGCAACAGTGTATGCGGGTGACAGCGTTCCTAGCGCAAAGCCAAGCGCGCATTCATGGCACAGTTCTAGGAACGCTGTTGCCTGTTCACGCTGGCTCATCCGTTACTCGTCATCCAAAATGCCAACAATGAAACCATGTCCGAAAATGATCGCCTGCGAATACCGCCCCTTATCGAGGCTGTTCAAAAGTGCCGATCGTCTTGCTCAAGGTCGCAATAATATGCCGCGACCACATGCGGTGTCACTAACAGCATCCTAAATGAGAAGGGAAAGGATGTTTACTCCCAGCTCGCCACTGCTGCGTTAGGCCGCAACCAAGCGGTGGCAAGTCACCTGATCAAGTGCACACGAGCGGTGATAGAAAAAGCGCGGCCAGGCGCGCCGTCTGACTCGGCTTGCCAGCTGCCGCCCGGTGAAAAGAAGGTTCAAGTGACGCTGCTTCATTGCCTTTTAGCTGGTTTATTGGAATTTGAGATATCCGGAGTCCGGCACAAACAATTTTGGAGATAAGAGGTGAAAAGCATATGGGTTGACGCAACGTTTGGAAACAAAATTCACCTTAACCGATATTTCGAGATAACAGAGTGAATTTTGCTGTTACAGCTTTGACTATATACTGACAGGCAATCCCCGGCCCGCACATTGCTGGGCCTTGAGAAGTAACACTTGCAAGGTCCATTTTGTGTTCTCCAGTGCATTGCTTCTTAGTTCTTCAACGTACTAAATGTATCAAGTTTTTCAGCCAGTGCTGGACACTTCGCTGACACCTCTGCACTATTTTTTTCAGTCTAGCCTTCTGAGCTGTTTTCAATTTTGGTTTCAGCTCAGGAAAGAAATTAAAGACTACATTACCACCCACAGCGACCGGAGTGAGACATTCGCGTTGTGGGGTAAGGACTTCCTCGGCCACCTGGATTCTCAACAGCGTGCACATGCTGAAGAAAAAGAGCGCGAACGCCTCGAAAGGGTGAGGCCACTTGCAGTATTTGTCTTCATAGTCATATTTACACCCAATGCTGAAGAAGCTGCTGAAGTAATGTAATGTCACATTGCAATTGTTTGTTGGTCTGTAATGATTTCTACTGAATACAGTTAAACCTCGATTCAACGAACTGCAATATAATTTTTATATAATGAAGTACATAACTTGTAACTCCTTGTAACATACTTGCTTTGTTTTGGTTTGGTTTGGTGCCTAGAGTTATGGCTCAACCCAGTACGGGGGATCGGACATGGATCGGGCTGCAGTAGGTAAAAAGAGAAGAAAATATTAAATGGTATTGTGGAAATTAAGAATGACATATTAATGAACACTAATCGTTAATATCAATTTTAGGCTATATTTCTTTTAATTTGAAGGTAATATTATTTCATATTCAAGGAAAAGAACAATCAACATAACATGGCATTTCCCATAATTTGCTTACAAAATTAAGTAACGCATCGCATACGCTCCGATTGCAGGATAGGACAGGAATAAACTTTATTTGTCCAATGGTTATGGCTGTTGGTGCCCGGGGCTAGGCTTCCAGGGGTCCATCGCCAGAGAAAAATCTTCCAAGATCCTCGTCAATGGCCCTGGCCCGCTGGACGGCCCACTACTGGTCCTCGGGTGCCTCGCTGAGAATAGCGGCTTGCCATTTCTCAGCTAGGCGCCCCGCTTCAGAGGGTCCTATTGCAGTGTCCAGTGCCAACGTCCCAAGAGATAGTATCACAGGAAGCGTAATGACCCCTCCAATTTGGTGAAGGGCACCTTCCTGAAATCTTTTTTTTTCACGTCGAACCTAGGACATTATATAAAGAAAAGCTCCATAGTTTCTGATTGACTTAAGTAATAACGTTTAAGGGAAGGAGCCAAACCAGGCCTGTGGGAATAAAATTGAGGCATTCTCGTAAATGAAACTTCGAATATTCTTGGTAAACACCATCTGCTGTGCCAAGGGAATCCAAGATGCTGAAAATTGGTGTTATTCAACACACAAGATTTGGTATATTCCTTTCGGACAAAATTTTTAAATTTTGTAGCAGTGATATGTGCCGAAGGTCTTGGAATTCTCAGTACCAGCCTTATGCTGCCGCTAGTGCGTCTGCTGAGTCGTTTAAACTGAGTCTCATGTGTCCTGGTACCCATAACAAGATAAGGCGTAAATGTTGATAAATAGATGAATAAAATTCTTCATTATCGGATACAGGTAGATGAATTTCGCACTGATAGAGTAGAACAAATGGACAACGAGTTCGGTGTGATCACCGCTGAAATAAATGTGGGAAGTTTTCGTAGAGCTAGAATAACGGTCAATACATCTGCCTGGCATACTGGTGTAAAGTCGGGCAGCTGAAGAGAGAAAGACTAATTTATTCATGGCAAAAAAATATCCATTCCTGCCTTCTATTCACTGACAGAAAATATATGTCGCTAGTACTGCACTTATTTAGAGGTTCTCAACATGGTCATCTAACAAACGTTTCAGGTATCTAATAGGTAGAAACATTGGTAGCGCATTTTTAGGAAATATATAATCAAATTCAATGCTTACTGTTGCAGTAGGTAAATTTGCGAAGGCCACATCACGGATTAACACTTATAATGGTTCTGATAATTTCTGCACAAAAATTACCTTGAGACAATGTAATCGAAATCATTGATTCTCAAACAAGGCATCCGGCTCTCGCATATGAACACGTAGTAGGAACCTCTCTTGGGAGAAGCATAGATGTTCAGTAATGATTGGACTGTCAGTATCGGAAATCAAGTTTTGATTTCAACACAAATGAGTTTCATGGCACAGATCATTATTCGCTATAAATTTTGGAAGGCCAAGACATAGATGTAATGATTCGTGTTCTAAAAGAACGAGAGGGCATAATTTGTAAGTAGGGCCTCGATCCAGAATATAATACGCAACCAAACTAAAATGGGGTGGACACCCATAAAATAAATCATCCCTGTATAAATCATAACCCTGTGCATTCCAAAACGACCACTGCTGGCTCTCCGTATTATTCTAGCAGCACGCGCTCGTTTAGCACGTGCTAAGCAACAGTACTCTTCGTGCGTGGTACTCAATGTGTGTCCGGAAAATAAGCTTTTCTGAATGCATGATCCCCATATATTTTATTGATTGTACCTGTGAAATTATCTTTTGACCATATGCCAGTGTTATTCGGACAGAAAAGGTTAAGAGGAAAATATGATTTGCACTTTTGTTGACATTTAGTGACATTTCTGTTCCTTTGACCCACATTTTATTCTGATTCTAGTACGACTACAAAGTTTTATATAGAGTAGGTATATCACTTGACACCGGGAAAAATGATATCAGCGTTAACGTATACCTACAAATCATGGTGTGTCGGAATATGACTTGGTAATATATTTAATACAGATGAGAGTACTGCGCCTTGAGGAATACCCTTTGTCTGTAAGTTTGAGAAGAAACACCGTTTTGACACCAATAAAATGCACGTCACACACTTTCAAGTCTGTTGATCAAGATGACATGCTCAACGCTCACATACGCCTTGAGCGAGTTGAATTTGGCTGTCAAAGTTCACATGAGTACACTGAATCGGGCACTCGGGCCTGAGTCTTATTTGAAAGGCACTCACTATTTCGTTCTCGCTTATGCAACTTTGGTATGACTATACAAAAATCTAATTTAACTATACAATATTTGAAGTCGCGGGCACACTGCTTTTTAAGTAGCGGAATTAATTTGGCAGTTTTGCAGTCTGGATAAATCCAAGCATTTCCTAGTGAAACAATGTGCGAAGTTAAGCAAATCCTCGGGAGACCATTCGAATATTATTTTTATCATTGCTGTACTTTTGCAATCAGGAGCTGAAGCTGGCACCGACTTCATGACTTTCACTATTGCTTCTAATGTTACGGCTATGAATTCATTTGCATGTTCAGATGCCGGCATTTATTTCGGTAGAAGTATTATAAGTCGACCCTCTAAGCCTTTTACAATCTCCTCCAGTGGCTGTATGATTTCAGCGGAAGTTAAACTAAGAGATCCTGCATTTATTGGTGCTGAAACAATCTTCTTGGATCCTAGAAACCTAAATAGGGCATTTTTTCTTACTGGACTGATATATAACTGTAATGTTTGGCGTTATTGTTTTCCTCCGCTTTGTCACCTGTCTGCCTGCATGCAGCTACATGAAATGTATGGTCATTACAATTACGTGGGCATTGGTTATACAGTTGCTTTTCCAGGCTTTCTTCCATCTTCTACATTCGCGTTCAGTCAAGATTGCACCAGGGTGAATTTGGATTTTTTATAGCTGTCACTTATCACGTAACACAAATTAGGTGCCTTTACTGGATCGTGCACTTAACCCTACCTGTTTATTTAAAACTCATCGCAATGAATCTAAACAGCGGGATCCTCCTGCCAATAAAAATAGAAATTTGCACAGGAACGCTTTGAGCAAAACCAGGATGGCGCTTTTTGTGATAAGAGATTAATGCCATCAAGCCACAATTCAAGGCTAGTCATATAGGAGCGTTTGGTACAATTTACGCCTATCTGCTGATGCAGCAAAAATGCGGTATTCATCGCCGTATACGCACACATGTAGTACGTCCTGTTGCAAAGGGGCAGTACTTAGTAAAATATTAAACAGCAATGGCGATAGCACTGATCCTTGGGGGGAGACCTCCTGACTGTTTGTACTTTAAGACAATCCGCACTGAGAGCAGTAAAATTTCTTGCTGCTTAAAAATGCGGGAACCCACGTGAGAAAATAGTTTGTCAGGCCTGCATACTGACTTGCGTTTATTAGACTTGCATGCTCTACACTATCATACGCTTACTTAGTGATAACCAAGGTGACTAAGGCAGCATACTTTTTTTGACGTAGAGCTAGCTGAAATCGACTTTCTAGGTCGACATGGGCACACCAAATGGAGCACCCACGTCTGAAGCCAATTTGGGGTGGGCTCAAAATTGTTCTCTATCAGCCAATTATCTGTGCTGTCGTCCAAGGTTGTTTTCAATGAGTTTTACTAGGTTAAATTAACGAGATATTGGCCTAAAGTTATCCAAGGCGTTACCAGAACTTTTCTTTCTTTAATAATGAAATTACTTTCGCCAGTCTCCATTCCGAAGGAATCCACGAAGGCTTAATATTATGGTTTACCATGGTAAGCAATGCGTGAGGCGATATCGTAAATGAAGTATTTATTATAGGCGTAGTAATGCCATCAGGTATTGACGCTGAATTGGGCAGCTGGCTTACATTTGTCAGCACCGAAACTGAAACTTCTTCAAAGTCTTCACCTTGAGTAGGTGGCGAAGCGTGATAGGGCAAAATAGACTTGATGCCATCCTGTGAGATTTCCTCTTTGTCTTCTTCGTCCGACTAGCTGCTGACCTCAGTCTTCACATTTGTTTCACTTGCATTAGTAATTCTGAAATTGACTCATTATCTTGCCATTTGCGATTATACATGCAGTAACTGAAGGGGTGTTACATTGCAGTTCAAACGG